>NC_092794.1:58288262-59488262 GCF_918797505.1 Bemisia tabaci
GGGCGTTCTGTGATACTTTGAGGCTTTGAGGGCTGCATGATGCCGTCACTTACACCTTTACTTACTATCGGCTTCGTGTTACGCGCCAATATGAAGGGAACTATCGCTGATTTTTATAGCGAAATCGTCCATTTCCCGAAAAATGCTCTGGTTATTTTCACGTATTACAACATTTTCCTCCTAAATCCTCGTCTGCGCTGCTAGAACTCGTCGTTTTTGTGACGGAAGAACGATTTTTTATTTTCATCGAAAAATAAACTAAGGATGTCAGGTTCGGATTTTTGTCAAATATCAATGTAAGCCTTGAAAAAATTAAAGAAATTGTAGTCACGTCATAAATAACCGACTTGACGAGTAACTTTAAAACTTTATTCACGTATAGAAAAAACGCGAAAAATTCCTAAGTTTCATCACTCGTTTCACCATCATTCAAGTGTCTATTCTGCTTGTAAATAAGACGTTTTTCTCGAGCTTTTTACACACTAATACAGAGATAAGAGTTTTGCTCGGACACACGATCAAATTTAGAAGTTTTAACCTTTCCTTTACAAAATTAAGCCCAACGCGGCGTAGGACCGGCCAATTCCAATTCAAGTAATAAACTAGAAGTTCTTGACCCGGCCGTGACTTTTAATGATAAGCGCAAAGATTAGCTGCCGAGGAAAAATTAAATAAATAAACCAAAAAGGCTTTTGACGCCTGTATACCGTATTGAGATAGCCAGTGCATTATATATAATTTCACGATTAATGAAAATTTCAAGGTCAGATTTTCGATTTTAAAGTCGTGGTACCTATAGGCGAGTAGAATACAGAATCACATTTCGCGATCATTTTTTAGTTTCTTTTAAGTGCTTTGTGCGTTGTCATCTCCCTCAAGGCCATCGAAGCTTTATTCTGTCTCGCCGCCGTTCGTTACAAAACATCAAGATGAAACTGTTTTTCATTTTTATTGGTCTTCTAGCCTTCTTTGGTAGCTTCCAAATGTATGAGTCCGTGTGCTGTATCAGATGGCATCTGCTGGCAAAGTGCTGGCAGAGGGACCACATCCCTAGCAGACTTCCTGGAAGCTTGACATGCTGTGGAAATAAGTGTAACTCGTCTACCTGTTGTGGTTGTGACAGTTGCCACGACTAGCTTTTCGACGACTTTTCCTCACCAATTCCTCCACTTACAAGTATGAAACACCACAAATATTCATCTCATTATTGTGAACGTCATTTATTCACTTTGTTTACCTGCCAACTCAAAATATTTCTTTCACGTATTCTGTGTGTCTCTACGGCACTTTTTTGTCAACATGTTTGATTAGCTGATATTAAAATTAAATATTCTGATATAGACGTCTTTTTTAATTTTCCTCCACGTGGGCCAAATCCCATCCGCAAATTTAAAGAAAATTAGGTGTATTAGGTACATCATATGATGTGATATGAAATTCATTTACAATTGAAACTTTTTAATGAGCCTGCTATAAAATTTTGCTTTACGTCAATTTGTGTGTAAAATTGCACAAAAATAACATTCAAAAAGCCCCACCCCTCCCCCCCCCCCCCCCCACGGAGATCCAACGAATAAGGCGCATCAAGCATAAAGATCCAGAAGTCCCAGAACCATTCATGAATGTAAATGTTACGAAATTGCATAACTCAAAGTTGTGCGATTGAATCTTCAACTTACAGCGTTACATATCGATAGTGGAACTCCCAAATCACGTATCTCGGTTTGCAACGTTGCAGACTTCCCCTCACACTATATTTTTTGAATGGAAAAATATTCTGCACCAATCCTTGAAAACTTCCGTGATTTTTCTTCTCTGTGCGAAGGACCTTCTGTGAAAACGACTGCAAGGAATGACGTTAAATAATTTGTTCTTCCTCAAGAAAGTAAAATAAGAGCGGAGATTCTTAAACACCACAAATGAGATACGTGGTTTCAAGGCCGCATTTACTTACTTGCCGCCCATGGGCCGCCTGTATTTTGCCGCCCCCTTCTCATTCGTTTTGAAACATCAATAAAAACCTTCAAGGGTACGTGCCAGAGGGGGAGGGGTGCATAAGACGCGTTTACTCATGTTGGATACATTTCATGCGAAAGCCCTGTTAACACTATTAGCAAAAGTTCACGGAACTATGCGCGAAAGTTAAGTTCCGTAAACCTATTTCTGTGTGGACAATTAAAGGCCTTCCATTTATAGGAAACGAACAAAAACATTATGAAAGAACAAACTTAAATGTGGTTTAATTGTTTTAACTTCCGCCGCCGCCCCGCGCTGACCACACTGTGTTTAATGCAATGCGTAAATTGTATTCCTACAGTCGTGTATGCCCTATGCGTTTCACGCCGACCGCTCCTGAACGCACTGTGTTTGACGCAATGTTTGAAGTATTCATGCAGTCTTGTAGGCGCTAATATGTTTTACATGCCGACCGCCGCCGCCCGCGCGCCGAGCCGAGCCGAGGGGTTTACCCTTTTCATCTCATGTCCTCGTCATCATTTCTTCCAAATTGCGTGGTCGGTTTCTCTCATAAGTCGACTAATTAAAGGTGCTGTCTCTTGTATCACCGAAAGACGACAAAATTAGAAATATACCCTCAGGAAATGAGAGATTTTGTCACCTTTTCTCCTTTGGAATTTTTTTTCTGAGTCTGATTTTTTTTATACCTACATTTAAAAAAATTGCAAAATGCGCCGCCTCCTAAATGTGCCGCCATGGGCCGCGGCCCATGTGGCCACCCCCTGAATCCGGCCCTGCGTGGTTTGGGAGTTTCATCCTCGATATTTTATGGCCTGGTTACACGCTCAAATTTCCGTCAAATTCCGATCAAAATGATGACCAAGATGGCGGTCGAGAGATATCTAGATTGATGAGTAAAATTAATTAAAACAGCGTGTTGATTGAAATAAGCATGAAATAAGCACGGTTGTGTGGAAATTAGATAAAGAATGAGCCCCACAGCTCCATCATCTACCATCAAATGTTTGCAGGCCGCAGAAATTTGATAGTAGATGGTGCGCACCAGTCATCATTTAATCGGAAATTGATGGAAATTCGAGCGTGTAACCAGCACATCAAGCGTAGAAGATGCATAAGAAAAGCAGTGGTGTTCCGTGCTTTTCGCGAAATACTTCAGGTGGATGATGGTTATAAATCGAAAATCCACGCCGACCGCTCCTGAACGCACTGTGTTTGACGCAATGCGTGAAGTATTCATGCAGTCTTGTAGGCGCTATGCTTTTTACGCCGCTCGCTGCTGACCGCAGCGGCGCAGCGCGCAGCGTCCGCACTGTGTTTGACGCAATGCGAGAAGTATCCTTGCAGTCTTGTAGGCGCTAATATGTGTTACATGCCGACCGCCAAGCGCCGCCGCCCGCGCGCCAGCGGTTCATGGTGAGCGGGTTCATTGCAAGATCTATCACGAGGGTGCGGAGTCTTGCTTGAAAATAAAATATCAGCCACAACAAGAACGGTGACGTCAAAGAGACGTCTAAGGATGCCTCGATTTTTCTCGGGCGAGGGATCGATTCCCTCCGTTTTAATATCCGTCGCCTCCGCGCGCCCCTCCTTTCAACGCGATCACTTAATTGTGAGCGATACACATTTTATTTTTTCGCCCGAGTCGGAGGGAAACCTCTCAAAGCCTTTCGGGAAATACTTTCATTTGCATTATTCCGAGGGCGTGTTAGAATGTAACGTTCAGCGAGGAAATTTACCCCGCTTTTGTTTCGGTCTCCGTAAAGTATTTTTACTTCCATTCCCCCCCCCCCCCTCTTTCTTTTTCCTTCTCTTTCGTTACCTCCCCATGCTGTTTCCCGCCTTTGGCTTCAATTTTCGACCCGGCGGCTAAAACCGTCCTCGATTTCACAAAGGCCGATTTCGTCACCTTTCGGCCGATGTATCACAAGCGCTATACGACGTTTCAAAATCTCCGTCGCCATTTTTATTCTTTTACAGAGAAATTGTTCGTAGAAGCTGACCGAAAATGTCGCTAAATTTCCTTTGTGCTGCCAATAAAATTCAGTGAAATTTTCAAACAGGTTCACCCAGACAATTTCTCCGTAAAAAAATCGAATGGTGGCGGACTTTTTGAAACGTCGCATGGCGCTTTTGATATTTTGGCCGGAAGGTGACGATTTGAGCAATGCCCGGACGCCATCATGCAGGAGGAGGGGGAGATCGCACACTTTCCATACATTGAAATGATTTAAGGTGATTCGTCAAGCTTAAGTGACGTAGTCGAACTGGCATGCGATATACCTATGGCATCGATTAGGTAAAACAACTCGGCAGATTTTGAATTTTTAGCAAAAAAAAGGACGATAGCCCCTGCGCATGAGCCTAAGGAATCATTTCAAACCCAAAAATCGGCAAAATTCAGAGAAATGAAAGCAGAGTAGTGTTTGGGAAAAAAACCTCGCATTCGATACAGAAATCGATATCTGAATCGAATGCGAGGTTTTTTTCCAAACACTATTCTGCTTTCATTTCGCTGTGTTTTGCCGATTTTTGGGTTTAGAATGATCTCACGCGCAGGATCTATCGTCCTTTTTTTTGCTAGAAATTCAAAATCTGCCGAGATTTTTGACCTAATCAAAGATGCGATATATCGCACGCCAGTTCGACCACGTCACATGAACTTGACTAATCGCTTTAAGCGCGAGACCACGTATCTCCGTTTGCGGCGTCGCACTGTGGATCGAGTCAATGGGAGAGGTCGGACAAAATTTTGAAACTTTTAAAGCTTATAACTCCGTTTATATAAAACTTTGAGTTTTTGAAAGTGGTTCCATTGGTTTTCTCGTGAAATTTTCTCCTACTGGCACCCCTTAAAATTTAAAATTTGACGAATTTAACATCAAAATTTGCAGTTTTAGTCAAAAATTTCATGTCCGACCTCTCTGATTGACTCGATCCACTGTGCGTCGTAGACTTCCAGCCATTCTTTATGTGCTTCTTGGATAACCAGCCAACGTATATTTTCTTGAAAACTTCCTCAATTTTGCTTCTCTGTTAGGTAGTAATACTCTGTATATTTTTCAAGACGTGAAGTTTACTTGTTCCTCTTCTAAAGAATAAACTAGAAGCGGCAATTTTGAAACAACGGTCGACATACCTTGCATCGATACCCCCAGACTGACGCTCCAGAGGGGCCATTGAGAGGCGCTAAAATTTCTGGAGAACGATATCTGGGGAGGCGCCAATTTTTTCGCAGAAAAACCACCCATTTGCTAAATACAATTGTAGCTGAGGCGCACTTAAGCGCATTCATGACTGCAAAAATGACAAAGGAAATCGACACGTCCAGCGTGCATGGAGGCTATTCCCATTTAAATCTTCCGTCACATTCTTACGGCGCAATGATACAACTATTTGAACTCTCCGGAATGCGTGAGGTATCACGTCGCATTTGAAGGCGTTTTCAAAACAGCCAAGTTCCGTTATCGGAATAATCGTTTTGCATAGTTCATATTATTTTGTTTCCATTTCTAACCACTTGTTTATTTATAATCCTCGTAGAAAAACCACCCATTTGCTATATACAATTGTAGCTGAGGCGCACTTAAGCGCATTCATGACTGCAAAAATGACAAAGGAAATCGACACGTCCAGCGTGCATGGAGGCTATTCCCATTTAAATCTTCCGTCACATTCTTACGGCGCAACGCTACAACTATTGAACTCTCTGGAATGCAGGTAACGTCGCTTTGAAGCAACTCATCCGTTTGACATCGCTTAAGACGAGTAAACGCAATTCGTCTGAATTAGAACGTTTCTAAGGTTAATTTCCATCCAAAATGAAAATAGAAATTATCCAATCATTTTTTTGATCAATGTTTGTTGTTCAGACATCGCAGATTCGATCCTTATTCATATCGTTTTGCACTCTTTCCATAAATCAGCTGATAATCGAGTTGCTTTCTGATAAATAGTTCCGTTATCGGATAATCGCATAGTTCATATGTTTCCATTCTAACCACTTGTTTATTTATAATCCTCGTAGAAAAACCACCCATTTGCTATATACAATTGTAGCTGAGGCGCACTTAAGCGCATTCATGACTGCAAAAATGACAAAGGAAATCGACACGTCCAGCGTGCATGGAGGCTATTCCCATTTAAATCTTCCGTCACATTCTTACGGCGCAACGCTACAACTATTTGAACTCTCTGGAATGCGTGAGGTATCACGTCGCATTTGAAGGCGTTTTCAAAACAGCCAAGTTCCGTTATCGGAATAATCGTTTTGCATAGTTCATATGATTTTGTTTCCATTTCTAACCACTTGTTTATTTATAATCCTCGTAGAAAAACCACCCATTTGCTATATACAATTGTAGCTGAGGCGCACTTAAGCGCATTCATGACTGCAAAAATGACAAAGGAAATCGACACGTCCAGCGTGCATGGAGGCTATTCCCATTTAAATCTTCCGTCACATTCTTACGGCGCAACGCTACAACTATTTGAACTCTCTGGAATGCGTGAGGTATCACGCCGCATTTGAAGGCGTTTTCAAAACAGTCAAGTTCCGTTATCGGAATAATCGTTTTGCATAGTTCATATTATTTTATTTCCATTTCTAACCACTTGTTTAATTTTAATCCTCCTATAAAAACCACCCATTTGCTAAATACAATTCTAGCTGAAGCTCACGTATGTTTTGAATGCAACAATTCGCAAGTATTTTGTGCTGAAAGTATAAAAAGAAAAACATAATTATTCCGTAGAAATTGATGGAAAAATTCTTTATGGAAGCTTCAAAATGCGTCCGATTAGTCGTATAAATTCTCAAATTTCTCGGAGGATGCCCCTCGGACCCCCCCCCCCGCCCCCCCCTCCGTGCTTGGGGCCCGGACCTTAAAACTGATACCAGGGCCCGAGATGGGGTGTGGCGAGCCTGTGCCTGATAAGAGAATCCCTAAGTTTCCGATTAAACTTTTTGGATAAATAGAGAATAAGTATGGAACCATTTAGATTTCCCATGAGATCTATATTACAAAGACCTATCCGGTATCTGGTCAATGAGTCGTCCGCAAGATCAGTTGAAGGTCTGTATCCCGTCATATCGTATTTTTAAAATTCGCCTTCAATTTTGCCGCATAGGCAATGTATCCACTGAGGACACGAATCGTATCCCGAACAACGCAAAAATGTCTTATTCCAGGGGAACTTGAGCTTATGGCTCATGATTTTTATACTGATAACATGTATACTATTATATATTATTATTTACACGTATGTATATTATTTCATAAGTCTCAGAAAGCTACAAAATAAATGTAAATCTTACGATATTATAAAATTGTAAGCCCTAAAATTGTGAAGATCCGGTCCGCGCTGTCCTGAAGTTACCGCCGTCAGAGCGAGAATATAAAAGGTTAACGGAGATGTGAAACTTTATGTCTTGTCACGCGGTTCAATCTCCTTTTTTCGAATTTTTCATTTTTAGCCGAGTTAATACGAAAAATCTGCAAATCTATTTTTGCCTATTTCATGACTAATATTGATCCTATGAACTTGAAATTCGTCATGATGAAAGGGCGAGCTGAATTGGTTATCTACTTGATCTACATACTTGAGTCTATAAAAACTTCTCGGGCTGGAAGTCGTAACAGAATTTTTGACAATTTGACATTTCTCGTAAAGATTGTGGATTTGACGTAAATTTGGGATGGGAAAATTAAAACTTGGTCATCGCATGCAGACTGTCTGTAAATTACATAACGCTAAATATCAGGTGTTTTAATACCCATCTTCAAAGTTCAACGCTTCTACAACGTTTCAAAATTCAGGTTTGTACGTAAAGATTATAAGCTACCTACACGCATCTATGCTCTTTCGTATTCTCGTAATTTGAAGGCGATTCAAAGCCTCTGGGCTCTCCTACTGAGGTCGTAAGTTTATTATTCTGAAAACAAAGGTTGCTTATTCTGGAGGTTAAGTGTGGTTTTGTGTGTGATGGTGGAAATTTCATTCCTAACTTGTTTTGCACCTATTAATCGTTGCCGGATTTTGCGTTAAATGAAAATATTTTACATGGATTTGCATCAGGGCCGGATTTATCTACTTGCCGCCCATGGGCCACCTGTATTTTACCGTCCCCTCTTCATTCGTTTTGAACATGTTTTGAAACATCAATAAAAACCATCAAGTGAACGTGCCGGAAGGGGAGGGGTTTATAAGACGCGTTTACCTACTCGTATTGGATACATTTTTTGCGAAAGCCCTGTCAACACTATATACTGGCAAAATTTCACGGAACTTTGCGCGAAAGTTAAGTTTCGTAAATCTATCTCTGAGTGGACAAGGTCCTCAATTTAAAAGAAATGAACCAAAAAATTATGAAAGAACAAACATAAATGTGGTTTAATTAATATTTTAATTTCCGCCGCTGCACCGCGGCCGCGCTGATCGCACTGTGTTTGGCGCAATGCGTGAAGTATTCCTACAGTCTTGTAGGCGCTATGCGTTTCCCGCCAACCGCGCCTGATCGCACTGTGTTTGGCGCGCAATGGATGAAGTATTCATGCAGTCTTGTAGGCGCTAATATGTGTTACATGCCGATTGCCGCTTCGCGCCTAGGCGCGAGGGCTTGTCCTTTTCATCTCAAGTCCTCGTCATCATTTACATCGTCTTCGTCTCAGCTGCGCTGAGCTCCAGGCCAAACTGCGTGTTTAGTCCCTCTTTTAACTCGACTAATTAAAGATGCTGTCTCTTGTATCACCGAAAAACGACAAAATTAGAAATTACTATACTCTCAGGAAATAGAGATTTTGTCCACTTTTCCTCATGGATAATTTTTATTTCTGAATCCGATTTTTTTTACCTACACTTAAAAAAATGGCAAAATTTGCCGCCCACGGCGGTAATTTTTTTTTTTTTTTTTTTTTTTATTTTTTTATATAAAAATGGTAAATTTTTTTGATTAGCGGTGGTCAAAACTATTTCCATGGCATTTGTCAGGAAAGGGAAGGGACACTTCGGCGTCGCAAGTCACCAAGCGCAATAATAAACTGGGATACGACGTTTAGTTTTTGTTGTCTCCCCCCCCCCCCCCCCAAGTCGCTCTTCGAGGACCATTTGCCTACGTCATTTGAATGGCGGCCTTTTCTGCTGTGCCAAGTGCCAACTTTGTTCATTCCGAAAATGCACGTGTTTACATACATGCACCTAACCTAAAACTAAGGCATGCAGGGTCAAAAGTAGCCACTTTTTTGTTCCACGTCCATCTCCAAAGCTATATCTGCAAGAAAGGTATTCTTCTAATGCCCATCAAATAAGGTAAATTTTTAAGTCCCATACTATACATCTTTCTTACTTTCTGAATGTACCCCTATAGTTAAATTAGTTGATGTATTCATTCAAGCCTCATCATGGAACCACCGCAAAAAGTTTTTACTATTAGATGTTTAATCCTATAGAGAGTAGACAAAAATCCTTTTCAAATATTTTTTTTCCCAGCTGTTGATACTTACCGAAATAGGGGCATCCTAGAACAAGACTATCCTGAATGTCTCAATGAGAAATTCCTCTTGTTGGAGGAAATAAGTACTAATCTGACATCACTCACAACTCCTACATAAAAGCTTAAATACCATAGATTATTTAAGAGGGGCGCTCAAGCCGTATGTTTCCTGGCATATTCAAACATTGCCTCAAAGCCATAAGGTCCTTGGCTTGGTTTCAAGATTGAACTACGCAGCACCTTTAGAATCTATTCAGTTCCGAGGCTAAATTTTCACCAGCTGGTTTTAGTTATTGAAAGTGGCTTTTTAGTTACATTAGTACAACAGTCTAGGAATAATTTTCGGTTTTCAGCCTGCTGTGACTCTATTTTGACCAAGCAAATGAATTGGTTATTTTTTAAAAAAAAGTTCTTGTGCTAGAGGTTGCGCCCAGAGTGATAGATAGATGATCCAGAGGTCTAAATTCCTGGCCAAACTCAGTAAAGACTGAAGTGGTTATTAGTAGTTATTCAGTTAAAAACCTTACTTTCCTGTTGGGAGGGCTTGCAATTCTCTTAAGGATTTTTCTAATGAATATTAACATGTAAATTCACATGAACTTGTTGACTCTTACGTTGAGCCACAATATGTGACATTTTTGTACGTAGGTAATTGTAGCTAATAAAAATTAGTTCTCTCAGTTTTTAATTTCAATTGAACTAAATCATACAAATGCATACTACTTTTGAATTTACTGATAACAGTTTTCTCCCTTTTTTAGATGCAGTTTGATCTGATTTTATTCATCTCAGCAGCATTTCATCTGTGCCTGTGCCCTTTTACAAAAGTGGAGGAAAGCTTCAACTTGCAGGCTATTCATGACATTTTATACTTGAAGGCTAACTTTTCCGAGGTAATCCATGGTAGAAAGTTAAACATGCAAAACCTGCTCAGGTTTTCATCATCTTTCAAGACCAGTTGTCTTTAATTTTTTGTTTACCTTTTCACAGTTTGGAAAACTGTCATCCTCATAAAAGTAAATGATTTGAATGAAAGGGAAAATATCTCAACACTGAAATAGGTTTGGATGAAGCTTGTGGTAATAATAATATTTGGATTGTAGATGGGTAAACTGTAGGAAACATGTCAAATTAGTCAGTTGACTTCCTCAAAGTAAGTAATGATAGACTGCCCATCTTAATTGATGGATTGAAATCTAATAAAATAATCAAGATGACAAATCATCTGCCCCTCCACACTGACGAGGGACGCCTTGTGAGCCTTCAGACGTTTTCACATTTCCTTCAATAAAACAAAATCAATTGATAAAATTGTGAATATTTTTCCTCCGATTTTTTAACAATTTCCTTAGCAATTGAGGCTTTGGATGCAAAAAAGGGCACTTCTCGATTGCAGTGTTTCAGAATCTCTGTTGCTAATTAATCCCTTGGAAAAGAATTTAATGAGTGATTTTTCCAGAATTCTCTTTGTAGAAAATTGTAAAATCATGAGGAATATTCAGTAAAATTCTCAGTGAAATGGATGCATTCACTTTCCTTACAACGCATGAAATATCAGAGGAGACTCTGAAACACTACAACCGAAAAGTGCCCTTTTTGCTTCCAGTGCCTTAATTTAATCTAAAATATCTGAAAATTTTAAGGAAAATATTCATGACTTTCCTAAAAGATGAATGTTTCATTGGGAGAACTTTGGCAACATTTGGAATTTCATACAGCATTCCTCTTTAGCAAGGCAGCTATGCACTGCCGAAGTTGGTTGAATGATGTTTTAGCCCCCTTACACAAGGAGCTTCATAGAATTTCAGGACGTTCCAGGTATTTTTTTCTAACTCAGAATTTTCACAGATAAAAATATCAGATTTCTAAGCTGTCAAATGATTTAATGATTAATTCTAATTCAATGTAATTTGGTCTCTAATGTAGGCATTATCTCTTCATTTCAGTATGACCATCATGTTTTTCCTGGTGTGGTGCCTCGTACATTCATTGGACCCCTCGTGACCTCTGCCCTAGCCGCCCCTTTGGTATTCCTTCTTCAGTTTCAAGAGATGAACAAATTTTTCTCTCAAATCGTTGGTAAGAAATTGTATGATAAATCAATATTAAGGGAAGAACTTTACAGTATCATCAGCACTTTGTTTCTTTTTTGCCTTAACTCGTTGCATTGTCCTTTTATATTTACTTAAAAAATATAAGGAAATAGTAAAAACCACAATTTATTATAACAATGTGCATCAGAAAAATGAATCACAGGAGCAGTACTCAGCAACAAGAGCAGCTAACTCAAAACCAGCATATGTCAATATTCACCTCGTCTTAAGATGTATTCAGATCTTTTACCCTGTCTTAAAATGCATTCCAGATCACTAATTAACTATCTTAACTAAAATATTTTGCCTATCATTCTTGTTACAATCACTGAAATGAATGTAATTTTGATATTTTTTCAGTCAGAGCTGTTTTTGGTTCCTGTGTTCTGTTCTCTCTTATGAAACTGAAACGAACAATCATCCACATTTTTGGAACACATGTTGCCAAGTGGTTTGTTCTAATCTCTGCCTCGCAGTTTCACTTCATGTTCTACCTAACCCGGACCCTACCAAACATAATGGCGTTACCATTAGGTTAGTCTTATGAGATGGGGGTGGTTTCACCCATCATCTGTGCTGCCTCTTGACTTTCTGGTTCCCATCCTCGGAGTTATTGTGAAAACTACCCCTAGATTTGGCATGCGGCTCCAGGGGACAAATGAACTTGCACACCATCCACGGAGAAATGTATCCGAAAAGCAATGCCAGGCTATGATGACACAGCCAAGTTGCTGCAAACATGGGTGGTTTGAAGGCATTAATCATACAGACAGTGTTGTTGTTTGGTCCTTAAGAGCTAATTTTCTAAAATGAAAAAGCATCTGAAAATTTTTAATTAAAGAGAAAAAATAAAATTTTGCTGATATATTCCTCAAAGAGAGAGACAGCAATCTGATGAAAGTCATGAAAGCCAATTACAGAGCGTTTCCTTTTACCAGTTTGAAGTACAGAATATGTGACTTGATTTCGAATTGTAGAATGTTGTACGTGCACCGTTTCGAATTACAGAGCTGATTAACCTGCTGATCAAGGTCTAAAATTTTGGAATTAATGAGAAGAAGACAGACATATGCATCTTTTTTGAGTATATAAAGTTGCTATCATTGAGTTTTTTGAATTAAAGAGGTTTGAATTAGCTAGTTTGACCTGTTATGAAAACGCAAATAGTTGCCTCAAAATCACCGTAACTCAATGAATTTTTAATCAAATGAGCTCTGCAAGGTTTGTTAGACAGCTATTAAAATGATTATATAAAATATATAAAACTCGCACAATTTGCAATCGGCTGACTTTATTTGTTTGATAAGAGGGTTGATGATAAGACTTCGGGACACTCATTGTATATCAAAAGAATGTGAAATACTAGAGTTTCCACCTTATTGGCCTTTTCCCTTTTTTTTAAACAATTTGTCTCACTTTTTTCAATAGCATGGCAGAAGTGAGACTTTAAATAACAAATGAATTAATCCTTATCTTTCTCTGTTCTAGTTTTGATGGCTTTGCATTGGTGGATAAGGCGTCAGTATATGTCATTTCTCTGGGCTAGTGCTGCGGCTGTCATAATATTTCGTTTTGAGCTTGCCCTATTTTTTGGATTTCTAGTGTTGTTTGAACTGTTCTATAGACGAATCTCTCTCCTCAAGTAAGTTTTACCACGGCCTTCCTATGGAAAAGTTTTGGTCTGTAAATATTTATATGATTCTTCACACTGGAATATTAAATTCTCCTCTTGGATATAGACATGTTTTCCGAAGATATAATTTTTAAAATACCTTCAGGAATCTTATTTATTTAAAAGTGTTCCATCCAAGAGTATGCTCTGGATGCTCTATCCAAAACGTTTGCCCTGAACTTAGGTGCAAAAGTGTATCCTTTAGCTGAGAAACGCTTTTTAGAAAAACTGCAATTTCTCAAGAAGTGACAATAACCAAAGAAATACTGATTGGAAAAATTAAAAAGTATGGTTCATGTTTCCTCATAATATGTATCCATTTTCTATTTCCTTCAAAGAACATTAATCAATATCCCTCCTCAGTTTCGTACTGGTACGCATTAGAGTTCAAAAAATAATTTTGACCCTAATTTTAATTTTTGGAACTTTTCATTAATCAATATCTTTGCATACAATTTCATAAACAAGTAGTGATTTGTTTATCTTTTTGAAAGTAAAATGTGACAAGACAAATAATAAACAATCAAATAGAAATTTCTACGTGCGGCGAAAAGATAGGTAGATATTTCTTCTTTTTTTTACTTTCATAATGTTAATTTTTCTTTCAGGGTCCTTCGAATTGGTATTCCTGCAGGCATCGTATGCTTGATCATAACTGTCGGAGTTGATTCATTCATGTGGCAGAGACCGCTTTGGCCAGAAGGAGAAGTACTCTATTTTAACCTCATCCTAAATCGAAGCAGTGAATGGGGCGTATCCTTTTGAAACATTTTTACTTTAACTTACTTTTGTATTGCGCAATGATGGCTATCTGTATTGCAGAATTTTTATAAAAATATTCTGCTACTCTGCATGGAACAGCTTAATGGAACTAGGATAGAGCACCACGACGGCATAAGTCTGCAATCACATATCTTGTTTGCGGTGTCTGAAAATCTCCGCCTCTGTGTCATTTTTTTAAAAAGAACAAATTGGCATCATTCCTTGAAGTTTATGTAGAATTTTCTTCGCACAGGGAAGAAAAATCACGGCAGTTTTAAAGAATTGCTGTTGAGTAGTTTTCCGTTTTAAAAATAAAGTATGACAGGAAGTCTGCGACGTCGCAAACCGAGTTATGTTATTGCTAACTCATGCCGTTGACTAATATCCTAAAGTATTGCAAAAAATGAAGCTGCACTATGCTTGTGTTGGTGTGGAAATGAGTACAGCAACTTTGGTTTGAAGTGGTTGTACATTTAAATCTAATTTCTCCTTCTCAAGCTTGTACTTGTGTCATTTGATTCAAAAAATTTTCCTTGACAGGATCCCTCAGACATCTCCATTCTTATGGTACTTCTACTCAGCAATTCCACGAGGCTTGGCATTTTCTTTGATTTTTGCAGTTTTGGGTGCATTTTTTGATTCTCGCATACGGAGACTGCTGATCCCGCCAATCCTATTTGTGTTTGCGTATTCATTTTTGCCTCACAAAGAACTCAGATTTATCATCTATGTTTTTCCAGTATTCAATATTGCTGCTGCAGTAGCTTGTGCCAGACTGTAAGTTATCAAATTATTTTACTTTTGAATAGCTGACAGTGGCTCATTGTTTGACAAAAAATGCATTATGTTAGTGGAATGGAATGACATGGCGAATTTCCACGACTAAACATGTTTAATATTTTATCATACTACATGGGAGGTTCTTTGGTTGTTCCTTCTTTTTTTTTCTTTGCCAGATTTCTCTTTCTTATTGTTCACATCCGAAATTATCAAATAGGCTCTAGACAGGGCTAGAAATTCAAGGCTCCTGGCGGTCTGGAAACCGAGAAAGTCAGGGAATTTACACCAAAAGTCGGGAAATTTAATGTACTTGCATCCAGCAGAAGTGAGTGTAATTTAAAGGAAAAAAACCAAAGTGGAAGTTTTATTCTATTGTCAAAAAAGTTAGGGAATCAGAAAATTCCAGCATCAGGGAAAAGCAAAAACAGTCAGGGAATTTGAAGATGAAAAAAATTATGGCGACACCGTAAATTAAGCATTGTAGCAAATGCTTTCTCATCAAAATTTCTTGCAAAAATGTTGAAAATAGCGAATAATTTGATTGAACTAAGTCAGAAGTGATAAGTGATAAGTATATGTTTGTAATTTATGTCATAAACAGTGAATTCAAACTTCTTGCTCGCAGAAAACCGACGACCAGAAATTCAACGTGGGCCTACTTTGGCATTGAAATCAACATATGCTTTAGGCAAATAACTAGAGCTTACTTTTGTATATATTTCCACCCTCCTCCGATACAAGGTATCTTTGATTTTGTCAAAATAAGTTAGTACACAGGAAAATTCTTCCATTGTAAAATATACTATAACTAGTTCAGTGCTTGATTTGACTTGAGCATTTCTGTGAAATAATTAAAGTCGTTCTTTGAAACTGTTTTTTTCTCACTCATCAGTTAAGTTTGGAAAGTTTTAATGCCTCCTTCGTATTCTATGAAAAGTTTAAGTAAAGAGTCATATATTATGGCTCTCAATGTCGTACCCTATGTAGTCTTTAAACAAAACTTTGCATCTCCAATTTCTCTGCATAGAGCTCAATAAAATGAATATGTTATATGACATGGGCAAAGTTTTATGTCCACAGGCACTGACCTTACCTTTAATTATTTTTTTATTAGATGGATGCTGCGTTTTAAAGGTCCTTTTCGAGGGTTTCTCTCCTTGGCTGCTGCCTCGCATTTAATAGGAAATGTCCTGTTCACTGCATTTTTGTTGAGTATCTCAGCAACTAACTACCCTGGTGGTTATGCAATATCCAAATTGCATCAACTAGAATCGCCGGATGCCAATGTTTCGGTTCATATCACAAATCTGGCAGCTCAAACAGGAGTGACTCGCTTCACGCAATGTAATTCAAATTGGAAGTAAGTCTTGCCATTATTATCTATGTATCTTGCTCAAATCACGGCGAGTTTCTCAAAAAAATAAGACTCGTCTATCAAAAATTTTCATTCAGTTTAAAAAATTACAAATACTCCAATGGAACGTGAAATACTTAGGAATTAAGATCAAAACAATCCATGTTCCAATACATGTTCATGATTTGCTGTGGAGCACAGTGCCTATATTAATTTTAGTATTAAATGACAATTTTCCTTGTAAATCAATTCAAACAACTCACCCGCTGAGTAACCAAAGTTTTCTTGGCTCATGTAAACTTGGGTTTAACTAGAATCAGCCGAACTCATGTTTAATTTCATCTACAGAGAACTAAACTACGTATTGCCTTTAAACTCTTTGTAAATTTACCCTAAATTATGAAGAGTATACTCACAAAATTCCAAGTTTCAGTGTTGCATAGTTTTTTTGTTCAAAGAATGAAACTTTTAAGAAAACGAGGCAAAGTCTGATGTAATTGGACTGATTTTGGCTCAATCCATGCAATTTGATACATTTAAACTACACCTATTGTGACGGAAGCTCTTTCATCCATCTATTCTTAAGAATTTCAGGGCTTATATCAACATAGCTATAGTTCCTGTTGATTTAAATACGTCCAATTGTACTCCTCACTAGCACTAATTTTTTTCTTTAAAAATAAAAGTTCCCTTTAAAATGATACATTCTTAAAGATTCTCAGAACTACAAGTTACTCGACAGTGATTGATTGCTCGCAAATGTTCAGTTTCCGAGGGTGCATGCTCAGGTTTTCAGTCTTATTGTGTGATAATTGAATGCTTTAACTTTAATAACATTCATCTCAATTTAAAAATTCCAAAATTATGCGGGCATGCGTTATTTTTTGAGAGAAGAAAAAAAATCAAAATTATTGCTTTCAATTTTTACAAAATAAACTCAGTATGGTCAAAAATAATAATAATAATAAAGAAAAAAACCCAAACTATGAAGATCATATTTTTTCCTTTATAAAAATGAAGTACACATGAAAATTAAGGATGATTGAGATTGAAAAACTTAATTTTGTAGTGAAGCCATCATATTCTCTCTAGCTTAGTGTGTGTGTGTGTGTGTGTTTTTTTTTTATGCTTTCATTTCTTTTCTTTTTGATAAACATTTTCCAAACCTTTTTAGCTCTCCTTACCGATGAAAATGCTTGCCTATACCCCTGCAATTTCTTTTTTTTCCAGTTATGACAAGCGAGAAAATCTCACGGTTGACAGTCCTGAATTCTCAGTTTCACGCATCTTCTTTTCGAAGCTAAAACTCGTCACTCATCAAATATGAAGGCACTATCAGAAAGCCATGAGATTTTGGACACCATTCAAGGTTTTTCGCATGTCGCTTTTAATTACAACTCGTTTCCTCCCATGAGGGTGAAAACGAAGCCACGTATTTTTATTTTAAAGAAACGAGAAGGTTTCACCGGTAAGAAAATCACTGCAAAGAAAGACAAAGCATCCACCCAAAATGGAAAAATAAAAGACGATCCTACCAAAAAGAAAATTGTGAAGACTGAAATGAATCCAAATTCTAGCGTAAAACGCCAGGAAGCAACGCCCAAACCGCAAAATGTTTTACCAACTGCAAGTGTGAAAGAAAAAATCAAGAGCACAGTAAAAGCTGAGAAAGATCTGATAAATGGAAATCTTTCTGAAGTGCAGAAAACTGAACCAGGTAAAAAAAAATTAAAATCAAGTGGTAAAAGCGTCGATGAAACCAAATCGTTGAGGAATAAATCTGAAGCTGACTCTTACTCTAACAAATCTTCCGTCAAATAGTTTTGACAGGAAAATAAAATCTGTGACTTGATCTGGACTGAAATTTTTCTTTGTCCTCCAGCTAATTTTAGAGAGCAGAAGCTCTCTAGAAGAAGATTGCATTTCAATATGAAATCTGTGGCTTGAGTGCTTGGGACTTGCAATAGGTAAGACAATGGGGCATGCCACGCTCTCCTCCCCTAGCTCAAGAGCAAAATTCTTCCATAATATTGTGGACTATATTTAAGGTGGATTCACAGATATAAGTGCAAGATTTTGCTATCGCGTGGCAATAATTTTTTTGCGATCCATAGCAAGTACGTTGTTTTCAATACAAGCAGAAAAATTTGGGGTTTCATCCCACCAAACTCAGTCTAGGTTTGGATAACCATGTATTAGTCTCTAGGCAAATCATTAAAAAATGCTCATGCAAAATGTCATACCTCAAAATCTTAATATGAAGTTCAAAGTAATGGCCCGATTTTCAATTAATTTTAGTGTATCAATTGTGATGATGAACTGAACTTTTAACTCCACTTTAAGATTTCATAGGAAGATTTTTCTACCTCCTTAACCACTGATTTTTAAAAAATGACCAAGATTGTTGCCGTCCTCTATGAATTACCTTTAAGGGTCTATGATAAAAAGAGCTGTGGTTCTAGAAAAATCAGTCAAGATTTCTGCTGCATTAAACAAAAGCAGTAGCACTCCAGTCCAGATTTTGCTGATTTTTCGAACATTAACGCATCTCTTCCATTCACATGATTTGTTTCTTTAAGTAAAACGAATTTTGCCTAGTGTCTGATGACAACATGATTGTTTGTAATCTTCAATACTTTGTGTTTGGTACCATGCACGTGCCCTGTAAAAGAATTGAGACGCACTAAGCATTCGTAAAAACAGTACTGTTTTTATAGGTATGCTCTTCTAACCTTTTTAGAATTATGCTCCTTGTAAGTATACTTGAAAAGTGTTCTGAAGGTCTGGGATTTTATCTCTGTTGAGGTGACTAAGTTATTTTGTCAAAATAGCACTTCAGAGTATTTGACTCCCAAAAATGAACCTCTTCTTTGTTGTTCTGTATATATTTTTAAATGTCCTTTTTGTTTTGTTGTTTTGAAATCTAGTCTTCAAGTTCTCATGAATGTTGGGTTTTTTATCTGAATAATGGAACTCTAGACAAGGTTAAGTACTGAAGCATCACATCACAAGTATTCTCATCAAATTTTCGTGTTGAACATGGTGGACACTTTAAAATTTTCTAATTTTATCTTTTGAGCGAGAAACCAACAAGTTTATGTCCATAAATTCGAACTTCCTGCTCAAGAATAGAGCTGTTGATGCAAAAATGTCGGCCTTTTATGTGTTTTTACCTTAAATCTAAATTTTAGGTTTTCAGATAAGCTCAGATAATTCTGAACACCATCTTTCTAGGAAAGTTGAGTACTAGTAAAGGAGTCAATATCCGTTCAGCCTTTTGAACAACTTTGTTTAAATTTCCCTAGAAAATAACAAGCAATTCTCAAAGAGGGTGTTTGCTTGCCCCTTTGAATGGAAAAGCCATGAAGAATATCAACATTTTACTATATTCAAACAACTTCTTACTGAGAAAAAAAAACAATTCCTCACGTACCAAGGAATAAAGATGTAATTGACAGTAAAGTACAGATGGATGCTTTAGTTCTTACTTTGCCTATCATTCTGATCAATGTACTTAAGAGAAATGAATTCTTTCATACACCGCACAGTGTTAATTCTGGTTGTCAAGTAGAATTCTTAGTATTTTTATTTCAAGCATTCTAAGTGATAATTTGCAGCTAGCTGTAAAATTTTATCACCAGTGACGCTCACTCAAAACTTTTAAGTGCTATCAAAATTGTCGATAGTCTTAACCAAAAACTCATGAGCAATCTCAAACAGAATGTAAACTTTTATCTTACATTCCTTGCTCTACCATTGTGCCTTGTTTTGGAGTGTCATATCTGCAGAGCTCGTGGCCAACATTTGGTCAAACAAATGCTAAAATTTTAAAGCTTTGGAAATTAATTTGTTCAAGCGATTTTATCTTGATTAGCAAGTCCAGCACAAAAATTCAGAGTCACCGTAGTCAAGGCAAAAAGTGATAAGAGAAAAGAAAAAGCTGAATTTGGGGGAAACCGAAAATAGTAAAGAAAGACTAAAGAGAGCGAGGTAGTTTCCCCCAAAAATAGCTAAATATTCAGAAGAAATTTTAACTGGAACATTCATGCTGATGTGCCCTGAATTTTCCTAAAATGGACAAAATAGGCAGGAAAAAACCCATTGAATGTCAGTCGGTTTTCAAGTGAATCTGAAAAACACTTGGTCTTATGTACCAAAGGTTGCATTTTTACATCCTCAAGCATTCATTTATCTTTTAAAGATGCCTTCATCAAGCCCATCGTTTTGCCATTCAAGCTGTTCAAATTTTAATGCAGGTTTGGCGAAAATTAAATGATGTTTTGGAATAACGTCTTCATTTGCTCCTTTTTTGATGTTGATATTAATTTTAAGTTTACCAATGCCAAAGATTAATTATTTATTCGCACTTTGTAAAGTGATATTTTTTATAGCTATTTTAAGTGATGTGTTACTGTGTGAAGTCCCAAAATATAGTCAGCAGGCATCTCACAGTGGTTACTGTCACAGATACAAGACTTTTGAGGGGCTCAAAAGAACCTCCCAAAAACTCACTGACAAAAATACTAAAACAAGTCAGTTTAAGTTTTACTTGAACTCTCATTTATGATAAATATTATTAAACTCTGAGGTGGAATCATTGTGACTTCCAATCGTTAATGTAATTTGGGGAGGGGGCGCTCACTGAAACTACTGAAAGCTTCAATAATGTGAAGGAGGCATTGAGATAGTATAGAATAAATTTACAATTACCTGAAGTTTTGAATTCAAGCTCAAAAGTATTTTACCAATTAGGAATTCTAAATACTATGCAATAGGTTTGGCTATTTTAATTCTTTTGTGTTCTAGAATAAAGTCCTTGGTTCAGAAAGTTAATTATTGTCATACATAAAAAGTTAAATTAATTTTGTTTTTTCTCTTCTTTTTTAAAGAGTTGGATGTTTTTGTATATTGAACCTACCATTAGATTTACTTATTAGTTTTTTTCTTAATCGCGCTTTTAAGCAAAATTCACATTCACATATCATAGAAGAAAGGATCTATTATTCATCAGGTTTTCGAATTGTTTTTAAGTAACAATAGCAGAATTGTAATTTTAAGTTCAGACCATTTAATTACGGAAAAACATCTGATCCGTTTCACTTTTGAAATTGTTTTACTTACAGTTTAATAACTATGTCTTTGTTACTTTTGTGTTCTTTTTTTAATTCCTTTTACTTTGGCCGTTTTGATCAAGCACTTCTCGTTACATAAAATGAATTCTCTTAGTTTCCTCTTCATTTCTTTGTGATGAAGTTACTTTCTGTCAAATTGATTTTGTCTTTCATCATAATAAATCTATGCATTATTGCAAGTTATCTGTCTCTTTTTTTTGGAAAGACAAATCATTGCTGATGCACTAAATATTGTGTAATTTTTCCTTGCTCTGCTGTAAAGAATTTTCCCCCAAAACGTGATGCAAAATCGCTTGGAAATACCGCTACAAATGCATCAGGAGCAGAAGTACAAAAAAATAAATTAAATAAAACCTGCAGTTGAAATATTAGTTTTTGCATTCTAACCATAAGTAGATCAGGATACCTAAAGTATCAACAATTAAAACTTAAAAATTTTGGTTTCACCTTAAACCACTTTCTTGTGAGGTGATATGTCTCGAAAGGTTCATGTACAGAGACAATATTTCAAATGCCAAAATGCAAACCATGTAAGAGACATTAAAAACTTTTAAGCAATGGCTGGAGCTGTTATTTTAACATGAAATTTCACACGTGAGTGTTGAATATGTTCACTTAAATGTAAGTAGGTGCCTATAATGTAACCAAAGTTTAAAAAAAAATCTAATTTTTCCCTATAGAGTTAGAGTTTTGCAGTTCAGTAGGATGTCAGATGAGTCTACCTATGAGAGGTGAGAGGGGACTTCCTGAAACACATTAACATAAAAAATTTGAAAATGCAAGCAAATCCAACATGTTATTTTCAACGATATTTTAAACCAGTTTCAAACTGTAGAACAAAACAGGACCTTAGTCACTTTCTAAGATAGCTCTACAAAATTACTTGTATGAGACCCACATATCGACGGTGCAAGTCGGCAATCACATAACTCGTTTGCGGTGTCTGAAAATCTCCGCAACTATGTTATTTTTTTAAAGGAGAACAAATGGACATTATTCCTTGAAGTTTTTGCAGAATTTTCCTCGCACATAAAAGAAAAATCACGGAAGTTTTAAAGAATTACCATTGAGTAGTTTTCCGTTTAAAAAATAAAGTATGACAGGAAGTCTGCGTCGCAAACTGAGTTATGTGATTGCCGACTTTCACCGTCGATATAACTAATAAATGTTTCAAAACAAAATGTTTACAAGGTATGAAAGGGGGAAGGGGGGGTGTGATATTAAAATTCTCTGCTTGATGGTAGTAAGCAAAATGTTGAAATTCCAGAATTTTTTCATGATAGTCACCCTCTTATACTATTTTCTATATCATACACCTGGACAAATAATATCCTGCGTTTCATGTATACTGAATAGCTTTACTTAAAATCCGTAGGCACTTTCGGGTAAATCTATTGAACTCGCCCAGGAAAATTCCGAAATTTAATGTTTACCCATATTTTTTGAATTCTGTAACATCTCTAAGTGGTTCTAATTTCAGTGGTTATATCATTTGACTACTCGAATAGTAAAGGCATTCCTACTTCATTTTAACCATAGCTTTTGAAGTATTAGCAATGAGCTTAAAGAGCTGCGGAGGACAAGCGCTCGCAAGGTGCAACTGTGATCGCGAATTTGAAAATTTGCGCGTCGGCACCTAATTAAATTAAACAGCGCTACCAATCCTGAGGAGAAATGTTCCAAGGTGGCAAATGAATTCCTGATAATTATTTGATGGTTTGAGTCATTGAAAATTGTATGAGAAACTTGGAAAAGTAAAATCATCCATCTTGAGTCTAATTTTTTACTCTTTCTAAATCGAGGGATATGAAAAATGACTGAAATCAATTGCCATAATCTACTTGTCTCAGCATGTTCAGGTTGACCTTCCTGCCAATATCGTTTGCCATTTTCCCAATGTTGTCGTTGCTCTTGTTATTTGCAAAAAAAATACAATCGATTGTTTACTTCTTTTGGTGTTTACATAACGCACTGTTGTCAAGTTGCTTCTTTCTGATTGTTCAAGAACAAAACATGGCTTTCAGTGACGTAAGTGATGGCATCAAATTCTGCACAAAAAGAAGAGGGGAGCGAATCGCGACCGTCCTTTTCGCTAACCCTGGTCCCCTGGTACTGTTTGCGTCATTAAGATGGCGATCGTGCACTCTGCTAACTCAACCTGATTAGTTTGTTTTTGTCATTTTTCTTACACAACAACATTTACATGTCGGGTTCATCAATTTCTTATCACAATCTGAGGTATCGAGTGGAATGTGAGAAGTTTACTACAACGCAACTCTCGATGGCAGTCAGCTTAATTACGAGAGATTTCTCACGGTGAAGCCACGTAACTAAGTTTCCTCCGTCAAGTATAAAATACAGTTCATCTCGCTACTTAAAAAGATCAATCCTTTAATTTCAGGAATTCCATAAAAACAGCGAGGTCGCGCACCACGCTCATTTCCTGATTATATAACGTGTTTTCCACTGAATATTAGCGTGCGCGGACAATACTGCATGTTACCTGAAAAGTTTTTTCGCGCTTGATTTTTCATTCCAGTGTTTTATGTTATCAGTTAAATACTGCTAAGTTCTCGTATTTTTTGACTATTGGTGCCACAGCAAAATGAGGTCAATTTTAGTTTTCGACCAAATGAATGGTCTGACTTTTCATAAGTGTGATTCTGCCTTCATCATACACATTTTGAAATTGGGAAAGGAACAAGGATTGTACCATAACTCTCAAGGCGAGGTAATTACAGAAATTCGCATCCTTAATTCCTTGTGATTTTCTCCTGAGTTTGGGTCACTCATCATTTCGATGTGATCCAAATCCTACGTTTTGGAGTTGTGCTTGTCTGGAAGTTTTAAAGTGCATACTCACCTCGCAAGTCTTTACTCTGCGAATACAATTTGATTCATCCCATCACTCTTCTTATCCGCTGTTCTCCAACAACTTTGACCAAGAACAACATTCCCTCACGGTCTACTTTAATGGAAAGCACTTCTAGAAACACCCTATTAGCAGAGCGTGCATGATACCTATGATTCTGCCTCATAACAGTTGGCATGGACTTTTTAGGGTACTGTCATGTGCTCAATACAACATACTGGCCGGGGTCTAATTCTACTTTCATGCCAAATTAATTTTTTCTTCATGGAATTTCTGACCAATAAACTTGGTATTTATGAACAATGAATCTATTGTGCAACTCGTTCAGATTGTGTAATTTTTTGCAGGTGCAGGCTGCATGTACTCTCTTGATGCAAGCACGTATCTTGATTTTTTGCAATGCATGCCAGATAGTCATAGGTAGGAAAGATATCAAGCCAACCAGCACGACACAGAAAAGTCTACCAAATCCAAAACTCAGTATTTAAGCATGTTAAATTTTGAATCAATAATTTCATTTGCATTTGTTTGTTACAGCTTGAGAAAATTGTCGAGAAAGAAAAGAAGTTAACCACGGCGGAGATCGATGAAATTGTCAACACACCTTGGTGCACAAATCTAATCATTCAATTGTTCTCACCAATACTTACTTCTTATAAAGTTTTGAATTCACAATTTGCCAACTCATACTCATCACTTCAATGTGAAAACAATGTTAACTTCATATTTGAACAGGTAAGCTTGGTTCTCTTTGTCATTGTTTCTCTGCAAAAAGGATGACTTTTATTTCTGCTCCAGGTACTGCTCTTACTTTCAGCAATCCTTAAGCATCAATTGATGAAGTATAGCTCCCTGAAACATGTACTGCTAAACTTATTTCTATTCTAGGTACTGCTTTTACTTTTAGCAATCCTCAAGCATCAATTGATGAAACATACACTGCAAAACTTGTAAACGATGTAAACAGACTCAAGTGTAATGTAATGAACTTCTTGGCAAATGGTTTTTTATTACAGGGTAGTGGCAAGGAATTTTTGCAGAGTTATAGTATAGTTTTTCCAAAGTAAAATTTCGTGAGGATACCACAATTTTTGTCTATTCTCTTACAAAGCTTCACCTCGCGCCAGTGTTGGTTTTTTGCCCCCCCCCCTCACCCCCCGCCCCCCCTCAGGTAACCATACCAAGATGAAACACACTACAACAAAACTTTTTATCTGATATGCTAATAAAATCAGAAATCATTGAAGATAAGGAATACATGGAGGAAAATGGAAAAGTCGAATATGACAATAGGAACAACGTGATTTTACACTTTAAGCGGATGTGTTGCTGCTGTTGCCAAGCTGGGGGGGGGGGGGGGAGGCTCTGAAGGAAGCTTTTTTTTCTTTCTCTTCTGAAAAAAATTCAATTAAATATCATGAAACTCTGCAGAAATCAAAAAACATTAAATAGATAGCCTTTTTGATGAATAAATTTGAAATATTGCCTTCCTATTAAAGCAAAATATGCATATTGTTTCAGTTTATGGATCACATATTTACTTTTATCGGAGACCACGATGTGAGCTACATGAAGAAAATCTTGAATTTCCTAGTCTCAGCAGTCAAATACTTTTGTGGCCCTGATGTTGCACTGTAAGTCATATCTCTTCGCAAGTTCTTCCGCTCACATTGCACTATCATTTTTTAGCTAAATCCAAAAGAACAAAGTCTTGTGATATCCTGTGCTTGATAAAAAGTCAACACCCAAATAATTATTTAGAGAGAGTAGAAGTTTATTTAATTTTGCTTTGTGTTTGACATTGATAAAAATTTGTTTACCCATCCATCTTCAAATTTAATAAGATGTTGATAAAAAAAAAAAAAAAAACCCCTCTCTCACTTTCCTTGCATGCAACATGCCGAAAGTCCACAGTTAGTTTTTCCCCTTAATTTTAAGACTTTCATTGCTTTTGCCCTTTTCATAATTTGCCTTATCATTGGGGGTTTTCAATATTTTTGTCAATGTGATGCCTAATTATTGAATTAAGTGTAAAAATGTAACAAGGCTGTTCGTGTGAATGTCGCCTGCTTTTCTTGCATGTTTTGCAAATCAAGGGATCTAACCACATGCTCCCATGACATCACTAGAACTATCCCTTTTGTGTTGTATTGCACAATACCCAGTGTAATTTTGTTCAAGTACACGCAAGAGCCACTTTCACAGTGTCCTGCGACAACTACCTGCAATAGTCCCCCCCTCTCCAAGGAGTGTACACTCTATCATTCCTTTATCATCCCTTGTCACCACCCTTTTACAGGGTGTCTCCTTTCCTTTATTCCAGGGGAACCCAATTGAGCATCTTTTTGGCAGCCTTTCTCTATCATCCTGATTTCATGACCACATCAGACTACATAGCTAGAAAATGCTTTAATTTTCGACTTCCATGATCTGATAAAATCCATCACTTTTGCTATTAAGATATACTGTGTTCACTTTTTTATGCCTCCGTAATTTCAGATCATCTGTCCATATCTCTCTTCAGTATCCTCAATTTTTATATGTTATTTCATTTTTCAGCCTTGCCAAGTACAAGCAGTTTGTCTCCTTGATGATGGATACCTGGGATCAATTAGTGAACAAAGATCAAGCATTTCTGCTGGAAGCAGTTGAGCAGCTCAGTATCAATGGACAAATCGCTGCAACAACTATCAGTGTTCTGGAAAACGCTGCGGAGAAATTTGAAGCTTTGATAAGCTACCCTAAAATACACACCCTAATTTTTGTAGAAAATAAACTCCTATCCCTTTATTCAAGGTAAGGTGATTTCTTCTTTTCCTTTCTCATGTATTACACTTTTTTTTTTTTTTTTTAGAAAGTTTAGGTTTTCTTTTCCTGGTAAAAGTGTTTTGTTTTAAAAAGGTTGACAGTTTTTAAGAAATTTAAAAAGTCAGAAATCCAAATTTTTAAACATTTTGATTTTTCTTTATTTATAGTATTTTTTATATACTTCTTTACTTTTTATAGTGTTATTTATAGCGGCTTCCTACTCCTTTTTTTTGGACAAGAAAATGCATGGCCCTGTATATGCCCAAGTTGCAAGATCATGGTGTCATTTGCCTTGATACTTCAGTATTGAAAATTTATTTAATTCATTGTGTAACCTGAAAAACGTTTATGTATAATATCATTTATCCATGTGACTTCAGACTTAACTATCTATTGAGCTGACTGGTATAAAATTCAAGTTTTACTCCTTTGCTTTTTATTTACTTGCAAGGAGTATCAATTTTGAGTATAACAATGTCTCAGAGCTGAGTGTGACACTCAATTGTCAAAAATTTATTTAATTCATTGTGTATATGTATAATATCATTTATCTATGTGACTTCAGACTTAACTATCTATTGAGCTGACTGGTATAAAATTCAAGTTTTACTCCTTTGCTTTTTAAATTTACTTGCAAGGAGTATTCCCCTCAATTTTGAGTATAACAATGTCTCAGAGCTGAGTGTGACACTCATTTTAACGCGAACTTTGGCCTTAAAGAATCAGCTTAAAAAATTTCTAACTTTAGCATAAAGTAAAAAAAAGGAAAACAAAACTGTAATATTCTTAATGCTATTTTGTTGCTCACAGCAAAGGAATTTACTATGCTTGGAAAGTACATAATTTATTCTAAAAAAATTCAGTAGACCTTGTATCCTGGATGCTAAGATTAGTGATATCCTGTTGCATTTGATTAGAAGATCATTTGTTGACAGGAGCTATAAAATTACAAGTCCGTCCCAAACAACCAGAACAAATTTTAAGTCTTTAATTACTTATATCTTGAGGCTATCTTGAAGTTTGTCCTTTCACTATCTGTAGATAATCTCTTTTGTTGCTGTAATTTGTAAGTAAAAATTTTCTCGAACATCAATTTTTATTTTCTCTCTTGGTTTCAGCCGAAAAGCTAAGGAGTTGACGCCAGCAGACATCTTATTTTTAACTGTTGTTGCAGACACAATTAGGTATCAAACTCCTCACAATCCTATTTTCAAAACTGCAGAAAAGAAAGCAACATCTTTAGAAGAGGTCCCCGAGACTAACACACTTAGTAAGTCCAAAACGATTTTATTTATGCGCAATAGATGCTATTAGTATCACATCAAAGAAAAGTCTACTTTAAGTCTAGGTGCAATATTTTACATTTGGATGTGGTTTTCAAAAGAAATTCTTTGATGATAGATAGCCAAAATCTGATTCCAGACCATAGATCCATGTTTTGCTACACACTTGAGACAGTCAAAAGTTTCAACAAAAATTTCTATATCTTCATGATCAAAAACTTCTGATGAGATTATTAGTAAGTAACTTCAAAGTAAGTGAATAAAGTTTAAATACCTATAAAATAAACTTACAAAACAAAAACTTCTTTGAAATCATCAATAACAGTTTTTGTATTTTTCCACAGAAAATTTCCTTCCAAAAATATTTGGCCGTAGCAACAAAGTCTCCTACCTTGGAAAAGTTTATTATTTCCTAATGATGATGGGCCCACAAAGTTGTCCCAGTTATGTGTATATAACGTATCTTGCAGATGGCATTCCTTTATTTTTCATCTGCGAGGTTAGTATTCTGGTTTCTATAGCCTTTTTTTTATTTGGTGCGTTGATGCAGTTTATTTCTTATTTTACATGTATCTAAGATTACTTCTACCAAGGCAATACGCTTTGCAGCCCAAGCCAGGTTTTATTTTTTCAATTTTTTTTCCTTTTGTTTGTTATGTTGAATGACACTTCACTCTACCGAAGTACATAATACCTTTGTTTGCCAAAAAATCAAAGTTTGGCTAGAATTTTGACCTAAGTAGTACAATATATAGAACATTATTCTAACCAAAACTAGTCCGAGGAAGAATTGATAAATTTTGTTATTCTTTAAAATCCTAAAGAATAAGGTAACAATTTTAAATGAGTCCTAATATCTAATGTCTACACTTTCATAAACTTGTAGCTTTTACTCGGAACAGTAGGGAGTTCAGAAGCAAATTGAAAGAAACCAGAAAACTTTTTACTGTTTTTGGTAGTAACTATGCATGCGTTATGTCCCTTGAATAATAAAGTATCATCTCTTTGATAGGTTTGGAATGAACTATTCAGTCAGAATCTACAAGAATGTCTCAAACATGTCATGAAACTCCATGATATCCAAAATCAGCCAAACCCAAGTAGTCATGCAGAAGAGATCAAATCAATTAGTTGTCTGATTGATGTTTGCCTCAGCAAAATGTTGAGCAATTGCAAGAAGAAACCAGCTCAATCATTTGTTGAAGAATCTATCAAACAGCTCTACGTCAGATGGGAACAAACACAAAAGTATGACTCTTTCTTTATTTAACAATTTTTCCTCTTCCTGCCTTTTTTTCTTTCTTCATTTTTCTTGTAAAAATTCTCAAAACTTTAAATGGTCTTAGGTGTGATACCTGCTATTATTACACATGAGAATATCTCTCTCCACTCCTCAGCAGGATGCAAACATCTGATCTGATATTATCCGCCATCGTAAGAATCTGTGTATGTAATATGGATTTTGGTTCTAAAAAAGATTCCAATTATTTGGGTCATTTCAAAAATGACATTCCTGGTGTTTTTTCTCTTTCGCAAATCTACCTCTGCAAGTATATCCATGCATGTAACTCCTTTTTTATGTAAATGTTAGTCATATTTGATCCTCCAAAACAAGAAGTCTCTTATGGGTTTTTTTTCTGCCTCTAATCTACTCAAATTGCCTGAAATTGCCTGAAGTTATGGAGGAATTAAACGTAGAAACTAGTACTCTGATGCCTGTCTGTTCGACAAAATAAAGCACATGATTTAGTAGACTTCAGTAGAATAAAAGTGATCTCTCTACATTTTGAGATTTTTGAGTTTAACTGTTGTAGCAACTTAATAATGGAGAGGTGGAAAATCACTCAAATCTCTATTGTATGCATCATGTCAAAGTCAAAGGCTAAGTAGTCTGTGTTATTTATCTGTTGTAAAATTTTTCTGATCAATTGGTACTAACCATCTTATGCAAACTCAACTGTCTAGCGGCTGAAACTAGTTTTGACGTGTCTAATTGTTAGGTCCCATTAAGAACAAATCTGTGTCCACTTAATTTATTTCTCAAGCAAATTCTATTATGTCTAATTTTCTGGTCAATTTCTTTTTCTTTCAGTAAATTCAAAGAATATTTAAAGAATCAAGATGCGGAGTGTCTCACGCGCTTAGAAACTTGCACATCAAATTTGGTCCATAACTTCAAAGACCTCATTAGAAGAACACTGTTGGATACTTCCAGGGTAAACATGTTTTGTGACAGTGCCAAAATCGTCACACAATTTGTAGATAATCAGCTCAAAGACTTTATCGAATTTCTCAGGGCCAAAGCACTGAAAAATTTTACGCTTGAATCTCGTTCTTCCTTGAATATTAATAGGTATCTAGAAGAATTCCCAGGTCTAGTCCACTTTATCTACATAGACCGCAGCAACCATCGTATCATCGCTCCTTCATTAAACTTCTCGGATGAAGATACCATTGAATTCATCAAGAAAAAAATTTGGTCATCAGTGAAGTTCTGCCAAAAACATTTGCAGAATGGTCATATGTCTGTGATATGGCGGGATGCAACTTTTAACTATGCTTATTTCCTCTGGTTCGAGGATTCCTCTGGTATTGCCATGAAACCCAACGTCTTTCCTTCAGGATCCTTAAAACCCTTACCAATGCCTGGCATGTTGACATCCAGTTTTTATCCAAATTTGATTAATGTTTGTTTTCCCAACTCAAATAAAACCATCAACTGTTATGAATTATACTGCGTACATTTAGGCATAGCATCTTCGTCCTGTGTGCTAGAGCACACGCGACGAATTCATGCAACCATTTGGGAAGTGACAGGTTTTCACAATAATTCTATTGATCTTCTCTAGCCCAAGAAGAAGGAGGATATGATTTTTGAATCAAAATCCTCAAAGAAATATTAGTGACTGTGTTCAGTGTTCTCCATAGTCTTGTGTGCTATTTATTTTATTTATTTGTATTAGCATTTTTTTTAAATAATTTTAACCTTACATTTCATCACTAAACGGTTGTTCTTTCAACTGAAATGATAAGTCTTTCAATCAATCAATTAATTATTTTTACCTATGCTATTATCCAACGAGGAATTTTAAGTACTCCGTTTTTCTTTTTTTTTTTTTTTTTAATTGACTGTTTTTGTATACACTTTGGTATGAATCACTGGATGGTAGAATAGTGCTGGTTCCACTCTGTTCTGATGGATAATCAAAGTGCAAAATACCAAAAATTAGAATCAGAACTAGGTACTAGAAGCACGCAAATGCTAATGAGTTTCAGCGGAAGACTAAGGGGAGAGCAAACAGTTCATGTTGGTGCATTGAAAATTCGTTGAAGGTGTTCTGTTGAGAGATCGGCACTGGTTTCACTCTTACTTGAGCATATTGGCCAGTGGTATCCAATCAGAGACCATTTAGCAAACCTGCATATCCTTTGCAGCACTGAACAGCTATTATAGATATTCTGCAAGGCATGGAACTGAAGCGCAATCGTTGTGTCATCTGCCATTGCTGCCAAACCCTTGAACAAAATTATAATAACATCTGAAAAAATGTATTGTCTACCTTCTCGTTATTTACAGTATTCAGGCCACATTTTACATGTTTTTTTTCTCCTTGGTGTGCTAATGTGAGATTAAGATAGGTACTGCTTGTTTTCGAAAAATTGAAATGTGTTTTACTACGATAATTTTATTATTGGAGTACAAATCTGGTGCTTCGAAATGTTACAGTGGTATTTTTCAGCTTTTTTTTTGTAGGTTTGCTGATAATGATATAATTTTTGACATTGAAGCCTTTCACTAAACGATGTACCGGCCAGCAAAATTTTATGCATATATTTCTATCCCATAACTTTAATCCAACCCGATTATGTTACTCAAAAATTATTTTTACTAAAATTTAAATGTAATTTCAATACTCAGGGACTAAAAGCACCTTTCAAGATTAGTGGCTTCCTTAATTTCGAATTCATTCATCAACAGGGGCGGACTGGGACCGAAAAAGTGACCAAGAATACTGGCTCATCAAAGCTCAGATTTGCCCAATTTTTTTTTTTTTTTTTTTGGGGGGGGGGGGGGTCCGTTTGAAGGGCACAAACCAGCCCAGAACTACATTAAATGTCCAGGAATTTTCCGGATGCTCTCGCCTTGTTCATAAAAAATAAGCATTCTCTCTCCGATATTACCTGAAGAGAACACTTCAATTATTGTAACTTCTGTTGAAGTCAGGTTGAACAAAAAATGAGTAGGTAATTTCTAGCAACAAATTGAATGTTTCACAAGCATGTTACTTTTTTGTACATGTTATTGCATACGACCAAATTATTAATTTTTATTCTACATTAAAACTTTTTTTTCTGTAAAAAAAAAAATATTAAAAAAAAGGTCCGAGAATATCTCAGTACGAAATACATGAAACATTTTCCAAAATATTGTGTACCTGCAAGTTACTTTTTTAAAACTTTGTAATTCAGTATTAAGTTGTAAGATTTCATTCGGAAACACCAAACTTTTCTGTTTACCACCTATTCAAAAATCTTGTTTTTAGAAGAAAACTGATCAAAATTATGACCTGTTAGCTCAGAGCCTGTACATTATACTTTGCTTTTTTAGGTGGGTGAGAGTCATCATTATTGTCATGTTAAACGGGATGGAATACGATTTTTGACAAAATAAAAAACCGAATGACTCATTAATTCTTAATGTTTATTATATTCTCAACTGTAACAGCAATACTCTCGATTTTTTTAATACTGAAAGAAAATCGATTTATCTGATGTATTAAACTCTTTAAAACAATGTTTGAAATTGACAGGGAGAGGGATGCTTCCAGACTTACAGACAGCCCAATGGAGTGTTATGGTGGGTTGATAGGCGCTGTAAATTTAGATTTACGTAAATCATAAACAGCCTATAAAGTAAGCGGAAAGCATTTAAAATTTTATCAAGTTTCTCAAACCAAAACTCCTCTAATTTTTTGTAATTCGAGCATCTTATCAGAAGAGACAGCCACTCTTTCTCGCCAGCAAAGGAATTCGATGACTCATTGCACATAATGATGCACAATGCACATTCCGTAGCCGGATTCCTCCTGCCAATGAAAGAGGGTAGCAGTTCTCTTTGTAATGGTGCTCAGGGAAACATCTGTTTAAAAATAAGTTTGTTTTAAGACATGACTTAAAAAAATTGAATCAAAGTAGTCGGCTGAATTTGATAATAATAATATAATGTAAACTCCTGTTAGGCAAGATTTCCTCTCGAACGATTCACTGTTAGTCAGCTTTTAAGTAACACTAGAATTTAAAATTTGTCATTTTAAAGGCGCAGTTATGTGGGGCTTTTTTCTTTAACATTTTTAAATTCAAGTCATTGAATGAACTGTTTTGAAATTTTTTCAGTGCTGTCAAGTGAATTTTTCGGAGTCTCAGTGTTTCTCCTAGATTCACATATTTAATTTGAGTGTCAGTCTTTTTATGGCAAATTGTGATGTGTGTGTAAATCAGCGAAATAAACGATGAAGGTGCATGATTTTATCAGTAATTATCATCAGATTTCTTCTTTTAAGAAATCGCTTACCTAAGTATGTGCATCGTATTTTAAATTTTGTATTTACTCTCTATATTTTTCTGTCTCAGATCACAGACTTTCCATGAGTGATGAATCAAAAAAAAAATAAATAAAATTATTTTCCTTTTCAAATGTATCTTTTTTTTATCCTCCAACTAATATTTTTTGTATAATTTTCATGCTTAATTAGGTGTTTAAAATTGTAATTTTGACTGTTGAAGTCCCACACAAGGAGGCTTTACTTGTGTTTTCAGCCCTATCACTGCATAGAAAGTTTGACTGAAAAAGAGACAAACTCTCTCCCAGGGCAGGTATGCTCCTCCATTACAGCCTCAACTTTAAAAGCTTTTTTTTACAACTTGAAAGTTGCCAGTCGACAAAATCAGAGTTACTTTTGGATGTTTTTCTGCCAAACGGAACTATGTGTATTAAGACATGAACCCTAAGACCCATAAGAAGGTATGCTTAAAAGGGCTCATGTCATAGTACACATAGTTCCGTTTGGCAGAAATATGTCCTATCGTGCCACTACCAAAATTCCATGAAGGAATGGTTTATTGAACTAAAGCTCCAAGACTCTTGCGGGAACTTACAATTCGTTGCTAAGTATGTCATGGGAAATAGAAGAACTGCGCGATTTTCCCTTAGTATCAAGAGTGTAAGAAAAGAAGATATGATTCTGTGATGCTTAACTGCAGGAGTATCGTCAGTGCATAGGAAATATGGATTGCATTTTGCAAAAAGGAACCACTAGCATTGCAATATGCTAAGATTGTGCAACTTCATCTTTTGCAATAAAATTGCGGAAATCGTGAAAAACTATGAAATTTAGATGGTAATTTTTGTCTTAAATTTACAGTTTTTAGCGAGTAAAATAGAAACTATTAATGGATAATCAGGTTTTTCCTCCAAGACAAAAGAAGTTGCACAATCTTAGCAACATTGCAATGCTAGTGGTTCCTTTTTGCAAAATGCAATCCATATGTAGTTCAGCTAAAAAAGAAAAAGAAAGAAAAAAGTTTCATAAGGATGGTAGTTTGTGTATTTAATGATAGATTAATTTGTCACAAAATTATGTCCATGAAAAAAAAATATATATATAAATACACTTTAAACACTTTTTGACACATTATTTTTTCAGAAACATGAATACATCATGAGTTTGACGACATATTAGGTTTGATCAACAGTTGGACATCACCAAGTGGAATGAATCTGTCTACGTAAGAAAAGGGGTTAAAAGAACAATGTCATTCTACTTACATATTCACTACGTACATACTTTTCAATACTCCTTTCACAGATACATGTGTTTAATTCAGCGATGTTCAGTCAAAAAAAAGTGGGATGTACCTTTTCAGGTAGAGATATTGAAAGGATTCCTAAAAACCACAACAATATATTTTTTTGGACAAATGGAAAAGTAGTGCCCGTTGAGCACAACATTTGATCAGAGGAATAAAAATTTGAAATTCAACATAACTTGGATGTAAAAGAACTTGCCAGATAACAATAAAAAAATTGTCACCATCGAAGAAAGAGTCCTGAATATAGTAACCGAACACAAGTGTACTTTCTTTGAGATAATGCAAGGAAAAACTCGAAAATTGGAAAGTATAAAAGTACTATGATGGTTTTGTCTCTTTTATCAGTCTAAAAACTTTAAGAGCACATTTGATCATAAATGTAGAAGGCAAACTGAGCAGAAAGCAGGGTTTCATTCCTCCAAGAAAATCCATTAAAAACGATCACAGCGGAAAAAGGTTTGAAAACATTGTTTCTTTTAAAAAAGAGTATTAAAATATGAAGCAAATTAACCATTTACCACAGCCACTGCAAAGTTGTTCTGACAATATATAGACATTATCGGGGGAAATATCGAGGTCTAACTCATAAACACCAGAACACCTACGTAAATATCCCGATCATTTGATACAGCAATGGTTCTTTTGAAACTTTTGAACTTGAACAGTTTTTTCCAAGATCTAAAATTTTGATTGAATTTTTCTCGAAATCCTTGAATTTTTTATTTTTTTTTTTCGAATTTAAGAGCTTTGAGACGAGAACTCATTTCTTGAATTTCGAAATTTTCTCCATAACTTTAATGAGAACTCTATTGTATCAATATCAACTGTGAGTGATAAAAGCATTATGAACTAGTGGATGGAGGTACCTATGTGACCATACTTGAAAAAGAGACCTAGGTCCAAAAAAACTCAGAATTGAGGTATTCATACCAAAGCACAAAAAAGTGTGCTACAAACACTTTGAGCCCCCCACCACCACCAACAGAACCCCCAAAAATGTCGAACCAAAGCGGATTCATGGTGGTCTGCAGTTTACAGTTCGAAAAAATGTTGTTTCAAGACAATGTTACATGAAATTCTAATCTGCCATACTCAGGGCACAGAACTGTAGAATTTTAATGCCATTTCATGCTTAGTTCAGATATTTAAACTGATTTAACTGCTCACAATAAGGTCTGTAAGACGTATTATAGTTTTTTGTTGAAAACTCAAAATCTGATTTTACGGCCTGACTTGACAGCAATTGCCGAACTGAAAATGTTGCCTACATGGACTATCTCTTTTCCCATGGATGCTCACTAATAAAGTATTTTTTTCACTCTTCAAATTCGTGCTCTTCAAAATTACAAAATTCATTAGAGGCTCCAAGTAGTTTATCACAAAAATCCGTTTTATTGAATATCAAAGAGGTGATTACTGAGCTAAAGCCTTTGAAAAATTGGATCCCTTTAATATTGATCAAAAGAGAGGCTCAGATGTTTGCAAATCGAAATTCTAATTTTTTATTCGCATGCAACTCATACATATTTTCTAGGGAATGTTTCTGTAGGAAGTATGACCCTTGCTTTTTTTACAGATTATAAGCAGGACACTCTGCATTATGTACTTTTGATAGTGTTGTTAGAAAATAAAACAGAACTATATTACGTTGATATGAAATCATTATAAAGAAATGTTTAATGTAAAGAAGTTACAAATTCAATGTGTAAACAAATTGGATGAACCCTCTTCCAACAAAAATTTACATTTAATACTTTGATAATACCTTGATTGCAGTGTAACAAAATTTTTTGTTTCACTTCATTTGTTCAGAGAAAAACTGATCACTAAAGAAAAATCATGCTAAATTTTATACTTTGAAAACACTTGATTTTTCTGCATTGAATGGTAGACATTTTGCCAAATGGTGGATCATCGTAAACTAAAATAAAGGCACTACTAGTTTAACAAATTACAAGTATCTGTTTTACTTGGAACAACTTTGTTATTAATGACAATGAGACTCCAATAAAACTAACTTTGTAAATGACTTTCGTAAAAAAGATATATTTTAATGTAGATGAATTCGATAAAGACTGAGAATGAATGTTTCCATTAAAAAACTCTGAGAATTATGGATCCAGAAGAGTGACAGTTCACTGTATGACAATGAGATTCTAAATGTAAAAACATCAATACGTGTCCAGTCTTTCTGATCTGATTTTGAAGTCAAGCTATAACTTCACCATTTCAGGTCAGCAGTAAGATATATTTACATAGCTAGCAATAATAATACTAATCTCATTTACAAGGTTGAGAGGAAAAAGGGAGGGGAAAATAATACAAAATACTTATCCCATACTTATAACTAAAAGGCACATAGTAAATGCATGTTTCAAATGCATAATCTTGGACAAGTATTCAATTGCGGAAGACGAGAAAATCACATACAAAAATCACAAATACGAAGACTACGTTCTATTTAAGCTCTTACGATAAACAATAACAAAGTTCTGCAAAAAAAAAAGGTCAAAAGTTTTCAATGTCAGCGAGAGAATGATCACACATACATTCATTATGAAACACTAGATCCTAAGATAACTGCCGCTTTCTTTGTAACAAACCTAGCATTTTTGGGAGAAATCAGTTTTCTGCTGAAATGTATTGCTTTCATAACGATCATTTCACACGAAAAAAAAAAAAAATAGCGGTGTCAGATGTGAAAGAATAATTACACATTGTTGCACAAAATAGACCTATCTACAAAGGGTGGTTAAAAAAACAGGTACTTCAGGGACAATATAGTAGACTATACACTGATTTTTAAACCTACCCTTGTAGGTGAATCCATTCAGCTGGAAAAAGTTAAGTTTTAGTGTATTTGGTGCAGCAGCATCCAAAAATTGACTACCACTCTCGCCATTCCTTCCAAGTTTGAAAAAAATGCTTATAACAGTTTGATACGGTACGTTAGAATCTGTTGCATTGACAGCTCTTTCATACTCTCTATGGTTCTTAGTGTGTAATTTGAACCATATTCATTTTCAGCGATTTATTTCTCCACTCTTGTAGTGCACATCAAATTAGTTTGGATTTATGACTAATTTTGTATTTTATTACGTTAATTGATCCCACAGGAGGTAGTTAATTGTCCAAAGGGTAAAAAATTAAAATCCCAAAGTCAGTGTGCCAATAATCGAAGGGCCCTACTGAGGGTTTACTATGTCGCAGTTTGATAAACTTTGATAGATTTTTTTTTGCAGAATATATGTGTCAAAAACTAATGGAAATATTATTAAGGAAGGAAAATGAGTAAAAGGATACAGGAGGATGATAGAAAACTTTCCAAGTACATACTTGAAAATTAATATGAAGTCATTTAGACTAAAAACTACAGATAATGTACATCAATGGATGCAATGGATGATAATTTTTCATTCTGACGACAAGATGGATTTCGCATGGGAAATTATTTTCTGCATACAATTCTTTCCATAAATGGAGCCCTTCATATGGGAACCAAAGTTTATACATTAAAATGTTAGACAAAGGAATTACAGATCTTCAAACTTCATTTTAAAACAATGATTAGGTTTAAAAAATTAAAAAGAACTGATATAAAAATTTAAACTGGACATCCACTTGAGAAACAAAAATATAAAAATCAGATCTCCTAACAATTAAGAAATTTAATACTGACCTCTTAAAAAACTTAAAATACATTGCAAAATCCCTCTAGAATCCTCTTCCTTGAATTTTTAATTAATACTGACTTTTTACAAAACTTAAAATACATTGCAAAATCCCTCTAGAACCCTCTTCCTTGAATTTTTCGGCATTTTTGGGGACAATGAGTAATAATATTCCTCAAATTAAATAATACTGACGTAGCAAAAATGTATGGACATTCATTCAGATAAAGGGACTCAGATCTAGCAATTTCTTTCTGTGAATAATTTTAAGATTGAATTTTAGCCTCCTTTCTGATGTAGCTATGTAAACACAGAAGCACCTTGAGATTACACATGAAATGGATCAATAGGACGAAAACAATCTAAAAGGCAGAGGGTAAATCTTGAAAATATATGCAAAAATTTACTTTGACTGACTACAATCGCCAAAAAATTACTTTGAGGCTACAGGGAATGCCGCTTTTTGTTAACTCGGACAATGTCAATGAAAAAGGAGTACCTACAGTCCAAAGTTTGTTCGTGTTCACTTATATTTTGTTCTATAATTGATTACATTAATTTACGTAGGAATATTTCCAAAGCATTCAAACGATTAATGAGTCTTTCTACAAAATGGAGAGAAATATAAATAAAATTTCACATTCACAAATAACAAAAATCACATGATTTTAAGGAGTAAAACCACTCATGCATAGATAAAATTATTAACAGCTGAGAATCAGATCTAAACTCCATCCAAATTTGTCATTTATAAGTCTAGATAATGGAGGTTTTTGCTCAAAGGTGACACTTACATTAATGGGTAAATATAAAAAAATTAATTTTCTAAAAAAAAAAAAAATAAAAAACAAGCTATTACTATGTGTCTGAATTGTCTACTTCACTTTGAGAGCCAGGAGATGAATATTTCTAAAAATTTCGGCACTTTTTCTTCATACTCCACGTAAGGTTTTCAAAAATATTTAGGCATTCAGTCTCCTGGGTTACAGGTAACGGGATGAGACAGTGTTCTGCCTTCCATAAGTCTAAAAATCGGGCTTGGCACCTAAAAATTGGGAAAGCTGGGTCATCGAGGTGCCTGGAAAATTGACGCACCCAGTAGATTTTTTCCAACTCGCAAGCGCAAAGCAGCGTTAGTCCTCTTCATGCACTGTTCACCGCATGGACGCAAGAGAGCAGCCCAAGAAAGAGAAGATTTGAGAATGGGACAAAAACTTTCAGCAAAACAGCATAGCCTATGCAAAAACTTGATTTGACTCCGAAAAATTGAGCTTTCCCGCTAAGGTAGCTCCTAAACATTTGAGGGTAAGGCAGCACACTGGGATGAAGCAGTACAACTCTGGAAAACAGTAATAGATAAACCCCCTGCAAAAAATCCATTCGACTGTAGTTTTATTTACAGAGGCAGAAGTTATTATTGTTTTACTTATTTCTTCTCGAAATCAATGGAAGGTTAAGGAGGAAGAAAGCTCTTCCTCACTTTCTCTTCTAAAAACAGTCAATTGGTAACCAATTTGACTGAATTGGACGTATTTCTGTCAAACAGAACTATGTGCATTATAACGTGAGCCCTGTTATGCATGCATTCTTATGGGTCTTAGAGCTCATGTCATAATGCACATAGTTCCGTTTGACAGAAATGCGTCCAATTTTCTATTCAGAGAGCGCTGTAAATCGATGGTGAGAACTAGAAAAACATGTACCTAGGTTTAGGTCAGTGTAGATTTTTTGTCGCAGTTAACTTTAGAGATGAAAGATCAATGATGATTGTTGCACTGAATTCCTAAGGATTTCTCTTTAACTTTTCAAGAATAATTCCTGAAAATACCTTGCAGGTAATTCTCACTTGAAAACATTGCGATCAAGATGTACATTTTTCTAATTTCACCATCAACGAATATTATATGCCTTAAGCTTTCTTTGTAATAATAAGCTCTGGTTTAAAGTTTTAATTTCAGAAAATAAAAAGAAAATCACCTACTCCTGAAATACATACAGCCTGAATTTGTTAACAATTAATTACTTTTAAAACAATTAACTGCATACATGCAGTTTTTTTACTAGTTTATTTCAATTTGCTCGTTAGTTACATTCAATGATTTGTCAAAATAGTATTTTTACTGACATTGATAATTGTAAAGTAATGAAATGAACTTTTGAGATAGACAATGGGCCTGTGGGCTTCTAAAACATGATATCTTAAAATAATAACAGTCAAAAGTTATTAAACCATTCACAATAAAAAAATGGGATTATAGCAGTCAGAACATTTCTACCTTTTAGCTTTGCTAATATCAAAACAGTGCATCGCAGCATTCCGATCACGAGAAACGCCTGAATGCATCTAAGTACATATAGTGCGAGTATTCAGACTACTGGTTGCCCCCGAAATTGAACAGAGTCAAGCTCTTTCTTTGAAAGAGCAGTCAAAACTTCCGATACAAAAAACATAAAATACTGTAAATGAGACTTATAAAACAACGCTTAGTATCTAATAAATGGACAATGTCATCTACAAAAGCATTTGAAGTTAATATAAAATAAAAAACAAAGTTTCAAAGAACAATTTCAAACTATATACACACAATTCAATGGTTGGTAATGAAACATGATTCATGTTCCCGATACTTCTGGTAAGGGTGAAACCAGATTGAGCTATGGTCTCGGTGTGTTTCTATAAATAGAATCTTTAAAATTAAACAGTTTTTTTAGAAGAATTGAGTAAAATTAGGAACAATCTCTCAGTTTTATTACATAGAGAGGTAATGGAAACTCATCATTTTAAACGCGCTAATGCCTATTAGTGCAAATGCTTTTACAGAGGTATTTACATATTATGATTTAAAATCGTTTTCTGTATTGTAATCTATGAACAGATGAATCTCTGGCTAGGTTCATAATGTCATCTGAAAATTTTCGGCAATCAGAAATTTTCACTCAAAATTTGGAACATTAATGATGGCAAAGTTCCCAGATGAAATATGATACACAGATGGAAAATTGTGAAAAGTCCAATCAAACAATTCTATAAGGTCTTTCACTTAAAGCAGAGGAAATTGACAATTGGAGGTGACTAAGCAATATGATTGAGAGATTTCTAAAAGAACACATCTTTCCTGCCAGTATAATGTCATGATGTTCTCCTTCAAAGTTCTCTAAGGGAGATTTCCTCATTAAATTTCAGACTAATTTGTTGCCACAGAGTGGGCTAAATCAATATGATCTAACCTCTACAATTCAGAATATAAGCTCAGCTTGATCATTTCGAAGAAACGGAAATTCTTGTGGGATATGCTTATTGTTAACAGGTTTGCTTAGGATTTTGCTTGAATGAACAGGGCATTTTGATAAAGATGTTTCTTCTGATAAAGAAGAAAAATTCTTTCGGTAAAAATTCAACATATTTCAGACAAAAATGATTCAATTAAAGGATTATTAATTGACTTAATTCTGCGATTTTAGGTTGCCCACAAATTTTATTGAGAACCAAGGTTGATTTACCAAGGCTTCTTTAGACCTTAATTGTGAAAATGCATGACATTTTTTGAGTAATTATTTCCTGATATGCATTTTTAAAAAGGGCAGCTACTATCATTAATTCTAAAACTGACTCTAAGTTCCCGGTTTTCCTAATCAATAATTGGAATTTTCCAAAAATCTTATTCGTGGAGCAGAAATTAATTACTTAAACCATTCAGAGAAATAAGGTAAGAGGTAAAAATTACCATCTTTTTCTTGACAGTCTCCGTTATACTGCAAATTTGTGGGTACATTATTACCCCTTATTCTTTCCAGCTTTTAAAATCCAGTGCTCACTCAACATTCTGAATTTTAGTGGTGATCAATAAGATTCAGTTAATACATAACATTCAAAACAGGGAATTCTACACACTCATTATACATACATATGAAAAGGGTGAAAAAGAGAAGATGCATTGTCATGGGCTAATGATGAGTTCCATCAGAACAAAAACGGGACACCCTCATACTTAAGGGAAATTGAAAATTTCAAATCTTGTGCCTTGGCTCTTTTAACATTATGAGAGAGGCCATTTGACTGTTTGTCTCACTGGATACGATTCAAAACGTTACTTGACGAATAAGAGCGTGATGTGATATGATACGTTAGTTTTATCAGAAAAAAAATAAGCTGCTCTTCTTTGAAAGGTCAAACAAATAGTCAAACGATCAGTTGAGCAGTCAGTTGAACAACTGCCTATACAGTTGTGTATAGTTGATTGCATTGGGTAAAAAGGGCTTTACAGAAAGTCCAGAGATATGAGATTAGGGCCTAAAATTTTGAGTCATAGATCATTAATTATGTCAAAATACAAGATGGTAATAAATAAGAAGAAATAACCTAAAATAACAAGCGAGATTCTTGAAACGAAAAGCTTCTTCCTCTAGAAGGAGTCCAATCAAGTTAGTTTCTACTGACTTATTTGACGCACACTTGGCTTCAATTACATAATACTTATTTTTGATCATGATACAGCATCAGAAATATGGACAAAAATACGGACATGGGAAAAAGATTCCTGGTCAGCTTTAAAACCTTTCGAATACTAAAGGCAAAAGAAGATTTACAAAATTTTCCTTCATCTTGTGCAAAGATCTTATCTCTTTTGAAAACAAACTCGACCAGCTCCAAATTTTAAGGACAATAAAATGCTAAAATATCATGAACATTTGATGACATGAGTTTCACAAAAAAATTGGGGCAATTTGGATGCATTGTTTCAAATTAATCGATCTAGTTATTCCATGATTCACAACGAACTGACACATACTTCTGGAATCCTTTTCCCACATCTTAACTTAGATTGCTTCCCCAGTCGGATAACACAGCCTTTAATGAACAAATAAAAAGTCAAGGATACTTAAAATTTATCACTTCCACTTCAGGAAGTTTTAGCAGTTTCAGATTCCTGACTCCGCAATACCCTCGTCATCTGCAACAAAACCACATTAATTAAAACTGAAGTCCTGAACAAAAATTGAGAAGTAAGAAATGTATTTGAAAACAGAAACAATTCCTGATACAATGCAGAAAGCTGAAACTTCAAGAAAACTGCCTTATTGTTTTTTGAGGAAGCACCTACAAAATTGGACCACTATTTACGGTCTGAATCTAATATGGGGAGGCTACTGATTGTCCTCCTTAGATCTGGTTTAGATTTGGTAAGGAGGGCACTCCGTGTTTTCTTCATCCTCCAGTTCCTGGTCGTTTTTAAGAGATGAATTTTAGAAATAGTTATTTATTTGCGTCATTCTAACTGTGTGCTACTTTGGCGCAGAAATGAAAATACTTGTAAAAGAAAGGGCAAACTTGCATGCACTATTGAAAAAATTCTAAAACCATTGCACTGGCTTTTAATTGAGTCTTGAAAGATGCTTGCTTACTTCTCATCTCCTGGTTCATCATCTTTTTGTCCTTATCTAATTTGGTATGTTTTCCTGTCATTAAATTTTGCGAGTCCTAAACTAAATTTTGTTATGAAGATATACTTCTTCAGGGTTGCCAGCCAAATTATTTTTTTCCATTCCCTGACTTTTCCCTGACTTTCCAATATTTTTCCCTGACTTTTAAGTATGGATCTGACGCAGTCTGTTAAAGTGAAAAGTAGTCAGTTGATCCTGCAACGCGAGCCCGAGACCGCCCGCGCCTAATTCCACGAAAAATCAGAAAAATCCCTGACCAACACCGAAATTCCCTGACTTTCCCCGGTTGATTTTTTTTCCCTGACTTTTCCCGGTTTTCCCGGTCGCTGGCAACCCTGCTTCTTCCATTTACATAAGTTAAAGTAACATATAGACAATCAAAATGGGAAAATGATTAAGGAATAGAGTTGAGCATACCTTCATAGCCTTGGTTATGATGGATCTCTCTGAGGGGACCATTGTTTTCATTACCCTCCAGCACAGCCAGTAAACATTGGTGGATACAAATATACTGCTGCTCTGTTTGAACCATCCAGACGCGCTCTTTGCGCATGTTCCATACAATGCCAAATATATCCACATGGTCGCTGTGATTTATTTGTTGAAGGATCCTATCCAAAGCGATAAACGTACCGGATCTGCCTACTCCAGCACTGAAAAAATTCATGAGACAGAATCGTTGCAAATTTTAGTTGCTCGGGTATTACATCAATAAGCTGAGTTGTGACAGCAAAAATGCATTCTTTCTCTCAAACTGGCTATTTTAATTTAACTTCAACTGGTAACATGACAAAATAAAAAGTTCGATGCTAAAATTTTGTTGACGGCGATGTTTTATTTGTGGTCAGCCTCAAGTTCAGTCAAGGTTATCAACTGGTCCTAAAAACGATCAAATTCCCTGCAAAAATAGAGGTCTGCTTGGTAAACAGGATTGAGAGAATTTCATAATCATTCTCATCTGGAACATTTTTGTAAAAAAAATTGTATTTGAAAGATTTCGGTGGCCAAAGTGAAAAAACCACATATCTCTATCATGAAGTTTAAATTTCTGCTCCTATTTTATTTTATCAAAGAGAGACAAGCCAACTTTACACCTTGAGATCCTTGAGATACATACAGAATACATTTTTTTCACAGAGAGGAAAAATCAAGGCAATTTTCAAGAAACTACCCTGCCTATTTTTCAAAGAAGAGAAAACAAACAGGAGGTATCACAACATCAAAAACGGCATCAAAAACATGGCTTCGTACTTTGGCTATCGATTTGTGAGTTAGTGTTTCGCTTATTTCATGGTAAGGCAATTAAATTCAGTTGAAAAATTGTTTTCATTTATTGCTAATTGGCTATTTTCTGTTTGTGTTGGAGGAGCTAATTTAAGCACAGGAGGAAACCGAGTGATCAATTGACTCCTATGTGCTTGCGTATGAATGAAAATGAATTGTCAAACATGATTCACATTGATTATCATGGAGAATTTTGCTGACCAATTAACAGGCATAATTCTTGTTTTCAAAAACACACACATTGATCATTGATTTGTAACTTGCACTATTAAAGCTTTGCGAATAGCATACACTGACTGGGTCAACTTCTTTTGTGCTTCACAAACAAGTAGTTCGTTTGAAATTCAAGCTTAGTTTTGATTTCTGTAGATATGGATATGAACTTACCTGCAATGGACAACGATGGGTCTTTGGTCGGGACCAATCCGTTCTCTAAAGGCGCGAACAAATCTTATTAAAGTCTGTGGAGGACTTGGTACACCAAAGTCAGGCCACGTTGTGAAGTGGAAGTGACGAATTATACGTTTTTGATCACCCTGATAGGAGAAAAAAATATCTTGGTCAATTTCTTAGAACTGATAAATTAGGGAGAAGTTATGAAATCAAAATCTAACTTATAGATAGAGAATCTAAGGGGAGAAACTTCTGAGTATCTACATAAGTCAGAAAATGAAAATATGGTCATTTTGTATGACATCCTCATCTGAAACTACTATCACAATTGCTGATTTTTACTTCCACTTTCGTTCTATTTTTTTCAAGAGAACGCACCAACTATGTAGCTTTAAATTTTCGTAAAATATTCTGACTTCTAAATGGAAAAATAAAAAACTTTCGGAAAAAATGTCAATTAGTTTTTCACTTAAAAGTTGCAAGGTGAGGGGCAATTTTTAATGTCAAATAATAAAAGTAAGTAGTTTTTATTTTTAGTTTCTTTTCTGCCCTTTGATTTCTTGCTCTCAGTCTTGTATCTTCACCTTGCTTTTGTCACAGGTAAAAATTACAAGAAAATAGGGGTCAGTTTATGTCTCTTAACTTACTGATGTATAACACTGAATTAATTCTTATTTCTCTGTTTACTTTTAAGTATTCAAATGCTGTACTCAAAAATAAAAAAACTGCTAATAATTAGAATTATGATTTGATTAAAAAGTAAAATTACTCAGAGGGTTTGTCATTAATGCTTAAAGAAATTAGTTTGTGATGTAAAAAGAAAATCGTACCCGGCACATGATGAATTCAGTGACGATCCAGTCAGGATAATGCGTATCATTGAGCATAGTAACAGAGATGTCACCATAGTAGACAGGCAAAGTGTCATATGGCCAGTAATGGTCGCACTTCTCTCGCGCTTTCTCAATGCACCTTGTGAGCATCACAATGGCACGACTATTGCTCTCCCAGCACATGCGCCAGAAGTCATCTCGGGTAGAATGCAAAGGTCCTTGTGTTACAATAAACTCTCTCGGAGAGTTGTGACCTGTGACATAATTGGCATTAATGTAGTCAGAGCCTTCTTCATCATCCACTGGCTGCAATTTGAAGCGTGAATGATCATAAGGTAAAATATTTGTGAATCTATTTTTCGGACGGTTACAAGAAAGATCCGCAGCACTGCAAGACTGCTCTCGCCCGACATGTTTTAGCTCCTCAAATTCCTCAGAGAAACGGAAATCAGAATCAGCAGACATGATTCTATAGTGTTCTGCGAACTGGTCTAGGCGAATCGGCCGACTGGTTTCAATAATACTGTCAGCAAGGGAAGCACAATCTTGTCCACGATGATCAGTCGTATTTTTTGTTGCAAAACGGCGTCTTCGTAGAAGTAACAAGCTCACAAGAATGAGAACTATGAGCCCTGCTAGACCAATGATCCCCAATACAATTGGGGTATTATCTTGGTCTGTCTGAATAGGGAAAGAATATGCAGTGTCAGTGAATTTCTCCAGTGCTGTAAATGCTCTGATCTTGACTCTGTATGTTGATCCGCTTTTCAAGGGACCATTGCAGTAACCGGTTGATTGTCCCTCACAAATTTCCTCTCCAATGGTAAAGTCTTCAATAGATGAGTTCTTGAATGGATAATATGGTTCCATAACCTGATAGGGGGGCCACACGCTATAAGCTTGAACGTCCCTCCAACTAGGCATCTCTAGACCAGAGGCATTTTTAGAGTCATCTTCTGCGACAATGATTGTGTACATAGTCACCTGTCCATTCTGTTCCGAGAAATAGTTCTTCCTGAATCTGATTTGAATCGTCGTGGAGCTGCGACACACTTCTGTAGGAACCACTTGACTGTTCGGCTTTGGAGGAGGCAAAATTGGCATTTTCTCAGACCATACTACTTCTGGTCCATAGCCTATTCTTGTTTCAGCTTGTATCCTGAACGTATAAGCTTTACCAGGTTGCAAGCCTTTAATAATACCACGGAACTCCCAAGGCTTGAAATCTCGTGCTTCCGTGTGAGATGATCCTTGTAGTCCATAAGTTATGGTAAACTTCCGGATGATTCCGTTGGCTTCGTTGTCTGGTAAAGCCCACTCAAAACTGATTTCACTTGGTCGAATGTCAGTTGGGTGGAATTTCTCAACTTTTCCAGGTACAGATTCTAAAGTTTGGAAGATGGCCGATACAGGAAGGGAGCGGCGAAGAATGAACGACTCAGTGCCAGAGCGAACAACGACTGTGAACGTGTAGTTACGATGTGGTTTTAAGTCTGAAATTGTGATGGAGTTATGCAGAGTTAGGTTCTGGATTAGGAGTCCCTCAGTATTTAAATACTGAACTTCAAATGCATTGAATTCTCCTGTTGGGGTGTCCCAATTAAGAGTTACGGTAGTGTCAGTGATTTGAGTTGCATTAATGCTTGTTATCGGTTCAGGATATAATCTGTCTTGTCTTTGCAGAGGCTGGCTGGCTACACCATCCGCTACTGTCCAGACAGTGATGTTGTAAAGACGGCCTGGCATGAGGTCATTGAATGTTACTTTCCATTCTGTGTCATTGGCGGATTTCTCTTTGATCGGAATGCCTGGTTCCGACAATGAAAATCTGTACAGATCGAAGTGTGACTGGGATTGGGGCGTAGGCGTGTAGCGGAGTGTGACAGAATTGGTTGCTTGCTGATTGTTGACCACGAGAACTTCTGACAGAATAAGAGGGAGTGTTCGGGTGGATAACGAAGTAACATCACTCTCCAGACCATATGAAACGGTATAGATGTCAAAGTCGTACTTGACACCAGGCGTCAGATCTTCAACAAGAGCTTGAACAATCACTTGTTTCCCTTCCTCCGGGCCAGAATCCGTCATGTTCTTTCTTCTTACAGTTTCTGTTTTTGCTTCTGGCCCAAGAGGAGTCCAAGTTATGACATAATACTCGATGCGACCCTCAGGTCGAGGAAACTCTAGAGTTACATTGGTTGAGTCGATGAGAGGAGCAATATTCGATACTGGATTAGGTCGCACTGTGTGATTAACTTGTAATGGATGAATCGATTCAACTCCGTAGCTCGCGGTGTTAACCTGAATTATATAGCGTTCCCCAGGGGTCATTTCAGCTATCTCTGCTTCCGGAGGGCCTGTTACACCAGGTAACCGTACCCAAGTTTTTTCTTCCTCTGTCCGGTACTTGATTAAATATTCAGAGAAAATTGTATCGGATGGTTCTTTCCATTTGACAATGACCATATTGCTGGTTATTTTTTCAATGGTTAGATTTTTGGGAGGCCTCGGATAAACAGCTTGGAAGTATTCATGCGGCTCACTTCTGAGACCATGACTGATGGCGTAAACTTCTATTTGATAGCCAGCGCCAGGATAGAGATTGTCCAAGAGGAGGTTTGGTTCTGTTGTGATCGTGGTGATTGGTTTTTGGTTCGTTCCATTCCTCAAATGGATAACCTCAAACTTCTCGTGCTTTGAGTTGACATCAGACTTCCATGAGATGTTCAGTCCAAATTCTATTGGTTTCAGATCTTCAATAATAGGAGCGGAGGGACGAGTGACGATGTAAATTGTTGTCTCATTGCTTTCCATGCCATTTGAAACTGCCTGGACTGAGATGGAAAAGTTGCGTCCAGGCAACAGAGATTCAAGCACATATTCAGTCTTATCTGTTGTAAATTGGTTATATTCTCCATTAATTGATTCTGCTTCAGCATAGCTTATCTAAAAACAAATTCACATCAATTAGAGGGAGAAAATTTATAGAGTAAAAAAATTGGCAAGTTTTGAAATAAAAATTCACTTAAAGTAAACGAACATTACATTTTTAGCAAACATGTGATAATTTGCAGCAAAAAAAAAAAAGCCCTTTTTAATTAGAAGCATTAGTCTGCTACCTCATTCAGGAAACTTTCCAGGACGAACCTTAGAGTAAATTTAAAACAAGCTGCACTCACATTTCACTGTTTAATTGGACTTATCAAGCGGTAATAAATCGCTCAGTTTCAAACGAAAAAAATTGCTAGAATATAATTTTTGCTTTAATTTTGATTTTGAGAACAAGATTTTTAGAGGACGGGAACTGAGAAATGGTTTGACACAAAATGAAGTGAATTCTGGCAAAACACTGAAACAAAAATATTATCTCCACAAACTAGGTTCTTACTTCTTAGTCAATGTCATTTTAAGACCACATTGTTTTTGGGCATTTTTAAGTGAGTGTTACAACGGTACCATGATTAGAGAAAAAAACGTAAGATTTAATGAGGATTTGGCTTGCTAAATTCTTTTTTTAAAAAAAAACAATTGAAACATCCTGCATGGCTAGCTTATTATTGATTGTAAGTTCACTTAATTGTCTTCCAATTAAAAAACTACATAGGTAATCACTTCTATCTGCTTTAGGCATTGAATTCTAAAACCGCAGTCCCATTGCCCTCGGCATTGAATTATCGATGCTGCCATACATGTAAACTTATAAAGCTGTTAAGATGACTGCTCTTGTAGGGAACATACCTTGTAGGCTTCTTGATAACTAGTGTTATCGGGAGTCCATGAGATAGTCAAATCACCAGTCGAATCATTTATTGAAGACTGCAAGTTATAAACTGGTAGAGGTTCTGAAAAAAAGAGGCACAATCATTTAAAAAAATGCTTAAAAGGTTATTGCATGCATTTAATCAGTGCCTTCAGTTGGCATAGTTGTATGGGGCCGCCGTAAACTCATAAAAAAACATCACATCAGCTGATTATTTGACCTAAACCACTAGACCATTCAATAATTTACACAAGAAACGTTTTAGGAAAATTGTCCAGTATTGCAAAATTAAGATTTTTATATCATTGCATCAATGACAGTCTGACTAACTTTTAACTTAAACATGACTGAAAATATGAATCCAAGTAAACTCACAGAAGTTTGGAATTTCAAATTGAAAAACTATGAGCCAACACAAACTTGAGAAAAAGGGTTTGGATACTTTTTTATTCCATATTCAAAGTGCAAAATACCCAACTAAAGAATAATGATGTGGCTTTTTACTAACAGAGAAATAAGTAAATCAGTATCAATTGATAATTCAACTGCTATCAGTCGCAACCAAGATTTTCAGTAATCATCTTTGAAGATAGGCTGTAATAGAAAAGAAGAAGAAAACTTACTTAATGTGACATTGACAGCAGCAGGCCAGCTGGCGACTTTGCCAGAGAAAGTTTTGACGAGAACAAGATAAGTGCGACCAGGTTCGAGACCATCACTCAACTCGCACTCGGTTGGTTCATCGCGACCTTTCAGAATAGGGGTAGTTGAACGTGATTGTTGACGCACATTCACAGAGACTTGATATTTATCGAATTCACTGAAATAAAAAATAAAAATATTGATTATGTATCTACTGAACATGAGATTTTTCCAAAGGATTTATCAGTTAGTAATATAAATTTCAACCATAAAAACACCAAAAGTTAGTCTTGAGCTTTCATCTGATTGAGAAAGTATGTCAAAGAATTACGCAAAAGTCACAGATCTGGCAAAAGGAACAGAAAGATGAGCAAAAGAATCTCTGGGTGCATTCTAGATTGTAATCACAGAGGGTGGTTAACACAGCAAGTCAAACAAACAGCTTGAGCCAATTGTGCTTGATTATTCCGATTTTATTGTCAATACAAAATTAGAATTGGATGTTGGATTGAGTTTGAGTTGTCAACAGTATGCTATTGATGCATGAAATGATGCCATTAAGGAAAAAAAATCTATTTAAAAACGGGGTTCTGAGAACCGCAAACTTACTACAGCACTTCAATGAACTGGACGTTGTTTTTTACAACTCCCTCCATAAATAAATCATTTTTGGTAAAGGATATCTGGTAGAACAAAGTTCAGAGGAAAGGAATCAACTACATTGAAATAGTTTAAAAACAACCTATTTGCATAAGGGAATTGCAGATCAGTCATTTGATTCAACCAACCTCCAGCTTTTCAGGTAATGAAGAAAAATAAAATTAAGGCGAATTTTTTTTACCTGAATCCTTTGGGTGGTTCCCAATGAACTTTGAAGCTATGGGAAGTAACAGATGCTTTGTCATAAGTTAGTGAAACAGGACGCAACGGTATAGTTCCGTATTGAGCTGTGGTTGGAGCAGAAATTTCGTCTTCACTTACAGTTTGGACAGATATGTTGTAGGCCCGTCCTGCAAAAGAAAGGTGCACATTAATTAATGGAGTCAAATTAGACAATGTTTGAAAAAGTGGCTGTATTGATGATCAAAAGAACTCTGTGAAAATGAACTTTATCAAAAGGAACTATGTTCATAGGATTTGCATCCTACATGATTCATTTTGATTTAATTCATTTGCACATGGTTCTCATTAGCACAAATACACCCGAGAAAAAGATGCTTTGAGATTCTGGAGGAGTTTAAAAAAGATTCAAGAAAACTTCTTAATATCTTTTATTAATCCTTTATTTTCACTTACCTATGAACAGACGAGCTAAATTTTTTATTCTTGGGCATTGATGCCTGCTTACAAGTTCCTACAGCCATTCCTCTTAATTTGGCTGACAACAGCTCTGATATTGGTCACAATGAATTACTTATTTTTCCCCATATCTGATAAAACTAATATCTTTTAATTTGTAAAGTTTGAGGGATAAATTTAATGGACCTTTCACTCAGAAAATAATTTTTCGTTGAGGGTTGAGCTCCTGTCCAAATCGTGAATTGGACTAATTATGGAAACAAAAAGGAAATGAGCTGTCCATAAAACTGTCCTGAATTATTCATGATAAAAAGAGAATTTCATCACACAAAAAATACAAAACATAAAAATATTGAAGAATATAAGTGAGCAAACTATCTATTTCCCAAAGTTAAAGAGATACTGTGATTTAAAGAATTTTGCTCAGTTATGACCAACTTTCAAATGAAATTAAGTTAAGTGATCAGATATGGATCAAGATTCAATGATTGCTCTAAAGAATAAACACTTAAGCACATATATTAGGTGCAGAAATCAGGTTTGCCTGTAACAATAGAACTTTTGGTACAACAAAAAAATACAAAATCTGAGATGGAGATACATACAGTTCTCCTGTATTGGACAACAAAAATAATCACAAACTCAATGGGAGAACTATACACAAAGACAGAGACAAGCAAATAACAAACATAAAAACAATTTGAAATTCTGATTGTAGGAAAATATGAATTCATCCATTAAAAAAAATTCACAATTTTAAAACCACCTGGTGCGACACACACACCAAAAAAAAAAAAAAAAAAAAAAACATTCAGATTCAACTGCAAATTTTGTACTTCAGAAAGTACAATACCGCTCTTTTTTAGAGGTTTTTTGTTCCCTTCCTTCTAATCATCCACGTTAAAAACCTAGAGTTACTTACCCTAACAGCATAATAATCGGCATCTCAAATTTGCACCAGTTCATTAACCAAACTCGGCACAATTTCTAACCCTCTCCAAAATAACTCTGGATTATCTCTTGTTTATTTAAACAATTGCATAATGCTTGGCTCAATACTCAAAATATTTTGTAACAAAGCACTATATATCTCTTTTTAAATTTTGAATTATTTTAATAATTACAGATTAAGATTATAAGCCAACTAAGCAAATACATCCTACAAAAATAAAAAAATAGAGATAAAAAAAGGAGGAGGGGGATTTCAAAATCGATTTCCAATTTTTTGAGAGGGTAAATTTTGGCATGACATGGCTCAGAATAAACATGGGCTGAATGAATCAGACATGTTACATTTTGGAGCAAAAAGTTTCACATTCATAATGGCCATTTCACACAAATTAACTAACGGTCTATCTAGTATCAGCAAGCTTGAAAACCATGCAAAAACTTCTACAGAATACAAAATGAAGAATAGACTCTTTCAAAATGTTAAATATACCGCCAAAAAAATGGAAATAAGATACTATCAAGAAGCAACACAAAATAGCATGGTCACTCTTAAAGCATGAAGTCGAGGAAAAAGTAGGATAGGTGATCTTAAAACTATCACAGAAAAACAAACAAACATACGCAGAGAAAAAAGAAGAAAAAATTAGCAACTATTACTAACTCATTGCTTAAGTACGCTGGGTCAACAACAACAAAAAAAAATATTCAAAAGTAAGAGGTTCATCTAAAATATCAGTTCTAAAATTTTTATTTTTGAGCAAGGAGAGGTTGGTCAAGGCTCTTAGCTTTAAAAAGACCTTTAAAAATTAGACAATTCACTCAATTTCTTCTTTTAATACGGGGCTGACAAATTTTAGTTTTTAAGCTTTTGGGGAAAATTCAAGTCTCAAACAAATAACGTTTGGTTGAAAGCTACATTCTATAGAAAAAAAAAGAAAAAAAACTGTAATTAGAAAAATCATGAGCCACAGCAACATTGGATATAACCCAGAGTTCCTCTCCTTTTAATAGAATTGGAGGAAGAATGAAGTGAGTTCCTGTCCTGTAGATGAGACTAATTTCTTAGATGACCCTCCTTACAAGTAAGAACAGAATATTATCCTCTATCTCTACCAATTTTCTGCTGCTATACACACAAAAAAGGCAGGAATTCAATGCAAAGTGCAACCAACTAAAAAAGAACGATTTGATAAACGGGATACACTACATTTAATGCCTCAGATAAAAAATGAAAATCACAGACATCTGAGCTGGAAAATTGAAAATTTCTGTCTTCGACTTACATACTGTTGCGAATTCAATCAGTGTTGATTTCAAGAGTTTATGAAGCAAGTTCTGTTAGTGTTCTGTCTGTTAGAGGAGAGAGGATACCAGAATATGAAGAATTAGTTTATTAGACATCTCAAATGTTAAAATTAATTTGGAAAAATAAGGATTTGATGAAGTAGTTAATGCAACACTTAAGCAGCAAACCGTTGTTACGAGATGAGGATTCCATACCACAATTTTACTTAATTTTAATTGGCATCCCCAAAATTAGAAAATTAAACATTTTCAGTTGCAAAGGAATCACCTTGAATGGTTATTTGAGATCTATTCTTATTGATGTTAAACCGAACTGAAGAGCTTGATAAACGAGTTGTGACAGGATTGCTGCAGAGCTTAGAAAATGAAATTTCCTAACATATACATGAAAATATGCAGGATGGTTAAAAAGATGTAATTTGAGATTGTTTTCATGGGAAATTCGTTGTTCAAAAATACAAACCCATTCTAAACGGAACATACAGACTATTTGGAAATTTTGTTCTGACACTTTGGTTATTTTTCATAGCGTTTCCCGGTTTTTTCTGATTTTTTAAGATTCCCTGACATTTCCCTGTTTCTTCAGTGTTTCCTGACTGTGGGAACCCAGATATAGCTAACCTTAATATATATAACCATAATATAACCCACATATAAATAACCTTCAATGAAAAAAGAGACTTCTTACTTCTCATGATTCCGATACTTGATGTGAGAGTGAAAAAGGAACCCTGGAGGTGCTTAATCATACTGATCAAAGTGACAGAGAGGTACCTCTGACTGCTTCTCTGACCTCCTTGTGGAGAGCAAGATATTTTATGAGGCCATCTTGTATTTTTTGGCAAACAGGTTTCAATGAAAGCTTAAAATACACAAATTTTTACTTGCTTTTTGTGGTTAAATATTTTTAAAAAAAATCCAAGAGAAGTGTAAACTAAGTGCACTCTCTACTTTTCAAAAATGCAAAAATGAATAAGCTCAATGTTGACACACAAAATAGTGCTGAACTGAACTAGATTGCAAGTTGCAAATTGGTTCTACTGAAGAATCGGGTTGAGAATTTTCATCCAATTCTGTGACTAAAATTCACCTCTTGAGGATATAGGGATCATGTTAATGTGCTAAGAAACTAAACAATCGGGTTTCGATTCAAAATACAAAAAGGTTCTCTAATAAGTGAGTTAGAGGATATACCGATGGCAGACGTGGAAAATCGTGTATCTCTATTTGGGACATCGCAGACTTGCTGTCGTATTTTATTTTTTCTTTGGTTTGGTCAATGCAATTTCTTAAAAACATTCTTGAATTTTCTTCTCCGGTAGCAGAGTAATCTTCATAGATTTCCAGTTATAAAGTTGGTTTATTTCTATTGGATTAAATAAAATAGGAGTGGAAATTTTGGAAAATCACAATGGAGATATATGATTTCATACTTTGGTCATTGGTATGAAGTTAATATAATTTCACATACAGGGATTATAATATGTTACTCTGTGAAGTTTTGGGATTGAAGGGAGGTGTAAGATAATGAGAGATTGTGTGAGTTAAGTCATCCAAAAGCTAGGATTTACAATACGATAAAAAATAAAAAAATACTAAGAATACATCTGGTTATATTGAAGATCTGGATGGTGTTGCTACAAACCAAACAGAAAGAAAGGAAAAAAATTGGTAACAAAAGTTCGTATCAAATACTTTTATTTATTGAATCTCATAAATGAGATGTAGGTCGCAAGTTTCCCTGATGAAGAAACAATTTTAACAAAAGATTAATACTTGATTCCAGAAACGATAGATTTGTTACTCATGGTTGGAAAAACATTGAGGAAGATTCCCAGACTGAATAAAAGCAAATTTTAGGTTAGGTTTATCTGTTTTAATTTTTTCAAAATTAAATGAGAGGAACTAGTTTAAATAAGAACGCTTTGTTAGAAATCAATTTTTTTATATTTTAACCAAGTCAAGCTCCACTATCTCGATCCTCTGATTGTATTCAATAACGGAGCAGCCATGGGGTCAGGAGGAAATTGAATGATTGTATGTTTAGCATGATAAAAAATAGCACATTGCAACTTGAGAGGAAATTCAATGAACGGCATTTGAAAAAATACTGATTTCTACTTGGGTTTTAGGCAAGAAAAATAGTCATACTTTCTCTACCCACAGGGGGAGTGAGAAAATAAAAATTGGTTAGAAAAGTACTTTTGTTAATGAGATGTATAAGCAGAGAGATTCCTCACTTTCTGACACTCAGAAGTAAGTAGCTTAGCCTAATATGATGCAATTTTCAAGGTTTTCCACGATTTTCACCCTTTTTGCGTAATATGGTACTACCAAAGAAGATGAAAGTTTCATGACTTGAGAAGGCTTTGAACACAACTTCATTAACATGAGATGGGGAGGAAAAACCAGAAATAAAGAAATAGCCGGAATATCTGCCCAATCGCAGATTGCTGTGACAAGCTGGGTTATACCTAATAGCACCAGCTATCATTAAATTAAACAAGATATTGAGCTGACGATTCATATTCTAGGAGTTATTTACCTGCCTGACAGAAATACTTACATTGAAATTTTTTTGAAGAATATAACTATGAACAGTGAGGAATCCAACATTGACTTGTTGAATGCTGAAGCTTTTTTAGTCTATGGTCCCTTCAGACCAATTCAGGTCCCAGTGCAGCTACCCCTACTGGTCGGCTAGTTTGACTAAGAGTTGCTGCAGTATCTTAAAGAGCATAGAACTGTCATTCTATTGTAACTTTTATACTCCTCGCCAGGTTTTAACATGTGTTGGTATCTGTGAGCCAGTGCAGTAGTCAATGTTTGGAATAGAATATAGGTTTTTAAAGCGGTTAATGACTTACCAGGGACGAGTCCTTTGAAGGCTGCTTGTGCTGGGCCAGGGGGTTCTCCCTCCTTCTCGACATAAAGGACACTTTCTGGGGCATCCGGTGGGTGTATTGACACTTTGTAGTGGGTGTAAATATTGGCTGGGTAGGATGGTTGCCATAATACAAGGAGTGTTGTCTCATTTCGGAACCAGACAATAAATTTACCAGGTGTGTTTGGCTCTGCAAGAAAAGAGAAGAAGAATGATGGGTTCAACATTTCAAAAACATGGCAGATAACAAGTCCGTTTCAGTAATAATTTTTTGCAATTAATTGATACAGATCAATTTCAAATGGCAACCTTGAAATTGAGCATTTGAATAGTTTACAACAATTTTTGGATCCAAAATTAGAAGTCAAACATTTCCAAATCTTTTCAGGAACTTAGAGCAACAAAAAAAAAAGCTCAAGCTGATTCACAATAGCCGCGAAGAGTTTGCTGAAAGTCCGTTGATGAGCAATGGACCAGCTGTTATATTTTCCCGACTTTCCTTGATTTTGGGAGACAAATCCTACAGGGAAATCAAAGAAATCCCCTGATTTTCTCACATATTTGTATGGGAGAAATTAGATTTTTCTCCGAAGTTGAGATCAAAATTAATTTTAGTCAAATTTTGGGTAATCCGATCGCCCTCAGTCAACATAACCACCAAATTTCTAGGCAAAACGGCCTCAGAGTAAAGATATCTGGTTTGTAAGATTGAGTCCTTTAAAAATTCTTGGATTTTACCAGATTTTTCATTCCCTATAGAATCACAATCTTCCCAGGTTTTTTCAGATCCTACACATCCTGCATCAGAATCTAATTTTACTTTGGGCTTCAGTTCAAAATTGTTAAATTCAAAACGGATCAGCGTTCTGCCTTTCCCCTAAAATAATAAGCACCATCTACGATTTTTTAGGAGTCAAATTAACTTTTTGCATACACATCATAAGCTACTGCTACTTTGCTATTGTGAATTAGAAAAAATTGGCAGGGAACATCAACTTTTTTGGGTGCCTCCATCGCGCCCCCAATTTTTTATGCCAAAGCTCGATTGTTGAGCGCACTTGGGGCATGGGAAGGGAAAATACTGAAAGAGATTTAAATAGTTCCATACAAGATTTACATATCATCATTGTGAAAAGTTGGACAATAAGGCTTTGAAAATGTAACAGAAATTTTCTTTAGACTTGCACTAACATCTGTAACAATCTTAGTTGAAATACATGCATTGATTTCTGATTACTATGTGAAGGGGAAGATACACCTACGAGCTAGACAAGCTTCTTCAGCAGCAAGTAGGCCTTCAGCTGTATTCGGCAATGTTCATAGCCAATCAGGTTGCAACTTGCCACCTGTAACTCACTCAAAGTTGGATCAGATCCTACTTTTTGGGTCAAGACGCGCATGAAGCACGCAGGTGTATCTGACTCTTTGGAGAAAGTTAACTTACTTGTAGTAAAATTCCGAGATATGTATGCGACACTTTCCTTATTATCATAAACACTGAACAGCTGGACTTGGTATGATCCTCCTGGTGTTAGCTCTCGCAACATGTACGGACTGGCATTTTCTCCTAGGGGAATGGTTCTAGGAGGCGTAGAGACTCTTAATGGAGAGGCTTCCGATAAACTCGACACCTTGAATGAAATAAATTATATTAGTTTACCTGATTAATTTGACACCAAAAATCAACATTTTTGTAAAATCAAACTTTGGAGTGCTATGCATTGAGATTTACTCATCTTATCTACGAAAGCATTAGTTCAGATAAAATTCATTTGAAATTCTCCTTAGAGGCAATGGTGGCAATACGGTCATTATATTATCTCTCCTATCAATACAGTCCTATCATGTATACACTGTCACACAATTATAAAACTTGAGTTTGGAGTATCTTGATAACCTTACCTTTGGTACATGGTTGGACTATCTCATGCGAGATAGATCAGAAGTAAAATTTCAATTTTTCATTTTCCTAAGCTGTACCAACTTTGGCACAGGTTGATACGATTATAGGCAAAACTGGAGATATACTTCCTAGAAACTTTCAAAACAAGGTTTTGATCTGGGGACAAAAATGTAGATCCTATGCAAACTTTGTGTGCCATTTCTTGCGTGTCCAATGAAAAAGAACAAAGAAAAATCTAAAAACAGCAGTAATTAGAGATTTTATCAGTCTAGAGGTGCAGAGATTTTCTAACCACTCACTCTGCTTAGAAGCATGAAATAGAAAAACCCTATCGGATTTTTCTTTTAAATTTTTATTTTGACAAAATTTTGGCAGAGAAAGGTTTACTTATTTTGGAGGAAAAGACTTCTTTTTTTTCCTTAAGGGGAACTGACAATGAATTTTGGTAAAAAATACAGGAATTTCAATTGAGTGTAGGGAAAGAGCACCCCCTCATCAGTTAGGCAACATTAGCTTTCGTCTCTTACTATTCATTATCAAACAAAGAGCTGATTTTAAAATTGATCACATATTAACCCTCTGAAACCTTTACTTTTATGTAAGTATTACTTCTTCAGCAAAAGGAGTTTCTTTAAAGTTTCAATTTTAAAATGATTAAAGTTTTTTTAAATTTATTATTCCCAATTTTTCTTCTACAACCAAGAAAAAAAAATTACAGTATACGAGTGGTGCATAGTAATGAGTACCTTTAATTTGAACCCAGAATAGTGACCCAGTGCTGGTGGGCTCCAACTAATTTGCGCCGATTTTCCACCTTTGACATTTACAGAGAGATTTGATGGTGGGTCAGGGGCTGAAATGCATAATAGAATTTATAGTGAGTAAAATTCTGGTGAATACACATGCTTAAGGAAATAATATCATCTGTAGTTACATCTGTAGATGTAACTGGCTAACTGTATTTGTTGAGGCATAAAAAGGAAAAAAAGAATCTGTTGAATATTGTAAGATTCACTGGTATTGACTAGTCGAAAAATATGAATTAAAGCGCAATGCACCACAATGCATGTCTCACCCTAGAATTTCATGTAAAACATGATTTTCACAATAGCTGGTTTGAAAACCATCTGCATAACATGGAATAAATGAACCAGCAAACTTATACTTATCAAATGAAAGACAAATGATACCTGGACAGATGGAAAGAGAAGTTTACCCGTCTTTCAAGAACCAAATTTCATGAAAGATAAGAAATGAGACGAGTCTCTGAGTGCCATTGGCTAAAAACTCAAACGTGTAAAATTTGAATATGCTTCAAATGCTCTTAAATGGGCTTGCAATGCTAGGCATTGGGAGAAAGCTCATCGGCAGGGCCGGATTTACCTATGGTGCATCAATGCAGCTGCACAGGGCGCCAGATTTTGAGGGGCGCCAAATTTTGGGTTTTTTTTTTCCAAACTCTGCAAAAAATTGAGAATTGCGTCGAAATTTCAGAAGCTCTGATTGTTGATTGATTGTATAAAGGCACTGGAGACATAGACAAGAACGGCGTTACAATATTAACAATGTAAATATTGCATGTTATTACTCCATATGTGCCTGTGCATGCATATGAAATGCCTATTTTTGTCCCACCAGAATTTTCTTGCAAAATTAGGTACATCAGAGAACCATTAATTTATTGTGTTCCATCTTTTAAATGACTTGATCCTAAACTTTAAGGGTCAACATTTCTCTTAGTTTCGTAGTTAACAGTAACAGGAACCTGGTTTTGGTTTCTGCACCAGAATCATTCACTCACTCGAAAAATTCGTATTTAGTGAGAGTTAGCACGTAGTAACCAAAGAAGACCGTCAGGTTGGGATATGCACGGGCGGGGGCGGGGGGGGCGTGCGAGGGGGGGGCGTGCGAGGGGGGGCGTGCGAGGGGGGGGGGGGCGACTCGAAAATTTCTGCACAGGGCGCCAAAAACGTAAATCCGGCCCTGCTCATCGGATCAGTAGTATTTACAATCCACTTAGGGTAGAAAACTAAAATCAAATTTAAGAGAATTAAATAAAAACTAAAAAATCACCTGTTGTCACAGAAGCCGTCCATGTCAACCAATCATGAACAGAGGAATTTGAGTAATACAGCCAAAAATCATACTTGGTACCAGGAAGGCACTGAGAGAATTGAATTACATCCTCGATGTTATGAGAAGCGATTGTTGTGTTCGGGGCAGGTTTCCCATGAGGAGGTGAGTAGTCAAGTCGATAGGAGCCACTGTCTTGACTGAGGTTTCCTGGAATCTGGATCACTAGATCAGCGCAGAAGCATGCCTTGAATTGAAAAAAAAAAGTCTGATAAATTTTTAGGATAAATAACAATTGTTAAGTTAACAGTTTTCTAATTAAACTGCAAAAATAAGGATCTTGTTTGTTCGGGAGGAACATTTTTTTTTTTTTTAATTTTCTTTCACTCAATTTAAATTGCCACCCCCACAGTCAACCCCAGCTTTGGAGAAAAGTCTGGGGACCATCTACTCTTACCCTGAAAAGAGGTTTCCCTAAAATTAACTGTCATGACAGCTATGGAAGGGTGGAGGAAAATAAAAAAAATTTGAAAAAAAACGAAAGTAGGTAGCAGCATGAAATCATTTGAAAATTAAGTTAAGTATGATGAATGGAGCTGCTTGAAAATTAATCTTCAGAATAAAATGACAAGTTTCCTCTAAGAGACTTGGATGGAGATGAAAAGACCCTTTACTCAATGAAAATCACTCTCTCGTAAAATGTCCCACTGCCCTGTTCTTTCAGTAACAGTCACAAGTGGAATTTGTCAGCCTTGTGGAAAGTGCAGACAGTTGCTGCTTTTATACAACCATTCAAATGATCATTTAGTATGCACGCAGTTAGATCAAAGCGTAAAAACTAGTAAATACATCATTTTCATGACACACTCTCCCTCTTCATATGAACATAGCAATATAGATCTCTGAAGGCTAATGTACTTACTCGAGGTTACGCTCGCGTTCACCTCAAAGGCTGACATTCTGAGTGCACCTATTTTTGAGATTTGTCAATGCTGAACCTATGAAAACATACATCTTCATTGTGGAGTTACCTACATAATTTTCCCCAATATATTTATCCAAGTTTCTAATTTTGAAATTCTAAAGGAGTATTCTTGAGAAGGTGAGGAGAAACTAAAGGAGAAAATATGTAAAAACCATCAGTAACATCATAGAGAAAAAAATGAAATGTGCTGAAAACTGAGATGTCGCAAACTGAGATATGTAGTTCTATAGTTGCCCCAGTAGCATGGCCCTTTCACCAATAAAACCTGAGAAGTGAGGGACTGTAATGGGTATCCAATATCAAATTATCTAAGCCCAAGTATGTAGTTGGATGAGTCTGTTGTAGTTTGACATTAATTCCATAAAAACACAGCAGCAACTTCAATCCACAATATGCAGCCACCATCGCAAGAGACTAATTCACCTGCGAAGGACACCCACTGGACATTAACCACCAAGTGTAGCAGGCCCCATGAAGCTTCATACAGATTAATAAGACTAAATTAAAACAGAATTTACTTACGTTTAATAAAACTAGGAGATAAACGGACACAAAGTAATGAGTATTGATGGATGGAATGGAATAAATGGAAGATTTCATTGTGTGAGTGAAATTGAGATGTGCCCTACTTATGAATGAAAACAATCACGGTAAAGCACGGGTAGACACAGCGTCTACGAGGGATAACATGGATTGGCACTGATAATTGATTGGGATTTTATGAGATTCACTGATTATCATGACTGCGAATTATCGACACTAACATATTCTAAAATCTAAAAAAAGTTAAAATCTAAAAAGCGAAATCCATACGGTACCACACAACACAACCACTTGTACTTGTACCAGTACACATAACAACACGAACCAACACCAACGGTTTTCTTGATGTTTGATGGCATTCGTCTGCCCTGTCTCTGCCAGATCTCGGTGACATGGAAAAAATGATAAGCTGAACCTGAACGTATTGGATAAAAACAAAAAGGCGATCGCGTAATCATCAGTTACCTAATTACTGCATTTTTTGTTCTGAAAACGTGTTTCTCGGGCGCTTCTGAGGTGTATTGATTTCAAATCGCTTCTTCATCCTGTGTAGTTACTCTGCGCGCTTGTGTTTCATTTTTCATGATCGAAATCTGAATTTTAGCTATCCAAAAATCTCTACTATTTACCTCTTAGGTTAAGTATCCATGATTTTCACAATGCAACGGACAAATACTTTAACGTTACTCAATTTCTAATAACTTTCGCGCTGAATGATTGACTATCCGTCATTTCATTCACAACAGATTTTCTCTGATAATATGGTCATTGGTCACCCGGTGACATGGTCTGGAGACGGAACTCGGCTGATCGAAGAGGATTAATGGGTAAGTTTAAAGTGAACATCATTACAATTTTTTTTGTCCATGAATTGTAATCCTGCAAACCACTGCTGTTTTAGAGTTCATAGTATGTGCATGCAAGATACTGCCTCTCCTCTATAAGATTCGAAAGCGACTCAGCAGTGAGAGCCCCTGGGATTTCTACCAATTCTACTTCGATGTTTTTGACTGAATCCTATCCTGTAGTCATGCATATCTTTGATACATGATTAGATTCGGCTAACTTTAGTGTGGACATTTGACTAGATTTCCGTGTAGGGAGTCCGTGTAACTGTTGGGCCTTGTGTTCAGGGGGGCCAGAGGCGTAGGAAGGGGGGGCCTGGCCCCCCCTAGAATTGGAAAAAGTATCATCTGGCCCCCCCAGAAATTCTGGATGTTGCAAAAACACCTTCTTCAATGGTGAGTCTCTGTCGCTGTGGCCCGCGAAAGGATGCCTATAAATAGAAAAACCTGTTGAATGCAACAATTTCAAAGTATTTTAACCTTAAAATGCAAACAACTGGGTGATTCTTAGGCAGAAATTGAAGGAAGAGTAGCGCCACAAGTGCCTCGAGATGCGCTCAAGTAGAGTTCAAATTTCAAAAATTTTCCGGGGGAGGCCCCCCCCCCCCCCAGCAAAATGACCTAGCTACGCCTACGAGGAGGGTGGGTGGCTATGTGAAAACCCTTGATGAGGGAGGCTCAAACTGTTTGGTGTACGACAATTTATATACTTGAACCAGGAAATTTGATTAAACGACCCGAGGGAAAACGAGTTGGAGAGAAATATAGCCAAGGTGGTAGAATACTGCTGGGTCCACACTATCTTGTGGGGAGAGCAAGGCAAACAAGTTCAAACATTTCCATTAGAGTCAAAAGTTTGAGTGTTAATGAGCAACAGTACAAGATTGAGGGAAGGAGAGTGTTAAGTTCAGGCAGATGCATTGGAAAGTTAAGCTGCGGTCACGCCGAGAGATCTATGACGTTTTTGGTCTTATTAGACCTCATCAGTAGATTACACTTGTCAGTGAGCCCAGCTTAGCATCTAGCATCAAAGACGCCATTGAAATGCTGTCACGAATATGACGCAAGGCATGACACAAGTGTGTGATCCTCGCGCTATCTATTGTGGCTACGAAACAACTCTCAGGACACAAGAAGGAAAACCCAAAAATAATTTTAATCGGTTCAATGATCTTATTAAATAATGATAGGTAGTTGAAAATGCCAACGCGTCAAGACTCAACCGCCTGCTCCTGAATGGGAAAAAGATTGACCAATGAAAATTTTCAAGTTATGAGTAATTATTATGTATTTTTTCCGTATTGCTCTTAATGATTGCTCAAGCCTTACTGTTACGTGCCTAAAAAATATGTTTTGAATGACATCTCAAAACACAGTACATTCGGTCCTCATTACATGGAGAGAAAGTGCACGTCTTGGTTCATCTCCATAATGATACGCCTACTGTTGATTTCGGAGATGCAAATACATGCCTTTTCATTCAAGCCACAAAAATGTCGCCCTCTTTTGCATAGTGCCATCCTTTTGCTGAAGTATTTGGTAAGGATGAGCACTTTCTTCCAAACCTCCCTCCCCCCATTCTTAATCATACCACCTGTTGGTTGAATATAAGTAGTTCTGGGAGAAATTTTTTGAAGTTTAGCCATTCTTCCCCCCCCCCCCCCCCTCCCTCAGATCTAATGGAAATTACATCTCTGGAAGAATTTCATTAATATTCACTACTTTTTTAACTCCAATTTTGTTACCTACTGAGGGAACAGACTGGTGGGGCACCAACCACTGGGGTACAAAACATTTTTTGTGTTTATTTTTTTCAACTTTCAGAGATTTTTTATTTTTAACTCATCATATCTTTATCCTGATCTATGCACGCCCTTTCAGAACTTTTAAAATTATTTTTAAAAAATCGTAATTCTACCTGTCTGTTTTCAGAAGATTAATATCTTACCTTTTAGAAGGTTTTATTTTCACTGAGATTTTGTAGCTCCCTCCAATTTTGCCTCAACTCTGATGGAGGGGCTTGGAGGACAAGGCGCTTAAGTGCAGTTTTTGCTATTTCGAGAATCACATGTTTTAAGTTTTGAAATTACATGGACACTTATGGTGGAAAAAAAGTTAAAACTGACTATTCGATGCTTAAAAATTGGAATTTGGGAGCGAATTTTTCACAGAATATGCAGGAATACGTTGGAACGAATGGTTATGAGAGTGAGTTATGAACGTTGTAAGAAGGCGGTGCACACAGCACAAAAATCCTGCAAGCAAATATTACTGCTCCTAAGCCGCCCACATTGCCTAACGAAATATTGAAGACGAACTGGTTCTAGTGAGTGAGGAACAATAGGAGTAGTGTATTAAAACTGCTATAGCTATGAATACTTGAATAAGCCGAGAGAACGTGTGGTTGAAATGTTGCGAGCAACTATTACTGCTCCCAAGCCACTCACATTGCCTATCGAGAAATTGAAGGCGAATTAGTTTTAACGAGAATGGAGTCTTTTTACACCCTAAACTAGCCTTTTTCTTCGCTCGACACCTTCGCTTCAGTCCAAGCAACGTTTCAAGCTCTTGATTAAGCGAATTTTATTTTAAGGCTTGGAACTACTCTCTAGATTTATCCAAACAACCATCAACTCGGAACTCAGTTAAATGATGATCATGACATGGAACTTATTTAGGACCACCTCTCGGTAGGTGGGCTCAAAATAATCAATCAGATTTTTGTTAGGCTCCGGCTCAACGTCACCAAATCGAAGGTTCAGACCTCAAATAAAATGCACGCAACCACGAGGATCTGTGTAGGTACGAACTAGCACCAAGCCTCAAAATAAAATTATCACTCAGTAGAGGCTTTTTTGGGTCCACCTCGTGAGGCAACTTAAGCTTTGTAAGATCCACGCTTTTGATGATCATCGAATTTCATACAGTTTACGATTATGTCTGTCTGCCCTAGTAGCATTTCTCAACGGAAAAATCGCTACATATTGCGATTTTATCGGTGATATAATCACCTGGATCATCAATATCTGAGCGATTATCCTCAATCTCATCGCGATAAAATCGCGCTTTTATCGCTCGACAATTTATCGCGATATTTTTGAAATTAAGATCGCGATAAATGGCGATTGAATCTCGACTCTATCGACGAAAATTGATCACGATTCTCTCGAACCGTAAATTGCGATTTGTAGCGATTTAATCGTCATATATTGCAATTTATAATGCGATAATATCTCGATACCTATTGCCACCGATATAATCGCGCTGACCAACATATAAAATCGGTATTTATCGCGATCACCGCTTCTTGGGATGAGGCAGAATCACACAGAACCTCCTCTGAAGTCCCGAACTTCGGAATGAACTTTCCGTATTCTCAAAGGCATTAAGACACCGGGCTCACTAATTAGAAAGTGTCTCGCAATAGCCGGATAACCGAGATACTCGGTCGATCTCGAGTTATACCCAAGTCAAAAAATTGAATTTCAAGATGTTCGAGAGATTTTAGTAATGGTGATATTTGGCAAGAAAGCTTTGGGGGTGAAAGAGACGGGGGAATAGGGGAGCGAGCGCCACACCCTATCCGTAGCCCGTTTCCTGGAAGTTCGGTATGCACTCCCGAACAGCAGCGTCTCGAATGTTACCCAAAACTCTGATACGTCGAAAAAAACAAAAATCCTCTCGTTCCGTTGTTGGAAAGGTCTCTTGAGCCTACTATACACACGCATTTATCCCTCTCATGGGTACGCCAGTTCTGTTGGTCGTAGAATCGCACCTGGATGGAAGTCGTGTACGTAGATCAGCCAAAAGGAAAGCCCAATTCACACTATCAAACTTTTCATTCAAATCTTGAATGCAACTTGTCGTGATGAAAAGTTGGAAAGTGTGATACTGACGCGAAAAAACGACAATTCGATGAAACATTGAACGGAAACTTGAATGTGACGTCACATTCAACTTTTCGTTCAATTATGTCGGATGAAAAGTTTGATAGCGTGGATTGGGCTCAATAAGATCGATCCGATCGATAAGTTTCTCCTTCCCCTCCACCCCCCCCCCCCCCCAAATACTTAAGGTGAATCGTCAAGGTTTCTGACGTGGTCGAATTGCATGCGATATATTTCATCGATTATGTAAAAAAATCTCGACAGATTTCGAATTTTAGCACTACATGGTGTCTACAAGTCCGGAATTTCCGGAAAGTCTGGAAATAGTACTGATTTTTCAAGGGCGGTCCGGAAGTACTGGAAAAGCACGGAAATTCCGTAAGAAGGTCCGGATTCTCTTTTCATTTTTTGGCTTTTTGTCGCAGTTTAAGCGAGAAATTCAAATTTTTGAAACTTTTCGAATTTCGTCAAATGGAAGTACTGAAAAAGTGCTGAATTTTTCTGTTGAGGAGGTACCGAATTTTTTGGGAATGTATCGAAAAAGTACTGTAAAAGTACTGATTTTTGGCCAGCCTGTTTTAGTAGACACTGAGAGGCCCATGAGAGGACGGCAGCCCTTTCCCATGGGTCTGAAGAATCATTCTAAACCAATGAATCGGCAAAATCCAGAGGAATCGAAGCAGAATCCTGTTTGGGAAAAAGCTTCGCATTCGATACAGAAATCAATGATTGTATCGAATACAAGGCCCTGGTAAAAATTGGCGCTAGAATGTGTGTTCCAAAATACTATAGACCTAAAGCCGCGGCTGTAAGATTTCCAATAGCTTCTGTAGCCGGCTGTACAATTTCTTACAGCCTTTTATATAACCGATGGTAACTAAGCAACAGCCAGACGATAAAGTTTATGCTAAACGTTACTAAATACGAATACTAGGACTTAGTTAGTTTTTGGACCACCGCTCTCTTTTTGTGCCGTAGTATCTTGATTTATTTTGCGAGGAAAGCTCCGTACTTTTGAATGATGCCTGTCATTCTTAATATGTTGGAGCGCCTTCAATTTCTAATGATACTTTGCAATATCTCTGGTGTGAAATAGTTGCTTCAGACGCCGTGGCACGCTGCGGCGCGGTCAGCGGGCAGAGAGCGCGAAACGCGCATTGGCGCCTACAAACCTAACAGGAATACTTCACGCATTGCGCAATGCTTGAAGTATCCCTGTTAGGTTTGTAGGCGCCAGTGCGTCGCCGCTCCGCTTTGTGTTAGGCTCTAATATTTAATCTCGCGGATTCAGCGTTTTTCAACTCATGATTTTGAAATGTTTGCACACTCTGTATGGACTATTCTCATTTTAATTGAAGAAAAAAAATATGTTTTAAAGGAGAATATAATGTGTGTTTTGTAAATATTAAGGTAGTTCCGTATCAAACTTAATGATTTCCGAAGCACACGAATTTCTACACAATTTCTTACAGCCTTTTATAGCCAATGGCGACAAAGTGTAAAGCCCGGCGATAGGAACTATAGCCCGACTGTATACTTTTCTATAGCTTCGTATAGCCCGGCTATATGATTTGCTCCGCTTTCTACAGCCAGCTATATGATTTTCAATAGCCTTCTTATTTAGTCGGCTACAAGAACTCCTATGGTATTTTGAAACGCAGCTCGTATCGCCAATTTTTACCTGGGGGTTTATTTCAAGACCAATAAAGTTTTTGACGTCGATGCGATTTATCGCATGCCAGTCCGACCGCACCAGAAACCGTGACGAATCACCTTAATCGCTCTTTAGCAAGTTCAGTGGATGACGTCATCCTCATAGTATAATGCCCACTGTTTTCGAGACTCGACAAAAATCAGAGAATTTCATACATTTTTTCCACCAAACTCGGCGCAATACCGTTGCAATGTTGCCTTTTTGCGGAGAAGTAGCCATGTTCTTTACGATGGTAAATGCCAAAAAACAAGATTGTAATTACGACGTTCCAAAATCGTTTCCATTGTTCATTTATTTATTATTACTTTTTTAGAAGGGAAAACTAAGGGAACGTTTAAAAATGTCGTAACAAACTTTTTCGGCATTTTTGACTCCCCCTTGTAACGCTTATGTGGCATAGGTCCCTATCCTTTGACACGTAAAAACAAAATGATGTAACGTAATCTTTTCGACTCCCCTTCCCCTCTAAGAACGTCACGTAATTTATCCCTAATAAAATTAACCGTTTGAAATTTTTACATATTTTTCTGCATAGGATAAAGAAAAATCAGTCAAAATCCGAAGAAATACTTATCATTAGTTTTCCATCAGAAAAATATATTTTGACGAGAAATCCATAACATCGCTTATCGAGTGAGGTGCTTGTTCTTCGAATTTCACTATCGATGAAGATAAAGAACACTACGGTAACAAAAGCGACGCACGGAAATTGGCCACATTGCAGCAGTGTGGTAATTTTTCCAGAGATGTTTTTCACTTTCCCACGAGTGGCTTTATCAACATTAACTAAATTCGTGGTGTAGTTTTTACTGAGAAAAGTCAAAATATCGGTTGTCGATAAGTGTACTGAGGATCCATATTGATGGATCGGGAAAATATTGACTTTCAAAGGATCCCATTATGATGCATCAATGACCAAATGTAAACAAACTCAGTGAGAGAGAGAAAAGAACGAGAAATTTATTTTTATGGGAAGAGGTGTAATTCGCTCCACGAGAGCGGCGTTAACCCTGCAAAAAGAGTTTGCTCTGCCCCGCACTCCGGTAACGCTAGTCGTTAGGGAGCAACATTCGCTACGGAGTGAAATGCACTCCGGATTGTACTCCGAGAGTTTAAACAGTAAAACAGTGCAATATTGGACCGAGTTTAGCAGGAACGAACTTTTCTCGCTGATTTCGAAAACCGTGTAGGTAGTTGCCACGAATCTCTCGATATAAATGTGTTTTGGTTGTTTGATAGGCTTTTGATTGAATGTATCCAAACTTTTCGCTCGTGCCCTTCTCTTTCTCGGCATTTTTTTTTTTTTTTTTTTTTTTTTTTTTTTTTTTTTTTTTTTTTTTTTTTTTTTTGGCCGTCGAAAAAACATGGCAATCCCGCGAGATGAGACCCCGTCCGTCTTTTATATCCCTTCCTTGTTTTCACGTTTATTAATGTTGTTTTTTATCTTGTCCCTGCGTTCGTCTCTTCCGCTCGCACTTAATCAAACATCGCTTTTAATCATTGTTTACCTTTGCCCGCCCCGAGCGCCGACCTCGCTTGTCCCTTTGACCAGTCACCCCCTCTCCTCCCCTCCTCTCTCCCGCCCGGTCTATCGTCTTAAATCAAAACCCTATCTCCTCCATCAACCGAGGTGATGTTTGTTGCCTGGCTTTATCACAGGTCCCATTTCCCCCTTCTCCTCACTGATTTCACGAGTTATCACTCAGAATATGTATAAATACAAAAAAAAAAAAAAAAAAAAAAAAAAAAAAAAAAAAAAAAAGTTGTCTGCATGTGCGTGTGTACACGCACACGTCCCATCACGTATACATAATGTTCCAGGGTAAAACGACAAAACTGCAAAAGCGTGATCTGTGGGCCAAAGAGTTTTTTCCCTTTTATTTACGAAGCTTGCCCCAAAAAGTGCCCTTAGTTGCAATCATGCAGTTCAGGTTACCCAAGCACTCAAGAAGCTCGATGCAGCGAAAATACTGAAATATTTTTGCAATATAATGCGATAAAATTACAAATATTTCACTGTGAAATTGCGACATTTTTACATCATTCGGTCCGTTACTGCCGATTTTAAACGTTCAATAAAGTGTGAGAAAAGGAGGAAATACTTAATGGAAGAAAACAGTTATTTTACTTTTCGAAAAATTGAAAAACTCCGAGTGATATGAATGCGAAGTGGAATTAGCGCCATAAACTCGCATGACGCTCCGTAAAAAGAGTAGATGTCATTCCGTAAGGAGAATAGATTCAGTGGCGTGGCGTGAATTGCGATACATCGATTGTTATGCCATTTAAACCTATGGTTAAGAATCGATTATTAAGGTGTTCGCAGCGAACACCCTGTTTGTCGATCCTTTTCCATAGGTTTAAACGGCATAACAATCGATATATCGCAAAGCACGCCACGCCACTGAATAGATTATTTCCGCTCCGCATTCATATCACGCGGGGTTTTCGGGCGCTATATGTATAGACTTCTGCACAGAATTTCATTCCGAAATGTTTAACAGTGTATATCTATCGGAGGGGATGTAGAAAGTTCCAAGCCTTCCTCCAAATTCAATCAATCCTCCTCCATTTTTAACCGAAATCCGTAGTAAGCTCCCGTGAAAGGAAGGGAAAAAAGTCTCTGCTCCAAAACAAAAGTCGGACTTTTTCACCGCTCAAACGCCGTATTTCGCCCAGAATTCCTTCATTTTGTCTCGTGTTCATTGTGACTTCTTCCGTTTTTCCCATTCTCGCGAGGGGAGGGGGGGGGGGGGGGGGAGCGGCTCCCATTTCACGTAGGTAACCATCGCACAGCGGATCTAGTCAATAGGAGAGGTCGGACGCAATTTGGAAACTTTAAACGCTTATAACTCAGTTTAAACAAAACTTCGAGGTTCTGAAAGTGGCTCTATTGGTTTCCGCGTAAAATATCCTTCTTGAACAACCCCTTTAAATTTAAAATGTGACGAAATAAACATCCAAATTTGCATCCACAAATTTCATGTCCGACCTCTCTAATTGACTCGATCCACTGTGCGTTGGGAGGTCTCTTCACCCTTGGGTAGATAAGAGACCCCAAATTTAAATGTTTTTCAAAATTCGAACAGCGAGACCGTAGAAAATGAAGGTGCTAGGGCAGTGGTCCGATCCCCACTGAGCGTAAAAACAAGTGAACCACATATCATGAATTATCTACACTCCAAGCAGTGAAGCAATGATCTACATTTCAACGAGTTTTAGAGCTATCATAGTCTGAACTTCCAAATGACAACTCAACGCGTCGCGCCGAAGAGCGAAAAAGAGCAATCCTTTCTCCGTTAGTATACTAAGCGTTACAACGAACAATTTAAGACAGGTGAAGTGATTCAAGCGCATCACACTTCATGAGGAAGTACGACTGTAGGCTGCTACTCCTTTGCCCTTTAAATTGACTCATTCATTAAAATGTCATGCAAGGTTTATTTACGGGGTCTTTTGTTCGAAAGGTCGATAGCTCTTTCCAACAATGAGTTTAGCTATTACTGGTAGGACGTATACGAGTACATCGTTCGAACCTCTTCAACCTCCCGAAAATCCAACGAATCGAGCACATTCTTCGATAAAGGTTGAAGGTTTTCGTTACATCAAAAAATTCTTCTGTCGCTAGAAAAGAAGGGTAAGAAAATATGAATCAAGATTAGCAAGAAGGAACCGGAAATACAACAATTCCTCTAAAAATGAGATTAAGTATCTTTCCTCCATTCAGCAAAAGGAAGTTGAACAAATTTGTAGTCTTACCTTTCACCCGAAAAACGAAATTAATTCATATCGAAAGTTATCGTGCGTACTTCGTTTTTTCACATGATCTTAGTTAATTTTATTACTATCACTTTTTGTAGCTTTCTGTTCGAGATAATTAGACAAAAAAGACGAAACTTTCCAATTTTGATCTAGGGCTTTGCCCATAATTTTGTCGCAAGTGTACCTCCGTGATAGAAAATGTCGAAACGTTGCGGGGCTTTTGCATTTGTTAATGAGCCATCGACATACTGATTGACCATTCCGCCCACTCCGCCTGGTATCAAGAAGCTTTTAAATGATAAGTATCAGGCTTGTACACTGTTTCCTAGTCGGTTTCAATAATTGGACGTATTGCTGCCAAACGGATCTATGTGCATTAAGACATGAGCCTTGAGACCCATGAGAATATATGCATAACACGGCTCACGTCATAATGCACATAGCTCCGTTTTGCAGAAATACGTTCAATTGACACCGGAATCGCACCTTTTAATCGCTTTTAAAAATAGAAAATCCATCATTATAGTGAAAGGAAAATCAGATGAAACCGCTTCATAGGCGGACCTTAGGGCGTACGCCAACCTCTCCTACCCCGCTTGCCTGAAAATGTGAGGAAGGAGAAAAGAAGGAAGAGAGCAAAAACAGAAGCAGAGGTAACAGTAAGGATGACGCTTATACCTGGTAATCGTTCATGACGAAACTTACTAAAACTGCATGCCGGATGCTTTAAAATTCCGAAATTTCTTCCGCGCCCTTTTCTCGTTGGATGGGGTTCAGGAAAAAAATCCTCCCCTCCCGTTTGATATTTCTCGATCCGGAAACTAAACCCAATTGGACCGAGTTTATCAGAAAGGAACCAGCCCTCGTTTTCGAAAAAATTGAGTCAAGAATGTTTTTGAGTTTCAATAATCGTTTATTTTCTCCGGTCAAAATCTGAGAGTCAAGAAAAAGAAATTAGTCTGTGAAAAGACAGGTTGAAGTTTATTTTCCACGTCGAGTCTGACGCAGGAATAGAACTTTAAACCTCTTTTTTTCAGTTTCAACTGAATATCGGTTGGTTCCTTTCTGATCAACTCGGTCCAAATAGAGCTCATTCCTGTACAAAGCGGACGTTCACGCTATGTGACGTTTCACGTTCGAAATATCTTCCTCGACTTGGAATTTTTGACCGGAGAAAATTGACGACTTGGTGAATTCGGAATTACTCTCAACTTATTTTTTCTCTCCGAGCGTTTATGTTTGACTTGGTCCAGTCGGCAATGGCCTCTTTTTCGGTGTCCGCGGTGGCGAGTTCGGTGGCCGCGCTCTTGAGGGTCCGGCGCGGCGCCCCCCCCCCCCCCCCCTCTCTCTCTCTCCTTATGCGTCGCGGCGCCTCCGACGAAATCCCTTGGCGTTCGAGTTGGGTATCAGTCTTCCGTCCGGGTTCGCCAGGACGTCATGACGTCGGTCCTTTTGCCCCGCGTGCACGTTCCTTTTCCCGCCAGTTCAGTTCCTTCCCTCTCGCATCGACTTCGCATATCTTATTCTAGTCTTTCATTTTTTCCATTTGTCAAAGGTGTTTCCATTCCCTGGCTTAAATTCACATTTGAGCTTTTTTGAAATTTTCCGGAACTTTTCCAGAATTTTTCAACCCCCGTTCGACTATGTTCTGGTACTTCCCCCAGTTTTCAAATCTCTGCTTCGGGTTTCCGGGCTTAAATTCAGCTCTTTTGAAATTTTCCGGAATTTGTTAAATCCCCGTTCGACTGTTTTCTGGTACTATCCCCAGTTTTCTAATCTCCGCTTCGGGGTTCCCGGCTTAAATTCATATTTCAGCTCTTTTGAAATTTTCCGGAACTTCTTCCGGAATTTTTTGAATCCCAGTTGGACTATGATCTGGGGCTATCTCCAGTTTCCTAATCTCTGATTTGGGTTTTTCGCGGAATCTTGGGTCTCAGTTATAATCGAGTTGACTTTTTGCCTGAGGACGTAAGCAATCCGTGTAACTTTTCGAGGTTGATTTCAGTTATAATCGAGTTAACTTTTTGCCTGAGGACGCAAGCAATCCGTGTAACTTTTCGAGGTTGATTTCAGTTATAATCGAGTTAACTTTTTGCCTGAGGACGCAAGCAATCCGTGTAACTTTTCGAGGTTGATTTGGAGATAATCTTATCCTCTCACGGATAGACAGCGCGTCGTTTTTCAGAAGGAAGGAACGTAGCTCCAACCTGAGGAATCTGCACAATTCACCGTAACAACCAGAGACAAAACAACTCATTTTTTTCTTCTTTTTACAAGAATTGACGAGCTGTGATTTTTTGCCCTTTTTGTTTGTGATCAGAGGAACAAATCTGCGAAATCTCCAGTGAGATTTGCTCAATAGGCTCTCAGAAGTGCACACGCCAGGTCCTGCAATCCTAAATTTTAGTGCGCGCACTATTACATTGCGCGGTCGCGTTTATATTCTCACAAATATTTGAGAGCTTGCAATTATTTTCACTAAAATTAAGCGCAATTACTGTAATTTTCACCAAAAGTCAGTGCGGTTATTTTAGTTCTTAAAAACACTACTCTCAATGCTTGTAGTTGAAATTTTCTTTAAGCGTGTAAATGAAGAGAAGAAAATAGGTTGGATTCTCTTCAATTCTGTATCAGTTTAAATGACAATAATCCAAACAAATTATATGAAAACTGCAAAATCCCAAGTTGATAACCGCTGACGCCGCAAGTTTGAGGAAACGCGTCATTGCGTCGAACACAGTGCGGCCGGCGCGGCGCAAAGCGTATAGTAGCGCCTTACAAGACTGCACGATACTCCATGCATTGCGCGTAGTGCGCGCAACCCATAGCGCCTTACAAGACTGCAGAATACTTCATGCATTGCGCGTATGGACACTATTTCCGAACAGTGCAAACCGCGAGCTTGCAATCTTAGGATCGCTCACAGGACTGTGGAGATTGTGCACCCCTGTAAGTTTCCCGGTAAAAGTGTGATTTACGAGTGGAAATTTTGCAACGTTGGGATGCTGTTACGTTCTTTCGTTCAGAAAACGACGGAATTTCCAGGGGGAGAATGTGGACTTTTTTTTAATCATAAATTTGGCAAAATTTTCAGGGAGATATTCTCGGTGTAACATTCACACAATAATGAACTCTGGCTATCCAACCTAACTTCGGCGATTCGGGATCTTCGTGGACTTAAGCCTTCACGTAAAAAATCGATTCAATTCAAACGCGCAAAAATAAATTTTGGTATTTGCAGAACCGTAGAGCTTAAGTTTAGAATCGTAAGAGGCAACAACATTTTATTTAAAAGAAATTATGAAAATAATACTAATTAACTCCGTCAACATAGTGATAATTTTAATTTTTAAATATTATTAATGATAGTAATCATTACCAAGAAAGTCAGAAAGCCTGTACCGTTGCACCCTCGGTAAATTTTATTTCCAACATTACTCACGTTGAAACAAGTACGTACCTTCGCTGTAATACAAACAAGTCCCTACCCCGGCTTACAGAAATAGCAAACCCTCGGTGCACGGAAATACTCTCTTTGTCTTAAAGTCATCAAAATGTTTACCGCTGTCTTTTTTTGTCGCAGTCATAAAATTTATTCGGTTTCTTCAGTTCTGCTAATTACGTTAATGTAGGTTTCTTTTTCCGGAGTGGGGAGGACTCATCGAGCGAATTTCGCCTCTCCTCTTCCCCCCGGTTCGTTTAGATTTTGTCTCCGTTTGGAAGGAAGGACGCAACTGCATTTGCAGTTCAGCCCTGTTTTGAACGTATGCATTTACATTTCGTAGTCAACTTGTAAATCGACCCCCGTTCTTTCATTAGAAGTGCGACACGGCGCTTTCTATAATAACCAATGACTGGGATGAACACAACTGAACGAACCGGCGCCACTCCAGCATTTCGTGGTAAGGCAAAATTACAAGAACATAACACAGTGTGTGAAAAAAGTGTGTGGTATGTTGTTTATGTTCCATGAGTGAATTAGAGAAAAGTATGTAGAATTAGTAACATGTCTATATTTTAAAACGCTGCCATTACGATTTTGATAATTTGCACCGCATGAGAAAGACAGCAGTAGGTATTATTAATGTAATAAAATTAAGGTATCATTAAAGTATGTAGCATTCACATGCGTTTATTCTAAAGCTGTGGTGTAAATGAAAAGAGAAAATAATTTATTAATAGACCAAGATTCAAGAAAGCGACTGATTGCTGAGTGAACGATGCTATAGTCAATAAAAGTTTGCTGTTGGTCCTTTTTAAATTTTGGTCCGGGAAAAAAATACACAAATCGAACAGTTTGAGAACGTAATGCTATTACTCTTATCATCAAATTTTGAAATTGTTTTACGACCGTCCATGAGAAACGAGACCCCAGAGATGCATAATTTAGCATTGACATAATTTAATTTTTAATTCTTGTTTTCTGTCGTTCTCAAATTAGGTTGTTTTTTTTTTTTTTTTTTTTTTTTTTTTTTTTTTTTTAAAAAAAAGAAAAAAAGAAACCTTACTTTAAAGAGCTGTAGCAGTACTCTTCTCGCCTAAATTCTGAAATTCTCTATGAACCATACGTTGCGGTCGGGTTGGTATAATCAAAGTCATTTTGCGTGATAAGCGGCTGTGATGATAAATGAATCCTTTTGTCAGGCGGTCTGTCAGAACAGGGCGTCAAGAGTGAATTGACGGCGTGATTAAAAGTAATTCTTCAAAGTCAATGCTAGTCACTACCTACTTTTTACTAGATTTTCCGCATTTTAAGCAGGCGCACGACAACTATGTCATGCTGAGGAAGAGGGATTGAGCTCTCGAGCGTCGCAAAATTTCCTCAAATACCATTAATAGAAATTTCGTAGAAAGATCCGGAGTCCATTGCACTCTACAAACGACCTAAAATGACCTTCATGGGGCCTATTTGACTCCACAAGTATAAAATTTTTCGTTCCTATAGTAGTAACGCAACATGAAAATTTGAGGCCGTGGAGTATGGGATTTTTCCGAACAAGCGGAATTCGTGCTTATCTTTACAGTGTTAAATGAAAAAAAATACTGAAAACAAAGTTTAAAAAATACGCATGACCCTTTTTTACAATAAAACGGGATTTCCGTTTTTTCCGAGTCGGGCAATTTTCGAAGCAAGATATTCCGTTCGTAGGAAGATCCGGAGTCCATTGCACTTTACAAACGACCTAAAATGGCCTTCATGGGGCCTATTTGACTCCAAAAATGTAAAATTTTTCGTTCTTGTAGTAGTAACGCAACATGAAAATTTGAGGCCGTGGAGTATGAGATTTTTTCGAACAAACGGAATTCGCCTCACCGTTTGGAAGCAAAAATTAGTCGGAACATATATAGCCGCTCTCGCAGTAAGTTGGGCAGTAATTTCTCTGAACAATATTAATATCGATCTTAAGGAAGAGGAAAGGCTGTGATTTCCCGGTTTAGGTAGCATCAAGAGTCGTCGAACTTTTTCAATAATAAATCGGGGGAAGGAATAACAAAGCAGTTGGTCACGCTTTTTCTTGTTATTACTCATTCACACCGTACCATCAGTGGCGAGGCGTGAATGATCGATTATCGATATTTCTCCATTTGAAGCTATGGTAAAGAATCGATTATTAAGGCGTTCGCTGCGAACACCCTCTGTATCGATCCTTTCCCATAGGTTTAAACGGCCAATCAATCGATATATCGCAAAGCACGCCACGCCACTGCGTACCATCATGCTGCCGTGCGAAGGAAAAACGCCGTATGAGCCCTCAGACGTTGCCAAAATTCACTCGATAAAATAGGCATTGCTTGGTGAACTTACGAATGTTTTTGATCAGTTTTTTTAGCGAATTTTCTTCACAATTTCAACTAAAGTTCCTGAAAATTTCGAGAAAAAATATTCGTAAATTTCCACAGAAATTAGTTTTTAGCGAAGGAAATTCGGCAACTCTCGAATGTTCATACGGCGTTTTTCCACAGCATGGCAGTATGGCTGCGCCATGGAATGCCGGGGAGCACTAAGGGGGCGAGAACCGGCATTTGGGGGGGGGGGGGGGGGAGCTGGTGGCAGTTTACGGTTTGTTTACACCGTGATGTAAGTGGGTACATCATGATGTCAATATTTCTGCAAAATCTGAACTTTAAATGATGGAACACGGAACGTAACGTCCGATTTTTTTGGCGTTATTCAACGCAAGATACATACTGCCATGCTGAGAAAAAACGCCGTATGAACATTCAATAGTTGCCGAATTTCCTCAAATAAAACGTTTATTTTTGAGGAGAGTTATGGATATTTGATCCTGAAATTTTTAGATGAATCAGATCTAATTAGGGAGCAAATCTTCTGAAAAATTGAACGGAAAATATTCCCGAGTTTCCCTGAAAATTCGCATTTAATCAAAGGAAATTTGGCAACTAACGAAGGTTCATACGGCGTTTTTCCTTAGCACGGCAGGGTAGACGTTCATAGTTGGACTACATTTTGCAATTTGGAACTATAAATTCTAGCCCGGTTTAAAAACAACGTATGTGCCATTAGTTTCCCCATGCACATAAGTGTTTTTCTAGAAGAGCCAGAATTTATAGTTCCAAATTGCAAAATGCAGTCCAGTTGGCTCGCCGAATCCACAGCCGGCTTGGAGTAGAGACATGGCTCCCATCTGTTGACTGTTGATAGAAAGCCTTCACACTATTGCGCATGTGTGTGATGTCCGAACGAGGAACTTGCGCATGTGTGCAACCCTCCTCCCTTTCAGCCCCCTGGAACAGAGGGTGGAAGGAAAAACAGGGTGGCACAGCACGGCAAGCGGAGATATCCTTGCACACGAACGTTCAAGGGGTGTTCAGACTGTTCGCCCGATTCTGTACGACGAACGGAGCCCGAGAAAGAGGTTGTTCCATCCCCCATTAGATTTGGCCCCCTATCAAATATGATCCATCTTTTCAGGAGTGATACAGTAGCATGCGAGACGTTCAAATATGACGGTCATTTTGACTTAGGCCCCCCCAGAGAGGGGGGGCGGGGGGGTACAGAGGTTACTTACGGAAAAATACCGTACGTTACACCACGGCCACGACACACGAAGCGAAGGAGATCCATCCGTGCGAGGCATCTTTAGAAACGGCGCGTAACAGCACATAAAAATCCAGAGACGGATACGTGTTTCTACGAAACTACGCACACAGCTGGTAACTTACGGGAAACGGTGCGTAATTGCACATAAACATACGGCGGCGAATACGTGTGTCTTAAGTACTACGCACGCAGCTGGATCCTGTTTGCTTAGTTAATGGCGTCTAACGATAGGAAGTATGCACCTAAACGACACCCTACCAATACAACGGTGGGCGAGAGATCCGTGCGTGCAACTTGTTAATTGTGACGGCAGGATTCGAGGCAGGAATGGAAGGAGCACATGGGACTGGATCGATGGGGGAAAAAGGGTGGTATACGAACCGATGTCGGTGAAAAGGCGTCGGCAGTTGAGCCGCTTGTAGAGCGAGTAAAGCAGGAGAGTAGCCATGCACTCGCGGTGGAAATTCGAGGGAGTTCCGAGGAGCCGAACCAAAAGGCGACTTGGTAGGCGGAAACATATGTTTCGGTTGACGAGCGGTCGATGCGCATGCACGCATGGTCCCACGAGATAGGTCGCGCGCCGCGGCAATGCTCCTTGCGCATCTGCCTATCCTCGCGGGGAAAAGGGGTGTTCACACTGCGCGACAGCGACAGGTTTGACGAGTCATAAACAAAATGAGGGGCTCGGAGGACAAGCATAGGATACATAGAGTTGTAGTGTAGGTGGGCGAGCTGGCGCCACTTTTAAGCATTTTCCAGATCCTGAATTCCGAGACTCCTGTGTGACGCCGGGTCACTTTTTCGGTACATAAGCGATTTTTTGCGATACACGGGTACCCGGCCATCCGATGTAAACAAAGAAGATAGGAATCACCACGTATTCCACACCGCCATTTTGGATCGAACATGTATCGAAAAAGTGACCCGAACTCGGCGCACACCGGGCTCGGAACTCGTCGAGCAGAACATGGCGCCAGCTCTCCCATTTACATTACGACTCTATGTACTCTATGAGAACATGGCGCTCAAAAGCAGTTTTTGCTATTTCAAGAAATGCGGGTTTAAAGTTTCAAAATTACATGAAACCTTATGGTAGAAAGGAAGTTTAGATTAGCTTGTTGATGCTTTAGAGTTGAATATTTTAGTCCTGAGTTTTTCACAGAATATACTTTCAAAGTTCCAGTTACAGTTGAGTTCATGAAAATCTCAATTTTTATTCAAAAAATGCACTTATACGCCTCGTCCTCCGAGCCCCCCAATTACTGCCTAACCCGAGGCAATATGTCCCCGTGAAAAGGAGAGATGAGAGATGGCGCTATACTTGGGTTAGGTCCGCCAAAATTGGTCCCACACACGGGATTCTTTAACATTTGGACTGCGCTAAGCAGAAAGAAATTAAGCCACATTAGTTATTGCCAAAAACCGAGCAATTTAATTTTTTACAGGAAAAATTTTGTGCGGGTTCCTTTGAAATTTTGGAGGGATTTGCTTCATACTATAAAGGAATTCACTGAAATTGGCAGAAAAATCCGCACAACCGTTTCAGCGTAAAAATTAACTTGCCGAATTTTTGGCAATAGCAGATGTGGCTTGGTTTCTTTCTGCTTAGCGCGATCTATTTGAGGGTATCTTTTCATTACAGTCTATGAGAAAAGGCAAAGAGGACCAGGGTCCACCAAAAACTCAAAATTTAGCAAAGAATCAGCCGCGCTGATCACGGAATCACATTCTAATGGTAAAAAGCTTCTAAGAGTAGGAGAAAATAATATAGGTACATCCAACCAGAGATGCGAAAACTGCACGACAGGGCGAGGACGGGTCGCCAGTGAAAATGCAAAGGCCCCAAAAACGGTGTTTTTAATTAAGAAAGCTGGCAAGATCGCGTTTTTTTTGCGGAACAGAGGGAAAGATCACGTGTTCGTCGTAAAATGGCGTAAGAAATCACAATTTTTGCACAAAACCGAAGCAATTCAAGCTTACAAAGCCATAAAAAGTGATTTTTTGTAAAAAAATCCTGAGGATATAGGGGTTTTTAAAACGGGTGGGTCAATTTGAAAAATGGGAAGGCTAAGAACTTCCTACGTCACCGGAAAAAAACACATTGGATCTAGGGTCCATACTCTTAAAAACATCGACAAGAAAAAATACTCTTGATTCAATCAGATTTACGCTTAAATCAAAAGGAAATCCGCTCGAATTAAGAGGCTTGGTTCTTGATTTAAGCTTAAATCTGATTGAAACAAGAGTCCTTTTTCTTGTCAATGTTTTCAAGAGTCTGGACTCTAGATCCAATGTGTTTTTTTTTCCTGTGATCCCTGCGTCCAACTGGTTACTATCATACCGACGGTGAAACTACCAAACCACGTATCTCGGTTTGCGACGTCGCAGACTTCCTGTCATACTTTATTTTTTAAATGAAAAACTACTTGACGTCCAGTCTTGAAAATTTCTGTGATTTTTCCTCTTTGTGCGGAGAAAGTTCTGTGAAAATTTCAAGGAATGATATTGCTTTGGTCTACTTCAAAAAAATAAAATGTGAGCGTAGATTTTTAAACACCGCAAACGAGATACGTGGTTTGGCAGTTTCACCGTCGATACGTCCTATACTACCGAAAGTTCCGACCTTCGAAACACGGCGTGATGGTAATGCATTACCATCACGCCGTGTTTCGAAGGTCGGAACTTTCGGTAGTATAGGACGTATCGACGGTGAAACTGCCAAACCACGTATCTCGTTTGCGGTGTTTAAAAATCTACGCTCACATTTTATTTTTTTGAAGTAGACCAAAGCAATATCATTCCTTGAAATTTTCACAGAACTTTCTCCGCACAAAGAGGAAAAATCACAGAAATTTTCAAGACTGGACGTCAAGTAGTTTTTCATTTAAAAAATAAAGTATGACAGGAAGTCTGCGACGTCGCAAACCGAGATACGTGGTTTGGTAGTTTCACCGTCGGTATGATAGTAACCAGTTGGACGCAGGGATCACAGGAAAAAAAAACACATTGGATCTAGAGTCCAGACTCTTGAAAACATTGACAAGAAAAAGGACTCTTGTTTCAATCAGATTTAAGCTTAAATCAAGAACCAAGCCTCTTAATTCGAGCGGATTTCCTTTTGATTTAAGCGTAAATCTGATTGAATCAAGAGTATTTTTTCTTGTCGATGTTTTTAAGAGTATGGACCCTAGATCCAATGTGTTTTTTTCCGGTGACGTAGGAAGTTCTTAGCCTTCCCATTTTTCAAATTGACCCACCCGTTTTAAAAACCCCTATATCCTCAGGATTTTTTTACAAAAAATCACTTTTTTATGGCTTTGTAAGCTTGAATTGCTTCGGTTTTGTGCAAAAATTGTGATTTCTTACGCCATTTTACGACGAACACGTGATCTTTCCCTCTGTTCCGCAAAAAAAACGCGATCTTGCCAGCTTTCTTAATTAAAAACACCGTTTTTGGGGCCTTTGCATTTTCACTGGCGACCCGTCCTCGCCCTGTCGTGCAGTTTTCGCATCTCTGGTTGGATGTACCTATATTATTTTCTCCTACTCTTAGAAGCTTTTTACCATTAGAATGTGATTCCGTGATCAGCGCGGCTGATTCTTTGCTAAATTTTGAGTTTTTGGTGGACCCTGGTCCTCTTTGCCTTTTCTCATAGACTGTAATGAAAAGATACCCTCAAATAGATCGCGCTAAGCAGAAAGAAACCAAGCCACATCTGCTATTGCCAAAAATTCGGCAAGTTAATTTTTACGCTGAAACGGTTGTGCGGATTTTTCTGCCAATTTCAGTGAATTCCTTTATAGTATGAAGCAAATCCCTCCAAAATTTCAAAGGAACCCGCACAAAATTTTTCCTGTAAAAAATTAAATTGCTCGGTTTTTGGCAATAACTAATGTGGCTTAATTTCTTTCTGCTTAGCGCAGTCCAAATGTTAAAGAATCCCGTGTGTGGGACCAATTTTGGCGGACCTAACCCAAGTATAGCGCCATCTCTCATCTCTCCTTTTCACGGGGACATATTGCCTCGGGTTAGGCAGTAATTGGGGGGCTCGGAGGACGAGGCGTATAAGTGCATTTTTTGAATAAAAATTGAGATTTTCATGAACTCAACTGTAACTGGAACTTTGAAAGTATATTCTGTGAAAAACTCAGGACTAAAATATTCAACTCTAAAGCATCAACAAGCTAATCTAAACTTCCTTTCTACCATAAGGTTTCATGTAATTTTGAAACTTTAAACCCGCATTTCTTGAAATAGCAAAAACTGCTTTTGAGCGCCATGTTCTCATAGAGTACATAGAGTCGTAATGTAAATGGGAGAGCTGGCGCCATGTTCTGCTCGACGAGTTCCGAGCCCGGTGTGCGCCGAGTTCGGGTCACTTTTTCGATACATGTTCGATCCAAAATGGCGGTGTGGAATACGTGGTGATTCCTATCTTCTTTGTTTACATCGGATGGCCGGGTACCCGTGTATCGCAAAAAATCGCTTATGTACCGAAAAAGTGACCCGGCGTCACACAGGAGTCTCGGAATTCAGGATCTGGAAAATGCTTAAAAGTGGCGCCAGCTCGCCCACCTACACTACAACTCTATGTATCCTATGCTTGTCCTCCGAGCCCCTCATTTTGTTTATGACTCGTCAAACCTGTCGCTGTCGCGCAGTGTGAACACCCCTTTTCCCCGCGAGGATAGGCAGATGCGCAAGGAGCATTGCCGCGGCGCGCGACCTATCTCGTGGGACCATGCGTGCATGCGCATCGACCGCTCGTCAACCGAAACATATGTTTCCGCCTACCAAGTCGCCTTTTGGTTCGGCTCCTCGGAACTCCCTCGAATTTCCACCGCGAGTGCATGGCTACTCTCCTGCTTTACTCGCTCTACAAGCGGCTCAACTGCCGACGCCTTTTCACCGACATCGGTTCGTATACCACCCTTTTTCCCCCATCGATCCAGTCCCATGTGCTCCTTCCATTCCTGCCTCGAATCCTGCCGTCACAATTAACAAGTTGCACGCACGGATCTCTCGCCCACCGTTGTATTGGTAGGGTGTCGTTTAGGTGCATACTTCCTATCGTTAGACGCCATTAACTAAGCAAACAGGATCCAGCTGCGTGCGTAGTACTTAAGACACACGTATTCGCCGCCGTATGTTTATGTGCAATTACGCACCGTTTCCCGTAAGTTACCAGCTGTGTGCGTAGTTTCGTAGAAACACGTATCCGTCTCTGGATTTTTATGTGCTGTTACGCGCCGTTTCTAAAGATGCCTCGCACGGATGGATCTCCTTCGCTTCGTGTGTCGTGGCCGTGGTGTAACGTACGGTATTTTTCCGTAAGTAACCTCTGTACCTAACCATTGGAAGCGAAGGCTGTGTTGAATGCTGCAGTCTGTGTTGTCATCCACAGGTGGGCTTTGGCCTGTTGTCATCAGCAGTATTGCCACCCGTGCCATCTGTTGGATATTGCGCGTTACAAATATAATAACACGTTTAAAAACGCCATGGTTCCGCATCCAATACTCGAGGGCGCGTCCGCGTACGTTACTTACGTAACGCTGAAGGGGTGTCTGTGGTATCGTCACGCGGATGGTGTCAAGTAACTCGAAACAAATCTTACTTCGTAATTTTGCACAAAAAAAAAACAAAAATGAATTTTTTTAAGATTCTATGCTTTGTCTGGCTACTGAAATACTCGATTGATTATTCTCTATAAGCAATTATCTCGACAGTGTTTACGTTTCATCTAAATACGAAAAACTGAGATGAACTGAAGCATAATGTGGAGATTGGTTCCCAGAGAATCGCCATGGGCTGTTGTAGAGATGAACGAGTGTTCAAACCCCGCAAGAGTACCCGTCTCGTGTAGTTTGGACGGTGTAGAGAACCTTTATTTAGAGTGTTTGGTCTCATGGAAACCACCAAGATCCAAAAAAAAAAAAAAAAAAAAAAAAAATGCAAAGCTACACGGAGAAAAAAACTTCGTGCATGGGACCCTAAGTAGAGGTCGAATGGGTCTCTGAAGTTTTCGGATCACGCATCCGAAAACTTGAGGTCCAGCTACCGAAGTTCGGGTCAGACATCTAAAGTACTTCGGTATGCAACGAGTACTTCAAGCGTATGACTTGAACCCTTCGGTATATACCGAGGTACTTCAGATGTCTGACCCGAACGTCGGCAGTTGGACCTCAAGTTTTCGGATGCGTGATCCGAAAACTTCAGAGATCCATATGACCTCTACTTCGGGTCCCATGCACAAAGTTTTTTTCTCCGTGTACTACGAATGGGAGGAGGGTTGTTGCGGTGGTCATCACGCATGCGAAGATTGTTTTTTAACTTAACGGAGTCAGGTCAACCACACCGCGCCACACTTCATTCCAGATCTCGGTAACAGTTTTGTTTGAAGGGGGGGGGGGGGGGGGGAGAAAAAAAATTTCTCAAACTTCGGGAAAAATCAGGCACGAAGCTGTTTTGCGGTTTGGAGCGCGGTTTTGGAAGAACTAATATGCCTCCCAAAATTTTTTTATTTTGATCCAAAGAATCGATTCCTGAAATCATTCCGTCTAATGCTCATATCAGTCATGGAGGAATTGGAATGTTTATTGTAGCCAGCGTTTAACCAAAGCAAAAGCTCCGTAACGTTTTTCCAACATTTTACATTTTTGCCCCCTGAAAAATATTGAGAGTTTTTTAAGAAAATAAGTTGGCATGAACCTCATCTCCTCACAGAGGGATTCCTCGTAGAGAACGCTGACAGTAAAGATATAAGCCCTAGGCTCGAATTTACTTGCAATACAGCACTAAGTTTTTATGAGAGATACCGAATATGTATTCATTGGCGGATCCAGCAAATTGGCAACACTATTTTTCTCCATTTAAACCTATGGAAATGTATCGATTCTCGGAGGGGAAAGTGCTCCAACAAGAATCGATTATTTAACATAGGTTTAAGTGGAAGAATTCCGGTGTTGCCAAATTGCTGGATCCTCCTATGTATGTATTGGAATTACGACGTTTTTGCGCCGGACGGAAGGGAGATAAGCAGGCCCGTTCGAAAAACGTCTTGATGTTGCATTCACTGTAAATGAAGGCGTTTCGGAAGTTTATCGGCCTCAACGCATGTTCAAACAAAGTATCTTATCGAATCCCTCAAGGATCTCATTGTGAGTGAGGTGACACTCCCGTACTAAGAGTCATATTCCCTCAAACTAGTTATCGGGTGAGTCCTCTGATTTTAACTTCCGCCTCACAAGTGTTTGAAAACGACGCGTTGTCGGTCGCAGTCATTTTTCCTAGAATATCCGCAGCTCACGGAACAATCGAAATTTTGGTCGATCGACGTTCGCGCTTTCCAACTTTGCCAAAAGTACTATTGGTGTTGTGGTTTTATTTCATTGCATTCAGATTTTTTTTATTTATTTTTCAATATTCATGTATTTGATTTTCTTTTATTTCCTGTCGTTCCGACCCGACGTATTTCTTCACACGGTGATAATTCGTATTTTAATCATGTCTACGACGCGTTCGCTGCTCTCTTATTCTTTCATATCACTCGAGATAACGCAAAAAATTCAACAGCGTTAGTTAGAAAATGAGAAGTTTAACACTAAGTCCTCGATCTCATTTTTTCCTGAAGTGAACTTATTTTCATGCGACTCCGAAAAACTCCCGCCGTCAGTTCGACGTCATTATGGAATTAAGCAGCGCGGCTCGTTCTAGCAGTACGTATTTTTTTAAAAATTTTCACGCTATGACGTCACCAATTTTAACGATGTCAGCTCGTTGAGATGCGCTCAAGAAATGCACTATAGTAGTACAGTCATAAGATATCATTTACCTCGTATGAAGACTCTCACATTCAATATTGAATCTACCCACTTGAAGAAATCCTCTATGAATCCATTTACCTTCTCCTCTCATCTTCTCACTTGCTCCTTTTATCTCGTGGATGATTCACCTCATCGTAATATTGATTTAACATCACCCTTTGGCAAAGGTGGAGTCGAAATACACACGATCCATAGAATAGAATAGAATACATTATAAAGTCATAATATTATAAAGTGGTGGTTCTGATTCTTAACTTAGTAGTTCCCAATAGAACAGCCAACATGATCTTAGTTGATGAACTTATCTGTGTAAGGAAATAAAAATTAGCCATGTGTTCCTTTAGCATAGTGGCAATGCTTGCATATCGGCAAGACTGTCTTTCTTCCGTTTAAATTTAATTATGTTTTTAAAAAAAAATAAAAAAAAAAACCCAAAGAAAACACTAACAATGGGACGTATTTCTGGACGGAACTAAGCGCCATATCGACGGTGAAACTACCAAACCACGTATCTCGGTTTGCGACGTCGCAGACTTTCTGTCATACTTTATTTTTTGAATGAAAAACTACTCAACGTCCAGTCTTGAAAATTTCTGTGATTTTTCCTCTTTGTGCGGAGAAAATTCTGTGATAATTTCAAGGAATGATATTGATTTGGTCTACTTCAAAAAAATAAAATGCGAGCGTAGATTTTTAAACACCGCAAACGAGATACGTGGTTTGGTAGTTTCACCGTCGATATGGGAAGGAAGGTAGCAGGGGGCTTGGATTGGCGGCGGAATCGGGCGTCGGGCTCGTTCCGTCCTATACTCGCAATGCTTTTCCATGGCGCTTAGTTCCGCCTGACAGAACGCGCTATCCGGCATTCTAAATTCCTCAAAAGGAACTCAAATTGGCGCTTAGTTCCGTTTCACAGAAATACGCCCAATTGATTCTAGGTGAGTTAGGTTGCTGCCTCAACGAGACTCGATGTTTTTGATGGGCTTAACTGAAGGAGGTATTTTTTAATGCTGCCAGCTTGTTACAATCTTCGCTACTTGATTGATGCAGCGTGTTCCGCCTTCATTTTGAACGGTTAGGCAACTATATTGACACGTATGTGGTGCTCTTGCTCAGTCGTGAAAAATGAAGGCGAGCAACTGTTCATGCTTTACAAGACGTGATTCCAAGTGAGCGTCGGTCGCCTTTAATGCCATAATTAGGCGAACTTACTCTCTCTGAAAGAAAAATTTGATACCTCAGTGATTGCTCTGTATATAACAGCCTTTGACCAACTAAGATGGCTCGCTGAGGTAGTTTAGAGAGCTGGGAGAGGAGAGGGGGTTGGGGGCCACCCTCCTGTGAACTTGCGCATCGCACAAGTCTTTTTTACAATTTTTCCTAATAGTCACTGCCACTACGAATACAATTTCATGAATGACGTCTCCCATCAAAGTTAATGAAGTGTTTTTGAAACAAATCGGATAATTTATACTTTGTTTCGAACATTCAACGTCATCATTGCTAATTTTTTATTTCCTTTCCTTATTAACTCACAAAGCATGCCAGAACAACCTCTTTGGGCGTTTGAGGAAAACTGACACTCTCTGTTTTTGTGCATCTTAGACTCTATCCTATATTATTCCCTGATATGTCTTGTCTTGCAGATACTGAAAGTGAAAGAGATCTGACAGAAGGAACCGACACAGTAGACTGCATCGTTGGAGAACCTGAGTCTCGGGTGATCTTCATAAATGGCCCGCAGCCGATCAAGTTTGCGAGCAACAGCATCTCTACCGCCAAATACAGTATCATCTCTTTCCTGCCATTCTTCCTCTTCGAACAATTTAGAAGATATTCAAACTGTTTTTTCCTCTTCATTGCTCTTCTCCAAGTAAGTTGCGCATCATATGGACTGCATTTTGCAATTTGGAACTATAAATTCTGACTCATCTGAAAAAAAAAACACTTATGTGCATAGGGAAACTAATAGCACATACTTTGTTTTTAAACAAGGCCAGAATTTATAGTTCCAAATTGCAAAATGCAGTCCATATATTACTCCTGCAAAGTTTTTATTTTTAAAGACTTAGGTACCTGTGCTCGCAAAATTTTTATACATTTTCTTGCTTCAAATTTTTGGGGATTTGCTATTTTTTTTTTTTTTTTTTTTTTTTTTTTTTTTTTGTTGGAAACGTTATTGAAAGTATTTTAATTTTTTCGTCCACTTTTCTCTAAGTGATCAGAGGAGAGCAAATGCAATAGTGTATCATATTGCAGGCGTATAGTATGTACCTATGTTTATATTTTCAAGAAAAAAAGAAGTTCCAGTTTCTTATACTTTTTTATTGTGTCAGAAGGGTTAAGGGTTGCAATCATCTAAATTTTTGCTTCCACTATTGGAATTCTCTTCTATCAGTTACCCGTAATTCTCAGTCAACTTACTTTAACTTTTTTCAATGGTCCTTATAATCTATTTTAAACTTTTTTTCAGTGTCTCATAGTTTAAAATGCTATGCAAGATGTATTAAAACTCTCTATGTTCACCTTTTTGTTAGGAAAATAAATTTTCACACAATTTGCAAATCTCTCCTATGATCTGCAGACTAGTTTTTTCTGTTCTCTGTGCTTGACGATCAGTGAAAAGTATTCAAAAATTTCAGTGTTCATATTTTCTAAACAACCAATTTTTGATTTTAGCAAATTCCAGATGTGTCCCCCACTGGAAGATATACCACATTGGTCCCTCTCATTTTCATTCTACTTGTATCCGCTATCAAAGAAATCATAGAAGATTATGTGAGTATCCTTATATTTTGTTCAATCCCTGCAATGTTTCATAAACTATTTACATTTAGAATTATGGACTCCTCAATATTTGAATCATTTCACTGGAGCGCCTATTTTAGAGCTATCATATCATTTTGTCCAGTTGTCACAGATAACTAAATAAGTACTCTGGAATAGTAATGAAAGTTTCCAAGGAAAGTAGGCTGACAAGACTAGGAATAGGAAAGTTTCCAGTTGTATATTTAGGCATCTCTGCAGCAGGGAAAGCTCGCGAATAATTTGCAGAAGTTTTAGAATACTATCAGTTCCCTGAAATTTGCAATAAGTTAATGGATGGAGGATTATTTTGCAATAATGTGAGAATTACGTTTCCAGTTCAAAAGCAGGGACGTTTAGCAGCAGGAAAGTTGTTCAAAATATGTAACGTAGTTATAAAATTGAGCAATTGTAACAAAATATCATGTGAAGATTGCTTAATTTATGGAAATAATATAACTAGGAAGAAATGCCAACATTCTAAGCTTTCGGGGATCGATCTTTAAAGCAGGGAAAGAGCCTCGCCAAAAAGTGGTGTTTTTTAGCCCCTTTTTTTATACCCGAGTTGGTCAACCGGACAGCGCTCAAATGAAAGCCTATGGTAACGCAAACTTCCATGCAAAGTTTCAACTTGAAGTGACCCCTGGTTCAAGCTGTACAGCGTTGCCAATTTTCCAGTTTCATGTGCTAAAATCATGGATATTGGACTATTAGTCCGGTATATAAGTAGACTATTATACCCAAGTTGGTCAACGGGACAGGGCTCAAACGAAAGCTTATGGTAAGGCAAACTTCCAGGAAAAGTTTCAACTTGAAGTGAAACCTCGTTTAGGCTGTACAGCGTTGCCAATTTTCCATTTTTATGCGCTAAACTCACGAAATACTGAATCATCATGGTTCAACAGACTATTATGCCCGAGTTGGTCAACGAGACAAGGCTCAAACGAAAGCTTATGGTAAGGCAAACTTCCAGGAAAAGTTTCAACTTGAAGTGAAACCTCGTTTAGGCTGTACATCTTGGAAAAACCCTAATTTTATGTTAAAAAAATTAATAATAAATTGGCAACACTGCTTCGAAAAGTTCACGATGGCCTTTAGTTGCGCTTCTATTCGATCAGAGGGTAGTATTCAGCTCGTAGACCGATGCACTAGTCTGTTTAATTATGATGCACTGGACTATTAGTCCCTTCATTTTGGCATATAAAAATGGAAAATTGGTAAAGCTGTACAGCCTAAACGAGGTTTCACTTCAAGTTGAAACTTTTCCTGGAAGTTTGCCTTACCATAAGCTTTCGTTTGAGCCCTGTCTCGTTGACCAACTCGCGTATAATAGTCTGTTGAACCATGATGATTCAGTATTTCGTGAGTTTAGCGCATAAAAATGGAAAATTGGCAACGCTGTACAGCTTAAACGAGGTTTCACTTCAAGTTGAAACTTTTCCTGGAAGTTTGCCTTACCATAAGCTTTCGTTTGAGCCTTGTCTCGTTGACCAACTCGGGTATACTAGTCTGTTGAACCATGATGATTCAGTATTTCGTGAGTTTAGCGCATAAAAATGGAAAATTGGCAACGCTGTACAGCCTAAACGAGGTTTCACTTCAAGTTGAAACTTTTCCTGGAAGTTTGCCTTACCATAAGCTTTCGTTTGAGCCTTGTCTCGTTGACCAACTCGGGTATAATAGTCTGTTGAACCATGATGATTCAGTATTTCGTGAGTTTAGCGCATAAAAATGGAAAATTGGCAACGCTGTACAGCCTAAACGAGGTTTCACTTCAAGTTGAAACTTTTCCTGGAAGTTTGCCTTACCATAAGCTTTTGTTTGAGCCTTGCCTCGTTGACCAACTCGGGTATACTAGTCTGTTGAACCATGATGATTCAGTATTTCGTGAGTTTAGCGCATAAAAATGGAAAATTGGCAACGCTGTACAGCCTAAACGAGGTTTCACTTCAAGTTGAAACTTTTCCTGGAAGTTTGCCTTACCATAAGCTTTCGTTTGAGCCTTGTCTCGTTGACCAACTCGGGTATAATAGTCTGTTGAACCATGATGATTCAGTATTTCGTGAGTTTAGCGCATAAAAATGGAAAATTGGCAACGCTGTACAGCTTAAACGAGGTTTCACTTCAAGTTGAAACTTTTCCTGGAAGTTTGCCTTACCATAAGCTTTCGTTTGAGCTCCGTCCCGTTGACCAACTTGGGTATAATAGTCTACTTATATACCGGACTAATAGTCCAATATCCTTGATTTTAGCACATGAAACTGGAAAATTGGCAACGCTGTACAGCCTAAACCAGGGGTCACTTCAAGTTGAAACTTTGCATGGAAGTTTGCCTTACCATAGGCTTTCATTTGAGCGCTGTCCGGTTGACCAACTCGGGTATAAAAAAAGGGGGCTAAACTTGGCGAGGCTCTTTTGAAAGGAAAAATGAAATGAGTGGAAATAAAGAGAGCAAATAGGAAAGCATTTGAAATAATTATTTAAAGGTCTATAAACCTTATCAGGCACCTAACAAAGGTCTTGAATTGACCGACAGAAGCCTGATGCTGGCAGAGGGGGGATGAGTCTCAAATTGTCAGTCATTATCCACCAAAAAGACACAAATGCAACTTGAAAAATACATAAAAGAAAAGAGGAAAGAAAACTGTGAAAATGCCTTGTTTAAATGAAGGAGAAAGGTGCTTCGTTAAATTGTCCATCCACTCACAGCATGGTAAATTCCTCTAAGTTTCTGCTCAATTTCATAAATTTATATACCTGATAATGATTCAAAGATAATTAAATGTCGTCCTGTATATCTTTACATGTCAGTATATCCTAATGTATGTGAGGACATAATCATGCTGAACATTTTGAAAAAATACTTTTTCTTCCTCACATGCTTTCTGAGAGGAATTCCTGCCCCGATTCCCCTCGCTTGAAGCACCCTCAAACAAGTCATTAAAACAAATATTTTTCTTATGAATGAATATGATGAGGCAGGAACTTTCATGGATCTTGCCTAACAGTATTTCAAGGTAGAGAGAAATCATGAAATTTTTGTTTGTTTTTTCAAATATGTCGTGGATTTGGTTAAATGTATGATTGGTTGAAATCTTTGTAACTTTGACCACAGTTCGATAACAGAAATTCCATGAAACTTCGGAACTTTCCATAGAGCATAAACTTACATAAAATTTTGAACTATCAAAAATTATTTCGTATAGTGTCGTTGGTACTTACAAGGTATTGCAGAGATAGTGCAAAAATATTTGGTATATCGCTCGGCAGAATTTTTTTTCTTCAACATTAGTTAGCCAAATTATGCTAATGTAAATCAATCTTGTTCTATGTTAAGAAAGGAGACCTCAAAAATGAATACAAAAATTTTACACTATCCTGACAATGATGAATTTTGAAATGAATCAGTGTAATTTGGGCACTGTTGTGAACTTTGATTTTTATTGATTTGTGTACAATACTTGCTTCAACTTGAACCAAAGTAGCTGTAAATGATTCTATGGTTTAGAAAGAAGCTTTATTTTCTGTCGCCAAGTTGTGTCTTAATCATCCTTTTTTTACCTTGTAGAAAAGGCATTTTGCCGATAGGGAAGTCAATCACAGACAAGTTGAAACATTGCGAAATGGCAACTGGGAATTGGTTCAGTGGCGGCATGTTGTCGTTGGGGACATTGTCAAAGTGCGGAACAATCAATTTTTTCCTGCTGATCTCCTTGTCCTTTCATCCAGGTATGTCTTATCACCCTCAAGATCTTCACTTTCTAAGTTGTATTTTATTTTTTTCTCTCCATATCATAACTGGTCATTGAGAATTTCAGCAAAGCCTTTTTAATGATTAATTTGCTCCTCTGTGTAAGATGTTCTGTATAAGTCCAGTTTCCTCGGTACCCACAAATTTAATCTGATAAAGTTCGTGCTTTATTATGCAAATAAAATTTCTCTCCTCCTTTTTTAGGGGGAAAAAAATTCTGGCGCCAAAAATACTGAAACAAAAGGTTCATCAAGCATAGATTCCTAATCTTTTCTTCATCAAGCAGACCATGATGGTTCCTAATCTTCTGTGGAAATCAGAGATGCATTGTCACTGCCATCACTCTTGGAATAAAGTTTGACACAGACAATATATTTCAAATTTCAGCAGCTTTGGTTCATTACAAGGACTTTAACTGATATGCCTCCTCCATGTTCTTTTCAGTGAACCCCAAGCAATGTGCTATATAGAGACGATGAATCTAGATGGTGAAACTAACCTGAAAATTCGACAAGGTTTGCCAACAACAGCCAAAATATTAGATTTAACAGATTTAGTTAGGTTACGAGCCACGGTTGAATGTGAGCTCCCAAATCGCCAAATTTATGACTTCACCGGCGTTTTACGAGAAGATGACAAACAGTAAGTTTGAAACACATTATGTCTCTCTTTTATTATTTTCTCCTGTATTCATCTTGCAAGAAGCATGGAATGAGTGGTTTGCAACTGAGCTGAGAATCGACAATAATGTACCAATGCTATATTGTTACTGAAAATAGTCTGATTTTATGAAGAGATTTGAGCAGTTTCCCATATTGTCTTTTAGGAAGTGAAGTAAGAGTAAAAGAACAGTTGGATAATCTTAGCAAAACTAGGTTAACGCATATCCTTTTCCAAATGAATTGACTCGTGCAAAAGGGCAGAAGTCCAAAAACTCATGAGCCTTGACTTTGGTGGTAAACAATGGGAGCCGGGGCTCCTAAGGTTTTTGACGTCCATTTTTTTGCATAAGTCGATTCATATGGTTATCCAGTTAAAGGACAATGTATTTCATGTAGATATTTGAAGTAGAAAAATATGCGACTTACTGCGGTGTTTCAAATTTTACCAGCAATTTTACTGCTCAAATCGTACGTTTCCAAGGGAGTGTTACCTCACATATCCTTGATAGGGTAAAATAAGATTATCTGAACTTTCTTGCAGAATTGTTGAATAGCTGGATGTAAAAAATGGCAGGAAAAGTTTCAAACAATTGTATATTTTCCACCATTGATTTGTATGAAATTGAAATTTTACAAATTTGAATTCTTGTTTATGCAGAATTAGGTAAAAAGTTTTAAGTCGGACTTTGTAGGCTTTGTCAGTATCTAGTATTCTCCCTAATAATTTGTTGATCATGAATGAATTTTTTCAGCTAATTTTTGCCTTGTTTTCAGAGGAGTGCCTTTGGGACCTGATCGAATCCTACTTCGAGGAGCTGTTTTGAGAAACACGGCATGGGTCTTTGGAGTCGTCATTTATACAGGGCACGAAACAAAGCTCATGAAGAATGCGACAGCAGCTCCACTAAAACGCTCAACAGTTGATAAAATAACAAATTCCCAAATTTTAATGTTATTTGGTCTACTTCTCGGCCTGTGTGCTGTGAGTGCCATAAGTAATGAAATCTGGACCTATAACAGACTAGGTTTCGACTGGTATCTAGGTGATGGAATGAAGAAAACATTTCTAAACAATCTACTAACTTTTATAATTTTATATAATAATTTAATTCCTATCTCTCTTCAAGTTACCTTGGAAGTCGTTAGATTTCTGCAAGCTGGTTTTATAAATGTGGATGAAGATATGTACCACGAAGAAACAAATACGTTTGCCATGGCCAGAACATCGAATCTAAATGAAGAGTTGGGCATGGTGAAGTTCATCTTTTCAGACAAAACAGGCACCCTTACACGCAATGTAATGGAGTTCAAAGCCTGCTCTGTTGCCGGGAAAATTTATCCCAGGAGCTGTGAGCAAAAGTGTGAGCTTATTGAAGATTTGACAGAGAAGAAAGCTAACTATAAAATTATAGAAGAATTCCTAACGCTCATGTCGGTTTGTCACACTGTGATTCCAGAGAAATCTACAGACAAAAATGATATCATTTACCATGCTTCATCTCCAGATGAACGAGCTTTACTTCTTGGTGCCAAAGAATTCGGGTTTGTTTTTGATACAAGGACTCCAATGACGGTCGAAATAGTTGCCTTGAATCAAAGGAGAAAATATGAAATACTAAATGTTTTAGAATTTACGAGTGCCAGAAAGAGAATGTCTGTGATAGTTCGAACAGAGAGTGGCCAATTGAAATTGTTTTGCAAGGGTGCCGATAACGTCATCTATGAAAGATTGTCAACGACTGGGAGGCAGTTTGGCGAAGTCACGCAGAAACATCTTGAAGAATTTGCATCAGCCGGTTTCCGAACACTTTGTTTTGCTTCAGCAGATATTGATGAAGCAAAGTATAAAGATTGGCAGGAAATGTACCTTCAGGCCAGCACTGTCATCCACTACAGGGAAAAGAAACTTGAAGAGGTTGCCAACATGATTGAGCTAGATTTAAATTTGCTGGGGGCAACTGCTGTTGAGGATAAATTACAGGATAAAGTTCCAGAAACAATAGCGACTCTCTTGAAAGCTGATATCAATGTTTGGGTACTCACAGGAGACAAACAGGAAACAGCAATTAACATAGGCTATTCTTCAAAGCTGATCAGCCAGGGCATGCCATTGATTATCCTAAATGAAAAAACTGCAAATGTAAGTTCCTGCTCACTCATTTCGTTTTTTTAAACTTCATCTCGTTTCTCCTTTTAATTTCTTTGTTTATTCAACTCAGCAAATCATCGTACAATTTATTTGGTTCAAAAAATTTCCCTTCACTACCCTGCCAGAGAAAAAACACAATACCTACAAAGAATGGGCTTTCAGAGATAACGGACTTAAAGGTCACCTCAATTACATGACGTCTCATGACCAGTCCTATGTTATTCCTCATTTTTCACACGTTAATATTTCAATTCTTGTCATTATATTTGCCTAATTGTGTACCTTCAAATGCCTAAAACAAGATTTAAAATTAATAGGACATATGCTGTATACCTATTTTTCTGGGATGTACTGTGCTTTTTTTGAGGGGGGGGGTAGTTCAGAAAGGGTGCAAGAGAGGGATAGGGCGGCAATTGTGCCTAGATTTTAAGAAAAAGCGTTTAAATTCCTTTAAAAAAATTTTATGAAAACTTAAAGGGAAGTATGTGTTTAAGATATCAATTTTTTCTTCTCTGAAATGGAAAATTACTTTTAGGAGACGTAGCAAATAAAAAAAAATAAAATGTTTCTCCTACAATTTATGCCAACGATACACGCTGTACAAGCTTTTAAAAGAAAAGTCTCCAGGTGCTGAGAAAAGTTAAAACTTGATTCTGCTTTTCAAAATATTCATTTAAAATTGGACGTATTTCTGCTAAACGGAACTATAGGCAAGTGGGGAAGATGGGGTGTGCTCTAGAAGGCTGCATCAGAAACAAAGGAAAAGTGGGCGTAATTCCCTTTGAGGAAATGGAAAAGCGGGATTTTACATTCTACCAAACCAAATTAAGCGCCAATTGTATGCGGTTCTCATGAGTTGTGGGCATGGGAAAAGCGCATTGTGAACAGGGCTCATGAGTTAAAGCGGACCACGAATGAGTGCGGCAGCAGCTTTGTCACCGCTGAAGTCACTGGTGCTTTATAATTCCCATTCATTCTTATGGCCCTTGCCTAATGAGGACACCCCTTCTTGCCCACCCGTCTCTAGTTCCATTTAGCAGAAACACGTCCAATTATATCTCAAAATAACATTTTATAATTGGGCACCTCACATTTTAAGTATCAAAATGCTCTAGAACTTCCATTTTATCTCAATTTTCGAGTTTCCTCCGTCTTATTAAATGCAATACTGTTGCTACAGCCAAATTGTGTATTTATTTCTCTAAATCATGTGATTTTTTGGAGCATATGACTTTTTATACCTTAATCTTAAAGGGCTAATTGAGGAGGACGAAACAAGGGGCACAAGTGCAGTTTTTGCTATTGCAAGAAATGCGCATTGAAGTTTTGAAATTACTCAAGTATAACACCATCTCTCATCTCTCTTTTTCACGGGGACATATTGCCTCGGGTTAGGCAGTAATTGAGGGGCTTGGAGGACAAGGCGCACAAGTGCAGTTTTTGCTGTTTCGAGAAATACGTCTTTAAAGTTTCGAAATTACATGTATCCTTATGGCAGAACGGAAGTTTAAACTGACTTTTTGATGCTTAAAAATTGGGATTTGAGAGCGAATTTTTCACAAAAGATGCATTAAGACGAGTTTGACTTGAAATGATTAATAAGTCGATTTTTTCTAAAACTGCACTTATGCGGATTGTCCTCCAAACTCCTCAATCGTCCTGTCCCATCAAAGAAATATTGAAGTTTCTCTAAAAATTACTCCAAGATGAATCACCTTCAAACTAAAACTGCATCATCATCTGTTTTGGTTTCAGGGAATACGTGAGTCAATAATCAGGCATTCTAATGACTTGGGTGATCGTCTCGGTAAATCAGGAAATCCTGTGGCTCTTGTCATTGATGGACAAGCTCTGAAACACGCTCTTGTACCTGTTGTTAGAGAAGATTTTCTCAAATTATGTTTAAGCTGTAAATCTGTCATTTGCTGTCGTGTTTCACCCATTCAGAAAGCTGATGTAAGTAACGATCAGTCATCTAACCCATCTAAAATATTTTAAGCGCTCAGACGATAGGCAGCTGCTTCTTGATTTCGTTCTGCCACTAAAGTTCTTCTATAGTAGAGCGCCCAAGCAATTGAATGGTTCACCTACTCAAAATTTTGAGTAAAACTTGTTTCAAAATAAACTTTAGCAAAAAAATGGTCTGTAAACTTTTTATGAGCAATAATACCCACTCCCAAACTTCATTCTCTCAATATCACAATAATAACCACTTAGCCCTATCATAGAGCAGGGACATCAGATCATAATCAAAACATAACAGGATATCGTGCATTGTCCAAGTTGAGTGTTTATCGATTAAATTAGAACATTAGCATTTTTATTAACAGCAGGAATTTTCAAGCCGCACAGATATAATTGTTGAAATCAGGTTCGGTTTCTCAATTTTTTTCCCCCACATAATCTCACACCCACTGCCAAAATGCCTCGACCACTACTGAAAGGTGCAAAAATATTTATTAATTTGCTGATTCTTAATTTGGTTTCCTTGATTTTAGGTTGTGGAGCTGGTGACGCAAAATACAAAAAGCGTGACGCTAGCAATTGGTGACGGAGCGAATGATGTTGCCATGATACAAAAAGCACACGTTGGCATAGGCATCTCAGGTGTAGAAGGTTTACAAGCTGCTTGTGCCTCCGACTATTCAATAGCACAAGTATGTCATCTCAATTCCATCTCTCAACTTGCCAATGGCGTACACAAGGGGGGGGGGGGGGTCCAGGGGGTATGGACCCCCCCCCCCCCCCTCAGCCTCATTAATTGTACCTTTTTTTTACTTTTGGAGAGCAGATATAAAATATAGCAGATATTAGGGATGTACACGAAATAATGTAAATTTGAATGGACCCCCCCCCCCCCAAGAATTTCTAGCTACACCACTGCAACTTGCATTAAAAATTCTCTGTCCTGTCAGTCATTTACAACATCATGCACTTTCCTCTTACTGTGAGGAATGGTTCCTTGTATTTGTCATCTGCAGCAAACTAAAAACAAAGATTTGGCGTAATCCTCATCTAATAGATAGGTTCTCATTAGAAAATTAATCAATGTGCTATGAATGCTGCGCCAGGCCCTTTCCGCCAATGAATAGTATTGTAGTTGGTGTAGATCCTATAACTAAATCTTTGTACCTGTAATTGTTATCAACGAAAAAACTAAAGGGAATAGTTTTTTACCTGAATTATTGTGACATTTATGTCAAGTTCCTTCCAACCAAAATTGGCTAATTTTTCATACTCTCTGAATGCTGTTGATTTTAATCGTGTTATTTACTCTGGTTTGTTTGCAGTTCCGCTTCCTTTTAAAATTACTTTTTGTCCATGGCGCCTGGAATTACAGCCGGGTCTGCAAATTAATTTTGTATAGTTTTTACAAGAATATTTGTTTATATGTAATCGAGCTATGGTTCGCAATCTACTCTGGTTGGTCGGGCCAGATTCTCTTTGAAAGATGGACGATAGGTCTTTATAATGTGGTAAGTGTGCCAAGTCTCATCAGCAGCTGTATAAAATTTTGATTGAAACACTGTGAAATTAATAAAATCCTCAAGGAAATTTATCCTTTAGATGCAAAATTTGTTTCACTTGAAAACATTAATATAAGGAAGAAGATTCTGGTTTTTTGGAATCATGAAATCATTAAATGTGCATGCAGTGCTTCAATTAAACCAATATTTTTCTTAAGGGCCAAAGAGCCATAATCCAATTATCAAGAAAAAGGGGGAAAAGTGTGCCATTTTGCATGAATTTCATCTCTTAAGTCCAATCTTAATACATATTTTTCAGACAATTACGTGTTTTGGGCTCAAAAGGTGAGCACACACGAAATTGCATAGTTTTCCCTATTTTTCTCGAGACTTTCATTTTGGTGCTTAGTGCCCTTAAGAACAATATCAGTTCAATTGTCATGTTAGATAGTAAATCTGTGTCAATTTCATCAACTATCAGGTAGTTTGTTGTATGTGAAAACTGGTGACATTTCTATGACATCACCTTCTCTGTTACCATAATATTTTGTAGGAATTTCAAGCTATAAAGTTGGCTTGTTCCCTTCAAAAAAATTAAATAAGAGAGGAAATTTTGAAGCACCGCAATGGAGGCACATCGTCTCAAATTTTGGCTCTTAAAATATGAAATAAGTCACTCACCATCTGTTTGCAATCATCAATGATCTGCTCTGGACTTCCACAAGTGATTCTTTTAAGTAGATGGCAGCAGCCAGATTTTATTTTGAATACACGTCTCATTTAATCGTAAAAATCGCTGTTTTTGCCAGGTGTACTACTTGCTCTTTTTACTATGTTTTTAATGTCTGGTTCTTTCTATTTTCTTTTCTCAGTTATTTACTGCAGCCCCTCCCTTGGCGATAGGTCTTTTTGATAAAATATGCTCGTCAGAGACAATGCTAATGCATCCAAAATTATACTCTCAAACAAGCCAACTTTTCAACATGAAGATATTTTGGGTATGGATTGCAAATGCCTTGTACCATTCAATTCTACTCTTCTGGTTACCGAAGATAGCCTGCGAACAGGATAGTGTCTGGTCGAATGGTAAAGATGGAGGGTATCTCCTTCTTGGCAACTTTGTTTACACCGTAAGTTTTAACTCTGTCTCTTAATTTCAATTATTTGTGCCTATCCATAAGAAAGGGGACCTTAATGCATGCAGATGCATTAGAAATCAATTTTTGTCTAAAGGGGTCAACAAATTTAAATTTTATAGGTTCTCATAGGAAAACTCTCAGATTTATCCTGTAGTGTGAGTTATGAGCAATTCATTGCATTTTTGTGCTAATGGTTACCTCAAAGTTGCATTTGAATCTGATGATTTTGGTCTTTTATCGTAGCAAATTGAAACTTCAAATCATTCCTCTCTAAACCACGCTTTTTTTTAACCTCAGAGTATCATAATTTTGGTTTGATATCACATTTTTAGGCATTTCTTGTACTGAATGCTCATAAAATATTTGTCTAAGTATCTTCCTCTTTTTTTTTTATAGCACTAAGATGCCTTACTTCTTAGACGCTCTTATTTCAAAAGTAGATTGTTTGAACTAACTCGCAGGGTGCATTTCTGCGTCTCTTTTTTGGCCTCTGGTTTGTTCCTAATTTTTTAATAAATTATTTTATTTTTCAGTTCACAGTTGTTACTGTCTGCCTAAAAGCAGGATTACATATGAACTCATGGAACATTTTTAGTCATATTTGTATCTGGGGGTCCATTCTACTGTGGTTTGTCGTTCTAGTAGGTTACAGGTTAGTTTCTAATTTTCAGTCAATACAAATCTTGATCAGATTTTCTCATCCTTATTCTATATATAATATGAAAATTATGAGATTCAACAAATAGTATTTGAATATATTTGAATCGAAGCAACAGTGTTTGGGTATCGCAAAGAGCAAAGCCACACTGGAAAATCTATAGCTGTTTTATATTTATAATTGAATCGTTGTTTTTTATTCTGAATACAGACATTTTAGGAATGTCGGGTGCAAAAAATTCTCTGATCTTCTCCCTGCCAGAAACATCATAGTCTCCTAGATTATTTCTCCTTGAAAAATTAAATATTTTATCAAATCGATCATCCTCTAAATTATGTTGCCAAAAAGTTTATCTCTTCAAAATTGAGAAATTTATTCATCCAGAAGTTCAGTGTGGACTGGGCTGCAAATCAGTTTATTATTCTTAACATGTTTCGTGCTTATAAAAAATATTAAAAAATTTGATCCAATTCTGTCAGGTCATAATTGGATCGCGTTAAACAGAAAGGAACCAAGCCACATCAGCTGTTGCCAAATTTAACTGGGCAATTTAATTTTGTACATGAAAGCGGTAGTGTGGATTTTTGTGCGAATTTCAGTGAATTATCTAGATAGTGAGAAGCAAATTCTTCAAAATTTTCAAAGGAATCCGCACAAACGTTCTCTCGTAAAAAATTAAATTGCCTACTTAAATTTGGCAATAGCTGATGTGGCTTGGTTCCTTTCTGTTAAACGCGGTCCAATTATGTGTCTTCAATTGTAAAATTTGACGAATTCTGCACCCTTTACGCTATGTTGAACCTTTACTGATGGAATATTTTATTTGCCTCTTTTTTAGTCATTTCTGGCCCACTCTTCCGCTAGGAGTTGTCATGACAGGCATGGATACCATGGTTTTTTCCTCTCCTGTATTTTGGGTTGGACTTATTCTAGTGCCTGTTTCTGCTTTAATTTTAGATGTCATATTCTTAGTGTAAGTATCTCATAACAGGTTGTCTCCATTTTTTCTTTTTCTTGTTTTTTTAGTTAATTTTGATTTTCTAAATTATAGTCCAATTTAAAAGCTCTTTCAATGAATTGAAATCATGAAAAATTTGTTTGCAAAACTCATCATTAATCTTGGAGCCTGTTCCCCAATTTTAGGTTTTATTTTTTTCATTAGATTTGTAATTTAAAACACAGTTAAACCAATTTTTTTTTTTCTTTTTTTTTTTTTTTGCTTACGGACGTTAGTCTATTGCTTTGGCTTTTTTTTTGCAATATTTCATCATATGACCAGTGAATTTGGGGGTGATAACGTCTGAAACTTCCTTTTAACCCTAACAGACGCATTCTAAAAAATCTGAAATTTTTGGGTATATTCATCTCCCGATTTCAAATGATTGAAATATAATATGACGAGCCTTTTTGAAACCAAGCTTTTCACATACTCTCCATCCTCTCATCCTCTTTTTCTAGTACAATTGGACGTATTTATGCTAAAAGGAACTATGTTACATGCAAACCTTATGCGTATTGTTCCTTTTAGCATAAATACGTCCAATTAAATGACCCATTAGAGCTGAAGAAATTCGAAGCCTATATGGTCAGGAGTTTGTTAAAATTATGTTGGATTCATTAGTTTTAGAACGTTCATAAGAAGGACAACCCCTGTGCATTAGCCAAAGGAAGCATTTTAAACAAAAAAAAATTGGCTAAATTCAGAGAAATGAAAGCAAGATTGTATTTAGGAAAAACCTCACATCCGGTACAGATATCAATGTCTGTATCGAACACAAGGTTTTTTCCCCCAAAATGATCCTTCTTTCATTGCCAATTTTTTGGTTTAGAATGCCTGCAGGCACAGGGGCTATTGCTCTTTTTTGTCAAAAAATTCAAAATCTGCCGTGATATTTGTCTTAATTGCTGCGATATATAGCACGCCAGTTCGACCATGCGAGAAGCGGTGACTAGTCACCTCAGTGCTAAAAAATAAAATCAAACAACACTGTCAAGAACCAAACAATTACCCAGGATAAAATAGGTCTCATGATATGATTCGTTTGGTATGAATTCCAAGAAATACAAAAAACTCAAATAAAGTGTTTCACTGTCAACAGAACCCTTTACTTTTTAAAAATGTGTGATGCTCAATTTATTTATCTTTTCAGTGTAAGAAGTACTATGTTCAAAACTTTTACTGAAGCTTGTCGAGAAGCAGAGATCAAGAAAGAATCAACATCTACAATTCTAGGAGATAAGCACTCGTAAGTCCCGTGTTTCATTTTAAACTCCTTTTGAAAAAGTTTAATTAACAAATTAACTTTGGAGATGGGCCTGAGTTAGAAAGAAGGAGGGTTATGTCATGATTGTGGGTATACTTAACCATTCGCACGATAACATAAAAGGGTCAATCCATGATTCATTTTTAGTTGTGCACCTCAAAATCGATCAAATTTTTTTCCTTTTCCTTTGGTTTCACCTTTTTCGCTTTGTTTCCAAACATAATTAATTTCTGTTTTTATCATTTATTTCTCCCCCTTAAGAATCAGCATTGGTTCACCAATCAATGGTGAATTTAATAAACTTTTCCATCACCTTTAAGGACGCTTTAATTTCTTGAAAACAGTCACCACAACTAATAATGACTTAAATGAATATCACCAACACATTTTGAGTGCAAAATCAGTGATTTTAGATTTCAATGCCCCGGACTGCCTACTATTTGGAGCTTTTTAAATCTTTTAATCAAAAAAGGTTCTGAATGAAATTGTTGCATGCAGTGGGGATTCTCAATTTATTTATTTAATATCATGTATAATTTTGCTAGGAGTTGAATCGTGCCAATGATTTTCTACATCACTAACTCCAAAGCTGAAAGAAAAATTAAGGATGGAGGAAGTAACATACTTTATGAGAGAGTCCACCTCCAAATTTAGTCAAAATCTCCATTCAAAAATAGGGCCAAATCTATCATCAAGGTTACTATTAATTGAAGCCTAATATTATATTATTTTGAAATGTACAAGTTACCTTACAGGGTGGCAGCCCTGCTAATTTATCCAGCCTTTTCTCTACACGGAGAGTTTAGTTCAATATTTATAGAGCTGCGTTTGTTCATATAGTGGGTTAGCTCCACATTTGTGGCTTCTACTCTGAGAGCTTGGGTGCAATTTCATATCAGGGGAACTAGTGCACTAAGGTTTTCTTGCAAAATTCTACTAAAGACTAAATGGAAAAATCGGAAATTCCCTCTGCATGCAAGATCTCTATTTTTCCCTCTTTCCCTAACTTTTTTCCTGAGCTATCTTGTTATTTCCGTTTCCATCTTTTATTTTCAGTTTGAGTTACTCAATGAGCGATCCAGCGTTCAGTATGAGTGACCCATTTAATGATCCATTGTTCAAAGTGAGTGACTCATTGAGCGATCCATTATTCAGAGTGAGCGACTCATTGAGCAATCCATTATTCAGAGTGAGCGACTCATTGAGCGATCCATTGTTTAGAGTGAGCGACATAATAAGCGATCAAATGTTCAGTGTGAGCACCTCAATGAGCTTTCAAGTGGATTGTTAAAAACGCTCCTCCTTTTCCAAAACTGTGGCTGCGGAACCCCCTTCTCTCCATCTGAATCCTGTACCAACCAACTGTGGTTCTTTCTGTGCTACCTCATTCCACCCCTGCTTCCAAAAATGTATTGTTTCCAACTCGACTTCACTCTTCTTAAATTCCTAATGTTCCCAACCATTACCGAAAGTCTCATTTTTTTAAAGCATCTTATTGAAAAAGCTTTGAAGCAAACTGTGCTTGCACACCTTAGATAACTGTACCCTCAGAAGGCGATAGTCCCTTACCTGCAATTCAAATGCAAAACCTGTGCCTTTTGGCTCCCTCATAAAAATTGTTAAAGATCTTGAGGGATGGGACCTCCGCTCAGAGTCTACAAAAATGTGGCTAGATTTGCTTTTATTTATTGTTTTATTAACATATTAAGAATCAAAGGTTGAACATATTTGCGATTTTTAATTATATTAGTCTATTCTCTTAAGTAGAACTACTGATCCTTAAATTTTGAATTAAAGAATTGAAACCTTACCCGAGGGTCCCTCAAAAACTGATGTTTACTAAAACTGAGACTCCAGTAGTTGTACAATTGGTATTAATTTGGCATAGATGCAGTTGGCACCCTTGCTATCCTCTATCAGTTGCATTTGACAAACAAAATTATATTTCCTCAGGAACTTGCTCGTCATAGGACATCTTGCAAGATGTAAGTAGAGCGATAAGCGCTTTTTCCTTCCTGCTGTATTAGGCATTTTTAGTCGGAGCAACTTTTGTAGTCTCCAAGTAGCTGTAAATATAGTTACACCAGGATGTGGCAGCTTTTTCGAATTTCAGCTTTTCCAGTCTAGCGCTCTGTGTTCTAGAATCAATGTAAATTTTTCTGCAGGACTAGTTCTTTGTGCTTGGATCATATGTAGCTGAAGTGAAATTTTGTAATGTGTAATATTCTGTAGGGCTGAACCTTGAGTAAGTTTTTAAATAAGGCACTCTACTATGCTGCCATGCTAAGGAAGAATGCCGTATGAACATTTGAGAGTTGCCAATTTTCCTTCAGTTAAATTTTTATTTTTGAGGACAGTTATGAATATTTTTCCTTGAAATTTTCAGGGACTTTAGGTGAAATTTCGAGCAAAATTATCAAAAAAATTGGAGGAAGAATATTCATAAGTTTACCAGGAAACTCGTGTTTTATCAAGGCAAATTTGTCAACGCCTGAAGGTTCATACAACGTTCTTCCTTAGCACGGCAGTATGGGCACAGTTATGAGCACTCTCCTTCCCCTCAAAATTCTAACTGTCTAAAAATTTGCTTCAATTGGAACCTATAATTCATAAGCCAAGAGAAAAGGTGAGAAAGCTTTAGATAAAGTATGTAAGAAAAAAATGTAAGTTTAATGTGAAAAAATACTAATCACAAGTATCAAACTTATTATATTTTGTCACAATGTTAGCATTCCTCAGGTTTATTACAGTTTAAGTACAATTATTCTAAAGCTCTCAATATTTGGAATCCTGTTTTTAGTTTTTATTGAATCATTAAATACTCACTTCAAAATATTGTTCTTTTATCCACTCAATGATACTTACAAGAATTATATGAGTCAGCGGAAATGTCAATAGTTAAAGCCCATTTTACCAAATCGACCCAGAGGCTTCACTTGTATTGCAATTCAATTCTTAAATGCCAGAAATTGCCAGAGATCCATTTTGGCACACTAAACTAAAATTTTTAAGGGAAAAAATTGACTGCAAAATCATCGCCACATTAGTTAGATCCAGCCAAAAGTTACCTTAACGTCCCCTTGATTACGGAATCACTCAAAATTGTGTTGCATTAAATTGGTCCAGTGAAAGAGATAATTAAGACATCAGAGTTTTGAGGAAGAACTCTCTGCAGCATTTCCTGTTTTGATTGTCATGCAGGTGATATTGGCGTGTAAAACTGTCAAATCAGCAGAGCTCTTTATGGAAAACATGGGAGCAGTCAATGCACTGAAGACATCGACAAAATTTGCAAACCCATTTTGATGCATTTTCAATCATTCAAAGTGACGAATTATATCAAGGTTATGTTCAAAATTTTCGTTGAGTGTGAGCTGATGGATCTAGTTAAGCTGCAAGATTCTTTACTGAATCTTCTAGAAATTATGAGAATCCTCCCACACTGCTGGGAGATAGTATCAACCAATTTAAAGTTTTAGTTCTCTTTCAGTTTTCAATTTAAGTAGTACCCTCCATTGCACCAATCCTTCAGTATCCAATTTCACCAACCATCGCACTGTATTAATTTTTCATTATTTTAAGATTTACTCTCCCCTTCTTCTTTTTTGCACTCATTGTGTTAGCTGCATCATTAGGTTTTTCGTTTTTTTTATTGTTTTACCGTTTTGTTTTTTTTGTAAATATGTAAAAACTAATCACATAAGAGTAAATAAAAATCTTATTGTTAGTCTTCATAAAAGAATGCAAACGTGCTACGAAATTGAATTTTCATTCTAAAATGGTTTAGTTGCGCTTGTTATAAAATTTTGTTCCCATGGTTGAATCTTGTATCTAACCAAAAAGTACTAAGATCCATTCTAGCACCAAGTTTCTAAATTCAATGATATTGAATAAAGTGTTCCTTTAAAACGTTGTGAATGATAGCATTACTTGTGTTCGTCGTAAAGCAATCTATGTTATTAATTGGCATACCGCATAGTAATTTGGCTTTTGGACAAGTCTTAATATGCGCAACTGACCCATTCCATTCCTTGTTTTCTAGCCACATTACTATTGTTTTAGATCTCCAAGTACCTATTGCATAAATGAAGGGAATAGCCTTTGCGTTCAGCAAAGGGTAAATTTAACCCCAAGGTGGATTGACCTTTGTTAAATTTATTTTTTGGCTGCATAAGATAGTTTTTTCAGTTACTCTGAACTCAGAGTTAGCATCATCACATAATAATTATACCGGCTCTTTATGATTGCTCTAATTAGTAACATACATCAACTAAACTGATCACATTATTTTTGTAATTCTTGCCTAAAATTAGCTGAATTAATAGAAGAACCAGCTGAATGAAAAGCACTGTGGGTGTCAGTATGGAAGAAAAATATCTAATAAGTAGAAAACTGAGCTCTACCATCTTCATCAATGTCCACAGGATTAATTCCTTTATCTCTTATTAAATTTGCTAGGATTTCAATTTCCAAACGTGCTGAAAATATGATCCAAAGCAACGTTTGTCAGTTTTTTCCATCTTGATCAAACTATTTAGTAACTGGAGAGTCGCTGTCTTGGTATGGAAACAGATGCAGTAATTTCCATCTATAGATACTACCATTTACATCCATTTCACCCACAGCTAAGAATAACTAAGAATTTTTAAGCAATAAATCGTTGCGAAGAGTCAAACAAGTTGAAACTTGATTTTGAGCTCACCGTCGCAACAAAAAACCCTCGTAGCAATTCTCAGGAGTTTCATATCTCGCTTTTTCATAAATTTCATGGCTCTTTTTCCCCAAAATTTAGAATTTTGCACAATTCTCTGCAGCAATTGATTGCATCAAAACGCTCTACGTAAATAAGACTTCCGAAATGAACACAGCCGCAATACTTCGATCTGACCTCAGGCAATAAGACTCCCTTCTCAAAAGTTGTGTTTAATGAAATTTAGGATTCCGAAAAAGGTTTTTACTGCATCAAGCGATTGCACTAAATGGAAGATGCAAAAAGAAATACATGCACCCAAAGCTGAGGTTTTAAAATGGAAAGAATTTACTTTTGTGAATCTGCTCTGACAGAATTGTAATTTCAGGGAACAAACTCGAAAAATTTGCATTTAGTAAATTTTTTAAAAATATTTACCCAAAATCAATAGACTCTAATCAAGTTAGGACCCAGGTTGATGTCTCTATTTTTTCAATGTATTTATAAGAGGATCCTTTTACATTTTTTTATACCTCGTACTTATAATTCTTTGTATTTCCTCTGTTAGAAGTCATTATTTTGAATCAGTCATTTATCAGCAGAGATGAATGGGGAATTTGCGGAATGATGGGTAATTTTCAGAAATTGTATATATCTCTGCAATATATAGTACATTATTATAAATTCTGAAAGTCCAGAATAATGGCCCAGCACATCCATGTGTTTTACTTTACAGAAAGATTTCTTTTGCCTAGTAACACTTGTAATTGACAGCGTCCTCTCTGTTGAAGGTCATCTCCTGCTCAAAGTGTGGTCAGAGGGTGTTCTTTACAGGAAATAGGTAGTAATGTCCACAAATAATGGCTCTAAAAGTCGGAGATTTTTTTAAAAGCGTTAGGTAGTATTTAAAAAAAAAAAAAATTGCAGCTCAATCGGCAGGATCTATCCATGGAAGTACCGAAAATATGCGGAAATGATTTGAGAATACATGGAAATTTTTCTTAATACTTGGCAACAATATCTTGCTGGTTGTTCTTGAAGAATCAATGACTTCTATTTATACAGAGCTCAAGCTCCATGGAATAGTATTTATTTCCTTAATATACCTAAGCTTATTGCGGTCTCTATTACAGAGGCACTGAAAGAGCCCGACTTTTGCGGAATGTTCGCAGCGTTTTCAATCTTCGTTCTCCAACATCAAGTAGTACAGGAGTGGAATTAAGGCGTAAGTGTACATTACCTCCTACACTGTTCTGTCTTGTTCTTAAATTTTTCAGTATAACTTCTTCTCTTTTCTCACTGGACCTCCTTAAACTTTCATTCCCAAATTTATTCTCTTTTGAGTGTTTGCACCACCAAATAATGCCTCTTTGTCGAAACTCTCCTAATTTTCTTTATTCTTATTCCACATCAACGTCGTCCGCTCGGATTCTTGACCTTTTTTCACCTTACTTTTTACCATTCCAAAAATTGTGAGGTATGCCTTAATGCTGTTCGTTGTTTTCTAGTATTTCCTTGCAGTTAGATTTTGTAGGTTTTCTTTTTCTTCTGAGGTCACCCAGATTTCATCAGGTCTTTTCTTGTAGTTCAGAAATTATCATTATTTAGACTGTGCAAAAAGAAATCGTTCATCCTCTTTGCTGCTTCTAGTCTCCACGAAAGCAACTGGTGTGTTTTCGTGTAATTGCAAATTGAATAAATTTTCAGAGAAAATCTCCAGGAGTTATTTAATCCAATTCTTGGTTGTGTGAATTTTTAACATATTTAGCATGAATTGGTGTTCTGCTTTTTTCTCAGTTTGTTGTAAGTCATCGCTCGTTCATTATGTTGTCTATTAATTGCATCCAAGTGTTACTGCTTAGAATTTTGTTTGATTAATTTCTAAAATAACTCGTTTGGAAGAATTCTGTCATCCCAAAACTGAAAAGCATGTCCTCAAATTATTCTACAGTTTTCCCAAAAATTGAACTTTTTTTTTCAATACTCTTAAAGGTAATTTTACAATGTCTTAGATTTCACTTCATTCTTTAGTAGTTGTTCAGAAAAATACAAGATTCTCCAAATCTGGAAAAATTATCTTGAAACAGACTCGGGAGTCTAAGGGAAATCCATGAACTTTTGTCAGTAGAGCAAAACATTTCAGTTGCTTCAAATGATTTCCCTGAGGCGGATTTCGACACAGACATGTAATGGCAGGAAAATGCAGTGAATTCAATTTCGCAGAAAAACTTTGAAAATCACCGGCAATACAGGAACAAGTCATGATTTTCCATGTGGTTTCGAAATTAAACTTTGGCTTTCCTACATCCATGCAGACATCGGAAAAATTCTGGAAGATCGCATGAATTTTGAAATTTGGTAGATACTATGAACTCTGTTGAGTAAAAAAATCGCTGTCATAGAAATGAACATGTTTGAACCATGTGGGTTTTCCCTGTTATTTTGGAGCTTACTAAACATTTCAATCAAATTTCATCAGATCTAATCAGTGTTCGATTTTATGAATACAAATTTTAGTGTCCAATTCTGTAAAAGTCCCAAGAAAATTGCTCTCTCTTTCAAAATTATTGTGTTGCCTTTTTGCGACATCATCTACATTTTATGCCCAGAGCTTCATTTCTTATTTTGTTATTATTCATTAATTAATAAATATTTGATAATTCGACTTATTTATGTTCAAAGGAACTATGTGAAAAATTAATTGAATTAGAAAGAATTATGTGTATAGGGCTTGCATGTCACACAATTCATTTTTATTAAATTTATTTGCTCAACATTTACTTTAGCATGATTATGTTCGATCACTGATACAACAAATATACAAAACTACCTCCCTAATTATATGTAAGTAAATTAAGTGGTATTTTAGGGGTCTATAAATGTATGCAAATGGGTTAATCTTAACATACGAGAATTGATAAAATTCATAATTATGTTCATAGTGAAAATACCAAGAGTATTTTTACACTTGTGACCTCCAACAGTTCACATTAAATCTCCAATTATCGTTTAAAGTGGAGCATGGATATTTTTTTCGAAAGGTACTCCTTTTTACCTGACTTTTAAACGGACCACTAGATTGAGCACTATTTGCAGCACACTAAGATACGTATATTTCTTCATCAAAATGTACCACAGCATCCATTGAACATGCATAAAATCAAATAAATAATGAATAAAAATTAGTGCTCATGTCTCACATTTGAATCAGTAACTTCAAGCTGCTTGTTCAAAAGGAAACCAAAATCAACATAGATCAATGCCTAACTAAAATTAAATTGATCACCAATGACTAAATAGTGTTGGATGAGTCCATTGACTCCCCAATCTTATGCACCGTATTTTTACTGTTGACTAAAAAATTCAGCCCACTAAAAAATTATTCATTATGAAGAACACCAGAAATAGTTTACAGCGGTCAATTTGATAACAGTAGACCTCTGTAGTGTTTGACAAGTGAGGAGTGTGAATTTCAGATCAAAGGAAACACTGATTTCTTTTTTACCAAGCTGTGTTCTACAGAGAGATTTTGGTGAGGACACATATTCTATGATGTTTAATTAACCTTGTCTATTGTTCGTTGAGGAAAAAGAAAACATATATTTGCTTTCATCCTCTTCTTTCTGATCTTATTACCTACTCAGAAAGAGTCACAGGTATACATTGAAGTTTTTAGAATATACTGCAAACAGCGAGACAATCATTTTTTTTAAATCCAATATATTTAATTTGAACTTAAAAATTCTGTTGAGCTATAAATGGAAAAAAAAAAATATTACTTCAAAATTTGTTTGTGAAGTCAAGCAAAGTTCATCCAGAACGTGTCTTGCACAGCTTGCACCTCTTTATTCTTGCAATAATAAGGCTAGGATTGTGCAGCTTAAGTAGGTACATTCTTTGCAAGAAAATTACCGGAATCATGCAAACAATTAAATTTACAAAGGTATTTTCGTCTTGAATTTATAGTTTATTGGGAGTGAAGATAAAACTTGTTTACGTTTTTAATTTATATTTGCAAGGTAAAAGAAGTTGCACAATTTTAGCAACATTGGAATGCTCTTGGCTCCTTCTTGCAAAATGCAATCCATGTAATAATTAATATGATAAATATTTAATACAATAAAAATACCAATGATCCAATATTAGTACCCATTACCATAACCCACTGCAAACCCCCCCCCCCCCTCCCCTGACTCTGCAAGTGAGTACACAAGTTTTTTCATTATTTTTAATTAATTTTATTAGGTACCCAAACCATGTTGTTGTAAAAAAAGCTCTAATTTTTTTTACAACAATCCATGGAGTTTTTCCCATTTACTTTCTTAATGTTAATAGATTCTGCAGTTTCAGAAGAGCACTAACTTTATATTGTGTTGAACGCGCCTTTATCTTCTCCCGTTGTCTCTCTATCCTCAATGGGACTCTGACACTTAATTCTATTTTTCTTTGTTTTCCTTAGATGGTTTTGCTTTTTCTCAAGAGGAAGGTGGTGTAGTAACTCAATCCGAAGTTATTCGGGCCTACGATACCAATTTACCAAAACCTGGAGGACACTAGAAGCGTACTTTTCTTGTTGATCGAGAGGGTTACTGTTTTTTTGGATCCTTCGTCTTTGAAATTCCAGCACCAAGCATTTTAATCTACGAACTTGTTAATTTTTCTGGCAAGCTGTTTCTAAATCTACCTGTGTAATGAGTCAGTTTTCGGATTCACTTTCAAAATTATTCGAAATATTCACCAGTTAGAAACTCAGTCTTAGGAGTAATATTTTTCTGGTCATCTTGTTTTACAAATTCTATCATCGAATTCATCTATTCTCAAGACATGAGCGCATGACCTAAGTATTTAAAAATGTTCAGTTCCAATATTTTTGAACCACTTAGATCTTTTTAAAATATAACTGTATGTAAAGTCCTATTTTTATACTCTTCATTATCAATACTAATCATTGAATATATATATTTATATTTTCCTGAATCTGCATTAACTTTTTGTAAATATTTTTAACTTAATCCAAAAATTCTAGAGTGGAAATGTGAACCTCACTGAACTTATCTCACTCCCTGTGTGCTTTTCACAAAGCACAAATAAATACTAATTCTCACTTGAATATACCTCATGAACAAATCATATATTTGTCTGGTAGCTGATCATATAATTTATTCAAGTGTTCATAACTTAAAAATGATTTTCAGCAAATCAGCAGCTTTGCTTTCAGAAATAATGAATTTCCCCTAACATGAAATAGGTTTTTTCCTTGGAAAAAAACCCTTTGTCCTCTCAACACTACATTAAATTAACCAACATTCTTATGTCTTGAGGTAATTTCTATTTTTAGGACACAATGATTCTCTGCTGTCAAACGTATTTTTTAGTCATGGACATCACCGGTAAACACACTTTCATTGCAATTGTTTGAAATTTTTCTTTTTTTCTTGGGGGGGGGGGGGGGGGTTGGAAAGGATGGCTCTGCTGGCGAACCATACAGAGGTACACAGAGAATTCAGAAAGTGACAGAATTGTGAAGATGATAATTAGTAACTGAGATTCAGACCTTTCTTCTTTTAGAAAAGCGCCAGAGTTTTTGGAACTTAACTGCTGCAACAACATCGTTGGATGCACATGAGGTTTCCACTGGCGTTATGCTGCTTTACCTTTGTTGGACAGCCAAAGGAATCAATCATAATTTTATGTCTCCTTGTTCTGTTTGTTTGTTTTTTTGTTTGTTACTTATGTCCGTAAATTATTCTTTTCATTTAAATTGGACTGATCGTTTTCTAATTTTGTTGTTCCTTCACTTTTAACACTGGTTTTTTTTGGGTATTCTTTGTAAATATTGTGGCTTTTACTTTTTATAGTTTCTTTATTATTTATTCCTTTAATTTATGTAAGAGATGTCTGTTATTAAAACCCTAGTAATTGTCATAATGATCCTAAAAGTTGGAAAACACACTTCTTTATGAAACAATTCAGTGTAAAGTCAGTCTTACATCACACTGACCAGACGCTGATGTCAGTATGACGTCAGAGTGTTCAATAGACGTTATGCTGGAATCAGACGCTGTATTTGGCAGCTGAATATGGGAGCTATTTGTCGTTGTTCAGCAGCTAAATTTTCGTAATTAGGTATTTTTCATACACATTTGTATTAAACTTATTCGATTAGTTCAGAGAAAGTGATATCTGCTGAGTCCAGATCCTCCTCATCATTGCACGATGCGCAATATTCAGGGCACCACTCAACAACAGACTGATGATTGCCACATTCAGCTGCCCATATTCAGCAAGTGATTCTGGCTCCAAACTGATGTCACACTTCTTAATGAAACAAACAGTAAGAAATCAATGATGTCATATAAGTCTCTTGTGCAAGATTTTGAATTTAGTCGTAAGTGGAAAAAAAATAAAAAGTGGCATTTCCTGTTATGAGGATTTAAATTGAATGCCTAAGTTCCCACTGTTATGAATTACTAGCCCTACCTACATTCTATCACAAAATCAATCGCTGTCCATCAACATTCCTATTCTTGATCTGATCAGGTATTTGTTTTTTAAGCGCTCAGCCAATAGGCAGCGCTAATTGCTCTCTTCTTACAATTGTACCTTATCGAAATACTTTCGGCTGTATTTGTTATCTTCCAAACATAAATCGCATTCATTTCGATGCTTCATACCGAAGCTCTTGAAGTTAATCGTTCTGTTTCATGTTAATATCCCCAAAGTTTTACCATAATTTTAGATCATCACTGGAAAGGTCAGGTGATCCAAATGTATGGTTGTAATTTAATTAAAGCGCCAGTTCTTAAACTTTTATATTCCCAGATCATCTACTTTGATCCAACCTTCTTGAAAATACTTTTCCTTTTAAAGAACACTTTACGTTAAAATTTATGACCTGCATTATTTTCTTGTGCAGTTTATTTTGTGTCTGAATATTCAAATGCACTCAAAGCTTGTTTGCACTATGTCTAGTCCATTTATACTTGTTATAAAAAATTAAAATATATTTTTTACAATTTTGAATAAGTGAAGTGCTTTTTCTGTTATCTTGTTGATGATTTTATTTCAAATTTAGTTCTGACGGTAAATTATACTGTTAAAATATTTTTGTGCCCACAATCGTTGTTATTTTTGTTTTTATGTTTAAATTAAAAGCTTAAAATATGTGTCCTACTTACTACAAGCCCTAACAACAAAACATTGAATAATGCAACCAGAGAAGCGCTCTGTTAGATGTTCAAGGCGTTACAACTCTGAAGGAATTTTCAGGCGTTGATTAAGTTTCGATTCCTGTTTAAAATACATGTCATGGAACTGTCAAATTTTAATTAAAAATATTTTCGAAATGTCAGTCACCTAGCTGTTGGGTTTTTCATTTTAATTGTTTGTTTTTTGTATTAAAAATTGCATGATTAATTTATTACTATGGTTGAAAACTATAATTTTTTGGTTGTTATTCTGTCCAAACTTTTTTCTGTGCTTCCTTTTTAATATATGTAGATAAGTCTTCGCACTCTGCCATTGGTGTAGTAAGAGAATTTCTAAACTTTTCTAGCTTGCTCAGCTAAAATGAATGAAAATCTTACCATGAGAATATTGAAGTTTTTCAAATAAATTATTACCTATCGTAATGAATTTTTTGAAAAGAAACTCAAAATTCCCCACAGTGTTGATTAAAAAAGAAAAATAAATTTTGTATAACTTTGGTATTTTGCAAACTTTTGGAGAGCAGATTCTAAAAAACTATCATTACACCATAATAAAATAAGTGGATAATATTATGCATGATTTTAAAAATCCCTTTGCAGATAAAATTGTGTTCTTCTAGGAAATAATTTTACTACAAAAAAAATAACAGTTTGATGATGAGGCTCGGGAGCCGGAATCTTGATTATGGAATCTTAAGTTTTCATTTCCGTTTCATCTATTGGACAAGCAAGAAGAAAAATCAGAACAGTCATCACCTGATCACTTGAATGAGTTTCTACTTGGAGAATTTGAAGATTTTAGGAATTTAAAGAATGACAGAAAATTAGGAATGTTACAAACTGAGGTACATGTTTTCCCAGTTCAAAAATATGACAACCTCAATACTGGTGCTTCGGCTCAGCCATTGCACGCTATTTACACTTTGAATGACAAATAGTGGGGAGGGAACACTGCTCGTTGAGGAGCCTGCCGAAACCATTAAGCAAATTTTTGTTCGTTTACGAAATACGTCATCAAAACAACTTTTTGTTCTCCGGTTGTGATTAAATGGGCGTGGCCTAGCCTTTCCCGCAGAATCACCCGTAATTAAGTGTAATTTAATTTTTGCCAACAGTTCACAGTTTTGTAAACGTGCTCCAGACCACATTATCGCACATGTTAACGTCTCTGGTTAGAGAAGAAACCTATCAACAGTCCTGTAAACAGGCCACTGGGCTCTGATTGGTTAATGAAAATACCAAACTTCGTTAATCCACTGGACAACTGTTAACGGATTTTGCTGACAGTTGACAAACGAAAATTTGCTTATGGCAGTGCAACTCTAGGCTTTTTTCTTGTGAGCAGGAAATTCAAATTTTATGTGACCGATGCTGAATAAAAACGTTAATATCCTGATTCAAAGTGAGTTTCAATAAATTTCTTTGCACGAATCGTACTGTATAAGAAATTTTGAGGAAAAAACACGAATCAGATTGCTGAAATACATACTTTGGCTGGTGGTCCATTGCGATGGTGTCTGTTGGAAAAGAATTAAAAAAAAAAAAAAAAAAAGCCATTTTGACTTTGTGTGAAACTGATGCGTTTATTTTATATTATAGTTAAAATAGTCATGTCGAAAAAAAAGAGGAAAATCCTAATACATGAGGCAATTACAAAAATTACATTTTTAAAAGACAACTACTTTTTGGTGTCATGTGTACAATTAAAATTCTAAAAGGTATTAATGTTCTCCACTAAAATGGAAACAAATTCAAGTAAATAATTATCTTTGAATTAGATTGTTGTTTAATCATGGCACCATACCTCTTTTTACAGTTGATTCTTACAGATTTTTCAAAAGGTTTCCTCTCAACAAGGTTTTGTTTGATCCAAGCATTAATGAAATCCTGCATTCCCCCAAAAATGGTTAGCTTTGGGGGGACTCCTCAACATTCAGACGAACTTTTTTCTCATTCTCTAGCCTGCAAGCATCAATCTACGAATACAAACGTTTAAACATGCAATTCACCCATTCACTCTCAGAAATAATGGAGTGAAGCTTTGTGAGGCTAATTCACTTTGATAAAACAATAAAATAGCTTGGAGTGAAATACGATTAACCTTAATAAAGTCAGTTACTGATTCGACGATGATAAAACAAAACAGAGAGAAATCTCAAAAGCTCCTTGAAACTCACAATCAGTACTGCCTAATTTTTCAGATAAAACTACCGGCTATTCTGATGTGACCAGATTTTCTTGTATTGCGCTTATTTACCTTCTTAAAGAAATCTCCGCTCATCAATTTTTTACATTTTTAAAGAGATTCAAGATCACAAAAACATATAACCTCACTGTATCCAACTCTGACACAGTACAGACGTTGTTTCAGGTAGTCTGCAGCTACATTCAAAAGCTCTTAAAATATGGAATTGCATGCGAGAGTAACAGTCCTACAAGTTGCAAGCGTATTTACTAGACTGAGCGAGCATGAAACTGGTACAAAAATAGGAACTGCCAAGTGCGATAATATGATATTGAGGCTTGAAAAACGTAGTTACTAAATTGCTAAGGTGTATCGGAATCCTCAATATGAGCTTCTGCGGGAAGCTGAATTGACTTTGTGAAGTCGTAGCACTCCTGATTAATTGGAATGAGGATGTGAATCGGAGTTCTGATTTGAATTATTCGGGTTCTGATTGTTTCGGTTACCCTGGCTATTACTTTGGCCAGTTCCAGCCCGGGCTGCGCCCAGGAATTGAAAAGGATTGTTGCCATCTGAAGCAAATGCGAATAAATTTTCGATAGCCGACTGATCCACGCCAGAGACGTTCCTTAATCGATCGAGCAGCACACCGCCTCTGAAAATGAAAGAGCACCAAGAAGGTTACCTATTTGACAGGGTACTAGATAAAATGTAAAAAAAAAAAGCTGATACCTTACTGAACAAAAATTGTCAATTATTAGAGGATTCTCCTTGGTCGCTAGCGACCTGGTTGAACAGACAGTATTGAGAGCTATTAGCAATGTTTTTCACTTAACATTTCAGTTGGTTTAAAGCATTTCTTTCTTTTTATTTTCTAAATAAGCACATACGCTTCAGCCCTGAAACTTTACACTTTAAACCTGGAGATGAGTACCATGAAAAGTTCTATACGCCTGAAGATAGAGCCATGGGCCCCAAAATAATCATCATATGAAATACCAACAAAAAATTGAGAGGACAAGGTAAGTCATCTTATCATAAACTTTAAATTGTACATTGAGGAGGATTTATTAAACTTGCAAGCTTGTTGTACTTTTACATTAGATCTCTTTATACCTTCCTGATGGTAAACCTAAGAACTGGAAACTGAAATGAAGTTCCCCTGAACACAGAAAATTTGAAATTGCTTGATATAAATTATACATTGATGCAAAGATTTTAGCATATTCAGATACTCTGCATTCTTGTGCTAGTGGTATATTTTTGGGCGATTTTAAAGGTAAATGTATTCGGTTGGCTGCATCTTTGATAAGTGACAGACAGTTGCTGTAGATGTCAAAAAAATAATTGGAGCATTCGTTAGAAAGAGGGTCTTTAACAGGTAAATGAGTTTTGAGATGGGCCTGCATTGTTTTGCCAACTTATTTCTTGTGACCCACACTTCGTATTTTCCCTTCAAATAGTAAGCAAATTTGTAATTAAATGGGGCCATGAAATGCTGTTCATGAGCTTGTCACATGGTTTTTGCCCCCTAAAAGCCCTGTAACAGAAGGTCTGATAACAATGTATGGACCACGGGCCTTGGTGCCAGTGCTCAACAGCGGACAAGAAACAAGGGAAGCTCCTTATTTTTTTCGATTCGGATCTTCAATCACCTGACCCTACGATTGGAAGAATACAGAATACACTACTCTTTACTTGAGGCAAGTCATCATAGTCTCACTGTTGCTAATGCATGCAATCCTATAAACTATCTCTCAAAATGTTCCATGTCTCAGGGGTGCATATTCTTCTAGCCTTTCACATTTTTGCGCAAAAAATTTTACCCTTTTCACAAAAAAATAAAAGATAGACTTTCACAATTCCTTGACCCCTTCCACAGAAAGTGATGACCTATTTTTTTTTAAGTCAGTTGTTAGTTGGATACATAACACACTTTTACCGCATTTTTGACCTCCCCTCTCCCCTTGTAACACTTTTATAACGTTGGTCCCAATCCTTTAACACGTAAAGACGAATTTGCGCAACTATTCCTATAGCTGTAGTTAAAAAACTAATTGGCAAAAATAAAAGACTAATCTGGAAATTAGCATAACCAGAAAATGTTTGAAAACCCGGTATCCTTTGAGGAAAAAATTGTAGAGAGCCCTTCACAATTATTCAGTCAAATATTATTCCAGAAAGCCTCCTACAATCGTCTGTAAGAAATTAAAAAAAGCCTTCTTCTATGTTCCGTGAAAAACTCTTAGGCAGCCTTTGTAGTGCACCCTGGAAGGCCTGCTTCTCCTGTTTTCCACACTTCGTGGTAAATTTTGGAAAACCTTCCGAAATATTTTGGTGCAAACTGTGGAAACCTTTCATAGAATTTTCGTAATAATTGCAGAAACCCTTCCACAATATTTTGGTAAAAAAATGTTAGAATCCTTCCCCAGTAATTTTGTAAAAATTGTGGAAACTGATCCCGAATATTTTGATGCAACATTTCCACGATGTTTCGGTAAAGATAAATATGAGATTCGAAGTGAGGAGAGAGAGAGAAAGAGAAAAAAAAAGCTTCCACAAAATCTGGGAGGCTTCCACATTTTTGCATACTCTTGCTTCCGTAAAATAGGCAAGGGCTTCCACAATTTCACTCAAAAATTTTTTCCGCGATCTAGAATAATAAGCGCCCTTGTCATGTCTTACAGAAAAATTCAAACTTAAAACCGTTTGGTCATACAGTTGGAAAATTTGAGGTTAGGACGTTCGAGTTCAAATCAAATGTCCAGAACAATATTCAAGATTTTCGAATATTTTCCAAGCCCTACATTTTCTGCAAATATTTCAACTTACGTTTGAACAAGATCATTAACTGGAACAGAGCCTTGAGCTGAAACTTGGGATACAATTTCTTGCATTCTGAAACAAATGCAATTGGCATAAAAAATATGGAATAAATGAACCTCAGAAATGAAACTTAATGATTTACATAATATTGGATCGTTTGAGCTTTTTCAAGAAAATATGCTGTAAGTAGAGAGCAGCTTAAGCTTTGATAAGTTTTTTCATTTTCTTCCCTAGGGGGTTTGAGGGTTTCAGCATCGTTTGTTGGGTTTCAATCATGCAATATTCGCATTATAAAGATACAGTTTTAAAATATTATTGTTTAGGAGACATTTGATGGCAGGATTTTGGTTTCTAATAAAATTTCATGACTTGTGCTACTTGAAATTTCCTTGACTTGAAATCTACTCAGTATTTAAAATGCAATGGACTCTCTAAACTTCAGATACTTTCAAGGTGATTTCAAGTCAATAACATTGTAGAGAATATCTTAAAATTTTGGCCATGGAAAAAGAGAAAATTTCAGGAGTCTACAACCTAGAGCTGTGTCAGGATTCCCAATTTTGATTCCAGGCACAAAAACTCCATTATACTGAAAATGGTTTGAGATGGTTAAAGGTTCAGTCATTCATTGAAATAAAAGATAAAAAATAAAGCATTTCTTCAAACAATAATCCTCGGATGGTTTTAAGGCAAATATGTAAAGGGTACCACTTCAATGACCATCTCTGTGAGGCAGAGGATCATGCTAAAAACTAAGATAAGGACTTACGCATGTCGCATTACTGGATCAGCGAAGATTTCCGAGGCCGCACTGAAAAGATTACTACTGTTCAAGTTGTTTGCACCTGATCCTCCAGATCCCCGGTCAGATTGCGGCTGAGATTTCATTTTCTCTTCTGCTAGTTTCAGATTATTTTTATAACTCTCATTTTCGGGCTCAATTTGAATCGCTTTTCTAAAACATTCTAGGGCTTCTTCAGTCTTGTTTAATTTAATGTACGCCAACCTAAAAATGCAAAGATTAAAAAATGATTAACAAGTAGATTAGTATGGGCATTAATCTCTTGCTAGTTCTTGTACTAAATTTTCTTAGAAAAAATAACCACACAGTCTGTTTGTGTCACATATACAGAGTCACAAAAGAGTAAATTAAAGGTGCATCTTCAGCATTTGTGCAATGCAATCTGGATAAGATCGACATAATTCAAATTTTAAAAATTTGGTGGATTATTTTGTGGAGATCGAAATTTCAATCTGTGATTACTATTTAAGGAATTTTCCTGCCGGAAATCATCTTCCGAAGTCATAGATAATGCCAATAGTACTGTTCCTAAATAACACGGGGAAAAAAAGTTGCTGAAGTAATATATCGGATGTTAAAAATCTGAGCAAAAAATCTTGAATGTTGATATGAATGATACGGTTGTTAGTTCAACGTAGCTAGGATGTTATTTTAATAGCCAGAGTGTCCATAACAACATTTAAGAGGTGTCGGGCAGATTTATATTATCCAGGATGTTGCTTCAGCAACTTTTTTTCCCCCATGAACCATCGATTTTGATGCATTGAAATTGGTGGCAAAATGCAGACAGTACTTACTTTTGACTCTATTCTCAGATTTTGGAAGATGATTTTCAGCACAAACACTCCTTAATAATTGATCTACATGCTGAAATTTCAATTTTTGTAAAACAATCCACCAAATGTTTAAAATTTGAAATTTATTGATCGTACTCAGAATGCACTGCCCAAAAGTTGAAAATCTACCTTAAGGTTAACATTCTATAGGAAAACATTATGAAAATGGTTTTTTTTGACATCAAAATGACATCTAGACTTACCCTAGTCTTCCGTAGGCTTTTCCATAGTTAGGATCGATTGAGAGGGCTATTTTACAGTCGTCAATAGCAGATAAATGCTGATCTAACTTTGAGCTTGCTGCTGCTCTGTTACCATAAAATAGAGCATTTTTCCTATCTAATTCAATAGCCCTACAAGAAAAGAATCATTCAAACTTATTAATAAAAAAACAAGTATGAAGAAAGATTCACACGTGGTAAAAATTGAATTTGTAAAGAAAGGTTACAGTCAGGCTGAAGAAACAATTTAGGAGGTAAATGCAAAAATAGCTAATACAAATACATTAGCTGCTCGATACTTCGAAAAGCTTGATAGTTCAACGGCGACGCTGATCCCCTTGGGGAAATCGCGTCAATTCGAAAAATTCTGTGTATTTTTACCCCCTTGGTAGTTCGAATTTTTCGGTGGGAAAACGGCTTGTGAAAAGCTCTGTACTTAATTTGAAATATCTGTGCCGGGCGCTATATAATTCAAAGTCTTAAGGTGGTTGTTTTGATGTACATACATATGCCAATGCCTGACGGACGGAGAACTGAGGAATTTACGATTAAATCCTCTGATTATCTGATTCAAATTATAGAGCGTTCGGTTCCACCACTTCGAATTATAGAGTTAATTTGAAACTATCTTTACTTCAAATTTTTTCGTAACCACGCTCTATGATTCGAAATCTCACCAATTCAAAAACTCGTTATTTTGAAGAAAATCCCTGGTCCCTCCAACTTCAAATTATCGAGCGGCTACTGTACCAGCTATTTTTGCTCGGCACATTTAAAACAGATCCTCCTAACAGGAATTTTATGTTAAAACATCAAAGCCTCTATGTACTTCATTGATTTTGGTGAGTTCTGCGATGGAATAATTTTCTTAGCAAGCTACCTTTTTCATCCGTTTCCAAATTTGCAAAATCTTTGCTTACAAGGAGCAGGGAATTTTAAGGGTCTGATTCAAATTATTTGCGGAATGATGCGTTTGTTTCCAAGGCCAATTTGACTTACTTTGATTTGAGTTTTTTTGGTGAGCAGAAAGTTTAAACTGATTGATTTTAATTTTAACTGTAAACACTGGTTTCTTCCTTAGAGGTTTGAGTTGACAATCGTACATACATAATTCAAAAACCAGTTCAAGCAGTGAAGGTATCATATCATACACAGAGGCTTACCGACTATAGAAGTTTTTGGCTTCCTCAAACCGCTGAGATTGCATCATTTCATTTCCTTTAGTTTTGTATTCATCTGCTGCTTTTTTTTCAGATTCAGACGCATCTGGCCAGAATTGTGGTGGCTAAAAATATTAAAATAGGAACAAAAAAGTCATTTTTAATATATCTATAGGCAGCTGACTTGTGAGCTTGATTGTTTCCAATTTAAAACTGTTTTGACAATATTAGTAAGTTTTCAATTTCATCAAAAAATTTCAAGTGCTGTTCAATTTTTTTAGTTTAAAGATGTGGTTTTGAGGAAAAGTAATTTCAAATGAGTCTGTTGAACACAACTGTTAAAAATAAATTAATAGATTTTTTAGAGGAGAAGTCACACAAATACCATAATGAGCACATAAAAACTGTCTGAAATTCTTTATTCAATACGCAATTTGCATAATCTGTATTGTCCATTTTCAAATTTCTTAAATGACAAATTTTTCTTCGTTGTTGATAAACCTGATCTGCCCAGAAAAGGATGTAAGAAAACTTAATCTGAAGACTTAAGTGCTCTCGAAGACTGATATTGATCTTCCCAACATGATTTCCATAATATTGAAACATTTACTCTGTCTCCTTAAGAATAAAAGGAAAGCAAAATAAATGCTTTGAAACAACTGAAACTATACATGAAAAATATTGGAAGCAGTTTACATGATTGTTTGTAAATATATGTGCGTTAGGTTTTTATACATTTCTTTTTAACACAACTAGTTACCAGCGACGAAAATAAAGTGCTTGCAGGTGTGAGAAATTTAAAAATGCGTTATACAAAAACTGTGCATTACGGAGTGGATTTCAGACTTATTATACATCATTTTTGGGCAATTTTGAGTTCCTGGGGTCTAATCAGTTATCTGCGTTTCTTGTGCGAAACAGATCCAATTCAATTCACTGTCCTCGAAGCTCCTTCAATTTCATGCTTTCTACTACTATAAAAATGAATTATACTGCTCTCTATGTATATTTTGAGGATTTAGATGGCAATTTGTGTTTGAGACTTGGATACCGATTTGCACACCCAATTTGAGAAAAATCGTCTACCTGAAGAACTTATTTCTGAGAGCTAGGGTCCTTATTTCTGCAAGCAATCATGTGTATGAATAAACTAACAAAAACAACAAAAAATTCATTGATTCAGAAATATACTCCTGACAAATCCTTGTGCCCCACTTACCAACTTGGAGACATGATCATGGAAAATACTTTTCAAAGATAACAAATTCAAAATGTTATGATCATAATCAGGTTGGGAGATGTTGAACGCATTTTCTAAACATTGTGATGCTACTTCTATTGCTTCCACTGTGTCTGCATCTAATTGTTCATTTTCACTTTCTTGACGCAAAAATCTGATAATACTCAGAACTAGCAACTTTGATTCCGTCATAATGATCTGAAAAACACAAATCATGACATAACTTTCTAAAAACTGATAAAATATACAAAATACTCTCTGATCAGGTTCAGTTTATAGATATTTCCTTTATTAAAGGTACCTGAAGTAATTCAGAATAAGTCATGGCAGAAAATACCTGATTGTGCGATTAATAGTTTGCTGCAACCGTGAGCCAATTTTCAGAAGTGATGACCTATTTTACTACTTATTCTTATTTTGCTTACAACTCACAAAAAATGGGACAAATTGATTATTTAACCATGAAATTGTGCATTTGATCAAAAAATCAGGCATTTTTCCACAAGACTAATTGGAAACTTGACCAGGATATTTCAGCAAGTGCTCAGCGTTATGGAAATGTTTGCTGTCCTGAACAAAAAACCTTCTCCCTTCCTCATGGATCAAATGTATTTGTCATCCAAGTGTATAAATCTGCTAAGTAACATTTAGTACAAAGGAGTACACTTTCTTGAGACTAAAATCATTTTAACGCTAGGATGAAATTCAGTTGATTTTGCAGATTGAAACAATTTTATACCTAATCAAAAAAAAATTTATAGAACTTATGAAAAAATTTCCACTACTTTCCAAATTTAGAATTATTATATTTCTCATTCAAATGAAGGTGACACAGAATCAGGGAATGATTAAGATAAAGAAGAAAGTACTCTTAAATTACCTGTTTCTAAAACCGTAAGAATTTGAGGGAAAATTCCTTGAGAATGATGTAAATAACAGTGACTACGACTTCAAAAAAAAAAAACTCTGCAGGCTAGGTAACTGACAAGTAAATTTCAAAGGCGATAAAAACCTACAAAAGCAGAATTTAAAAAAATAGTTAGTCAAATTCTGAAAGTAACGACGAGCAAAAAAACTGAGATTCTGAAGGTACTGAAATAATTAAATTATAAATTTTGCCAAAGTTGTTTTAAATATTTCAGTTTCTTTTTACATGAGGGAGGAAGTACGTATCCAAAGAACATTTTATTAAATTTTGAAGTAATATATTTCAAAAATAAAGGAAAAAGTCTGGTGGAAAAAGGGTCATATTATATCGATATGATTGATTTGATATCCGCTTTAAACAATGGCGATATTTCCACTGTAACCTCGCAGTATATTTTGAGATATTTCGTTTCAAAATTTGATCAAATACTCTTGAGACCATTGGAAGTTAACTCGAATAACTTTCAATATTAGTCATACATTAAAATAGTTGCAATACGTGAAACTATGAACTCTGAATTTACCTTAATCTTCTTTGGAAATTCCTGGAGAGGATTTGCACGTCTTAAAAGGAAAGGGACATACAATCTAGATGGGAAATGATGAACTTAATTTCTTGCGAAGGGGCACAAGTCCACCGCTCAGTTTCCAAATCACCTGCAATGCACTGAAAATTAAAAAATATTTGAATTAATTTAATGTTAAGAAATATTTAGATAACCAAGCCTGAAAAGCCAGGAATCTTACAAATTTATGGGAACGTCCCCAAAAGGAAGAGGTAACTTCATGCAAAATACCAATGTTCAGGGGCATTACCCAGTATGAAAAAAAAAAAAAAGTCTGATTGGGTATGTAAGTAGATGTTGATTCGGCTCTGGAATTCTCTACTATGAATGGATACAGAACCGTAAAAGAGGAGTAGAATTCTACGCTTCTGAAGACGCGCCTCCGAATGCATTAAGAATTGCAAGTAACTGATGGAGAAAATTGTTCTGCTAACCTTGGATTACCTAGCTTTACCAATATATACCTACTTGCAGCGTACAGATCTTGCATCCTTTCAAGGAAAATTATCAACAGTAAGAGGATCTGAAAGCTAAATGGCAGCGTATTCAAAGACTATGCATTCTAAACATTTGCCACAAAGCATTTAAAATTAAATGTCAAGTTTTTTCACCCATTATTACAAATAGCGAAGGTCGCTAACATGAAACCTCATCTCCAACTTCCGCCCTTATTGATGTTATACTCATTCACAAAAAGCGGACTACAGAATTAGATGCTTTTCTGAAATAAGAGCCTCACATTTTCCAGTCAAAAACTCTTGTGCAGGAGTAATTAAATAAGTAATGATTCGAAGATTACAGCGTCTGTTTCTGAAACCTGCAAGCCATCTTATCTGGGATTAAACTTGCAGCATCAGGCAAGAGGAACATCTCAACAATTGCTATCTATATGACAAACCATAAGAAAATATTTAAAGTTACTGTCACAAGTAAATCTATTACTTAAAATGCTGTATTATGTACTTCGGAAGAGTCATATCCCCATCGTACACAGACATGTGGGAAGAGGTGAAGTCTGGCTTTGAAGCGTATAAGATAATAATCCATTAAACTTACCTTAACGCGTGCAGAATTTTAGTCGTTATGCTGTACGAAATGAATGAAAAGAATTAGTGTCCACTTAGCATTTGACGTTACAAAAGTGATAATTGCATAAATGATAACCCGCAAATACACAAAAATAAGGAGCGCAAGTGATCATGGCCGAGGGGGGGGGGGGGGGGAGAGACTGGGAGAAGTCAGACCAATGGGTACGTTATTCGATGTATCGAATATTTATAAACAAAACATACTAAACGAAATCTGATTGGCACATTCAAAAGCGGCAAAATTGAAATGACCAATGGAGCTCCTGTATGTCATAGGACATTGCGTTTCAAGTACGACATACATTTGCTGATGAAAAATTTCACACAAAATATGATGGTGCCACTGGTTTTCTCTGAAAAAAACTCCGACGCTCTTAAAACAGCTTTTAAAATTTTTTCTTTCACTAACAACTTCACTTTTCAAAAGATGAACTTTCTAAGATTTCCAAAATATATGTATTTCTATTACCAGGTCAAAAGTAACATTTCCCTGTAGAACAGATTGCATAGGATCAGGCGCATTCTGTTAAGTTTTGTACCTCGACCCGGCAATGCTTTCCTTATCATAAGAAGTATGGCCTGATGCGGAATCTATTCAGTCTGTAGTATATTTGGGAAATGTTTGGGAAGGATGTCGGAAGGAAAATGCGAGCTTTCGTTAGATATCCTATTTTGTCTCTGAATTTAATCTGCATTTAATGAATACAAAATTCACTTAAAATTCTTGTTATGCATCTTAAAATTTTAGTTGAATGTCGTCATGTTCGTATTTTTTGTGTATGGAAGCATCCTGTAGAGGAATTTATACATTTTCATCGCGATCTCCTGAGTGCTGGTGCGTCAATTTTTACGAATCCGAGTCGTCGTTTTGAATCACAAAAGCTTTCAAAATGATTTTATAGTAGAAAACGGGATTCTCTGCTTCTTTCTGACTCAATTTTTACTCCAAGATATACGTTTCTGAACCATGAACTCCAGAAGTTGATAGATCTACTGTTCTATTGAGGTGGGTATCAGCTTTTCTTCCACTTGAAGCTTGGTCCAAGGCATTATCAAGCTGTGCATAATCAAAGGTGCTCTTTTCATTCACTTGCATCTGCTCGTAGCTCCCGATTGTCCGGCCCCAAATATTTTTTCGTCTTCTTTCATTTCTCTTTAGTGGAGGCAGAGTATGCAGCAACAGGTCCAAATTTATCTCTGCCATAACTACCCTCCATCACCGTCTCCAAGAAGAGGCATCCCCTTATCATTTCCATTTGTCGCCTACCAAACTGCATCCTCCTCTTTGAACTACTCTGTCATCTGACCCTCTCAATCTCCAAGCAAATTATTACAACTGCATCAAGTTTAAGTATTCAACATTGCATTCTTATCTCTTCTCATACATTCAGTCAATATCCTAAATCTAAGTTGGGAATGAACTTAGTCCATGACAGATGCACTTGCACAGCGCCCGTTACGAACAAATGACTTCCAATGTTTGAATCTGCAATTTCAAATTTCATTTTCAAAATCTTTTTGTCCAATTCAACCTGTTTACCGTTTCCTTTGTTATTTCTCAATCATGACAAATTCTTGGTCATGAGCCATCTTATGTACCCACCCTCAGTGCTTGCATGGCTTTATTCTGAAAGTACAGCCCTTTTTCTAAACTTAGCCTTTGAAGGGATCTCTTCTGAATCTTGTCCTCATCTGTTTTCTCACTATTAATTGAATCTCATCTCGTTTTAATGCTATCCTTCATGTACATTAGTCATTAAGTTTTTGCTGTTTTTGTTTATTGATATCACCAGCTTTTATCTCCTTTGATAAAAAATATTCTGTCATGAAATAAGGACTTTAGTATCTTTGATTGATACTTATCAGATAACAGTTTCAATTAGATACAATTATGCTTTTTTCACTGTCTCAAGCGAGTGATATGTTAGCTAGGCAAGGGCAATTTGAAACTGTCTCTTAGAGCTCAAAAGTTGAAACTCTCTACCTTTAGCAGTATTACAATGACTACTATTATTTTCTTTTTGCAGCAATTGGTAACTGTTTTTAATTTCTCAATCAATACTCATAATGAGCTCTCCGGTCCAGTCTTTATATTGGCTGATCGAGATCAGAGAGGTTAGGTCTATGGATTCTCATTTATTTTCAAAACATATTTCAGCTGAAATGAGCTTCATCTCTTAAGGCGACTCTGACTCCAAGCTCAATTTCTTGCTTGACTTAGAGAGCACGGAACGATCTTTGTTCATATGTGTCTTCTTGGTTTCCCCTGATTAGATCACAAGTCTGTTGTTCAAGTCCCAAAATTTTAAGAAACCAGTTTTTTTTTATCCCTGCATCAGCAAGTAATACTCAATATGAAGTCGAATGATTTCTGATTGAAAGGTTGTATAAAGCACATCGCAGTTGGTCAGAAGACTTCCTAACTTTCATTCTGTCTTTTTTATTGCAATGGGCTCTGAGGGGAAGTAAATAACAAGAGCAATTTGGAGCATCGCTTAAATGGATACATTGCTACCAGTTGGATTTTTTTATTTTGCCATATTTCTTGTATTAAGTTTTGCAAGGAACATGGTGGTGCCACTAGTTTAGTCTCATTCAGGGTCAAAGCTTGGAGGAAACCTTCAAAGTTAAGACTGTAATAAAGGAGCACTTGTGCCTTACAAGCAAGTCCACCTCCATATTCAATCAGACCCTTCCATACAGAGAAAGCACTGAATATATTAACAGAGTTGCTATGACTGCAAGCTAAAAATTTCCATCTTGACTGTCGAATTCCTCTCAGTGAGTGGTAATGTATTCAGCCTTATACATACGGGCTCTGCTAATGTATTCAATGCCATCTATGTATTGAGAGTTCGACTGAATATCGAGGTGGGTTTTGCTTGAATGGCAAGGGTGCTCTTCCAGCATCAACTTCAAGAGCTTTTTTTAAGCATGAAAGTTGATCCAAGTAGGTAAAAACCAGCAGCATTATCATATTCCTTCAAAAATGTTAGTGTCAAAGATGTTGGTTAAATTTGAAATTCCTGCTGCATGTAAGCACTCTTTCAAAAAAAATATATAATAATAATAACCTTTTCCCTTTATAACTAACATTTTTTAGTAGAAAAACAAAAACCAGTGACTCTTCTAGTATTTTGTTCTGTAAAGATGAAGATGCTTGATTTTGCAACTGCTTAATGCAAAAAATCAGGGTTTTTTAATATCATGCCTTAGAAATGTCAGTCAAATATCATGATTTTTGAATCTTAAATATTTGGAGGTACTCTGACACCGAAAAAATTTATTTTCTGTGTCTGCCTATTACCAGTTTTGAATCAGTGTAATTAGGCCAAATCCTCAAGGAGACTGAGTGAAATACATTTTTTTCTCCATATTGTATTAAATATTTCAACACATGCTCTTAAGCATCCTCCCACCCACCTGCCCCCTTCATTGGAGGAGTCCCTGGATTTTTTCATAATTTTCTATTTCTGTGTCCACTCTAGTGCCCGTTTCATCCCTTAAACTGTGATATACTACAACTTTGAGAAGTGTAGAACAGCTAATTTTCTAAAACAAAATTGTAGAAAACCACTAAAAACTGATCAATACCTACATGTTCAATTGAATCGCATTTAGCCAAAAGGAACCAGCGCGATTTCAGTGTTCTCAAAATCATGCAACTTCTCATTTCCTCTTAAAAATACTCAATGCATGCACTGCACTATACTCAATTATTTTCCTTTAAAATTACCAATTTTCTGGTCGGAAGCAAAAACTATTTGCTATTCGGGGAGATTTTTTGGATAATTATGAAGAAGCAACATTTTTACAAGACTGTAATTGCACTGGTTCCTTTTTGCTAAATGTGATCCAATTGCTCTTAAAAGAAGCAAAAAAACCTCTGTGTGCTTAGGAAGCAATCTGGACTCATCGGTCCAACTTAAGTAGCCCTCAAGCAAAAAATCTAGATAAGTAAATCACAGAATCTATCCATCGCTATCAATTATTTTTGCAGCCTCTAGTTCCTTTGTTATCAAAGCAAAAAAATTCCTCTCTTCTAGCAGCTCAGGGTGGTTTCTAGGCTCCCTACCCTTGCTTTTGCTCATTTTTTTGCTCCAACCCATGTGCAACCTGCCATATAACCGATATCCCCCTCTGAAAACTTGATTGGACTGTATGGTATCGCCAAATTGACCGAGCTTTTAATGGAGGATTGGGGTAGTTGAGTTCTCACTGGATCCTGTATTTTTGGAATTTTTTTGTTTCAGGATGGTGGTGGATTCAGGTCAGAGGCAACTATTTTGCAGTCGGCTGCATCAGCCTACAGGAATGACACCAAAAGAACTCTCCGAAAATGATGATTTGGCAACCTCCCTAGTGCTGGATCCTTATTTAGGGTTCACAACTCATAAAATGAATATTAGGTAACTATTACCTCCTAACCATTAGCAAAACCTATTTGTTCATGCAGAGAAAGTTGTTACTTGTAAAATACATTTTCAAGACTGTCTGTTCGTTACAAAGGTAGGGGATCCCAAATGTTAATTAGTAATTAGGTATTTTGACATTCTCATTCTGTTCCCCCTCAATCTTGATTCTTTTTTTCTCAGTTACCATTCAATTTAGTTTCACACCTATTTCTGGCACATAAATAATGCCAAGGGCCACAAAAAATCTCTGAAATTTGCATAAAATGAAGTAAGTAGGCAATCATTTTCCCATCATTTTGTCAATGAAAATTTTTCCTTGCACCCTCAAGCTGCAAACCAAGCAATTTTACCGCATAAAATATTTCTGCCAAGAATTCATGAGTTTTATCTCAGTATACATAGGAACTCTCGTACCTTCTATAGTGAAAAATGGCTGTTACAGAAAGAGAGGACTTATACTACAATGTGTCTTTTTTTTCAGGTATCGTCCTCTGAAAGCGAACAAGGAGGAGTTGAAAAATATCATAGAGGATTTCATCAAAACGCAGGATTATGAAGAAGCGTACAAAAGGCTTCTGGCGGAAAATTGGATGCCAAGAACAATGCAACATTTAAAAAACAAACTTGAACAGCGACACTTAAAAGAACATGTAAAGTATTCACTTTTCCCCCCTCCTTTGTTTCAGCAGTAAGATCTTGACCGTTAAATCTATTTAATGTATATATTTTTAAAGATTAGTTCACGAAGCTATGAATATAAAAAATTGCAGCAACCGGAAAATAAGGATTTGATGCTCCCAATACACATCATACTTTGTATAAACAACATCAGAAAAATGTGTGAAACATACTTTTGGGGTAGGAGCAATGTGTAAAGGCAAATTATTAGAGTTCAGTCCCTGTAGAAACCCTCACCTGTCCCCTGTTCTGCTATCTCAAACGAGATTATTTTATTTCTATTCCAGATTTTTCACTTTTCCTCCCTAATAAATTGTACTTAGGTAGTACTCATTTCCATGGGTCTGTTGTACACTGAAGTAAGAGCAAATTTCCAAGTAAGAAAACTCTTGTTCGGTAAAATAGCATGAAAATTTCAATACTAATTGCGTTCTATGAAAGAATATGAAAAATGTAAAAAAATCCAGCCCTTAATGCACTATTTGTGCACCCCATATTATTCATTTTCAAATTTGCTGTGTTCATGGGCACTTTATTCTTGACTTCTGTTAAGCAGGTAACCAGTGTTGTATATATACTTTAATTAGGTTTACCGAGAGAGAGATGGAAGAACACCTGACTTAACTAATTAAAAGTATCTTGCAGTCTGTTGCATATTTATCTTTCACATGGTTTTAATCGTTTTATAACATTCGTTTTTGCAACACATAGAAATAAGGTGAAAAACACAGCTCGAAAATGCATAGAATTAGTTTATGTCAGGTTTTCTCATGTCTCTCTGGGTAAGCCTGATGCTGGTGACCATAGAAAAAGCTAGCAGACTAGTAAAATTTTAAAATAAGCGGTATAGACTTTGATGCTGTTGCAATTTTTGCATGGTGTAGATGCAAATTATGCATTTGGGAGTTAGTTTAGACAAATCTGCTGTGCTAAAAAATTTATCAAAACAGAAGCACAATTTTTGTTAGGAGAAGTGAAGCATTTCACCCAAAATTCCACATTTTCGCCAACACAGTACATACTTTCCTGTGGATAAAATCATGCCTTTATTTCACCAACTTTTCAATCTAGTTTGGTGATTACAAGCCCAAGTCGTGTGACCATGAACTGAAGTGTGATCTATAAAAATGGGCTCAATGGAGAAGTGAATTATTTGCTGAATTGGGTGACTGGAGGAATACCTAAATACTTTCAAAGATGAGGAGGCTCTGTGCAATTTTCCATCTTTCCATTTGTTCGACATTGAGTCCTCTCAGTATCCAAGCTGTTTTCTCTTGTTTTGAAGTTGCAGATTCCACGAATTCCCTACCCAATTCTAAAATATCCTGAACTCCTATCCGAGTCTTTCATTTCCTATCTTAACCATCCTGCTCTCCAAAAAAAAAAATTAATGTTGAATTCGTAAGTTTCTACCTATTTTTCCCCTCCTTTTTTTCCTCCTGACTTTTTAAATTTCTCTTCTAATAATCAATTATGAAATTCCAGATTTTTTATTTTTATTTGCTTCATTTCGTTCAATTATCTTGCGTGTAATTTGTTCGTGAAAACTATGTTTTTTATGAACTTTCATGAAAGTGAATGGACGACCAGAATCAGCCTAATTACTTTTCTCAGCTTCTAATTTCCGCAGAGAAGAACGAAAAGAAATGGACGTATTCATGCTAAATGGAACTATGTGCAAGTGGAAAGATGGGGTGTGCTCGCTAGTTGAGGGCCATGAGAATGAATGGGAATTTAGAAGTGCCAGTGACGACAGCGGCAACTATCAAGGCGGGCATGATGGGGAGATCGGTGGTGGGACTCTTTACCTCATGAGACCTGTCTACAATGCTCTTGTGACATGCCCATGGCTCACGAGTTAGCGCTCAGTTCCTTTTGATTTAATGTCAAATCCTGCTTTTCCATTTTCTCAAAAGGAACTATATCCACTTTTACATTGTTTCTCATCCAGCCTCCACAAGCACACCGCATCTTTTCACTTGAACATAGTTCCTTTTCGCATAAATACGTCCCAATAATAGGAACAGAAATGCTTTTTATGAATATTCGAGCAGACAATCATATTTTTTTCTGCACTCATTTCCTCTCAAAAAATTGTGAAATGAACAATGCCTATTACTAACATTAGAGTACCTATATGGAGCAAGTATGGCCATTTGTGTACTGCTTCTCATTGGTCATGAAAAAAAGACTGATAAAGTGCTCTCATTACTGTAAGTAATCAAACAAGATTGCGACTTCTCGCAACTGTTTAGAGGATTGGAGGAGGATTGAATGAAAAAATCATGAAATATCTGACAAAGAAATTAAGTGTGCACTAAGAAAAGATAAAAAACTTTAGGACTAGTTTTGGGTCATAATAACATGTCAATTCGAAGATAGGGGTGCAGAATCTTCCTAGCTTCCACATTTTCGTCTGTCTGCCCGCCAACCCTCCTTATTTTTCTCACTGACTTCTGCTAAATTTTCCTCCAATCTCCAGAGTGAGGGCACTTTTCCTCTCGTTTCCTTTGATTTTCGACTTTTATCCTTAAAAATTGTCCCTTCTTTCATATTTTATGGCTGTGATGGAATATTTCTGCACTTCTGCTTTTAGTAAACCATAAATTGGAATATCACTGAAAGAGAGGGTTGCTAACAGCACATCTGGAGTATTTTCTTGTGAGAGGGTCAGCATAAACTTCCTGAAGCCAATCGAAAAATGGAAGCGTTTCTTCTCTTCAAACCATTAGAGCACCATGATAGCTTAAAACTCGTAGACCAATCAAAAAGCGGCACAACTTTCCTGTACCAAAAAAATACAGATGGCTGTACCCTACCTAAATAAGCACTCTAAATAACATCGATATCAAGTTGAGAAATTCGTTTTGATTATGCAACATTTAGAAGAGGTGACAAAGTTTTCAAGTACAAATTTGATCTACTGTCCCATTTGATCAAATCTTAGATCGGCTTCAAAAACGTTTAAAAAATAATTATATGATTGAATGTAATTTACTGATGTTACGAGCGATTATTTCCATTGAAGAACTGAAAACTGCTGTCGTTATTCCCACCTAAACATTTGCTAAATCATGATTTGTAGAGCTAAAATTTTTTAAAAATTTTAGTTTTAATGTGACCGGTGCCTTAATATATATTATTTCCTTTTCAGATTTATAGATATCTCAGAGTCTTCGATAAAGAATCAGGATTCATCATCGAGCCTTGTTACAGATATTCCTTGGAAGGCCAGAAAGGAGCCAAAATATCTGCAACAAAGAAATGGTTTGTGTGCTTTCAAGGTACTTTTTTTAGCCGAAGTGCTGGCAATGAGGCTGATTTAGTCAGCCAGTTTCTGTTCCTCGTTGCCGGTCATCCCAGATGTAGCATTAAGGTCAAGATTTTGAACTTTTCAATTTCTGAGATTATTGACAAGCCATTTTTCACTCTTCTCTCAGATATATTTATTTTTCTCATTTAACTTTTCATTTGCTTGTTGCGGTTGGAAGTGATTTTAACTCGTTGACCGCCCCACTGGGCAATTTGACTGAGCTGAAATGCTTCCGCTGATGTTACCATATCTCAATCACTGCTGCTGACTTTGAAATTGCTACCAAGGAGGTCCATGGAAAATGTGAGGCCTGTAATTGGTATAGCCTCGGGCACACATACATTTTAACCCCTTTTTTCTAAGTTTTAATTTATTTATTTTATTTTTTCATTATCACACAACTGGTTCTGTGCATCATAAACAGTAGTGGTGTAGCGTCTGAGTAAAGAAGGGAAACACTACCTTTCTTACTTGAAATAGTTCTAATACTCCATATCCAAGTGAAAAGAGCAAATATACAAATTAATTCTTGAGAAATCAGTTTAAACTTTCAGCTTAACGTATAGGGCAGCGGCAAAATAGAAGAAAGAGTGATAAAAATTTATCAGCATTTTTTGTACAGTTGAACTGTACTGTCAAAGTAACGGATCATTTTTTAATTTTCTTGAGTCGCAGCTATCCTAGTGCCTAATTTGATGATTTCGTGATCATAACTCTTCTTTGAAGAGCTATTTGTAAAATTTGCATAACTGGATCAAAATGAGAGCGCAAAGTGGATTTGCTAGATCCCCATAACCAAGAACTACAACATTACATCCTGAGCGTATACACTTCAAAAAAGTGACAAACTTTGATACCCATCAGAAATTCTTCATTTCAATCCTGCAGAATCGGAGCATCTCCAATGAACAATCAAAGAGATGAATATCACACTGAAGTACCATTATGCGTTTTCGTTTACAGGTTAAAGAATGAACAAATTACGTGTTTAGTCGGCTGCATTGCTGAACTGACTGAAGAGGAGGAAAGAGCACTGTTACATCCAGGGAAAAACGATTTTTCAGTCATGTTCAGCTGTAGGAAAAACTGTGCACAGCTGTGGCTAGGCCCTGCAGCATTCATCAATCATGATTGTCGTGCCAATTGCAAGGTAAAATGTTCTCTTCTTTTTTAATGATTTTTATCACTCTGCTGTAATTTTTAGCTTGCTCTGTAGCATCATGTTAGGCTGTTGGTATCAACACTGACAAACTGGCCAACTGTTGATTAATTAGAAACTAAATGATAAGAACTCAATGAACTTCGGGCTAAACAATTTATGTGAACTTGGTTTTGTATCTTTCCATATTTTTCACGAAATTTTGCCCTTTTTTCTGGTTCAAAGGATGTGTCTCAAAACAGCCTTACTAATGCAGACTCTCATTAAATGAAGAAAAATCATCATCTAATTTGATAACTTGGTTCTTATAAAAACATGATCCACCCCTGTAAATTTTTCTAAAAAATGATGGCAGCAAGGATATTAATAGTATCTAATTTCAATTCTTTTGACAGTTTGTTGCAACTGGCAGAGATACCGCCTGTGTCAAAGTCTTAAGGGATATTGAAGTCGGTGAAGAAATCACCTGTTTCTATGGAGAGGATTTTTTTGGAGATGGAAATGGATATTGTGAATGTGTTACTTGTGAAAGGTAAATGTAACTTTTGTTCGAATTACAGGCTCTGAGTTCTGTTAGTAATTTTTCAGCACTCCCTGAAACATTAATCCTCATTAGACAATTAATGGTCAATAGCTGTTCCAGATCTGAGGTAAATGTATTAGAATGGACAAAATTAATAACGCAAATAATTTTTCTGAAAGTAAGTGACAATCCTATGACTCTCTCTGAATTTTTGGTAACATTTAAGGAGGATGCCATTTTTGACATAACAGTTCAAACCTACAAAAGCTTGCGGCATAAGATCATGCCCAGTTGGTTCTTCATCTATTTACTGGTCACCTTTTAAAACTGCACAGCTTCATTCAAAGCTGTTAGTTGCTTCTCCTTTAATTGTCTTCTTTAATTTTATCTAAATTTTGAAGTTCTGGGAACAACTAATCTTCAACCAACTAAAGTTAAACCCTTGTCTTTGCTATTTTTTAATGATGACTCCATCTTCAGACACGGCACCAGCAAAGCTTTATACACAGTCGTCCTCTCATAATCCAAAGAAACAAGGTTTGAATTTACTTAAATTATCGAGATGTTGAATCAATCAAATTTCTAATTGAAGAGGAAACATTTCGAATTACATAGGGAGTTTTGATGAGATTGAAAATCAGAACTTTATTTATAATTAGGTAAATATTTTGCATGGATCAGTATTCTACTCAATCCCCGAAATTCGCTATCTGACGCTGTAGCCTTAAATGTCTCCCTGTAAATCCAATCAAGGGTCTTGTGTAAAACCATATTTCTTAAAGAGAAGTCTCTATACCTAGTTTTAATTGCATCCTCTTGCTCTTGGCATTATTCTGATTCAGACTGATTTCATTCCCAGGAAAGGAACTGGTGCCTTTGCGAAAGGGAAAGAAATTATTGAAGATCAGAAGTCAGGATATCAACTTAGAGAAACAAACCATAGAATTAATCGCTCAAAGCATCAAGCCAACCAGCCAACAGGTAAAGATACTGAAAAAGAAAGTGGTGGAGATATTGAGTCGCAGCCTCAATCATCGTCTGTTGGTAATGCTCGCGTGAAACCTGGTTCTAACGGACATGTTGATGTCATTACACCGTTGAGCATGCGAGAATTGCGTCAGAAAGGGCTCACCAAATACGACGCAGAGCTTCTCATAGCACACGGTTGTAAATTTTCTGACATTGACAACGAAGAAAACAGGAAAAGTCTGGAAAAGAAAATGTTCTTAGCCTCGCGCAATCGGGGGGAATCCATAGCAAAAGAAATTGACAGACAGCGGGAAACTGGTGTAAGCACTCGAGCTTTACGCAGTGGTCACCATCCACCGGCAAAGAAAATCGTAGAATCCAGCTCGACAGGGGGTATTGTAAATAATTTAGCTAGTAGGTCCAAATTGAAACTAGGTGATAATTTAAATGTAAATAACAATATCGATTCAAATCGTAACTTAAATTTCGGAATAAGATTAAGGAGTAATAAGCAGTTAGTTGAGGGGTCAACAGTTACTAAAGAAAAAAGTGGTAGCAATCTCAATAGTACGTTTAATAACACCGATGAGAGCGCAATGAACTTAACCTCTGATGAATGCAGCCAATTTAGTCTAGGTAAATTAGCCAAAAGTGAGTCATCCACCGGGATCTCGAATCGATCCAAATCGAAGCGCAGTTTCAATCCAGTTTTCTCAGAACTCAACCATGATACAGAATTACACTCGGAGCAGTGTATCAATTCAAAACTAAAAGCAGACAGTAGCTCGATTATGCTGATGAACAACAACAACAACAATAATAGTGACAACAATGTGTGTCGAATAAATTCGGACTCAAATATATCGAAAAGTGTCATGCTGTCGGATAGAGGAAGTATAGATCGTCATTCTAAAGATGTTTATGAATTTGATGACAAGGATGAAAGTGAACCAGTGAAATTGCGGAAGCTGGAGAACGAGAAGCAAGGTGGTAGATTGAAACTGACGCTGCGCATGAAGCGAGGTCGTGTCAGCCGCGTTCTAGATGACGTGTTTGAATCAGGTTCATCATGGCCCACCTGTGAACAGAGTCCTGAACCAGAGTATGAAATTCTAAGACTGGAGGTAGACTCAGACGTCAAGTTTGATCTAACTCACAAGCGAAAGAAACACAAACGTCACAACAAGAAAGAAGAAAAAGAAGAAAACGACGAAGAGGAGGAAGGAGAAAGTGTTGATGGAACAAGTTCTACGTGTGGAGAAAAAGTGAACGAAAATTCTGTTCCTTTCCAGCCGCCAACTAAGCGGGTGAAACTTATCTTTGGGAATGAGTCGACAACGATCGACCTGGCACCGTCGAGTAGCGGCTCTTTCTCTGCCTTGTGAGTTAAATATTCTAATTTGTTGCACTTTACGCTTTATTCTACTTTTGATATGGTGTTGTAGTGCATTTCCTTTGAATTTTATCTCTATATGACTAGTGTTGTATCATATTCTCTTAACGCTCCTCATTTCACCATATCCCTGCATTTATTTCTCTTTTCCCTTCCGCTCGTGACGATTTTATTCCTAATAAAATTAGTCAGAACCGCGAAAGCTTTTCCATAGCAGGATTTAAAACAGTAGCCTCAAGTAGCTTGGCTTTCTAATTCATGTCAAGTCAATGTATCTCTCAAATGCACCATTAAGATACGGAATAAACGTACAGTTATATGAAGACCTATGGTTATGGAGACCCTATGATTGTCATCAAGAATATTTAAAAGTTTCAACTTATTATCTTTCAATGTACTTTCTATTGCAATATAACACATGAGCTACTTGTCACCCAGTCCATATAATAGGTAGGTGCCCATGACTATTAGCAGTCATTCGTCATTTTTCGGTAATTGTAATTCTAGTCTTAATGGTAGGCTTAGCTATTTTAAAGTTTTATTTTCCAATTTTTAAGTTTGGCAGCATTTCTAGTCACCCAAGTATTTTTAATTCTTTCATTAAGTTTTTTTATGAGGGGCGAGTGTAGCTTTTTAATTTAATGATACCTCTCTTTCTCTTTCTTCCTTTTTCCTCTCTTCCATCTTAACTCTCCAACACCCCTTCCATACTACCCTTTTCTTTTCTTTTTCAAGCTGAAAAGTAAAGCTAAAAAGTGAAGAGAGTGCCATAAAAAGATCAATGAATTTGTTGAGTAAAGACCATTCAATAGATATTTATTCCATTTTTCTCGTTTTTCCTGATCAAAACATAATCCAAATGAAAAGTCTTCACTTGCAGGCAGCTATAATCTTTCTGATATTCTTTTACTGAAGTTTATTTTTTCTCTCCGATCGCTATTTCTATGGTTCTTTGGTGATATTTAGGTATTACTTGCGCCTTCTCTAAGTTCTTAAGAAAGCTTCCAAATTCATGGGTACATTCAGAGAGAGCTATTTTTGATCAATATTGGATTTTCACTCAAGTCCTTAATTTGATATGTAGAACCACATCTAAAAAGTCATTTTCCGAAATTTCAGCACCCAAAAAATTTTCAGAAGGAGGCAAGATCCAAGTTGAACAGTCCATAAATTCACATCATTGTCGAACATCTTTAAACAGCTGTGAACTGAATTAATCTAAAAATATCCTCTCTCAGTTAAATATACCAAGTCTTTTGAAACATTAAAGCCAAAATATGAAACTTATCTCCAAAAAGTTGCAAAATATGGTATGTTTTATTTTAAAGGAAACCACCGAATTTAGCAACAGCCGTTTTTTTAGGCTTTTTTGTCACATTTTTCCAACTAGCTCCCTTAAAGGCCTGATAAAAGATAGACGAACCTCTTGCAGGCTCTGATATTTTCGTTATAATCGTGCATTCCTCAGAAATTAATATTCTTAATGTAGAGGTTCAACTCATTACCCTAGGGGGGTGAGATACATGACTGTTACTTGCTTGCAAGGTTGCTAGTTATATCAAGGTCACTAAATAGCATTCACTCGGTAATTTATCATTGTAAATTATACCTTAAAATTAAATGAGGAGATTCTCAGTGGGTTTTTGATACCATGTCACATCAAAGGCTCTCCCTTAACTCCCCCCCCCCCCCCCCTTGTTCGAAATTCACCTTTGAGTTTCAGGAGCCATGTGGCGCATCAAGCTTGATTTTTAGGGGCCAAATTCACTTTTTACCTATATTTCACACTGCATTTAGTGATAAGTTAGACGCAAGATGTTTTAGTTTTATAACTAGTAGCTGTAACTTGGGGGAAATTTCGAACAACCACCCAACAGAAAAATTTGGATTTTTTTTGGGTGGGAGGGGGGGTAATCTTATAGGGGCCACGTTGGCCCAGAGCCTTCATTTTTTAGGCGCCATGACCGATTTCTTAGGTGCATTTGGTGCTTTGGCGCCTGTAAATTTCGAACACTGCTCCCCTCTCCCCCTCCAAAACTAATTCATTGACAGCTGAAATTTCTGGAAATTACTTTTAGCTTGTAGATATGTCATAATGCATCTTTAGGTGAATAGGTTGGCAAAACAAGCCTGTTCTGAATAAAGTACTTAGCAATCATCTAACATCTATTGTGCAGCACTGGTGGCTTGAGATAGCCTGCTGATCTGTCACTAATCATTCCTTCCTTTTAGTAAACCTTATCTGCTCCGCGTGCAGCCAACACTCCTAGGAAAAAAAAACTAATGCCTGCTGAAAATGAAACACAATTTGGTGTTGGGTGATACAGATCATAAGCTCTGCTGCTATGAAAATGCAAATTGAATAGATTTTAATGAGGTACTAGTTTTATTATTTCTGAAATTGACTCCTGACCTAAATATTCACTTTTTATGTAGCCTTGGTTACTAAAAATTTCAGTTTCCCACTCATTAGGAAAACCAGAGTCTACGTGAATCAAATCGCTCACTACAATAGTTTTGGTAGGCTTCTTAATCGAGCCGTATTCCTTTCCCACCCTGTGTTGTTTTAAGTGTAGAAAACGTGCAACAGCTGATACGAAATGCCAGGATTGAGTTGGCCACATTTTCATATTGCAGACTGCAAAGACTGTTCTGATTATGTCTAGAGTGTGATTTAACTCAAGTAGATCATGGTTTTTTTTATGAGCGGGAAGTTTGAATGATATATTGAAAAACGTTGATATCTTGATCAGGAGTTGCTCAAATTTTTCTATACGTGAAATTTTGATGAGAACGTCCTTATCATAATGCTTGAATTTGAAGTTTGTCTAGTAGTCAATTTTAAGGAAAAGCGTTCCTGCAAATTTTTTCCTCATCTGTAAAGAACTCCCCTAGCCTTTGTTCAGAAAAATGGCACTTATGATGTGCGGACTCTTTTTGTATCAATATCATTGTTCGAAGGTACTTAAGCCAAAGGTGTCCAGCCAAATTAGCTTGCAGAAAAGCTTGTAATTGGGCACAAGCTTTCTGTTGCAGATAGGCCCCTCTTCAAAACTGAGCATGTTAATATCAATTACAGAAAATTGTTGATTAGGACTCTTCTAAATTTCTCTCAGAGTTGTTCAGATAGATATTTTGTAATCAAAAAAAGAAAGAGTTCTTACAAATTTTTCCCCCATCTGTCAAGAACTCCCAAAGCCTTTGTCCGAAACAACAACACTCATGATGTGTGAACATTTTTTGTATCGGTAGTAGTATTTGGAGGTATTTAAGCAAAAAAGACTCATCTAAATTTGCTTCTAAAAAGAGCACACATAGTATAAAGTATTCTTGAGTATTTTTCTTTTAAAAAGATTTATCTTTCAAGGTAAATTGATGTTACATAGTCTTATATTGCAATGATTAATTGCATTTTTTGTACTAAACAGCGGTGTAACCCTTTGTAGGCCTTAGCCTCTCTCCTTTTTGAGAGGATTCGTATCAAGGGTTTACACAGTGGTGGGATTGCTAGTCCTATGCTTAACCATCTGGATTTACTTGGGCTTTGGACCAGCTGATGATAAATATCTTTCTTACGCGGATTTGATTGCAGCTGTCTAGTATACTGATAATTTTCCTTTAGAGAAAATGACAGTTCCCAAACTTGACTTTGTACTCCTTCATTAAATTGTATCATGCTGACAATGAACATCCAAGCTTGAATATCTGAACAGTTTTTGTGGAATGCCTATCTGAGATCAAAGGCATCATACACTTATAAGTTTTCTGAATCAAGCTTTTTCGGAAGGTTTTATATAACATAAAATGAAAAATGCTACATTTCTTCACATTTTTCTTCCATTTTGTGCTGTTACCTAACTGACTGCAACTACCTGAAATTTCAGATGTACCAAAATTCCATGGAATCAATGACTATCAGTAATTTCTAAATTGCTCAGGTCACGTGTTGTAATCTTTAATAGTACGTACAATGCTTTTCTTCTCACCATGATGCCAAAGAACATACAGCTGTTGTTTTGTTGCAATAAAAATCGCAGACAGTATTTGATTCAGTTCTCTCTGACTCAAGATTCACATTTGTCCAAAAATTTCCATTACCTCGAAGGCTAGCTCGAAGGAAAATCTCCCTCTTTTTTTAGAAAATTCGTCCTGCAGCTCACCAACAACTGTATAAAAACTCAGCAACTTTTTTGGAACCAGGCAATTGACTTGAGCCCTTTTGCATAATATTAATTGAACATTTCTATTGATTTCCTCACCGAGTGCACCTCTTTTAATGCATGCCATGTTGTAGAATGTCGTTCGCCCTGCAAAGGTTTTGTAATCACAGAGATTTTCTTGCATGGTGTTACTATTATGCTGATTGCTTAGTGCTAATTACCATCCTAACGCAAAATTTCTCACCTCATTAAAATATTCTGACCTCGCTCTTACTGCACTTATTACTGTTCACTCACAAAAACATTGCAAAATTTACTTGCTGAATTAGACCTGCAGCGGTGTTGCTGATACTGTTCCTTGCAGCATATATTCCCCGGTAACAGAAGTTGTAATGCATTCATGTTTCATTTTGAATTCTAGCCTATTTAAGTTGTCTTATGAATGGGTCAGTTGCAGTGATTACAAATTTTTGTTTCGATTGTTGAGGCCTAATGATCAGGGGAAAGTAGTAAAATGTGTCCAAGTTTTTAGCATATCAACAGCGAAAGTGCAAAACCTTGTATCTCATGGCCAGAGGTGCGTGACTTTTGAATAACCCTGTATATAACTCGTTCCAAACGATTGAACTCATATCTATTTCCACAAATTTTAATGGAAATAGATTTCTTTTGCACAAATGCTAACATTTTTTCCTCTTAAAACTGCCTTTAGACTTTCCAAGTAATGTAAGGAACAGTATCTCTCAAACCAACCCCAGAGATTTTTAAGAGTTTTCCAACAAGAAGGATCTATTGAGTTATTTTCCTGTCCAAAATAGCTGTTTCAAATGCTAAGGCACCTAATGTTTTTACCGTGTTTTATTGTAATGTAGGCATGTATCTATTTACTTTCAATGTTGAATCTCGCAAACCTCACTGTGAAGTCAAGATCGGGGGATTTATATGTACAATAATGATTCTTAATGAGCAATGAAGTTTCTCGAGAACTGAAGCACTTTTTTCAGAGTGTGAAATCAGGATCAAAGTGAAATGTTTTCAGAAATGTTTGTTCGTGCAAAGAGCATGTCTTTACAGTATTTCGTAGCAGTATTTAAATGTTCTTAAGCGTATTGATGAAAATGTGAAGTGTTCCTCACCTGAATAAAACTATAGGCCTGAATTTTATCGACCAGCAGAGCACAAGTTAGAGCTTCCTTGAGCCACCTATAAGTTGAGGATATGCGTTCATATTTGCCAAGCCCGCTGACTAAAAATTATGTTTACTAGATTACCATAAGTCAACAAAATTTCGGTCCTGTACCTGAAATAGGAATTTATTGGGCACTCCTCAAAACATCAGTTTAGAACTTCCATATCTTGGAAATTCTTTTACCCCTTCTCGTCTCCAAACCACAACTGTTTTGTACTTACTGCAAGGAGATCTCACATCTTTATCTTGAAGTCTCTATGAGGTTTTCACAGAGGGTTTCAATGAATTTTCAAGTTTCGGGATTTTTTAAAGGCAATCAACTTGATACCTTTAAATCACCATAAAATTATTAAATGATCAAAATTGTTTTCTTTTCTGGTCTCAGTTTCTTAAGCTGGCAATAAGAAACTGAGGCAGATTCTTGATCATATCAACTAGATTTTGATGTGCTGTACTATTATTTCTTAAAACAGATTTTGCTATTATCGGGATTTTTGACGTTGATCCCTTTGTCTCTATCAAAGGTGAAATTAGGAAAAAGTGCATCTTGACCTCTTCATTTCAAAATCTCCACTCACACTTCATTTTTAAAGGAAAATTCACCTACCTCATCGTTGGAAAATTTCACAGAATAGTCTTGACTCAGAGGAAGAAAATCTAATTAATTTTTATTGTATAAAATAAAGTAGCCAAGTTAATTACTCTAATACCAGTAGGAGGCTTCTAATTATTTTTTTTTCCTTGGTGGCTGGAACACTTCATGAAATACACTCATCATTAGAGATAGAAGAGTTAATTCTTTTGTTCAACTGTGAAGAAGTCTTCATCTGCTGAAGCTTAAGATACACATGAAGTAAAATTAATCAATTGTATAGTTCATTGAGACGGTGTCTTTTTTACATTACATAGTTGATCAGAGCTATAGAATATTTTCCTTCAGATTTTTCAAGGGTAACCATAGGGCAGAGCTGCCTTCTAACCATTAATCACTGTACATTAAATTGTAGATACGATTCAGGTGAAGAAGTGTTTTTTTTTTAATTTTGTTGCACATTTCAAAAAAGCTAATGGGTCTTTCTGCTCTTTTTCATGTTTCAGAAATAAAAGGACACGACAATTGATGACCAACAACCTTACTAATTCATGTAGAAGTTTGTAAAATATAAGGGTTGCAACATTTTCATTGATTCGTTCAACGGACGTCAGCTGCTGTCTTTCATTGGTATGTTTCAATTGCACGTTGTGAAGAGTGTAGGCTGAGTCAAACTTCAGAAAAAGAACCCTTTATGACATGTCATGATAAGTTGATGAGGTGATCGTTCTCAGGAGGCAGATTGGTACTATTATCCACGCGTAATATATTAATGGAGTAGCAGTACAAATAATGAATTTTTGCTCAAAATAATCAATCAGTGAAATTGGTCAAATTTTCTTGTCTTGATTAAAAGCCGCTGAAATCAGGTTTAGAATTCAACGTAATTTTGAGCTCTCATGTAGTAAATGAACGATTGTGTTGTCCAATTTTTCAAAGAAGTGATAGCTGACTGCTTAATGTGAGCTTGAGATTTAGCATGAATACCAATGAAATTGTTCAGGGCAATCAGGAATCAATCAGTCAAAAAATGTCAATTTAGTCTGGGGCTAACTGGTTACTGTTTTACACTTGACTTTTCATCTTACAAAACGATAGAAGAGATTAATTTTTTCAAAAATCTTGTTTTAATCGAAACTTTTCTTAAACATGGGAAGTTCACTTCATATCTAAACTTACCAGCACTGATAAATGCACAGGTTTCTATTGATATTCATTAAAACATCCTCAGATACCATGAGTCATGCTTTGAAAGCATTAATTTAGTTGCAAGTAACTTCATCAATGGTGGGTAACCAAGAAAATCCAGAAGCCGCATTAATGGAATACTACATTTTTTTATATTTCCTTGCATAGTTCAACCCACAGCTTAGTGACATTTACTAAAAATGGTATAACAGAGGGTCAAAGAGGGATACAACTGAGCTTTTTATTATCTTTTGCCTCGCATCGAAATTTTGAACTACTGCTTATTTTTTAGAGTTTTAGAGTATTTATTATTTACTTTTTATTCCAAGATTTTAACCTTTAAATTTGATTCATGCATCATTTTTACAAATTTTAACCACATAAACCAGACATTAAGAAGGCTCTTATTTTTTGAAATATGCAGTATTGTTGATACCCATTCCAGATTTTAAGTTAATATTATGATTCAAGAGAAACCAGTCTATTTCTTTCTTGCGGTACGACTATTCAGAATGCAGGGCTTATTCTCATTAATTGAAAACTGCATCTTTCATTTTATGGTTTGTTACTTCTTGGACAATGCACTCAGAGCAGCTTAAATTCTTCAAGGGGCAGTTCTTTCGTAACTTTGAGTTATGGAGTATTCCTTCACCTTTCCACAATCCATCAACCTGCCAAAGCCATCAGTTGTATCCGCTTCATTCATGTCTAATGGATTATTATTGAGAACCGACAAAACTTACTCTAATTTGTCAGAAGCGCAAAAATGTCACTAAATCTATCAAAGGATAATGTGACATCTTTCGCAGATTATTAGCGAAGCTCTAATGAGAACAGTTCTTGGTATCTATACTGATTTATTGTGGTATTTAAACCGAATAACAAGCAAGGAGGAAGCCGACACAAAGGCACAAGGACTTGACTATATCTAAAAACAAGGGAAAATGAGAGCAAAGGGAAGTGAGCACCGACCAATCAGATGCAAGCTTTTAACAGTGATGCTTGTTTTTAAGAAGTTAAATTTCAGTGGCGCCAACTATTGTGAATTTGGGCAGAAAAATTATAATCTGACACACTAACTAATAAGGATTAAATAAACTACAGATGTTATAGAAGGAAACAGAGGGGAAAGTTGGAGCTAAAATCAATTAAAAGCTATTCAAATGAGCTAAATTTCATGCTGTATCTTCAAGATCTAAATAATTCAATCAGGAGTTGGTAATTTCGTTATCACTTTTCTACTCTATTCGTTCTAATTTATAACATAAGGAAATCAAAGATTAGTGACCATTCATGGAAATAGGGTCATTGCATAGTTGCAAGTTTTCAAGGAGAGCAATTTTCATTGAAGTTTGGTGGAAAATCACAATTCAAATTTTTTACAAAAAGCATTTACTTTTATTCTAAAATATAAGTAGCAAAGGGTTAACTTTGTTTTTGTGTTGATAGTGGGCACAAAGTCACTTTTTCAGCCCTCAACATGGGAAAATGAGACTTTCAAGAGGCACATCTTTTGCTTTCCATTTCTTTTATTCTGCAAACTGCAAAATGTCTTGACTCTGGTTACGTTTGACGTTTTTATGCAGTTTCTTTTGCAAAAAAAACTTTCTTGAACAGTTATACTAATAACCCAATATCAGCAATTTTTTCCTAGTTTCATAACACTGAGATATCATTTTTATTGAATGATCACATTTATCTAAATTAATTTTTTTGATTTATTCAGTTCCACCATAGTAATTTATACATCTCCCTACACTGAAGCTGTATGCCTTAGGATTTTTTAATTCGATCTGGATCATGGAAATAACTGTCCTTTCGATGAAAGCTATAATTATAGTGGGAGAGAAAAGTAAATAATGATAAAATTTTGTCATCTTTATTTTTTTGTAGCTTTTGTGACCAAAAACGAAGTAAAAGTATATGAATCCTCGAAGAATTTTTATAAAGACTTTAAAAGTGGATAATTTTACTCCATTATTTTTTTTCAAGATTGACTCATTTTCTTGTTTTCTAAAAGATGAAGCTAGCTTGTTTTTGCATGATGTGCATTGTCCTTCTGTTTTTCCATCCTCGAATATTTATGCTAAAAGATTCGTTAATCACATGTTCTTTTTTGTGATTGTTTTGTTTCCACTAGAAGCATTGTTAGACATAGAGTCGATTTTTTGATCTGACTGTGAACTCATTCCACATACATATATTCACCAACACGGTACAAGAGACAAGAGAAAATCAGAGCAAAACTTATTAATAATAACGTAACAAAATTCGTCCCAGGGTATGTCTATCTGGCCGCCAACTTGATTACATTTTTTTTTATTTATTTATTTGATGTACTGCCAATCTCTCCCATCAAAAGTATCTGGAAAGTTTTTATCATCATTATTAAAATGCGAGACATGTTCAGTAGGGATATTCTCTTAGAGTTTTCACTATGTTGTATGTTTTTCTAAATGTGAAGATTCATCAAAGCTCAAGTGATTCTTCACTTCTCGTTTCTCCTAACTGGTTCTCACATAAATTTGAAAGTAATTGACTCAAATCAAAATTCTGCTTTAAGAATTGTGAAAGCGATGAATACCCCATTTATATGCATATCCGCCTTTTTTTGACAAGTCCCTTCTTCATCACATCATTTATGATAAAAATTAGAGAATGCATTAATTTTGATAATGGAAGTTTTTCCTGAATTCTCTCTGATTCCCCATTTTGCTGTGAGACAAAATTTCAAGGGATCTTTTGTCCAAGGTTACTTCTGATCGCTTTTGTGAAGACTCGTCAAAAGTGTCAGATCCTAATATTGTATAAATATATGCAAGGCAGTACTCTTTGCCTTAATGAACGTTGTATTCTTCATAACCAATGCCAGAGATTACTAGTGTATCGCCTCTGCAAGTAAGGTTTTGCCTTAGGATTTTAATTATTTTACATGATACTGCCTCCTTTAGTGAATCAGCTGTACAGTTTTTATATTATTCGTGGTGAGTTTTAATATGTTTCTCAAATATGTCCCCACGTCAAATCGTACAACTGAAAAATGTCAATGCAATTAGGGAGGTGTCCAAGCAGTGCAGCAAACGTTATGCTGAACCTGAGGGTATATTTTTCGTGTAAGCCTTGGTGTCTGGGGGTCTATTCATACTATGCAGGCAATTGAAGTTTTTTTAGGTTCGGTGTTTAGTTTTCTGCTCTTTCCATGCCAGGGCTTGTCAATCTATTTCAATACTCCTTTGAGTGCTCGAACGGATCTTTTTTTCCTTTTAATTGGAAAATTGAGAACCTCTTTCTGTGTTAATAGTGATAATTTTCTTTAGATGATGAAATAGCCAAATTAGCAAGGCTTTTAAAATATTTGCTTGTGCTTTTGAGTTAATTAAAGAAAGAATAAGATTTCAGTTCTAACATCCATCTAATTGTAATTTAAGAAAAAACAGTGTGTGAATTGAAGCAATGTATAGTTGCAAGCATTTAACAACACAGTGGCAAGTAGTCCCTTGGAAACGCTTCTTTTCATTTAAAAAAAACAACAGAAGAATGTAATCAAAATCAGCATAACTGAATTTCTGATTATGTAATTTTTTCTCGCGTTCTATTTTTTCAATAGGCAACTCAACATATTCAAAACTCTCAGTGCATTTTCTACAAATTGTAAAGAATCTGCTCGCAAAATTCCAAAGCAGAATGTTGCCAATCTTTCCATTAAAAAGATAAAACATGAAAAATGTGGCATTACAAGGTGTAGTTAGGCTGACTTTCCATTAAATTATTTTTGCACCATGGGCAAAGGACTAGACAAAAAAAGAGATTTGGCACTGGATAAATTTTGTTATCATTGGACATGATGTTTTTTACGACCTCCTGAGCATGATGAGCTTTTCAAATTAAACTTTTTTTGCGCCAGTTGTGAGAAAAGCAAGGATGCAAAGTGAATTTTTTTTACATTTTTACTTGTGTTTTTCAACGGAAACATAACACTGCTGTTGTGTCGGACATGTACATCGTTTTTCAAAACCTGGTGGGAAAAATTTTGCAAAGCAGTGGAGTTGCCTTTTAATTCAAAATCTTTACAATCTCAATAAATTCTGATTTTGTGTTGGAATGAAATAAAAGGTTAGCTTAAATTGCCGCCTGAGTCAAAGTTTTTGTCGGTCCCTGGACAATTGTCTTAATGAAATTTTACCATAGTACCACTGAATATATGGGTGGATTTATTCTTTTTGTCACTGGTAATTTAATAAAATGTTGCGGTCAACTCTAAAATAGTTTACAACCACTATTGGTATCAATGGATTTTCACCTCTCCAGAAAAAATTGATTCTGTCTGCTAATTGCGTGTAATGCAGAATCATGTTTTGATATTCAAAGTTGTGGATTAAGTATACCAAGTAAGATTTGTCCAACAATAATTTTTAGGCCTAATATGAAATAAGATATATTGCCCCTTGAGAAAACCGTCTTTCACATTATCCACCAAGGAGCTACATTGCATCATCTTTTCCACCCTGAATTCAGTTTTGCATTTGCACTGGTTGCCATATAAACAAGACTAATTTACCATAGTGGACAAATCATGGAATGTAGCACTGTGTTTAGAGACATTATTCATCATTTCAAAGTGCTTTGTATTGATTAAAACTTGAAAGAAATCGGACTTAAAAAATAGCATTTGGACAGATCTTACATTATTTTTGCCACTGCACATGTAATCTGCAACCATTAAAACACAGATTTGTCACACACGCAAGCGTGTCAATTGAAGTCTCAGGCTCAGAAGCATTATTTGCTAAATGCTGCAATGTGTCAGTGAAAAGAAAATGAGGTTTGCAGTTTTAAGTCTGCATTGACATTATCTGACCAGTCTGCTCTCCATTTAGATTTCGCATTTTTAAGTAGGAAGTTTAGTCGCTAAGGTTAAATTCAAAATAAACTTCGTGATACAGCACCACCTAAATTTTTGTTTATGTTGTAGACGTTTCAAATTATGTTCTTTCATGTCGACCTTTTTTCTTCATTTTCTTTCTTTTTAATTGATCATTTTGTGCTAATTATCTGTTTTTTTTTGGACATCAGATGAATGATTCGAAGAATTGAGAATATATCCCTTACTTAGGATCCCAAGTAGGTTGATAGATTCTTTCTGTTCTAAGTTCCGTTCGTCAGTAGGTTTTGACTTGATAATTGAAACGTACATGCTTGTGATTTCATAGTTTTAAAAATTTTGATTGTTTAAGTTGTGATTATTTTTGTTCACCTTCTGTCATTTTAATTTTAATTTTTTGGGAATTTAGTTGTCAGTATCAACTAAAGTGTTGCATTTTTATGTGAGGATGTTGGCTGTTCTTGCCAAAAGCAAATCCGATAACTTAGCTGCTATAATTCTTTTCAGCAGAATTTTTTCTTTAAAGGAGAGCTTTTAGTCAGAAATATTCTGATGAAACACTTTAGTTTCTCAGCTCTATTCTTTTCAAATGAATTATGTCTCTTCGGTGAAGAACTTTGAAGTCCAATGATATTCTAGATGTATATTTATGGCTGATTGAATTTTTTGGTGGAAACAAAGAAATCTTTGTCATTAATGGTAGTCTTCAAGTGGAGAATGATGGTGAAACTGCAAAAATGTGTATCTCTGTTGCAGTGTTTCAAAATCCCCACTACTATTTATTTTTTTAATAGGAGACTAAACCAACCTTATGGGCTAAATTTATGTAGAATATTCTTTTAATAGAGGAGAATAAGTTCTCAAAAAGTGACGTCGAGTAGTTTTCTGTGCAAAACGTCAAGTACAACAAAAAATATGCAATGTTGCAAACCAAGATATGCATTTCTGCAGTTTCATCATCGATAAAATCAATGCACCCTGCATTATTGATTCATTGTTTTCTTGGCAACAGCTCATAACTGCTTATTAGCTTCTTGTGGCAAAATTTTTTTCGTTTGCAATTATGTTCACTGATTGATTCCATATGCTTTATGCTGCCAAATCAGAATATCAGAATATAAATGACAAATTTAGGAAGTTTGCTAGATCAAAGGATCATTTGTTCCATTTCACTAAAATTTTATATAGTTCTCTCTGACCTAAGGTATGTTAGCAGGGACAGTCTGAGAACATTGATTTTCCAAGTGCCTGATTCAAAGAATTCAGTCTTCGATAAAATTATCAACCGTACTGGTCTATTTTTGAATCAGTTTAAAAATTTGAATTTTGATGAAGGCAATTTCGTGTATCACTGGTATATTGTGTTCACCTTTTTTTCATTTTGCATTCTCTGCCCCATCTTCATTGTTATAAAAAACATAATTGTTAAGCTTTATCATTGATTTTTTCTTTATTTTCCTTTTGTTTTAACTAGTTTTAAGTTTCTTTACACGTCTCTTTGTATTTTGGCAAAAAACCATACGTTTTTTCCACCCTGTATAATAATTTTTTTTCTCGAAACGAAGAATTGAATTCTGCGTTGCAATTCCTATAAATGCTTGTGTATATTGATTTCAGTAGCATTGTGTAAATATCCTTTTTATTTTAGCAAAACTCGATAAGTTTTTGTAAATCTTGATAAGGAGACTGTTTTTGCGCTTCGAAAATGCGGCGTAATAAATGTAGCTAATTTTCTTTAATTGATCGTCTTATTATTACCTTCACACCTTCAGAAATGTATGATGAGAGATTGCATGTGCATGCATTTACGCAAATGTTGTTTATGTGTTGGGAGATTCAAGAAAAAACAAATCCATTTAAATTATGGATCATATTTCAAGCTAAGAATCAGAAAGCTGATTTTGGCGGTATTTGATGCTCAAGCTTGGCCATGAACACGTGGCTTAACAGCAAAAAGACATGACTTAACTTGAAGCAGGTATTTTCTTGCAGTTTGCACATGAACAGACGTAGCAGTATTTTGTAGGTACAATGGGTGTCACTAGGATCAACACGGAGATGATCTAAGATGTCAGGCTGATGACCACGCCTCTTATGTAGTTTGAAAAATTGGCCTTGAGGAGAGTACTGCACAAGTTTCCTTATGATGCCCAACAGGATCGCTTCTTTGGGCATGAGCCGACGGAAGCGCTCCTAGAGGTCATCCCTTTGCCACCAAGCTCTCAATGACAACGAATCTGATGATTATCACATGACCACAAAAATTTCGATTGCACAGTCCTGCATAGTATCGTCTAGTAGCCGCATGAGAGATACCTCAAACCTCTTTCTGATAGCCATCAGTCAAATAAAGTACAAAATATCACTCTCTGAACGCATAAAACGGAAACTGATAATTCTGATGGCAACAAACAAATCGGACGTATTTCTGCCAAACGGAACTATAAGCATTAGGACATGAGCCCTGAGACCCATCAGAATATATGCATAACAGGGTTCACGTCATAATGCACATACTTCCGTTTGATAGAAATAAGTCCAATTATGACTCAGGTTTCAAGTCATGCTCCATCTTAAGTACTGCTTTACTCATAAAAGTATGTCTATGAAAGATTTAAAAACCCCTAATTACCTCTCAGCAAGAATGGAGCCTAAGTGGTTTTTGCTGTGTCTCTTGTTTCTGCCCTGCAAGTGCATCGCCCAATTCTTTTCTCATCCTCTGAGTATCCCTATCTAACCTATGTTATCAGTCAAAATCTAATGGAGGTACAGTAGTCACCAGGTTATCAGAACTAATTGGGACCAGGCCGGTTCGGATAATCGATGGAACACCAAATCTTCACTACTTGACCTTTGCACTATCAGGTGTTGCATCCGACACAGTCCGCCGCGGTCCGCGTTTCGGCCGCGCGTGCTTGCCAAATCAGTTCCAATAATACCGTGTTTGGATAACCCAGAGACTACTGTATGTCTCCTTTCAAAGCAGCTCTTCAGGATTTCCCTACATGCATTGATATATCTTTTCTTGTGGACTATCACAAATAGATATTATTAGAGCGAGTAACAAGAAAAATATGTGAGAGAAAACATAATGTGCTTCTTAAAAATATTTATTCATAAAAAAATAAACTAAAATTGAACACAGATAAAAATATATATATAAAAAAAGCACCATTCAATTTACAACAAAAACTAAAAAAAAAGAGGCTGCTTCCTGAATTCCATGTCACCAGTTTGAGTAGTGATCTTCAAATTCAATCAACAGATTTTTACATTCCTCATATTTTTGATTCTGACTCTGTAAAAAAACAGAGAGAAAAATAAGAATTATTGTGCATAACTGTTGATAATCAGTAATCACACATTCAATTAGACTTGCAATAATTTTTGAGTTAGCGCCTAAGTAAAGGCAATTTCATCAACGATAGTGCTTGCTTTACTTCAAAAAATTGAAATCTTTTATCTTTCAGTTATAAAAAAATGAGAGAAGTAGGTCAAAATTTTACGTTTTCTAATTTTTATGCTTAAGTTCAGAAGGACTGTTCAGTCACAAGTCATGCCAAGAAAGGATATTTCAGGGAAAATTGCGCCGACTAAACATAAAAAGTTGATTTTGAGTATTCTTGAATGCTACGCATAATGGTGTAGGAGCTCCTTGAATCAGAATTTTCTTGAAATTGTCTTAAGCATAAAGATTTCAATGCACATGAGGAACTTTCAACAAAGTTTCAAGTCAAGACCACTCCAATATGCTTCTTACAAATTATAGCGTAAATAACTTTAATCATTCTTTTGAGTGCATCAAGAAAAGTCAAACTTACCATTAATGCACTTTAGACCGCCAGTCTAAGCACAAGGCAATACATTGTTGACAGTACCGTTGAGATCCATGGCCCATCCTCTTTTGATGACATGAGGGATCGTTTTTGGGACCATTCTGTGGACATCAATTTAATATTCTCGATTAAAATCAGTGAAACATTTAATGGGTTAATTACGCTGGTTACAGAATTAGGTATTGATGGTGAAAGCATATAATTAACAAAAATTAAGCAGAAATGTCCAAATACCAAATCTCTATATTCCATAGTAATGGAACAGGGATAAATCTAAGCAATAGAAGTAGATTACGGCAACAAAAGCGCAAGATCCATTGGAACCTATGGTAACATTTTTCTTTCTTGGGTCAATTTTTTTCATAAAGACCTATTCATAAAGATGTTTGGCCTATCTTCTATTTTTAAAAATGAAAAAGAATTTCCATCAGACTATACCATAAAAAGGCAGGATTTTTTTTTTTTTTTTTTTTTAACATTCCAATTATTGGAACAAAATGTGAAAATGTTTTTCTCTCGGCAAATATTCAAGTGTATATATTTCAGAATAAAGAACTTACGTTATGCAGTCAATGATCGGACAGACGGACAAACAAAGGTCACAGCCTGTGCAGTCATCAGTCACATGCGGCAGGTGGGTCTCTGGGTCAAATGTTATTGCTTGGTACCCTGAATCATTGCAAGCCATATAGCATTTTCCACAATTGATACACATGTCCTAGGAAAGAGAAACTTACATTAGGATCAGAAATCCATACACAGCCAATGGATCACCTGAAAAGTTCTTGATTTGAGCTATACGCACATATTATATTACATACCTTTACATGAAAATTTCATGTGGAAATTGAATCATGCAACAAAAATTTCATGGATTGACTCACAACTGAGATGATAAAATTTTTGGTTTGCATTGGTTCAAAAATATTTAAATGCAGGTACATATAATCAAAATCTACAAGTTGCCATTAGGAAAAAAATTTTTTGTTTAGCATATAATCTGCAATGATTCATTGATGCAGTTTTTTCTTATTGGAAAATGGTGCCTCTGAAGTCATTAGAAAATTATCAAACTGAGAAAACTGACTAATTTTAAACCACACTACAAATTAGTTGTTATTGTTGATTTATTCGCAGGTGCATATTTTTTTTCCTCACAGGCACCAGAGAAAATCGTCTATACAAAGAGACATGGGAAAAATGGTAGTGCAAAAAGAGACAAGATACAAGATGTCTCAACCGGTAAATTTGACACTAATAATTTAAAAAATACGGTCTACTAAATCTTGAGGAGCCACTGCTAATTCATTTTGTTCAAAAATAGATATTGTCCGTCCACAGATGATGTGTCTAGCGGTTCCTGAGAGGTTTTTGAGTTCGAAAGGTCACTTAATAGGGCATTGAATTACTATTGGCCTAGATAAAGTTCTTTACCTCTAACGTAACCAGGTTGGATCTTGATTGTCCTTAGCCTGTCCCTGTTTCGGATAAAGTAATCAGGAATGATTTTTCTTTTTTTGGGTGGAGTATGTACTTACATCATTGATTAAAGCAACAACTTGCTTTTTGTTGTCCAAATTTTTGTAGACACCAATCATGGGTAGGGAGCGACCGACCACTTGTTGTACGGTTGGCACTGGCTTTTCAGGTGAATTAGCTGGTCTGTGCTGTTCAATTTTTCCATCTAGCGGATCGCTATTCTTCTTAATTTCAACAGTTACTTTCTCTCTCAGTTCTTGATATTCTCCAAAATGAGGGACATTCTGCAAAAAACATGAGCAATGAGTATTGCAACTAAAAGTTGCCAGTACTGACACCTGCGTCAGGTTTAGAAATAAGAAATAAAAATGTAAGATTACCCAACTAAATATTGAGTTATTAAAACAGTTTCAAATCAGGAAACTTCAACACAAAATCATAACTATTTGCAAAATCTCTGGAGGTTAAGTTACGTCCACTACTTAAAACATGCTTGTTCTTCCTCTCTCCCTCTCCAACCTCTTCTTCCTTCTTCTCATTATATTTTCTTTGGAGATGCAGAAAGTTTCAGGCTTTACCTCAAAGTCAATTGATCTCTCCCCAAATTCGATCAGCCTTCCCTCACTTTTGACCACAATTGATGATTGGTTCCCCTTGCAGATTGAAAAAAACCTTTTACCCAAAAAATCAAACTAATTCACCGCCAAAACGCCATATTTTGCACAGGGTTCTTCGCATTTCGACTGTTTCACCCAATTTTTTCAGGAGTTCCCCCGTTTTTTTCCATTCTTGTAAAGATCCTTCCATGCTGGGCAACAGGGCTAGTTGCGAGGGTCGGTAAGCATAGAAAAAAAAGGAGGTATTTGCATCTTGAGGTTTGTTTACCCTGTGACGTAGGTCGGTACAACCTAGCCAGCAAAATCCAGAATTCGAAGCATGAAAAACGGACTATAATGTACCATTTTTTTGCTTAAATCAGCTCATGATATAATTTCAAGCACTTTTCATAGAGTGACTTTTTTCCATAAATTACACCATTTCCAAGGAAATCGATGATAAAAGTCGCTGTGCCGACTTACGTCATCAAAAAAATTCCAAGATGCCCGAAATGCAAACACCTCCTTTTTTTCTCTATGGTCCGTAAATTTCTGCATCCCTGCTTTCCTTTTCCTCCAAAAAGAAAAGAATAATGAATACAAGATCTCTCTGAAGCCGTCACTTTTCATGCTGAACATCGATGTTCGAAATTCACAGGCGCCAACGCGTCAAATGCGCCTAAAAAATCGGTCATGGTGCCTAAAAAATCAAGGCTCTGCGCCAACATGGCCCCTAAAAAGTGCCCCCCCCCCCAAAAAAAAAAAAAAAAAAAAAATCTAATTTTTCTATTCGGTGATTTTTCAAAAGTTACAAAATACAGCTACTAGTTCTGTAACTAAAACATCTTGCGTCTAACTTTTTACAAAATGCGCTGTGATATATAAGCAAAAAGTCAATTTGGCCCCTAAAAAATCTTCAATGGTCCCTAAAAGTTGAGCTTGATGGGCCACATGACTCCTGAAACTCTAAGGTGAGTTTCGAACACTGCTGAACATGTAATTTGATGATGATAACCAACTTGTATGAGTATTTATTTACCTCTCCAACAACGGCCTTAAGAGAGATGACCGGTTTCCCTTTTTGATGTACAGGTGTGGGTGGGGATTGGCCATCCCATTTTCCAAGCTGAGGAATGGTTTGCAAATATAGTAATGCTTTAAGTCCAGTGATGTAGTCGTCAATCACTGTGAAGTCTTGATTCTGAACAGAACTGCAAATCTGGTGATTACAAAGATAACAAGATTAAAAACAACACTGAAACACTGCAAAACAAGTGAATTGTGTCAGGCCAAAATGACTTCAATTCTGGAACTTCAACTGTGAAGTGACAAAGATCTTTCAGCTTGATGAATTTTGGTGGATTTTAGACTTGCATGAAAAATTATCATCCCCTATCTCTGCTCCCCCCCCCCTCCCCCCCAAAAAAGGTTCCATTTTTCGAAATTGATCGCATACATGAATCCATGAAAACGATCAACAAAACGAGACAGACTGAAAAGTTGTTGAGTTGATAAGCAAAGTTACCTGCAGCACAGTTGCGCCTGCATGGAGGAACTGCAATCCAACATCAGCTGAGTCAATACCTCCAATTCCAAGAATTGGGAAACCAGGAAGGGCCCTTGCGATTGCAGACACTGCTCTCAAACCCATTGGTCGAGTGGCATTGCCTGAAACTCCACCGTAAGTGGTCAACATTTTTTTGCCGACAGCCGGCCACGGAGTTCCATCACCTTTCAAACTCATCAGTCCTGAAACTGTATTGATTGCAGACACGCCTGATGCTTTACCTATGGATTGAAATAATGATACAATTATTTAATTATTAAGACATTACAAAGCCCTGCACCGTGTTTTCTTCTTGGGCAAGGAATTACGGCATTCATCTCATCTCCAAAAACTAACATTCAATTATACGCAAAAAACTGAACCTTGCCATAAGAATCAATTACAGAGGACACAACAAATAAGTTAGCAAGTGTTTCACCAAGACCTGATTTTTTCAAACACTACTCTAACAACTTGTTGCTTGATAGTATTTAAATTAGACTGTTTACTTTCTTTGAATAATTAGTCAGACTGATTTACCAATTTGATTCTAAATTTTGAAAATTGTTTTTTAAAGCAAAAACAAGAAAGAACAAGAATTGGTCATACAAATACTTTAAAAAAGGATCAATAGCTTCCAAAAAGTAAAATTACTTTTTAAAGTTATGTTTGGTTGTAGTTTTTAAAAGGCAAGGCATCCTAAATATTCAGCGTTTAAGTGACTCTATGGGAAATATGATTTGATTTTGATTTGCAAAAACAGAGAAAATAGGAAGAACAAACCTTCATAGGCTGCTTTGGCGATCGTTACAATTTCTGTGATGTTCGGAGTTAATTTAACAAAAAATGGAATGGAGACCGCTTCACGAACCCATATTGAAATATTACGGACTAGCTCTGGATCCTAGAAAGAGAAGAAAAACTTTGTAACTTAAACACTTTGGCCAGTGCTGTTTCCTGAATTTGTCCGGTTTTCTACTCATTTGGCCACTCACCTATCGGTGGCTAGCTATTAAAAAGAGGGGATAGCATTTTTCTAATTTTTTAGGCAAACATATTATTTATTTGCTGTATCAATAAATAGATAAAATTAATATAAACACAAAAAAATGCCAAAATTTTTTTAGTGTCCTGACTCAAATTTTTTCTTACAAAGTTGTTTGTGACCTTGAGTCTTTTTACTCACATGATGATTCCAGATTTACGACTTCCTAGGTTACTATCCCATTTAATGATCTGATTATTATTTTCGATTCCTTTCAGTTTTGTGATATACACCATACCATCTTGCTCCAATAAAAAGGTGCTTAAAATAATGACGGATACCTAACCATTAAAGACAATTATTAAATTACACAGGAATTACTCCTGATTTCCAGAAAGTCACATACAGACTGGGGAGGTTTCAAAAGAAGGTCAGCGAGTACCAAGCTTTCCCTCTATTATTATTTTCTCATTGACCTTGAGAAATACTTTGACAAAGTTGAGTAGAATAAAAAGTAAATTTACCTGTCCACAAGCGAGACCCATTCCAGATTCACCCATACCATGAGGACATGACAGATTCAATTCCAGAGCATCTGCGCCGGCAGCCTCAGCTTTTTGAGCGAGTTCTGTCCAATCAGCTTTGTTGAAAGTGCACATTATACTTGCAATCAAAATCTAATTGGGCAGAAAGATAGGATGAGTGTCTTGCTTCATAACATGAGACATTCACACCTTGTAAGGTCAGTGCATGCACAATTTTCTTCATATCATGAGGGCTTATAATGATGGGTTCGACTTGAATGCAATTACAAGACTGTTTGCTTTTAGGCTAAAAATTGTCATTCATTTTCGCTGCCTTATCTCAGTATCAAAATAAGCTACACCATTGCCCAACAGAGCATTCTGTAATTTCATGATTTACAGTAATGTCATTTCGATGCCAACAGCAAAATTTTTTGAAAAAAACTTTTAAATTTTAAAAAGACAAATATTGAAAAAACTATTAGAACATACCAAGGAAGAAACCATTTCTAGATATCACATGGTTTAAGTAAAAAAAAGTTTTTCAACACTTGAAATGCTGGAAGAAAGTTTTCAAAAACTTCTAAAAATAGTTTAAAAAATTAGTTTTTTCAATAGACTTTCCACAAAAATTTTACCAGATGATACGGCAAAAGATAGGAATGTTTTCATAAGCAAAAAAGAGAAAAGGTGTGCTCCGTTTACCAAATTGGACAGAAAAACCTTGTTCAAAACCTTGCCACAGCACACTTGCATTAACAAGACTTAAAAGTTTTCAAACAAAAGAGTTTTTACGACCATTCACAACCCTTCCATTTAGTATAAGTGTAAAATATTCAGAAGTTCAATAATAAATATAAAAATTAGACTCAAAATTAGCTGGTATTGACACTTAAATTAGAACAAATTTCTTACTTCAAAGCAATCAAAAAAAACAAAAAAAAAAAAAAAAAAAAAAAAAACAACAAAAAAAGTACAGAATCCTTTACTATGAGCTGATAAACTTACTTTTGAGGGAAAATCTGCCTTCAATTCTTTGATGCTTTTGCACCAATAAGCTTCTGTTTTTTCTGAAATCAGTTCAATATTCAAGAATGATCCTTGCTCTGGTCCGTATAAATGTCTCGATGTCGATCCCTTAACGATTCTAGGCGAGACATTGGTGACAAGATCCTGGGAAAATGCCATAAAAATTATGATAAGAAAATTCGTAATATGATGGCTAGTCCAAAAAAATAAATTGGTAGATCGGCAAATTTTTTTTAAGAATAAGTGCCTCTTTTCTTATTTACTGACTGGTCTTGCCAGTCAGATAGTCTGGCAAGACCGTGTGCCCTTTCCTCTTCGCGGGGAAAAACTGAAGATGGGATTTCAAGAAAAAAGGGGGGAAAAAGTGAAAAAATAAATAGAAAAGGAATCAAATGAGTGGAAATCAAATATAGAAGAATTCAAAATGGCAATGCAGATGACTAATCCTCAGGACTTCTGATCATTGCATTTAGAGACCTGCGATTTACTGCAGATGTTTGACTTCAAACACAATATTTCAAAGAAATCTAACACAGCGCTCACAATTTTAAGAATGAAAAAAACTCCATCCTTTTGATGCACTATGCTAAGATTTCTTGGAACTGAAGAGGAGAAAATACTTTTCATTTACCTTGACAAGAGAGAAGGTTTTGGTGACAACAAAGCCCCAGCCTGCTTCAAAGGCTCTCCTGATCATGGCACCTGAAGTGGTTGGTGGGGCAGATGCAAGTCCAAAAGGGTTTTCAAATTTAAGTCCACACATTTCTACAGAGATATCAACATCATCAATTGGGGTGTAAAATTTGGGTAACTTGGGCTCATCCTCGACAATGCCTCCATTTGTTTCCTGGAATATTAAAAGTTGCTGGTAAAGTTGCAATTTGCTTAAAGAAAAAAAAAGTATTGAGGACAAACTAATCTACCCCTCACATTTACTTCCATGATGGACCTGCAGGAAGTGATTTTATCATCTTGCAGAGCAATGAACACTTGTTGCAGGAAGTACTGGTCTCCTTGACCGCTTAGGGTCCATGATAGATTCTTATAATACAGAAAAACGCTCTTGTCAAACATCAATCCTAAAAGGACTGATGCTAGGCCTGGCACAATCAGAGGGGTAGTGCACCATGCAAAGGCATCTAAACTCAGCTTTGTAAAATTGATTCTTGCCTTCAATACTAAGATTTTACTCTCAAATATTCCTCATTTGGTAAGTTTAATATCTAGTCTCTATCACAGTGTGTAATGATAATCGGTGGTATATATACTCATAAGGCATGTATAACATTTTTAAGCTTCAGCGATTAACTACCAGAGCACAATACTTGTGTGCTTGATCAAAAGTACGAGTGTTCATCAAGAAGTTTCAACTCCTGGAAAAATAACAACGGCTGAGGTTGATATTCCCATTTGAGATCTTACGTATCTCTGCTCATGCTTTACTTTTCTTAAGGTAAACAAACAGTTCTTCTAAAGCGATTTGATGGAGATTTGCATTTTTCAACTTTAGCCATCAGTGCGATATGTATATTCCAAAAATGTTGTGAATGCAATTTTTTTGATTGACATTTACAGATGTTAAACAAGTTTTTAAACATTTTTAAAATAACCTGAAGTGTTAGAGAGAAGTTGCGTAGACAAGAAGGAGGAGGGGGAGGGGGTTCCAGGGGGTCTACACCCCCTTAGCCTCATTAATTGTACCTTCTTTTTGCTTTTGGAGGGCAGACATAAAATATTATCAGGGGCGTACACAAAATAATGAAAATGGACCCCCCTCCCCTTAAAGAATTCCTGGCTACGCCACTGTTTGAAAGGATTCGAATACTATTTTTAACATGGTTTCTCCAACTGGGTACAGCCAACTCAGCAGTGAACATGTAAAGAGAGGATAAAATAAAGTCTTTATCACTCACTTGGATGAACTTATGAATGTGCCACGCTGCAGTTTTTCCATCATTCACAGATTCTACGGTTGTCTCTGAGTAATTTGCAACATCACCCCCACAGAAAATACCTCGTTCACTTGACTCCAAAGTATCCGGATTCACAATAGGAAAACCTTGCTTATTGAGTTTTATTGGCTGCAGTGCTTCCATCACTGAGAGGAAAGAAAAATAAGACATTAATACAGATGTAGAAATAGAGAAACCAATTGCCGCACATGCTAAAAAAGGGTTGTTATGCTTCAAATGAAAAATAAGAAATGAATATATCTAGATAGTCCAGGCAAACAAGGAAAAGAGCCTGCAAAAATCCCGGGTAGCAATGTTTTCATCGATTCCTACGTAGTTTTTGACGCTGAATCCGAATTTCAACTTTGCGCCATTTTATTCGGACCGGAAAGTTGCCAAATTTGGCAAAAATGGCCTAAAATCGGCATTTTTTGCGGATTATGGCCTGTAACTCGCCAAAAATTGATCTGACGACAAAATTAATTAATGTTCAGAAATAAAGCTCGTTTAATTTCCTATAAAAAAGTTTCTATACATTTTTGCCTAGGGGCAAAATTAAGCGCGCTGGCGGGCGCCAAACTTTGATAAATGAGCGAAAATTGCGTTTTTTTGCGGATTATGGCCTGTAACTCGCTAAAAATTGATCTGAAGACAAAATTAGTTGTTTCGGAAATAAAGCTCGTTAAATTTCCTATAAAAAGGTTTCATACATTTTTTGCCTACGGGCAAAATTAAGCGCGCTGGCGGGCGCCGAACTTTGAAAAATGAGCGAACATTGCGGGGTTTTTTGGCGGTTTTTGCTGTATGTCTCCTTTTTTACCCGTCTGCAGAGTAATTTCTGGACAAATTAAGTGAAGATAATAAAATTCACACTGAGTTCCATGAATCGATGTGAAAAATAAGCAGCCCAACACATTGCAGTGTTGCCAAAATTACCTAAAATTGTTCGTTGGCGGTTTTGGACCATTAATTGCCTTATTATCCGTCTATTTGTTTAGTCTCCATTTTGTAAAGCGGGGATAATGAATCGCAATCGGCGAAAAGGAGGATGAAATAATTCTTTGTCACAATTTTTTTCATCAGAATGAAGGTGGAAACACTTCAGAGGGTCGTGCGTCCACTAAAGTGCTCTATCGTGACACTTGTAGTACAGTTGCTGGATGGATGATCTTGAGCTTCTCCTAAAGCTTAGACGGTCTACTTTCATAAAATAATAGTTTTGTAATTTTTCGTGCGTTCCCTTCAACGCTGCGGCTCAAAATGTAAAAAAATTGAAATTTTGAGCTACGGCAACGTGGCAACAATGGATGAAAATTTCAAAATGGACCGATTTCATGAATACCAGCTAAAATCTGATAATTTTCTCTAAATTTTGAGACCAATACCATCTCTCTACGACAAACCGTTCACGAGATATGCTCGTTTAAAGTTTTAACTTTAACACTCTTCCCCTCCCGCCATAATTATCCAAATTCAAAAATCGTCAGTGTTTTGGACTTGAGAAGTAGTTCTCTATCAACCCTGAAAATATTACGAAGATTTGGCTGGTGTTGGAAATGGCCGATTTTGAATAAGGTCCTTTTCTTGGCCGCTTTTTATGATTGAGTGACTGAATGTTTGTGAATGTACGCGTGCACGTCCTTATTTGTGAGGCAATAATAATTAAAACATACTTACCATTTTTGAGATGAGTAATTTTTAAGAATTTAAGTTTCGTGAAAAACTTGGTCTCAGGTTGTGGCGACACCGCGCAAAAATAAAACGCGCCATGTACTGGACCTCTTGGGTGGCGTGGGAGCAAGTACTAATAATTATATTTATATATTCTGCCTTAATATGTACGTTACTTTTATATAAAATGAAGTTAATCGATTTTATATTAATTGCCAAACTAATTTCATACTTTGCATTGTTCGATCTATGCCATTTTCAAGGAGCTCGATGTCCTGGCGCAACTTCACTACAAGTGTCACGATAGAGCACTTTAGTGGACGCACGACCCTCTGAAGTGTTTCCACCTCATTCTGATGAAAAAAATTGTGACAAAGAATTATTTCATCCTCCTTTTCGCCGATTTCGATTCATTATCCCCGCTTTACAAAATGGAGACTAAACAAATAGACGGATAATAAGGCAATTAATGGTCCAAAACCGCCAACGAACAATTTTAGGTAATTTTGGCAACACTGCAATGTGTTGGGCTGCTTATTTTTCACATCGATTCATGGAACTCAGTGTGAATTTTATTATCTTCACTTAATTTGTCCAGAAATTACTCTGCAGACGGGTAAAAAAGGAGACATACAGCAAAAACCGCCAAAAAACCCCGCAATGTTCGCTCATTTTTCAAAGTTCGGCGCCCGCCAGCGCGCTTAATTTTGCCCGTAGGCAAAAAATGTATGAAACCTTTTTATAGGAAATTTAACGAGCTTTATTTCCGAAACAACTAATTTTGTCTTCAGATCAATTTTTAGCGAGTTACAGGCCATAATCCGCAAAAAAACGCAATTTTCGCTCATTTTTCAAAGTTTGGCGCCCGCCAGCGCGCTTAATTTTGCCCCTAGGCAAAAATGTATAGAAACTTTTTTATAGGAAATTAAACGAGCTTGATTTCTGAAAATAACTAATTTTGTCGTCAGATCAATTTTTGGCGAGTTACAGGCCATAATCCGCAAAAAATGCCGATTTTAGGCCATTTTTGCCAAATTTGGCAACTTTCCGGTCCGAATAAAATGGCGCAAAGTTGAAATTCGGATTCAGCGTCAAAAACTACATAGGAATCGATGAAAACATTGCTACCCGGGATTTTTGCAGGCTATAGCCCCTTTCATGGCTTATTTGCCTGGACTAAGAGCAAAAATTGAAAATTTATCAATTTATGATATTCATGAAACACTCAATTTTTCTTCAAACTTTGTTTGCCGGAGAAAATGCATTTATTACATTTACTGTCCTCATCACCTTGAATCCTAATCATTTGGGTCTATGTGTCATAACTCTGCATGCTGCCAGAATGAGGTTCAACAAGCAAGGAGAGTGCGTTCCCTAGTCTGCCAGGTTGGTATTGTGTTTGAAACTTATGGAAACCAACATTCATTGTGAAAAATCTCTTCTATGTGTTCTGCAGAAATTACCCATACCAAAAAATCAAAAATTTTAGGAAAAATTTAACTGCTATGCCTCATTTAAACTTCCAGAATCTCTAACGACATCAACGTGCCAGAGTCATTTTTGTGCAAGTTTTCAAGATTTGAGGAACTGCTTTTGGTGTGTTTCTAAGATTCAAGGAGTCTGTTTTTCATTGACTCCTAGTTGGCAAAATTAAAGATTTTCAGGTGTATTGTGCTACGGTATGGGTTTGGCTTTCAGAAAAAAATACTGGAACTTTGTATATTACCAAATTCTCTCGTTTGCAACTGAAAAATACTGAATCTTGGTTATAAAATAAGGGGAAAATGAGTACCTTTTGTATCATTTAAAGTAGATCCAAAAGCAGAAATTATGAAATTCGCCTTAAGTTTGATCACTGTTTCCTTGTCTTCAATCCACTTCCCATCTTCAGTTTCTTCTGTTCGATAAAAACTCATACCAACAATTTTATTGTCCTTGATAATGACATCCTTTGGAGAATGGAACGGAATGAACTCACATTTTTCAGCTTTTGCAGCTTCAACCTAAAATAAAAAACGAATGTTGTTGCGATTGGCAAACATGCCTTTGTAACAATTGACAGGATGTAATTATTGATGTAACAAGCTTGTAATTATAGAAAATTGGACCATAAAGTTGGCTCAAAGCAACAGAAGTTTCAGTGATTGAATTTGCTGTAATCTAATTTTAAATACTAGAGGGTAATGGAATTGAGCTAACTCAATAAGCTCAGAAATTAAAAAATGTAGCGCAAGAAAACTTCTGCTAAACTGCCTAAAGGGATTTGAAGTGAACCTACATACAGTCAAAGGACAACCTAACATTTTTCTCTCTTAAAAATATTTTAATAGGGCTAATATTAGTTTGTTCAACCCTATGCATTACTCAAGTTGCTGAACTACTTTGGCGAAATTAACCTTACAGTCAATCAGACTTTGATGTTGTCTCCAGATTAAAAAAAAGATTTCTCATTCAAAGCTTTTAAAGGGATTTAAAAAATGTACGATCAAAAAATGAAAATGGTTTTGAGAGATAGCTTACTTCTTCTGGAACAGCACGAATGTTACCAAAGCCTTTGCGGAAAACAACGAAGACTTTCCTTGCACCACACCTTAAGGCTGACGTTGCACAATCAAATGCTGTGTCTCCGGCCCCCAAGACAATAACACTTCCTGAAAGGGTTGGCAATACTGATCTGCATGAGCAAACACCTGCAACCCATTGATTCATCAAATTAGTTATGAACTTTGGAAGAGGGTGTGTTCAATTTTACCTCACCTAACCAAAATCAATTTTATTACGGGGATCCGTTCACAGTTTTTACTTAACTCAGTTTCCAAAAAAAAGTACAACCAAAAAATCCATCTGTGCAAAACATGAGAGTGAACAACAGCTTTCTGCTACCTAAATTTTATTTGTTACTGCACATTCTCCCATTACTTGCTTCCATTGTGTAATAATCTACTTGAGCTGTTCATCATATGCATAGCACTATATTTTGGTTTTTTCACGCCTTCCCCTTGTAACTCTTTGGTGATGTAGGTTCCTATGCTAGCTGTCACAAGTGTAAACATAATGCTGTAACGCTCTCTTCAACGCTCTCTCCTCTCTAGAACATTATGTGTTCTATCGATCTCCACTAACATGGATTTCCATTATTGCTGGTAATATTTATGTAATTACAAGAGCTGGAAAGAATACATTATCTCTCTTGGCTTCACAATTACCTTAGATGAATTCATCTTTAAAAATTTACAACCCGAAAGGGCCATGCAAATCATTTCATTATGACATCAAGAAGAACAGAATAAAGAATACCTGGTTTACTTGCTCTGGAAACCTTGGGCAGAAAACTTTTGGAGGTAAAAAATCCCATTTCTTCCGTGAGATCTTTAAAGATTGGTATGAGATTGGCTTGGGGTTTTCCAATGCCGATGAAAAGTGCACTGTATCCATCTGCCTTTAATTTCTGGAAACAGACAGAAACTGGAAGCTGACAATATTGCAATGAGGTACCACAGTGACTTGAGATATTGTGTTGACCTTGATTTCATTGAACGTCGATAGAAAGTAAAAGGTTCACACTTTGCAGTCTGACAGCAAGGCAATCAGTCAGATTGGAAAGTCATCCAGTCAGGAAAACACTTAACTAAGAACTTATGGACAAGAAACAATAAGTTGAAGAAAATGAGCAAATTTCAAATGCCGATCATGCGTTTGAAAAATGGGTACATAATTAATTGATGGCTAAGTAAAAAATTCACACCTGATTGCAAAGTTAAAAATATCCACTCAGATTTTATTTTTCTAGGAAAAAAGGAATGAACAGATTTTTTTTAAAAAAATTTCTGTAAATTTTTTTCATGCTCTAAATAGTACTGGCGAAAAAATTCACGGAGATATTTCGGCTCATTTTTTTTTTCAAACAGTTTAAATGAATTCAGGGATTCTTTTGAAATTATGGGGATACGCGTTTTTCCAACTTTAGCCATTGTGATATGTTCTCTTTCAACCATGGTCACAGGAATTACTTTCAAATCATAAATGAGACCGAGAGTTGCGAATATTTCACATTTCTTTTATACCTATGTCACCTTTTTTAAGACTTTGCTTAGACTTCACAGATTCAAAAATGGAGATTTGCGTACAACATAAATACCTGAACTGTTAAATCGTCTGTTGACAGACTTCTTCCGGTCTCAATTTTCACTCCCAAATCTTGCATTAGAGCAATCTCAAAACTAACAACGTTATACGGCAAACGATACTGAGGTATTTCTGTTGAGCTAAAACAAAGGCAGATATAAAAACTTGAGTAATGAAGAAAAATTGACAATGAGAAAACTAAAGAAGAATCTTAATCTTAGTGTTTAACATGAAATGTGGAATATGTGGGCTTGTTTTTAAGCTATTTTCCTTGTGTGATGAGCTCTAAAACCGTTGCTCATAAAATCTTAGGCAAACTTACGGAGGAAGTGAAAATATATATTTCGGTGGCATTATGATAGTTTTCTTTAAATAATAGATGGAATAAAAGATAGGCTGCAAAAAAACCTCGTAAATGAAGCAAATTTCATTCTTCTACATTTGAAGAGCTTTGAATGAGTAAACTATTTAAATTTTCTGTGATCATACGTTTTAAAGGGATACGCAAAGAATTTTTCTGTTCTAAATCATTTCAGTGACCTCATGGAAAATGTGGATTTTGAGTTTTCTATTTTATTGGAGAGAATTTTCTAGGAATAGACATATACATCCTACTCGACAAAATGCTTCACATAATCAACATTAAGTGAGAGAGACGTCTCTTTATTTTATGTTTATTTGTAGATGTTTTTGTTTGACTTATTTTACCCTCTTAAATTCCATTGTTTAAGGGAAAATTTACATTTATTTTCTGTCACTTGAAAAACACAAATAAATTCAAATAATCTTTTTAACTTGCAAAATTTAACGTTTTTCATTGCAATTTTGAATTAAAAATTGACATGACTCCAAATATGAGCATTGAAAAATCCAATAAAGCTGGCAAAATCGATTTCCTTACCTCAAGCCTCCTATGACATTGTCGCGCTCAAAGATAGTAATATCGGCGTATCCTAAACGTGCAAGAAATGTTGCGCATGATATGGATGCAGGTCCACAACCTATCAGTGCTATTTTAGAGTCGCTGAATTGGACTGATTGATTGGGATCCCTGATCTGGGGTATTTTCATGTCCTTGAAGACCTGTAGACAGAGGAAAAATTGGCAAAAATAAAATACTCCAAAAAAAGAAGAAGGAAAAAATAGTTGCGAGCTCACAATCAGTAGATGATATTTTTTACAAGGCTGATGTATTTTACAAAGATTAAAGAGATCGTTTCCAGAAATATGGCCCAACATTTGCATTAAAATTCTGTACCTAAATATTTAAGAGAAAAAATTACTTGATTACCTAAAAAAAGATCATGACATCAACTTTACAGTAAAGAAGATACTTAAAGGACTCATGACAAATTTGGGTGAAGTTCAATGATTGTCATGCTCAATAAAACATGAAGAAAAGGTCTACCTCATTCGTAAAAACAGTTTTTCTTGTAATAATGGATTATGGGTTTTTTTTTCCTACATCGGTTTTAAACAATTTATTTTTGTGTTCATTGCTACTGCAGAACAAAAGTCAGACTTACCTCTGTGGCAAATTGTTGAAGACCTCCAATGTTGATCGGCCCTTCCTCAGATGCTTGAAGATTACAACCTCCTACGCATAGGTCACTTGTGGGACAGACCATCCCGCAGGTGAGCCCTAATGGATTATCTGAAAGAATAGCTTTTGCTGCCCCATAATAGTTCTGTAAACAGTAAATACACAGAAAATTATATTTTTCATGAGATACATTTAATTGTTGGCTAAACTTGAAACTGGACGTCTCACTTTCAACGAAAATATAAATTTAGTTCTGATACTTGCAAAATGTATATTATTGCAATATTTGTTGGGAATTTATTTATTTTAATTTGTTTTCTGATCCTCTAATTAATTCATTTTTTCTATCGTAGCCTTAATTTTTCTTGTTTTGGCAGTTAAATTTTTTTTGTTTTTCACAAACCTCCTTTCCGCAATCATCACAATTAGACGTATCAGTTGAGAAGGTTTCCTAAAAATATCTTTCATTTGACTTTTGGGAATTGATTTATTTCCTCAAATTACAGCAATTTTCATACATTGTGATGGTCGGCTGTCAATACAGTCAATTTGTATTGACTGTCCGATGGATAAAAAAAGAAAATTAGAGGCCAAAGTAAGGCAGAAAAAAGCATTAAACTACCTTATTTGAGATGCTGGTGATGAAACTTTTGATGTCCAACTGTGTGGGGCAAGATTTTTGGCACGGCGCATCGGCGCATTTTAGACATCTTGAAGCTTCTCTTAAAGCTCCTCTCTCACTTAATGTTGTAGGTTTGATGTCATCAAAATTTTTTTCCAGCGAGTGTGATCCCTGCAAAATAAATTTTTAACAGATTGTTACAGAAAGGAACTTCCTAGAAACATAATCGTAAAATGATATTTTCCTGTCCATTTTTTATCTGCTAAGTAGCAATATTGGTTGTAGGTACTTGAAATGAATGAGAGATTTAGATGGACAAAAGCTGAATGATATTGCTGCACAAGCCATCTGCACAGACAGTAAGGCAAATAAAGAAATGGAAGCTAAATACCTATGGTCAATGTAGAAAACAAGAATGGTGAGTTTTGAAATGATATTCCTCTATAATTGAATTCTTGCAATTATTATTCAGTTAATTTGTTTTTCTTCAAAAAGAAAGCACGAAAATTACAAAAGAACCCAAGACCATAAAAACGCTTGTTCTAAGTCAGTGGCTCAGATTTATTTTTCTTTCTGTTTATAAGATATTAAGTAAGTACCTTGTATGAATTAAAACACGCACAGGGGATATAAATCAGGGCCGGATTAAGGGGGTAGCCACATGGGCCGCGGCCCATGGCGGCAAATTTTGCAATTTGTTTAAAAGCAGGTACAAAAAAATCGGATTCAGAAAAACATTACAAACGAGAAAAGGTGACAAAATCTCTCATTTCCTGAGAGTTAATTAATGTCTAATTTTGTCGTATTTCAATGATACAAAAGACTGCGCACCTTTAATTAGTTGATTTAAGAGAGAAACCAAACACGAGATTTGGCCTGGAGCGGCGCGGCGCAGAGAGAAATGATGACGAGGACTTGAGATGAAAGGGAGAAGCCCTCGGCGCGGCGGTCGGCATGTAACACATACTAGCGCCTGCGAGACTGCATGAATATACTTCACGCATTGCGTCAAACACCGTACGGTCAACGGCGCGCGGCGCGGCGTGAAACGCCCAGTGCCTACAAGACTACATGAATACTTCACGCATTGCGCCAAATACAGTGTGGTCAACGCAGCACGGGGGAGGAAGTTAAAATTATTAAACCACATTTATGTTTGTTCTTTCTTACTTTTTAGCATTTCTTACAAATGAGGGGCCTTGTCCACACAGAGATAGGTTTACGGAACTGAACTTTCGAGCGAAGTTCCGTGAACTTTTGCCAGTAGGTAGTGTTGACAGGGCTTACGCACAAAATGTGTCCAATACGAGTCAACGCGTCTCATGCACCCTTCTCCCTCCGGCACGTTCACTTGATGGTTTTTATTGATGGTTCAAAACGAATGAGAAGGAGGCGGCAAAATACAGGCGGCCCATGGGCGGCAAGTAGGTAAATCCGGCCATGGTATAAATAGGTACTAAAGGGTGAAAAAAGAAGAAAATTCTCTACTTACACAGCAATTCTTGGAGGCATTTCTTTTCCATTTTAGCTTCTCTGCTTTTGTGCGGACAGTAGGTTGAATTTTGGCATATTTTGGTGTTTTTGGATTGAGCCTCAACACATTCTGAAACAAACTTTTTGTGATCATTCAAGAAAAGTGAAAGTGCTACCCAGAGGGTGTATCTATACATCGTAAAACTATTATTCAGGTTTAAATTTGATTTACTATTTCATCTTGAAGAGATATACTCACAGGTAAAGTTTAATGCAGATAACACATAGCGAACCATTCCTTCTTATATGAATTATTATTTTGATAGTAATTTATTATTTGAGGTTTTGAATGGTGACATAATTAGGAGAGATCTTAATTAGAGACATACTTATTTAGAGCCCTATATTATTTTCAACGATAGGAAAGCTTCTTGTGCCGGATCGAGAGAATTCTAGGTGGAGATCTTCTTCAAGTTTGGGTAGAGCGGTAATTATGAAAATAAGTAACTTTTTCGAATCAAAATAGAAAGCTTGAAATTTCAGCTTACATTTTATTGAACATCCTCAATGGAGTGTTGCATGGGTGAGGAATTTGCGATATGACAATTGAATCTTATGTAAAAGTTTGCGAGAAACACGATGGTGCCACTGGTTTTCTCTGAAATCAACTCCGAAGCTCAAAAAAAGCTCTCAAGTTGAGGCCAAAATGGAGGGAATATCCCACGCTATCCTGAGAGTCCACCTCGATCTACATCAAGACAAACTCTCCATGCAAAGATAGGGAGCAAATACATTAGCAGTGAGGCCGTGTTTTCAGTTTTAGAGTCCCCAAATAAAGTGGCAGCCCTGTCAATGTACTTGCTTTGCATGGAGAGTTTGTCTTGATGTAGAACGAGGTGGACTCTCAGGATAGCGTGGGATATCCCCTCCATTTTGGCCCCAACCTGAGAGCTTTTTTTGAGCTTGGGAGTTGATTTCAGAGAAAACCAGTGGCACCATCGTGTTTCTTGCAAACTTTTACATAAGAATCAATAGAGAAATCGCAAATTCCTCACACATGCAACATCTCCATTGATGACGAATACAAACGGTGCGGTACGCATCGACGCGTTGTTGAAAGGGCAAGAAAAGCCAAAACGCCTCCATCGTTTAAAGTATGCAACACGCACATCTATAGAGGGCGAATAGTTGCATTCAGGCGCCTGTCGTCATTCAGTCAATATTGTACGTCGAGTCGCGTTTCGACGCTGGAAGTCGAAAACGCGTGTTTCGATTTGCGACGTTGAAAATCTCTAATCACATATATTTTACGTTATTAGGGAAATTAACATTATTTTCTGGCAAGTTTTACTGATTTTTCTTCTTCCCACGAATATGTCTGAAAGGTACATTGGGAACACTTTAAAATAATACTTAACGTTCAATCGTTTTTCTTGAAAAGTTGGACTACCACTCTGCCGTGCTAAGAAAAAACGCCGTATGAACCTTCAGGCGTTGCCAAATTGTCTATGATAAAACACGAATTCCCTGGTAAACTTAAGAATATTTTTCTCCCTATTTTTCAGAGAATTTTGTTCGTATTTTGATCTAAAGTTCCTGAAAATTTCGAGGGAAAATAGTCATAATTTTCCTCAAGAATAAACATTTTATCAAAGGAAATTTGGCAACTCTCGAATGTTCATACGGCGTTTTTTCTCAGCACGGCAGCACAGAGTATTTTGAAACGTCGCAACGGTTTGATCACGGTCATGGTTACGGTTACAGTCGGTTTTGTCGAGGAGAAAGAGAGGAGAGATGTGTAAATAGAGATAAGGGCAGGCAAGGAAGGAGAGAGATGGAGAGAAAACACAAGAATTAAGGCAGAAAGGGAGAAGAAAAATAATTGCATACGTATCTATATAGGTACCAACGATAAGATTAATTAAGACAAATTAAAAGTCACGACGTCACTCATTTATCTCAAATAAATCATTTCGGATCTCATTATTTATTGACGCATCAACATAAAATCTACTATAATTTTTCTGGGCTCATGGTAAAAATGTTGATATTTCGTGGGATAGATTATAGGTTCCTACACAAAGATAAGCTTAAAAAGAGAAGAAGATAAATAATTTGCGTTATCAACACTTGGGTGCTTAACGTGCTATCCAACAAACTGCAATTACATAAGTAATTCTATTCACGAAAAGTGCGAGTGATTTTCAAGATTCTCTACCGATGCATATTGAGAGTAGGAGTTACTGAAGTAGACACAGAAGGGGGGGGAGGGAAAAAGAAATCATGTGACATATTTCATTTGACTTCATGAGATTTCGATGTTCAGACTACACAAGCTTTTAACGAGAACGGACCGTTTAAAATTTCTGTTTTCACTGATTTTCAAAAAGAACGAGAAAAATCCGGGTAAAAATTGGCGATAGGAGGTGCGTTTCAAAATACCATAGGAGCTCTTATAGCCAATTAAAGAAGGCTACAGAAAATTATATAGCTGGCAGTAGAAAGCGGAGAAAATCATACAGCCGGGCCATACGAAGCGATAAAAAATTATGCAGCCGGGCTATAGTTCCTATCGCCGGGCTATACAGATTATCGCCGCATCGGCTACAAAAAGCTATGAGAAAATGTGTAGAAATTCGTGCGCTTTGTAAATCCTGAAGTTTGTACGGACTCACCTTAATATTTACAAAACACACGTTATACTTTCCTTTAAAACAATTTTTTTTTTCATTAATTAAAATGAGAATAATCCATACAAAGTGTGCAAACATTTCAAAATCATGAGTTGAAAAACGCTGACTCCGCGAGATTAAATATTAGAGCCTAACACAAAGCGGAGCGGCGACGCACTGGCGCCTACAAACCTAACAGGGATACTTCACGCATTGCGCAATGCGTGAAGTATCCCTGTTAGGTTTGTAGGCGCCAATGCGCGTTTCGCGCTGGCTGGCTGCCCGCCCGCCGCGGCGGCGCAGCGTGCCACGGCGCTTGAAGCAACTATTTCACACACAGTATCATACGAAATTGAAGGCGCTCCAACATGTTAGGAATGGCAGGCATCCATCAAAAGTACGGAGCTTTCCTCGCAAAATAAATCAAGATACTACGGCCCAAAAAGAGAGCGGTAGTCCAAAAACTCACTAAGTCCTATAGCATCCGTAATTAGTAACGTTTAGCATACACTTTATCGCCTGCCTGTTGCTTAGTCGCCATCGGCTATAAAAGGCTATAACAAATTGTGCAGCCGGCTATAGAAGCTATTGGAAATCTTACAGCCGGCTGTAGGTCTATGGTATTTTGGAACACAGATTCTACTGCCAATTTTTACCAGGGAAGTGAGTAAAAATAGATGGATAAAAAAACTTATTGTTCGGAAAAGGGTTTTCGTCATGATAGACATTTTTCATGGATAAAAGGGATCGGATTAAAAGGTTTTTATTAAGGGGGAGGGAGAGCGAGGAGTTCAGGGATACACTCAAGATTCAACATCCCCGAAAATTGTGAAAAATGCCAATATTCGACACTAGGATTGGGGGGGGGGGGGGGCATGGGGCATACTTATAGAGAGCATTTAATGTTCTTTCCATTCCCAGATTTCAGTTTTTTTCTCCACGGTCAACGCAGACCTCTGATCTCCGACGAGTTAACACGAGCCGAAAAACAATCGTTGTGAAGAGACGGAGGTACGCACGTCAGATTGAAAACCCCCACATTTCGCGAGGTATGCAATTTGACCGACAAGGAAGTCGAAATAGTTGTATCACGACTCTTACTTCCGGCACGTCACCGCGGTGCTCTAACATTTAAATCTTGAGACTCTCAGCAATCATGTATTTGACCAGCATTTGTCCAAGGTAGATTTACACAGGTATGGAAAAGTTGAAAATTTCCCATGAGCCTCAGTACGTGTCACATGACCTCGTGACGTAGGTTAAGGGGCCCGTTTTTTAATTAAATTACAATCAAATCAACATTCAAACGTTTGTGCGTTTAAACGCTAAAATTAATATCGCATAACCAAAATTGTGCAAAAAATCCCACAAAATTTTGACAAACGATAAACCGAGCATAATAAATCAAAATAATCAAAACATCCAAAATGGCTGACGTTAAGGGGCCGCTGGAGAGCCAATCAGAGGCCAGTTGTTTAGTTCTGTCCATACCTGTGTAAATCTACCTTGCATTTGTCATACAAATATTTACATTACAGAAAAGGGGGAAGACGGGGGATGGGGGGAAAATCAGCGACTAAAAACGGGTGCATCACAATAACTTCTATCGCATTGAAACGATGACATGATTGACGTTATTTTAGTGCACTTTCCTTGATGGGGGGGGGGTGAGGAGGAGAGAGAGAGAGAGAGAGAGAGAAAAATTCTAATCCATTTTAATTGGACGGTGTTTGAAAATTTTCATTCCACCGATAAGAGCTTTGGTCGTGTGAACCAAACAGTCGGTATTCGATGCCGCCTCTATAGGATTTCCGGATCGGACGACGACGAACTTTCAATTTTTTTTTTTTTTTTTTTGAAGTTTATGTGGTTTCTATTCTGTTAATTAAATTTAATGGATCTGAAAAAGAGGCTCGGTTATGCACAAGCCGAAAGTGTGGTTCGAGATGCCGAATATGTAGTTCGGTTGAAATACATAGTAAATATATGATTGGTTTAAACGATTACACGAATCACGTTCGGTTCAGTACACGAATCGCAAGTTTGATTTGACACACCGGACAGGACAGTTCAGTAAGGCGGTCATGACAGTGCCCAAAGATAAAATTAGAAAAACAGGAAATCAATTAAGACTCGGATTGAACAAAAAAATACAAGGATCATCAATCTGAAAAAGTCTATTAACCGTACTAAAATTTAAATTTTGTACCAAATTAAGAAAGTTGTGTTGGATTAATTAATATTACGTAACTATCTTAAACTAACAAAAAGGTCAGAATTGCCATGATAATGAAAAAAAAATGACCAGAAACACAACTAGCCAGACAACCAGTATACAACGCCCGGTTTACGGACCGAGTAGTTCGGCTTGCGAGGCTGATAGGTGGGTATTGGACTTCGAGCGCTCCGATTCATAAGACGGAACATTTCCCCCTCTTTTTTCAGACGATAAGATTGTAAAAAAGAGGACACTAATAATTCGAATCAAAAATTGATATTAATTATCCTAGGTCAAAACGACTTGGTATCAAAGACAGTAAGGGAATAAAAACAAAAACTTACTTCAATATCGGGCAAGTCTTTACTGAGCAAGGGGTGTGAAGTCATTTCAGTGGCTCGAACGAACGTCTAATCAGGAACTCCGACTGGAAGTAAACTGATTGATTGCCAATTGTAGCACTGAGGGTCTTCGAGCGAGAATCTCAAAAAAGCCACGCGTAAGATCGACCAAATTTCTGAGACGCAAAACAAAGCCAGCTGGTGGGATCACGCCCGACTCAGTGATAGCGAGCGTGAGTGATAATAGCTGGAATGACCGAAGCCGCCTGCGCCTTCTATTGGGCTCGCGTCGCGTCGTCGTTGGCCGTGTGGTGCAAGCAAGGAGGTGAGCACATCCCAAGGTCCGATAGGCGGTCATGGACCATGGAGTGAAGAGGAAAGGAGGCCATGACGTCACTCAAGTACGTACAACTGCAAAACTGTGCACTACGCTGCTGCCGTGCTAAGGAAGAACGCCGTATGAGCCTCCAGGCGTTGCCAAATTTCCTCTGGTGAAATACGATTTTATTGGGGAAATTGTGAATATTTTTCTTCTAAATTTTTTCAGATTATTTTGTTCGCAATTTAATCTAAAATATCTGAAAATTTTATGGAAAAATATACGTAAATGTCGTCAAAAGTGCCTACATGTTTTATCCGAGGAAATTTGGCAACTCAAGTTTTCACAAGGGCTTAAAAACGTGCGAAAACATGATTTTGAACAGAAAGGACCGAACTGCTGCCTGATTTTTTTTAATGCGGACTAGAATGATTCGTAAGTAGACTCGATGAGTTTTACTCACAGGCAGAAAAAAAAAAACCCTTTCACGACATTTTCCGCTTTTGTGCTCTACTGACACTCGAGGAAAATCAGCTCACTAGAAAGCAGACATGGAACTAGCATGAGGCCGGAAGGGGGACCCAAAATTGTTCCTGAATAGACTCAATTTTTTAGAATTTTCTGGGAGGGGGCCCATCGGGTCCTCATTTGCAGCTAGGAAATTCCCCCGAACTCCCCTTCGGAGCTGTGGAGGAGTCCTACAGATCCCTCTAGACGGGATGTCTCTCAATCCCCACCCCCGACCCAATTGAAGGGGTGCCCTTCTGGCCCCCCACAAAAAGTCCCCATCGTCCCCCATGCTCGGCAACACTGTAGGTAATAATCAAGACGGACTCAATAGGACAACCTCCTCTCTTAATGAGTATCGTGATGACGTCACGATAGTCTCAGCTTCTGGTTGGTCACGGGTGAACTGATACGAAATAAGCTCGCATCTCTACACTTTCATCGAGGAGGGATGAGGGGGGGGGGGTGTCTTCGGTTGGAGCGTGGGCTGATATGCCAGACAGCTTGCTAGCTGGCTACGTTGCTGGCTACGTAGGACTGAATGGAGGAGAAAACCATGAATGAACTGGGCAACTAACTTGGAGTGGATCCTGCAGGCTGCTGCTCTACTATACTGCCGTGGTAAGGAGAGACGCCGTGTGGACATTCGAGAGTTGCCAAATTTCCTCCAATAAAATGTTCATTTTTGAATAGATTAATGCATATTTTCTCTTGAAATTTTCAGATAGTATAGATCTAATTACAAAGAAAAGTCTCTGAAAAATTGAATGGAAAATAAATATCCGCAAGTTTTCTTGAAAATTCGTAAGTGATCAAAGGAAATTTGGCGACTAACGAAGGTTCATACGGCGTTCTTCCTTAGCACTGCAGTACAGCGTCCAGCAGCCCACGCCACGCGCGAACTAGGGGCCTCAAAGAGGCTCATCGATGGAACTATCGACTTTTACCTATCAAAGGTCGTCGTCTTGACGATCTTCGAAGGTAACCGACGTGTTTTGGGCACATCGCAGATCGGATCTTGAAATTTTCAAGGAATTTCGTGCAAAAATTGAAAATTAGGGCCAGTTTGAGAGCCCCAGTTTGAACGTGGGCTGGACGCTTGATTGGGAGCCTCCAAGCGTTCGACATGCGATCATGGTTTGGGACGAAATGCAAACGTCATGTCGCGTTACGTTGAACACATGGGCGTAGCTAGGGGGGTCCTGGGGGGGGGGGGGGCTGCCCCCCCAGAAATCTCGTGGCCCCCCCCCAGAAAAACGGGATCCTCCATCCCTGCCCCACCCCCGCTCTCCTCACGAGAGGGGGTCCCATGCCCCCCCCCCCCCCAGAGAAATTTTCTAGCTACGCCCCTGGTTGCACAGAACCAAACGCTACGGAGGTATCCACCTACGGACCTACGGAGCCTGAAAACCTCGAAAATTTCACGAAAAAAACGGTGCCTACTCTGACCCATTTGGTCAAAAATTCCAAGAGCTGAAATAGGTTAAAAGTTAAGTAAGTTACTCCGAAAGCTCAACGAGGTAAAACTTTTTATCGCCATCTTTCATCCGTCTGGCTACGTTCGGAGCGTAAACCGCATGATCGAATAAAATTGGGGGCGCAACGTTTGGTTTCCGCTCACTTTTGGCCGAAAACCCTTTATTTATTTATTTATCTATTTATTCGGTGGGTATATAGTTTGTAGGCTTTTTATCTGAAAACAGCTAATTTTTCGATGGATATGCTGCGATACGGTTGTAAAAAAAAATGTTGCCTCCTGCTGCTGCTGACACGGTAAAGGGACCCTCGGAATTACTTTCCAGACTGAAAATAGATAAAAATACTTCGGCGTAATGGAATGTTGCAAAACTTTCACAAAATACCTTCTGAGAAAATTAATTGAACGACGCACTATGGTCCACAGACCCTATTTAACGGAACTTTAGTCAAATTTTGAGGGTGGAAAAAATTAAAGTTTGGCACTACAGTTTTATAGTACATACTCTCATGGATCGTCACCTAAGTTTTCATCGACTAATAATGATTTATAAGATTGTGACGGACCCTAACAACAGAGCGCGCGACAGGTCTTCATTAGCTGATTGTGAGCCGCATTCGGTGGTGCGTTACAGGGTGTTTATTTTACCGAGTTACGCCTCATCTATGTAAATTTTTGGGCAACATGGATCCACCTGATGGCAAGTGACTTCCTTTTCACCCCGTTTCATTAATTTTGAACCGAAATTTGTATGCTTTTGAACGCTCCAAACATACGCCAAAAAATGCTAGAAATAAGTGAAATTCGTAATTTTTAGGAAGCTCTAACTTTTTTTTAATTCTAGTTAATGCTTTGCGGATTGAGAAATCTTGTTCAACATATCCTTAAGTTTAAAATGATGCCAATTTAAATTGCGCCTTTTTGCGCCTAACGGTCGAAATCAATTTTTTCGGAGTGCACCTCCGTACATCAAAATGTGGAATATTCCATGCATTTTTGGCGTTTTTGCGACTGTTAAATTTTTTCTAGGTACAAAATAAAAGTATTCCGATATATTTTGATCTACTGAGTCCGAAAATGACCTTTGTTTTTTCTTATCACCTCTCACTTTTCCGAAAAAGCGACTTTTTCCCGGGAAAATGAGCAATTTTGACGTATTTTTGTCATAATTGCAATTCATGTTGATAAATTATACTGGACCCGTGATAAAGAAATTCTGTCATGTATATTAAGCTGCTAAATCCGAATATGACATAGGTTTTGGTTTATCACCCTCCACTTCTCCGATAATGCCGATTTTTCCGCGCCTTTTGGGTAAAACCTTTCCCGGACTCTAAGTGTGTTAAAAATACGGTTTAAAATTGATTTCGATGTTTGATATATCGATTCTTATGTATTTTGACTTGCTAAACCCGAATATGACCTTAGATTTTTCCTATCACCCCTCTTTATCCCGGAAAATTCAATTTTCCTCGGAGAACGAGCTTTTTTGGTATTTTTGCGACGATTTTCCGTATTCTGAGGAAAACGGGGGGTTGTAAGAGGCAAGTTGAGGTTGAACTCCGGTTGAATATTTCTTAAGACGTCAGAGAAGACCTAAAGAGGAACTTGGAAAATCGCTACAACTCCATACAATAGGAAAATTGGCGCAAAAATACCGAAAAAGCTCGTTCTCCGAGGAAAATTGAATTTTCCGGGATAATGAGGGGTGATAGGAAAAATCTAATGTCATATTTGGGTTTAGCAAGTCAAAATACATAAGAATCGATATATCAAACATCGAAATCAATTTTAAACCGTATTTTTAACACATAGAGTCCGGGAAAGGTTTTACTCAAAAGGCGCGGAAAAATCGGCATTATCGGAGAACTGGAGGGTGATAAACCAAAACCTATGTCATATTCGGATTTAGCAGCTTAATATACATGACAGAATCTCTTTACCACGGGTCCAGTATAATTTATCAACATGAATTGCAATTATGACAAAAATACGTCAAATTTGCTCATTTTCCCGGGAAAAAGTCGCTTTTTCGGAAAAGTGAGAGGTGATAAGAAAAAACAAAGGTCATTTTCGGACTCAGTAGATCAAAATACATCGAAATAGTACTATTTAGTGCCTGGAAAAAATTTTACCTACATGTTGCAGAGGTCAACGGTCGCAAAAACACCAAAAATGTCCATTTTTTCCGGGTAAAATCGGCTTTTCCGGAAAATTTAAGGGCGATGGACCAAGACGGAGGTCATATTTGGATTTACCGCCTAAAAATACATGAGAATTATCTGATCTCGACCGAGAGACACTTTTGTTATTATTTTTATACATGTCAAAATAGGGTGGAAAAAATCTTCTGTCTTAAAAGCGCCAGAAATCACATTTGAAGTTAAGTTTCTCGGTCAGGATGTTACTATTTTGTTAAACTAAGATGTAAAATGAAATCAGCGACCCAAAAAACATAAGATCCAACACCTTTTATAACGAAGCAGTGCATTTTCGAATAAAGTTCCGTTAAATCCAGTCTGTGGACCATAGTGCGACGTTCGGAAGGGAGCACTTCACCCATTGCGCCAAACACAGTGCGGTCAGGAGCGGTTGGCGTGAAACGCATAGCGCCTACAAGACCGCATAAATACTGCACGCATTGCGTCAAACAGTGCGGTCAGCGCGAAACGCATAGCGCCTACAAGACTGCATGAATACTTCTCGCATTGCGTCAATCGCAGTGCGCTCAGCAGCGTTCGGTGTGATACGCACAGCGCATACAAGACTGAAGGAATATACTTCACGCATTGCGCCAAACACAGTGCGATCAGCGCGGCGCGGTGATGGAAGTTAAAATTATTAAACCACATTTATGTTTGTTCTTTCATAATTTTTTCCTTCATTTCTTTTAAATGGAGGACCTTGTCGACACTGAGATAGGTTTACGGAACTTAACTTTCGCGCTAAGTTCTGTGAACTTTTGCTAGTAGTGTTGACAGGACTTTCGCAAAAAAATGTATCCAACACGAGTAGAAAAACGCGTCTTATGCACCCCTCCCCTTCCGGCACGTTCACTTGATGGTTTTTATTGATGTTTCAAAACGAATGAGAAGGGGGCGGCAAAATACAGGTGGCCCAAGGGCGGCAAGTAGGTAAATCCGGCCCTGATCCTGATCCCATGCATAAATTTGATCGCATTTAGCAAAAAGGAACCAGCACAAAAAATTCCTCTTTATACTGAAATAAAATTGTAAGAAAAAAGCACACTGGTGAAAAGTTGGTAGATCGGTTAATTCTGTAAGAAAATCTAGGGCACCTAGGACGGGCTCTTTCAAGGTTTAGTGAGCAATCCACGTAACCTTGCCACTAAAAGGGTGCCACCAAAGAGTATACTGTAACAGTTGTTGGAGGACTGATTCCCCAGACTTGATCCAAAAATCCAAGTATGATACAGAGCGCCCCTTCATGTTTACAGATATGCAATTTCAGTGGGAAAAATTACGGCAACTTTTTCAATTAAGTCAAAACTACTTATTAGATTCAAAACGCTATCAGAAGATGGTACTGTGACAATTTTTCAGCTGACCTAATACTAGGTACCCCTAATTTCGGACACAATCATGGTCTGATGATGTCAGACTTCTAATGGATGTAACAGGAAAATAATGTAATCTAACAATTGATACATTACTAAAACATTTTAATTAACATTAACAAACACTCACAGAGAAAAAGTGACAGATATAGACACATTTTCTTCTTTTTTTTCTATTAAGGTCTTTCAAAACACAATAAATTAGTAGAAAAATAAAGTTAAGAGATTTCAACAAAAATCACAGTGTACACAACTATCAAAAGTTACAAACCTTGATGGTACGAAGAATAAACTTAAAAGTTAAAACATTACTGTTTTTGAGGTCAAAAGTTGTTATTCTTTAGAGACAGAAATGAACATTTTGAATAGAACCTTTCTGTACTTAAATTTGCAGTTATTTGCGATAGATTTCCTGAAAATAAACGTTAGAGCTCATTACAGGAAAAGACCAAACATTAGGAATAGTCTTTTTCTAAAAGTGGTTGCTACCAATGATTCTTATTTCTTGCGGAAGAATACCGCCTTCAAGGGAAATTCTATCATAGTTTAGCGAGAGTCAATACCTAACTTTTAAGTATTTCTTTTTTCAAATAAATATACTTAGGTCATATTTGTTAAGCACTACTTAACTGTCATCGCAAGAATTACACTGAAACCTACCTAGTCTTATTAATAACAAAGAAAAAAAGAAGGAATAATTTTAAAATATATAAAATTAATCAAAGTAGTTTTATCAAATTTTTCATGTATAAGCTATTAAAAGCGTAAAAATTGTTTAGTATTTCTCAACACACTTTTCATAAATTTAATTATCAACCTAAGAACCCTCTTTTCTTTGCAAATGGAAGAATAAATAATTAGGATTACTGTATTTTTCTCATCCAGGAGAAAACTTTAAAAAAAGAGATGCTCGAGAAGATGCATTGGGTTAGGTACCTGGTTACACAGTAAATATTTTGAAACTGAATTATAAAATTCAGTAAGTTCATAGCCTTTAAAGAGGAATCTTCCTTTTTTTTATTACCATCAACGTTTTTGTACTTATATCTTGTACCTAGTAAGGAAAAATTTAGATTGCTTCAAATAAAATTTTACATATGTCATGACACAATTTTGATGAGCAACTGATGTTCCAGGCCCATGTTAGCTCACTGGCAAAACTTCAGCATTTTCAAATGCCCTTTGGATTTGCCAACAATTCTTAGGGGTAGATAATTATTTCTCTACCAATACTGTAGAAAACAGGACATTTTTAGAACCAACTGCTTTTCCCAATGTCAGTCTATTTTGCACAAAATCTAAATTCCAGGAATAAAATTTATGCAATTCAAAGCAGTCAAAGGATTAACAAGAATCATGGAAAAAAAATAGCATAATAATAAATGCAATTTTGGAAATCAAGAAATTCCAAAATAAAAAATAGCTTACAATAGTTGAGGTAAATGCAAGGTTCTATCACTTTCAGAGACAAAAAAAATTACTGATGAAACCAACTTTTCATCCTCTTTCTATCCTTTTGAGTGAAGAGGAAGAGAAGAAAACCTGATGTTCAGCATTTAGTTCCTCTCTTAAGTAATTGTCATGAGTTTCTGTTTACAGGAAACGAGAAAAAAAAGCTGCAATGTATTAAAAATTTCAACCCAGGTAATTCAGGAGATCAGATCTAGTAAGATTTGTAGACTTCTACTTCTTACAAAGGAACATGAAAGAAGGAGTGCCTTTCAATAAATATAGTGGCCAGATAAATATAAAAATGGAATTCCTTCACTTTATAGTTTGTTTTCTATAGATGAAGGCCTGCAGCTTCACTTGCAAAAACTAGAGTAACAAAATAAAAAAAGAATACCCGGCAATATAAAAGAGTTAGGTGAGAGATGGGAAGGTTAAACTTTTCAAATAACAGTTTAAGAACCTAAACTGGAAAACTTGGATTAAAAAATAGATACATTAAACAATTATTTATGAAAGCAATGGAAATTTTCTCTTCACCAGTATGTATTTCATATATTAAGCACCAAATGCTTTGTACACCATTGAGACATGAAAATATCATATTCGTATTTCACAGCTGATTGAAAATAAGTTGTTATTGGTGTTTCAATATTCTTTGGAATGATATAAAAAAATGCAAGTCTGACAAGGATACCTGTTAGAACTGTGGAAAGTCCATAAAATTTAAAAAAAAAAAAAAAAAAACCCATACCTACTCCGGGAGTAGTTTTGCCTACGAAGAGGGACACGATTTTTTATTTTAAAATTTTGTGGCGTTTGATATTTGAGTATGCTTTCCTCGATGTTCAAGAAAGTGTCACCTTGCAGGCGAAACACCGAAATTAGTTTTCTCGTTTTCTCTCTTTGTGTAATGCAAATATGATGAATATAAGAGCTATTGCACTTATCTGTTGTTTATTAAATTATTTCTGCTTTGTACAAAGAAATGTACAATTTTCATCGTACATGTTGTAAATAATTAACACGATTCAACATTGCAAATGACAATTCAAATTATTTATCGTAGTGTTTTTTTTTTTTTTTTTTTTTTTGGAAAGTACTTAATTCTAAAAATTGCTACTGAAGACCTTGTTATGTTCGATATCATTGATATGATTGTATTTATACATTAGCATTATTGTAACTAGTGGCCATTTACTCAGCAGTACTTTAAATGTTCCGCCGCTCTGAAACTGCGGCTCCCTGGTTCCCTGCACGGTCCTCATGCCCTAGCTTTAGGGCATACCCAGAATGTCTACATCTAAACCCATACCCAGTCATCAATAGAATAATTAACATTTGTAGAAATAGGAAGAAATTAATTCCATTGTCTACAGCTAGCAAATTTTGTTCCTTTTTTTTTTCTATCACTTATTTCACTTGCTTCACCTAAGATTTGTTCATTTCTAGAATGCTTTCTTGAGCAATTTTTTTTCCCCAAGATTGTACACCTCGAGTTAAAGCCCGAGTGAAAGCTGCCCAATTATTGTTCAGGCAGTGATTGCATCCCACAAAGCGCGGCAGTACTTAGTCTTTTGGAATTAAAAAGTCAACAAAAGTGTCTGATCAAATAAGTAGGCAATGCTTAAATAAAAACACACATTGAATTTCTGAAATTCAATTCAGTCAAATTGCCCTGGAGTCAGCGGATTAAAGCTTTTTGAAAGAGCTGTAAGTGAAATTCATGAGGTTTAACCATCACAGATACATGCCGTCGATTAAGTAATCAACTCGGCGATAATTTTGATGGACCGAGAATTTATACTTCAGCCTAAGAAATAGAACGATACTCAATACGATCAGAAAAACAATAATGACACACAGCGAAAAAGTTGTTAAGAAACTACTAGCATTAGAAGAATACGAGTTTTTTGTTTCATCATAATCAGCGATTGAATAATCATCAGATGTGAAAGGTGGTTTTGTTACAGGTTCTGCAGTAGTGGAGGCTACAGTTACATTCTTTTTTCCGAAAACTGAAGACACATTTCCAGGAACAGGCTTCGTCTCATTAACCACATTACTAATATTTTTTGCACTAATATCTAATTTGAGAACTTTCTTTTCTGGACTCTGGGCCACCCCACTTGCAGATGAATGAATTTTAGACGATGAATTGGAGCTTGAATCCGAAGATGAGCTAGTCTCCTCATCTGACAGACTAACACCTTTCCGAGCGACGACGGTGCTGGAATGTTTTTTATGAAGTTCATTCACCTCCAATTTGTCATGTTTAATTGGAAATAAGTGACCTAGAGACAGAGAGATGAGAAACAAAATACATCAGAGAGTGCTTCGAGTAAAAATGGGGCACCAACAAACAGCTGCTTCGGTTCTTAAAAGCTTGCTCGATTTCTGCTTGGTTGAAATTGATCTGATTGAAAGAACCTTAATGAGATTAAAATGAGCCTTTCCGTGTAAACCACTAGGTACTGCTACATTAAATGCACTTATCACTGAACCTAAAATTGAATAAACATGATTTCTTCTTCCTTTTTTAAAATTTAATTTGCATTTTCAAATAGATTTAAAAGGAGAACTCTAGGTTTGACTGAAAAAATCACTTAATAAAATATGTAGAGATTTTATTTATTTCCTTTCACACCAAAAGCAATACTTGTCCAAAACTACAGTCCATATACACACATTTGTTTCCAATCACACCGAGAGCAAATTCCAAAGTTATAACATTTTATATACATTGACAATTGAAAAAAATATTGAACGAAAATGTTAACAGGGATTAACCAGGCTGAGGCGTCAAGTAAAAATGGATGATAAGGAAAAATTGACAGAACAAAGATGCCAAGAATAAACAACAATAGAGTTCTAAAAAGCAGGATTAAAAACACAAGAGATAACTGTTAAATTAAATAAGAACGATGTAAGGCTTCAAGGCAGTCAGTAATACACCCATAATTACATACTGAAAACTGTCATCAAAGAGCACTTGCAATTAATTATCTAAGTACCTGTATGTATCACCCTGCTCTAATGAAAGAAAAAAGTCAAACTCTGTACTTACTAGCAGATTCCAAAGCCTGACGATGATGAAACTAAGTGCAAAGAAAAAAGTAGGTGCAAAAGAAATGAGCCAAAAACGAACAAATGAAGGAGTTAGGGACTTCCAGCACAACTACAAGGCAACTAAAAATCATTGTCTTCCGCTCGAGTTTTCAGACTTCAGTTACTCTATACAGTTAAAGTATTTCATGTTGATCCTTTGTGGGTGGACATGGGCTGCCCAAATGATTCCGTTAAAATTAGAGTGATAGATGTCTGTTTCGGTCATCTGATCAGCTATTCACTAGGCCAGAAGAATTAACTCGGATACATAGCCAGGGGTTTTTTGGGTGGTACGTTCACCAACGCCTTTGAATACCCGTGAAGGAAACGGTGGGTACTGCCTCGTCTTGTGGGGATGTCTCGCCGGGAGAACCACCAGTCCTTGTGACGGGGGGGAGCGGAGTTTTTTAGTCGAAGTCGCGCTGCTGAACATCAAGCATGCCTCAATCTTGCGCGTGCTCGGTGCGGGTGACCCTCTCGATCCCCCTGTCAGCCGAATGCGGCTGTCGGGGGTGGGACGGGCCGCCCATTCCTGGCACACGAGCAGTAGTTGCCAGTTTGCTCCCCGCTCAAAGCAATAAAAAAAACTCAAATACAGTGAAAAGCGGAATTGCATACAATCTCCCGCCAGATTCTACAGTTACTTAGGATATGCACTAGAAACGCAAATCATCCTTATGGCTGATCATTAATTGGTATCATTAGATTCAATAGCTGATGCTCCACGAATCATGACATCGGCACGGACGAATCAGTTTAAGAACACAGTTTGGTGATTAGGGGGACCACTGATAATTTACAGAAAACCTTGATAGTGACCGCTGCTAGCTGATAATTACAGTTGTCACCACGGTTGCAGATCTTTCCAAACACCACAGATGCTTTGAATTGGGTGATCTTCCCTTGTACCTACACCACAACTGATGCGCGACATCAAGATTGAAACATGATAATAAGTACATGCAATAATGATTGCATGCACCTGTGGAGTGGGCTTCAGTATAACCACATCATGGCTTCAGACTAATATTTATTTTATACCTTGTACGTCGGGCATTTCCTCAAAATGTCATTTATGGCTCCCAAGCAACCCATATGGCATAGCGGTTATCATGATGTTTGTGCCAAATTAATGGTTCAAGGATGGAAGAAAGTGCACCAATGGTAAGATACATGCGGAGGAGGGAATAAAAGTTAACATGACTTCCAAGCGTGTGAAAGCTTACCTGATCCTGAGTTCACAGCAGTGCTATTTGAGGATGTGACATCTAACTTGGATAGCTTCTCCGCGGAACAATCATAGTAGCTTGATAGGAGAGTTAGAAGAATGAGAATATTCATCCACTGTGACACGAAATACCTTCTGGACATGATTGAGTCATAAGAACATAACGTACCAGAATTGATCTAGTTGAGTGAAAGGATTGATTGAGCGCACAGTTCAGTCATACTCAGTAACTTGCACTCACCATTCCTGGTTGCAGAATTAAAACAGGTAAAATGTTGCGAAATGAATTACTTTCATCGCGGTGACCGCTGTCGCACGTTCGTCCACACATTTCACGTTCACGAGTTTGTTGTTGTTTTGGTATTCTCATGGAAAATTCTGACGTCATAAGAAAATTTCCCACTGACTTGCAGCAGCCAATCAAAACCTAAGACTAGCTTACGTCTCTTTTGGGCGGTAGTTTTAAATTTCGCGGTCGTTGGCTCGTTCCGCTGCCTGGCTCTGGCTAATATAGAGGGAATTTTTCTCCCCTTTTATAGGTACTGCTTTGAAAGGAGAGTGATTCTACGTAGGAAATAGGCAAATACCGTTAGTGCTGACACATTTTTTTTAATGCTGGTTTATATTCAAATAACCTATTGTGAAAAAGCGGAACCGGTACGTCTCCGATGGATAGATTTTTTTTTTTTTTCACCGTCCCAAGCTAAATAAAGAAAGAACGGAAAAAACCAGGGCCCCCGTTGGCTTTCAGAGGTGGTGGCCTCCTTTGAGGGGCTTGGTAGACAAATGGGAGGTGTAATCAGGACCGGGTTTTCCTACTTGCCGCCCATGGACCGCCTGTATTTTGCCGCCTCCTTCTCATTCGTTTTGAACCATCAATAAAAACCATCAAGTGAACGTGCCGGAGGGGGAGGAGTGCACAAGACACGTTTACTCGTGTTGGAAACATTTTTTGCGAAAGGTCCATCAACACTACTGGCAAAAGTTTACGGAACTTGGCGCGAAAGTTAAGTTCCGTAAACTTGTCTCTGTGTCGACAAGGTCCTCCATGTATAAGAAATGAAAGAAAAAATTATGAAAGAACAAACATAAATGTGGTTTAATAATTTTAACTTCCATCACCGCGCCGCGCTGACCGCACTGTGTTTGGCGCAATGCGTGAAGTATTCCTTCAGTCTTGTATGCGCTGTGCGTATCTCACCGAACGCTGCTGAGCGTACTGCGATTGACGCAATGCGTGAAGTATTCATGCGGTCTTGTAGGCGCTATGCGTTCCACGCCGACCGCTCCTGGTCGCACTGTGTTTGACACAATGTGTGAGGTATTCATGGAGTCTTGTAGGCGCTAATATGTGTTACATGCCGACCGCTGAGCAGAGGGCTTCTTCTTTTCATCTCGAGTCCTCGTCATCATTCCTCTCTGCGCCACGCCGCTCCGGGCCAAATTGCATGTTTGGTCTCTCTCTGAACTCAACTAACTAAAGGTTCAGTCTCTTGTATCACCGAAAGACGAAAAAATTAGCAATCACTATACTCTCAGGAAAAATAGATTTTGTCGCCTTTTCTCGTTGGTAATTTTTTTGTTTGAATCTAATTTTTTTTATACCTACATTTAAAAAAATTGCAAAATTTGCCCCCATGGGCCGCGGCCCACGTGGCCACCCTCTTAATCCGGCCCTGGGTGTAATTAGTGTAGCAGATCAAGATCAGCAGAAGCGACCCGATGCATTTACAGTGTTGATAAGATTTTTCATCGTGGATTTCTTCAAAGAAACGAGAGAGGTTTGATGGTTTTTTATTTCACTGCAAATCATCGTTATTTCGAAGAAATAGATTTCACCATCCGCGTTCAGTTCTTCTACCACTTCCGTCTTCACTACGTATTTCAGGTCATCGGCAAACTTCCGGTTTTCGACTTACCGTAATCACTTTCCAATTCCGATTTTCACCATCTGCTTCAGGTTTCCACTTTTTCATCAGACCACAGAGTCTCCCTTCCCGCTTGACATTTTTCTGTCTCTCTCGCACACCTAAGCGACTCGCCAGGTGAATAGAGTTGCCTACAATGGGGCTTCAGCAGATCAAGGTAGCTAGGGTGTAACTGCTCTTCGAGGCCGGCACGTCACGGGGGAATTCGATGTTTGACCCCTTTGACGAAAAAGGGCCACCAGCTCGGCCGAATCACGTGATCAGAGTTTCCTTTCCCGCTTGACGTTTTTTTTGTCTCTCTCGCACATACCTAAGCGACTCGCCAGGCGAGCAGAGTTTTCGATGAAGAGCTTGTTGGAAGAAACCGGGGTGTAACCGCTTGCTTGAACAGATCAACTGGATTTTTATGTTATTACCGTCCATGCAGACCTATATTCTACCTATGTCCTCACTATGCAGATCCTGTACCATCTTTTTCGAAAAATTCGAAAATTACGCTAAATGCAATCTGTACGACACGGTTATAGAACATTTCGTCAACGATTTTTTGTCCGCGCACCTATTTTTTCCAGTAGTTTACGTCCACGCGTTTTTTCGGAAGGGGAGTTTTGGTCCATACTTACTATACTTGAGACCCAAAGTTAATTGGTCCACATGTACATACAAACGACAATTGCTTACGACGATTTTGGATGAAAATGTTTCATGTCTTGGAAGAATGAGGGTTTGCTTGTTTTTTGTTTTTTATTTTGTTTGTTTGTTCCAACGGAGAAAAATATATAATTGAGATTTTTTGTAAAGATGAGGGAGCGTCATTTCCATGAGAGAAAATTCACTAAAACTCTCTACACCTCTTTGGTGCAACAGGACTTAATTATCTTTCAAGAAAATCCCATATTTTTATACCTGAACTGGAAAACCTTTTGATTTGCCTCAGCTAAAGGATCTCATATTTTTCCTGTGCATGAAAACTTCGCTTCGGCACTGGTTTGCCACAGCGCTTCGAGCTACTATTTCGCCACGGAGGTGTTGCACAGTATCATATGAGATCGAAGGCACCCCAACGTATCATGATTGATGGCATCTTTCAAAAGCACGAAGTTCCCTCGCAAATTAAATCGAGTGACGACAACAAAAAGAGAGCGGTAGTCATAAAACTTACTGTCCTATTATCTGTATTTAATAACGTTTAGTATGATTTTTAACTTCATTAGAGGAACAAGTGACCTAATTTAAGGAGAAATATCCTCAAATTTACCGCCGAGATTTCCTTATGACTTAATAAAAAAAATAATGTTTTCTTAACGAAGAAAAGATGCTTTTATAAAAAGGAAAGTCACTTATTACATCAAGCAGAAACCCGCTTTTATTCATCTATTTTATTCTTGATTCAAAATAAAATCTTATTGACGGCATACTCAAGAATGTTCCTTTATCTCTCTTATCTCGACTTACTATGCAAGGAAAGCTCCGTACTCTTAAAGGATGCCTGTCATTCTTATTGTTGGTATGTTGGAGTGCCTTCAATTTCGTATAATACTGTACAACACCTCTACTGTGAAATAGTGAAGCGCCGTGGCACGTGGCACGCTGCGGCGCGGCCAGCCAGCCAGCACGGAACGCGCATTGGCGCCTACAAACCTAAGGGATACCTCAAGCATTGCGCAATGCGTGAAGTATCTACTTAGGTTTGTAGGCGCCAGTGCGCGTTCCGTGCTGGCAGCACGTCGCATCACTCCGCTTTATGCTACGGCCTATTATTTAAACTCGCGGAGTCAGTGTTTTTCAACTCATGATTTTTATATGTTTGCACACTCTGCATGGGTTACTTTAATTTAAATTGATAAAAAAATATGTATATGAAAGGAAAATTTAATGTGTGTTTTGTAAATATTAAGGTGTTTCCTTGCCGTATTTAATTATTTTCAAAGCACATTAATTTAACCTTTTATATTTTGTGCTTTTACTGTGCTGCAGCGTGGTGTGAGCGCAACCAAACGCTCAAAATAGGACGCATTTGACTCTCGAAGATTGCATGCTTTTCGGTTTTTTCCCTCTTTTATTCATTTGTGCATAGTTTCTTTCGACACAACTACTGCTCATTGACTTTAATATCGATGCCATCGCTTGGAAAAGGTTTTACAAATATTTACCACGTTTTAAAAACGTAAATATTTTTAAAATAAAGTAATATTTTCTTTTAAAAAAAAAGTATTTATAAGGTTTATTTTTCATCGAAAATTTTAAGGATATGGAAATAAAACCAAATATTCACCCATGACAATTTAAAAAGATTGATCAACAGAAGGAAAAAAAACATTTCATTTAAAAAATGAGTTACCACAACAACTCTTCCGTCTCTCTCAATTTTCTTATTTCATTATTGTCAGTATAATTTTACATACAGACTAAAATATGACACTTGGACCAAGTAACTGTTGCTTATTTCACGCGTGGACGTAAACTACTGGACAAAACACGTGTGCAGACGAGAAATCGTTGACGGAATGCCCTGAAACAGTGCGACACACTGACTGATTTCAGACGAATATTTCGCAAGAAATTAAATGAACTTAAAATTATAAGAAAAAAACTTTGGAAAATCACTAAGAAAACAAGTTATGTAAATATATGTTTTAAATTTTATTTTTTCAAATTTCTCTTACGAGTCTTTTTTAGGACCCTGTTATCTAGGTCAACAAACCTGATCAATAGAAAGTCTCTTCGCAGGGGAGACGAATGGAACGAACAGAAAAAGACAATCACTTATGAACAGAAATATCCATCAAAATTAGTTCAGAATTTGTTTCAAAGTTGGAAATTAGGAATTCATATAGAGCGTGGGACTGTCTCTTTGCCTATATCCGTCAAAAACTGGGAGCGTGAAGAGGCCACCACGAAAGCCCGAAATTCTTCGACCAATCAGAGAGCGAGACTTTTTTGGTAGCGTAAGGATTGAGGTATAGGTAGTCTCTTACTCGGGTTCTACAACTGACCATTCCTGTGCAATTGTGCATCTCTTAAGAGTTGAGAAAAGCGGAAGAGCCTTCAATTTTGTAACATGCAATACGCACATCCGTGGACCACGAATAGTTGCAGCAAGGCGCCACAATCAACACACCCTCCGGCCCTATCATGGTAAATATTATCCGATACCCAAAAGATACTTAAAATATAATACAAATTTAAAAAGAAAAAGAAAAAAACCTTCTCAGAACCAAAGGTAACCTGATTCTTTAGTGATTTCTAAGTTTCTGTTTTGATAATTTTAAGTTTCGTTAACACTATCGCGGAATATCGTCAGAAATCGATCAGGAGGGAGGGGGCGACATTCGCCGGTCAGTACATAGGTTACGTTTAAAATTAATGATTGGTCCGTGGTCGAAATTTTCAGATTTTTGATCGGTCAGTCGGTGGACTGGGTAAAATCATGGGCCGGTTTATTTTAGGGACCCCAGCATGAATTTAAGTGGACAGAGGAGCATGACCCCCTGGAAAAATGATACTCAACCCTAACCCCTCTTACGGGAAGGGAGGGAACATGAATTAACCCCTACATACAAAGGAGGTGCGAGGGGCCTTCTCCGGAACATTTTGGGGAAAAAAATCTGCATTTTGAATTTTGAGGCTACTATGGCTTAAATTTTCATGGCAAATACTGTGGATTTTGTGATTGGATTGAATTGCTCAATCCTTTTCTTTTCATCTTGCATAGCGTAGCAAGAAAATTGATGGTAATATTTGATATTCGATTTTTTGAGAGGGGGGGGGGGAGGACCTCTCTCCCTACCCACTTGATAGGTGCAAGAATTCTAATGGACACTAGTCATTCTAATAACAGGCAGGCTATCCTTACGCACTCATATATCATAAATAAAAACTAAACTAAAAAATGGGGGAAAATACTATAATAAATGCAAATTAGAGAGAGGAATCCTTGAAAACAGGGGTTGATTGAGGAAGAGGGAGAGATTGCGATGGCGAAAAGTAGATAGATCTACACTGTAATTCTAAAGTTGACTAATAAGTAGGTACCTAGCAAAATCTCAGGCGAATCGAATACCAGTGTTAAACTGCTTGCATCATGTCTAATTGAAGGAGGAACATGTGACCGATGAGCGGCAAAAAAGCATTCATCTCAGCGTATTAAAGTAGGGCTGTTTGTCGTAAAATAATAAGATATTGACGATGGAAACATTTGCAAATCTGTTTTTAAAAATCGAAAAAAACGTAGTTTTATACACATTCGAGTAAAAAAAAAGGAAGAAAAAAAGTTGGTTCCTTTCTTCCAAAGTCGATCGCCAAAAACGTGGGTAATGATACGACGGACTCATCATACAGAACCAAACATAAATCCTAGAAATATTATATAGTAGATGTTATTTTGGTGGACCCATTAAAGAAAAAAAGAAAAGAGCCACCGTAGAATATCATAAAATTAGAGTGTATGGCTTATTTTAAATTTTTATAATGTCACAACTGAACAAGATCCGACTGAATGGAAACCAAAATTCAACGTTTACCTACTTAAAATTATGCATGTTACTAGCCTCAGCGCACCTCGAAAGAGGCACTAAAATATTATTGTTAATTAAAAAAAATGGTATAAATTAATTGATGTGGCGGTTGTATTTTCCCGATAGAAAATCTACGAAGGCCGGAGGAAGGGTTAGAGCAAGAAGAGAATAAAAATAGATGACACACGCATAGTACGAAGCGCAAATAAAAAGCCTCTCCGAGATGGGACTGCAGCGAGTGCGTGAATTATAATTAGGTAGCTATCGAAAAAATTGAATAAAATAGAAAACGTAATGCTCCGATCGAATCACGCATAGGTGTGCAGCGGGAAGGAAATTCAACTTATATTTTAGGTCAAATTGTGGAGGTTATCTTATTGGCATCAGCTCAATTCCCCTAAACCGTAGCTTTTTCCAGCACGTCCAGAGAGATAATAATAGACATAATGCTGGGCCAAAGTCAAGTATTCTTCAACACCAATATCTGCTCGAAAATTCAAACAGGATCTCATCTTTACGGTTTATTTCTTTAGTAATAATTCGTTTATTAATTGCTCCATTACTGTTTTGTTTTGCGTGACAAATCGCTGCGTGGATTCAGGCAAGTTTCGACCTTGTGTGGTTTTGGTTTTTTTAGCGAGTGTATTTTTAAGCTCAGTGCATGATGTTATACATAGAACGTAAACAATGTTCACCTAGCTTTAACTTCGTCAGTGATGGTTTCCACTTGAATTAATATGATATCAGCCGCTTATCGAAAGTCGGGCTTAATAAAACACATTTTCTCCGTTCTATGCCTCTCATTAATAACCAAGTGTGTATTTTTCACGCACCCGCAATAATTATGACTACGATCGTATATTGGCCGTCTAGAAATTGATTATTTCAAAACCAAATAAATGCGCGAACGAAAACTATATTTCAAGGATTGAATGCGTTTTTTTTTTTCATCGAGAGGGACGAATCGACGAAATATCTTCCAAATAATCCATTAAACCAACATCCCTTCAGAATAGGTACTGCTACATATACATACATTTACCCTTCAAATTTCACGCAATGCCATAAATAAGGTACGAACATTCTTTTTTTTTTTTTTATTATTTTTTGAGACGCGTAGCTGAGTCAAACCGCTAATTTAGTTCAGGAACAACCTATAACTTTGTGTGCTCTGAGCGAAACTGTGTACTTAATCATTACCTAAGTACATATAGAAAAAGAGGAAATAATATAAATTTACAATTTAGGTACTACAATAAGTCCATTTAATTGCACAAATGAGTTACAGTGTGCGAGTATAGGTACCACCTTGCGTAGATATTTAAACCTGATACACAAAATATACCTGCGGGCCTAATTTCCCACCTTCCTGATAGAGAAAATACTATTAGTTAGAACTAAAGGTACCAAAAAAAGTAAAAATCTTGGTTTGCGACTTTTAAAATCTCCTTAAGTATTTCTCTTTAAAGTAAAATCTACGTATGGAGAAAAATTATCACTTTCAGTTCGCGAGATTTGTCGTGATTATGGCATTTCGAGAATGCCTCCGGTTAAGACACTCGCGGATTCCTGGTTTCCCGTTGAAAAATTAAACATCAAATGGGTAAACTCGGAAAACACGTAGGTACCGTCCCCAATAATTGCAATGTCTTAAAGTAAACTCCCATATTTTATTCCATGGAAGGAATAAAACAAGCCAACTTTTTCGCTTGCATTTATTTTAAATATTAGACGAGCAGAGAACAATCACGTACCAAGTTTCCAAGGAATTACGTTCATGAGTTTTTTCCAAAAAGAAATGAAGTTGGATGGGCACATTCTGCAACGTCGCAAATCATGGTCTGATTTTTCCTACAGTTTACAAAGGTACCTACTCATCGGTGTAATTTGAAGCGCTTAAAGGCAAACCCTAGAGAAGGGGGGCTAAAGATGACGGCTGCGGTAAAATTACCTTGAGGGGAGGGAGGGGTTTTAAAATCTCTCGAAAAGTGCTTTGAAATCGATTAAAATTGCATAACCCCATAGAAAGGCCAACCGTGAAATTTTCGGAGAGGAGGGCAATTTATTGTCGCAACCGGTCCTCCCCAAATAGAGACCCTGGATTAAGTTTAAAGTACTTTTTTTTCGACCGCCCGATTTACTAACAGAAATATGGCTCAATAGGAAATTTTGCCTCCGCGGACTGAAGTGTCCGTCCCTGTGGACGGTCATGAACGTATCAACGGTGAAAATTCAAAAACGCGTATCTCGTTCGCGGTGTTTCAAAATCTCCCGCTCCTATTTTGTTTTTTCAAGAAAGAAGGCGGAACCGGCACTATATTTCGAAATATGATAGTCTTCACTCAGAGATAAAATGAATGAAGCTTTTAAGATATGACATTAAGTATTTTCCGATTTAAAAAAAATTGGACAGGAAATCTGCGACGTCGCAAAGCCGAGATACGCGTTTTTGCACTTGCACCGTCGATAAAGCGATGTACACAGGAGGTACTATGAGACCAGAAAGCAGTGTGCACACAGGTTTTACAGAGAAACAGAGGGAGACCGCATGGATTTATAAGGGTAGCACTTTTAGTATCAACTTTGAGCTGAGTCTTGACTTAAGGACGTTTTAACGAATTTGATTGGCTTAACCTGCCGGTAGTATTTGTGATATACAATTCTGCCGTGCAACGCAAAAACACCGTAAACGCCATTTTAAATTTTTCGGAAACAATATCCCTGGTAAAAATTGGCGATAGGAGCTGCGTTTCAAAATACCGTAGGAATTCTTATAGCCGGCTAAAGAAGGCAATAGAAAATCATATAGCTGGCTGGAGAAAGCGGAGCAAATCATACAGCCGGGCTATACGAAGCGATAAAAAAGTATGCAGGTGGGCTATAGTTCCTATCGCCGGGCTTTACACTTTATCGCCATCGGCTATAAAAGGCTATAAGAAATTGTGTAGAAATTCGTGTGCTTCGGAAATCATTACCTTTTGATACAAAGCCAACATAATATTCACAAAACAAACATTATATTTTCCTTTAATACACATTTTTTCATCCATTAAAATGAGAATAATTCATACAGGATGTGCAAAGATTTCAAAATCATGAGTTGAAAAACGCTGACTCCGCAAGATTATATTGGAGCATAACGCAGAGCGGAGCGGCGCGCGGCGTGCTGCCAGCGATAAGCGCGCACCAGCGCCTACAAACCTAACAAGGATACTTCACGCATAGCGCAATGCGTGAAGTATCCCTGTTAGGTTTGTAGGCGCTAAGGCGCTTTTCGCGCTGGCTGCCCGCCCGCCGCGCCGCAGCGTGCCACGGCGCTTGAAGCAACTATTTCACACCAGAGGTATTTCACATCATACGAAATTGAAGGCGCTCCAACATATTAGGAATGGCAGGCATCCTTCAAAAGTACGGAGCTTTCCGCGCAAAATAAATCAAGATACTACGGCCCAAAAATAGAGCGGTAGTCCAAAAACTCACTAAGTCCTAGCATCCGTAATTAGTAACATGTAGCATACACTTTATCGCCTGGCTGTTGCTCAATCGCCATGGGCTATAAAAGGCTATAAGAAATTGTGCAGCCGGCTATAGAAGCTACTGAAAATCTTACAGCCGGATTTAGGTCTATGGTATTTTGGAACACAGATTCTACTGCCAATTTTTACCAGGGATATCACAGCAGAAAAACTTGTGTACTTTGGAACAATGTTTTTACAGAATTCTTTCGCAAATACTATCAAGAACTTAACTTGAAAATTTGAGGTGCGTGGGTAAAACATAGTTTTTATTTTACAAAATATTAAGTTCCAAACGACGAGGGAAACTCCTGATGGATTTACGGCGTTTTTGCTTAGCACGGTATATAGTATTAACGGCATTTTTCCGATGCGGAATAATAAAGCTACAAAATTTTCAGTAATCTTTGAAAATATTCACGGTGGGAAAATGGTTGGTTACCCGCGATTCTACCTATAGCCACGGTCGCCTGCTGGAAAGTTTTTTCACCTTTTTCGTCAAAGAGGTTTGATGTCATTTTTTATTCAGTCATTAGAACAAAGGCCTTTTACTAATTATTTATTTAATTAAAAACTAACCAAACGCCACTAAAACTCGGGAAGAGGGGGGGGGGGGGTTAAAATGAAAATCCAGTCCGAATGCATTCGCCCATGTGTAATCGATGTGTGAAGTTCACTGTGAAAGCACTCGATGGAATGCTAAATTTTTGGTAAGATTTTTAGGCAAATTGAAATGGGGCTCTGTTCCAGTAACCTCGAAAAATGAGGCGAAAGAAACGGATCTCTCATGCTGTAGAAGCCATGAATATTCAAAATACACTCGGGAGAATGTATGACTGGTGATAATAGGTATAAAAAATTGGGAATTTCGGTTACTTCTTCTGCCACATTTTAGCGCAATGGAGGAAAATCACGCGTTTGTCTTTGAACCGCTTGAAGCGAAAACGACTCAACTCTGAGAGAATTAAAAGTCCAAACAACGAAACGTAAATTTAACGGGGTCAATATTTTTCAACGATATGTGTGGGTTTTTTTTTGTTGCGTGTTCTTAGCCTATCGTCAAAAGTCTGTAAGGCATTGGTTCCAGAGTTTTCACTTTTTTGGTCAGTTAGTGGAAAATGTAAAGCGATTGAAAATTCCAGAGATGGTTTGTCTCCTAACTGATTGAAATCCTGCAGATGTCAGCCTTGATGGAAGGTTGACAATTTATTTTTTTTAGGAAGAAGATAAAAAAAAAAATTTAAGATGAGTACCTAAATGAAAACCCCCCAAAAAAGTTGCGTCTCGTCCTGAACAGCATTTTCCTTAAATAATACAAATTTGTGAAAAATTCGGAGTGTGGTAGTTTCTGCACGGAACGATACAATTCTGTACAATTTTTCCTTGCATATTGCAAAACACTACAATTCATACAATAATGAGTATTTCTTACATCTATGTTTCTTATCAAAAGAAAAAATCTAAGTGAGATGAATGCTTTGCGATACCGAACTCGAGATGCAATGACACGGCGAGTTGCGGTAAATCTACCTCTCTACCCAAGGTGCAGTGTGGAGAGCGCCTTCAAGCGCGAAACAATGCAACACGCGTAACTCTTTCCGATTGCAAAGAACTTGTGCATTTGTAGCCTCATTTCAAAACTCTCGCGATGATATCAAATGGAATTTCAAGAACGAACATATTCCTTGGAATTTACAAGTTTGGCGTGGTTGTTTGGCTGCTACTAGATTAAATTTCGGATGATTTGTTACCTATTTATTGCAGAAAAGAGGTCAAATAGAACAATGACCACTCTGACATTTTTTTACGCTCTGCATGGTCAAAACACGGCATTTTTTTTTTTTTTTTTTTTTTTTTTTTTAAAACAGTAAAAAATAAGGATATATTTCGAGATTACAATGACATTTTTAGGGCATGTCATATCTCCCCACAGTAATTTAATGGAGGGCAAATCCAATTATTTTCGTTGAATGTGGACCTTCTACTGTTGGAGTTACAGCAATTCAGGGTGGGGCAAATTTTGGCCCATGCGGCTACTCCTTCCTCCCCAATCAGGAGTCCATGAAGCAAGGCATGCATTCAGGTGTGTTCTAACAGTTGAAGAAACGTGCAGTTTAGTTCGCGTACAGCCTGGACCGGATTCACCTTCTTGCCGCCCATGGGCCGCCTGTATTTTGCCGCCCCCTTCACATTCTTTTTGAAACTCAATAAAAACCATCAAGTGAACGTGCCAGCAGGGGAGGGGTGCATAAGCCGCATTTACTCGTGTTGAACACAGTGGAAAACCCTGTCAACACTACTACATAAGTTCACAGAACTTTGCGCGAAAGTTAAGTTTCGTAAACCTATCTCTGTGTGGACAAGGCCTTCCATTCCTAAGAAATGAACGAAAAAATTATGAAAGAACAAACATAAATGTGGTTCAATGATTTTAACTTCTGCCGCCGCGCCGCGCAGACCGCAACGTGTTTGGCGCAATGCGTGAAGTATTCCGACAGTCTTGTAGGCGCCATGCGGTTCACGCCGACTGCTGCTGAACGCACTGTGTTTGATGCAATGCGTGAAGTATTCGTGCAGTCTTGTAGGCGCTAATATGTGTTACATGCCGATCGCTGCGCCGAGGGCTTCTCCTTTTCATCTCAAGTCCTCGTCATCATTTCTCTCTAAGTCGCGCCGTTCCGGGTCGAATTGCGTTTTTGGATTCTCTCTTAACTTGACTAATTAAAGGTGCTGTCTCTTGTATCACTCAGAGACGAAAAAATTAGAAATTACTATACTCTCAGGAAATGAGAGATTTTGTCGCCTTTTCTCGTTTGTAATTTTTTTTTCTAAATCCGATTTTTTTTATACCTACACTTATAAAAATTGCAAATTTTTGCCGCCCCTTAGATTTGCCGCCATGGGCCGCGGCCCATGTGGCCACCTCCTTAATCCGGCCCTGCGTACAGCAACCCTTGATGGCTCCTACAAGGGTTTGAATTTCCACTTTTCACATCTTGCTGATGCAACAAGAAAAATTCTTTGAAGATTTTCACCGTCTCTTAATTTACGGAAAACCTGAGACACTTCGTTTTAATGATCTTCACATGGATTCAAAAAATATCATTCTGAATTTTGCGGCGTTTCAAAATTGCCACTCGAATTTTACTAATTAAAGGACAGCGAACCCTTAATTTTGTGTGTACCTAATTTTCGCAAAATCCTCTTTTTTGATTCTTCTGAAACTTTCTGCCAACCGACTAAGGAGTAAACCCTTCATTTCCTGAAACACTTTTTCCTGAATGCAACACAAATAAATGATTCTTGAATGTTTCATTTTGATCCAGGCGTGACAATGGGCCCTGAAGAAACACAACAATTTTGTTTGCGATGGCATAATTATCAGAACACTCTCCTGGCAACTCTCCCTCAGTTGTTGAACGGAAACGATCTGACCGATGTGACACTTTGCGCAGGTGGAAGAAATGTCAACGCCCATAAAGTAGTGCTTTCAGTATGCAGTCAGTATTTTAAAGACTTGTTCAAGGTAAATATAGCTGGGCCTGGATCATTAAAATTTTGGTGGTACCATTGGGGAGTGGCATTAACGACCCTCCATAGACTTAAAAAATGATGATTTTAATTTCATTTTCTACGGAAAAATAAAGACCTTTTCGATGAGAGATTTTTCGTCCAAACAAGAGGAGGGGGGAGGGAGCAAAAACGTTATTACCTCTTACTTTCTTCTTTTAGACCTATGAGTACTTCCAAGATATCCTGTTGATTAGGAGTAACATTATGAATGTCTAGGAGTATGATGGAAAATGCAAAGATGTAAAGTGAAATACATGTCTCCAAAGTTTAGTTATAGCTGATGTGATATCAGCATTGTTCATAGAAGGTAGCTACATGATATGAAGAATAATCAATAGATATACAAAGATATTACGGAGCACAAGTCTTTTTTACATGTAATGGGGCAAAATACTTTTTTAGTCGGCTTTAGACTACACAAAGTCTACTGGAGTCTTTGTTACCTAAGTGACGATTTCAGTAAACTCATAGCACACCCTACCAAGCATTCATGCCTATACTTAGTGGGAGATGAATCTTCAAATATTTAGATGGAATAGGTACCTACAACCAGAAACACAATCTGTAAAGTGCCCATTCACCGTTACTAAGGAGATTATTTGTTCCAGGAATTAGGAAACCTACAGCATCCTGTGATAGTTTTACCAGGAGTTGATTATAATGATCTATGCGCATTAGTAACTTTCATGTATAGCGGAGAAGTGAATATATACCAAGCACAGCTAGGATCTTTGCTCTCAATTGCTGATACCCTAAGAATAAGGGGTCTTGCGGAATTTACGGGTGTAAGTATATCGAATAATTAATAAAGATCACAATACTACATCAAGTAATTCAAGGAAAATATCAAAAACAGTAAGTTTTAATAGATCTACAAAGAGCAAATATAATAAATCGTTTAATAGATATGATATTTTTTATGAAAAGCAGTCAAAGGTACGAGAAGGGCTGGTTTCCAGATATATAGTCAGGGGAATTTGTTTTTATGGACGAATGATTTGAGGAGTGGAAGGGAAATCGCCACTTTGGCTTTAGAGAGGGGACAGGAAATTGAAAGATGTGTAAAAAAGAATTTTTTTCTGACCAAAAAAGGCTTTGCGCTTCCCACTCAAGAGCTGGATCCATGTTTATTTTTTTATCCTTTTTAACACAGGAGATTGATTTTTCATGACAATTATTGACTTTAGAGATGAATGCGATCCAAGATGAAGCTGTTGGACAAGGTTGGAAACCAATCATCAAAGAGTATGATTTTTTATATTTGAATGTCACTGAGGATGCATATGAACACATTAAACAATTTATAATTTGACTCTCTGATGAGAAATAAGCATTTTACTTGATTATAAGTTCAAACCTCCGACTTGCTAAAACACGCAAGGCCTCCTTGAATTGAATTGGGCTAAAAATGAAGTAATTCCAGTATGTTTTACCATCAAAAAACTTCCTTAATATGCTATACTGTTTCTAACAGGTTTAGGATTACAAACTCAGTACATTATAAGGAGAAAAAAATGTTTGTAAACTAAAATTGTATTTTTTCAAACTATAAGTAAAGAGTTTTAGATGTTTAACCAGCAATGATATTGTTTTCAGAAAGAGGAAGTTTGAGTTTTTAACTTTAATGAATGATATCTCTCATTCATGGGTTGAATTTTAAAAAGTTCAATAAGTTCGATTTGTTTTGCACGAGATTTTGATGAGGTATCCAGCAAGAAGGGAGGGGCAGCAGCAAGGGTAAATTCACTTAATATGCTAGTCTAACAGTATTTGAGTAACAACTTTTCTAAGGAACCTTCCCCCCCACCTACGCCCATTGGTCTATTGCTTGAATTCTGGAACGAAAATCCTGAACTCGAACTATATTTTACATGGAAATGACAGAAAAATATCTCAATTTCAAACAAATTTTGGAGAGATTAGACCTATTTTGTGGAACAAAAATCCCTTTAAACAATTTTGCTCTACAATACCTGCCTACACAAGTTTTGTCTCAAATTCCAGGGACCAAACAATACAGAATCACAGCAGAACAAAAGTAAACGATTGAGGACAGACGAAAAGCTTGAAGCTTTTGCGAAGTTAAAAAAATACTCGGACACAGCCCAGTTAACGGAGACGATAATGAGGGACTTTTTGTCTGACTGGTCCTTACCTCAAGAGGACGATGTAAATACAACTGAGCAGGTGGCCCAAGATTTAAGTAAAAGAGTACAAACGAAAACAGAAGAATCTCCCGAAGTGACGTCTAACGAGCAACAAACGCCTGAAATACCTTTCACGAAAACTGAGGCACTCCCATCTGATCTCTCTACTAGCCAAACAACACTATCATCAACTAGTGTATCAATTAACTCCAGCGAGAGCAGACAAGGTAAGGTACTGACCCTGGTTATTTGATCAAACTGATTCAATTTTTAACATTGATCTGCATGGTTTGAATTCAAAATTGCAGCAAACATCCACATGTAATAGAGTGGCATCGATGCAGAGGTTAAGCAAAATTTTTGTGATTTTAGGAAAAAAGTGTTCAAAGTTGAAAGATAATGTAGAATACAACAGAATACATGAATGGTAGAATGAATTAAATTGTCTTGATCACTCATTATAAAGAATCACATTATATCAAATTAATCACAGAATAAAAATGACTTTATAATTGAATATTGATGTGAAGAAACTGAGCTTTTTCTGCTGAGTATATCCTGAGATAAGTTCTGTTTAATGCGACTGATATATCAATTTTTCAAACAGGTCACTCAACTCTTTCATCTGCAACACCCTTTTTGAGTAAAATTTGCAACCTCAATAGGCTAACTCATGGTAATTTTGTTGGAACCACTTTACTTTTGCGAATCAGATAAAGATAAACTCTCAATGTCCAAAAAGCTTTTCATTTGAAGCCCTGATGATAGCTGCCGGAATATTTTTATGGATAGATGACAATTGTTAAAGCAGAATAAAAAAAAAAACCGAAAAAAATTATTAAAGCTCAGTATGCTCAATAAGTCTCCAAAAAAAGTGATTTTATGAAAGATAAAAGGAAACTGAAACCTAATGGCAATTATGTTCGAGCAGTATTTCCTTGATCCTTTATATTAGCATTTACTTCAGTCTTGAGTCTCTTTGTAGCCTCAGTTAGATTCCGGAAGATGGAATATAATGGCTATGATACATGGATTATATTTTCATGCTTCAAAACTTGATTATTATCACTTTGTTCCAGAGGGAGGCAAGTTAAGGTATTCAAAAGTCTATGCAACATGCTTCGTATGTGGAAAACAGCTGAGCAACCAGTATAATCTTCGTGTTCACATGGAGACACATCAAAATGCCCATTACGCTTGTTCTGCCTGCAACCATGTGTCAAGATCGAGAGATGCTTTACGCAAACATATTTCGTACAGACATTTACCTCAAAAGCGATTGCAGCCATGACAAGGTTTCACAATCATTCTTTATTTATGCAAGACGTTCTGCAGTTTATCAAACCAAAGTTACCAAATTGTTTTTTCTTTCTTTCTTTTTTTTTTTGTATTTTAAGATGTTGAATTTTATTTGTTAAAACTCAAGAGACCTGAAGAAGAGAGAAAATTAGACAAGCTCTTATTAGTTTACTTTTGATTTAATGATAAACAAATTTATTAAGCTCTTCACTGATGTTAAAAAAAATGACTTCCAAGTGAGGTACGTACGGTGGGATCATAATAACGCACAAGATCTGATAACTTCAGCTTGATTCTTAACAGTATTGTCGAACTGTGGCTGTACCTCTGATCGATATGATACTTCTGATGGACTTTTGAAACAGCAAAACCAAACATGTTTCCTGAAGTTTTGGATTAATTCAGTTATATTTATGATTATGCTGACTGAAATGAAGTGATGAAAACTTTTAAATATGCACATACCCATCACAGAAATATTCATGAGAGCAGAAATTTTTTTTCTTGCCCCAACCATTGCAAAGATTGACACAGATACCAAACTTTTGTGTCTCCTTTCCAGAAATTCAATTGATCATTTCTTGATTACTTTTTAAATTTGAAGTTTTGTTGGTGAGAGGATTTTTTTTTAGTTTATTAGAAATTGGACGCCACGATTTTCGGATTGCAGCAAATCCCCCCCCCCCCCCCCTATTATTTTAAAAAAAATTGAAGTACGGCCAAACATTTTAAAATATGATTATAGAAAATTCTTTATCTATTTTGAAAAGTGATTTTTAAACTTTTTTTCACAAATTAGACGACCTGTAGATTTTAGAAACAGGGCAAAAGCCCAGGATTACTTTTAAACATTTGAAATGGTAAAATTTTAATACAATTAATTCCAAAAAAAGCTGCAACGACTCGAAAGGTTGAACTGGCCAATAATCACACTTCCACAAATTTTTTAAACTGATCATTACCTATGGACATGGGTGGTTAAATGCACAATTTTTTTAGACTAGAAGAAAATCATTTAACTTATTTTGTATTAAATGCAGCACAAAATTGAACACTATCATGATCGAAATGAATGAAAAATTCAAACACAGTTTTTTCTTTAAAAATGTTCCCACTAAGCAGCATGACTCCTTTGAAAGAAAATTGTGCTCAAAGGAGATGTTTCCTTCTAAAGGGAGACAATTAAATTTCACACTGAATTTTGTGAACAGCAGTGAAACAATCTTACTGTTTATACTATACATGTTGATTAAAGAAACATGTATTACTCCGAAAGAAAAAGATAAAAAACCTACAGGTTATGTTTCGTTCTTTGGGGGGTTTTCATGTAATTTCGTTTAACACGGAGAAAATTTATGTGGCCTTCCTGGGGGGAGGGGGGGGGGGGGGCGAGGATAAAAGATGAGAATGAATACTCAAATATTGAAAGTTTCCTTTTAAAGCTATTATGACTTTCCCCCATCTTCTCCCTCATACAGCGTTTTTGACTTAATACTGTGCTAACACATCTTGGTTTTTATTCGACAGTGAACATTAAGTGTCAAAATCTACATTTTAAACTAAGATGCAAAACATGTTTAATAAGGTCAGAGGTGTAATATTTTTGTAACTGGAGGTAGGTATGAATGACAGTCAGAATATCATTCAAATTTTGAGTAAATGACGAACATCAACCTCTTCATATTTTTGGGTTCCATTTGTGACTGATCGGGAGAAAAATTCATACCTAGGTATTTCCGATGAACTATCTGCATGAGTACAAATCCATTATATTACAAACCTAAACTGAAATCTATGATAAGTAAGTATTAAATTAATCTGTGATTATAGAGTAAGATAAACCTTAAGTGAAAATTTGTTGGAAAATTTGTTGAAAAGTCAAATATAATTTAAATAAGTGTTTTTGACTGAGTTTTTTAATCAATTAATTTTTAGTGTCTTACGAGTGTCTGAGAAAAATATAGGTTCTAGAAGATAAATATACATCAGTTACTTAGAGCCAGAGGGAATCTAACTCACATTCTTGGAAAAATCGAATTTGTGGCGGTTTTGAAATCTGCATTAACAATTCTGGGTGTGTGGAAAATTTGGTAGCCCTATCTTTTGCCGGTTATGAGATACAGAGTTTGAAAAATTGAGATTTATATTGAAATCAATGGGGTCTTCGCACGGATTTTCCCTGATGTCTTGAAAATACTAAAATGGAGTTAGGCGCCTTTTGGCCCTGGGGTACTGATAAATGTAAAAGAGAGAACTTCAGCGCAAAATCTTTCTCCAAAAGTCCCATGGTTAAGACCTCTGAAAGAGGCAGACTTTAGACCCAATAGAGGAGATAAAAATCAAGACCAATGGATTCCTTCCATCAGCTATCAAGAAGAATAAGAAGAAAAAATGAAATTTTAAACGTAATAAAAAGGGCAAACGTTCCATTTAAAATACTTTGCACATCCGCCATGTTTAAATACACGGCTTTAAGCAGCTTGCATTGAGGGCACTGTAGTGAAAGTTTTGTAGAGAGAAGATATTAGGTTTAAATTGTTTTCTATTTTTTAAAAAAATATTTACAAAAAGAAAACAATTAGTTATATGAAAACATTAGAAATACCAGTAGTGGATACAGTGACGATTAAAATGAATCATGATAAATTACGAACAACAGTCGACGGTCCTTGGATCACTTTCCGCGAGAGTCGCATAACACCAGAAACAGGATCCCGTCCAAAATACTTGACTTGGATTTCTTGACCGACTTCTAAGCCCAATGCGCTTGGATGGCTGACCTAGAATAACCAGTAAAATTAAGTAAATCAGTAAATTATTTTTCTCTTTAATTAGAGTTCAAAAACAGAAGCTTTCTAGTTGATCTAACTGGAATAAGATCAGAAATTAGGAAATGGAATATGCATACAATTTTTGATGCTGCAGCTACAATTGATATATGCATTAAGTCTGAGATGGAAAATTTCGCTAAAAATAAGATTTAGAAATGTTAAAAATTAAACTTTCTTGTAAAATTTCAATAATTTGAGATTTCAGGCTATTTATCATGAAATTTCAAGTGAAAAATTACGTAAAATTTCAAGTGAAAAATTACGTAAAATTTCACGTGAAAAATTACATAAAATTTCAAGTGAAAAATTACGTAAAATTTCGAGGACAAATTCATGTTAAGTCCTTCCTGAATGAGGAATTTAACATGGTAAATACGATTAAAACTCAGAGAAGCTGAGAGGTATTTCTTTTTCCCTGAGTCAAAAGAATTTTTGTCTTTTCTTGCAGTAATGTTGAGTGCATTCAAGGAAATTTTGTCAATGCCCTAAAATCCAAGTATTTTCAAGTATGGAAAAAGTGTGGGGAAAAAATCCAATGAACTTGGATACTCACAAGTATCTGCGTTACAGGAATCACTATGTATTTGTATAGAGAAAACAACACTAAAATAAGACCCAAACACTGTAACCAGATGGTAGAATAATGCTGGACATAGCAGACGACGAGAGCATGCTGGTAAGATATTCGATGATAGATGTCACAAGGATCACTTTTAGGTGTTGTGCTTTACATTACATCCATCCTAATTTAATGTCATCTACAGGTTGCAGAGTGCTAGGCTGCATACTCTGACTAAGGGTGGCTTGCTGATATGCTCAAATAAAAGCAAAAGCTGGACAAGTCTCTCAATTAGAACCCAGAAAAAGATTCCAATGCACTTGCCTGCCCTAGAGTTCATTTCATGACTTAATTCTAGTTATTGGTATTTCTGGCTTTTGACTTCCCCTCAAGAAAATGTGAATTTGGCACTATCCAACCATCCAATATATTTGTAACTCCTGATAGAATTTGCTTTTGATAAATTAGCAGTTGTTAACTTTCTGCTCGGAAGCGGCTGCATTGCAGTTTTCTAATAACTATCGAGGATTGACCAATGGCATCAATTTGAAGAAATAAAAATTTGTCTACTGCTCTTGACAGTGAAAAGTAAAAAGCTACCAACTGCCAACTTATCTGACGCAAGTTCTTTTTGACCCTTTCGTCAATACCTCCAATGATGATAATAACTAACAAACGGTTGGAAAAGCATGAGGATGAGCAATTATTTAGCCTAGCAATTTTAGGAAAAATAGGAATCGTTATACTTAAGAATTTGAATCATTGAAAATAGAAGGAAAGCTCTGGTATAGGAGGTTAAAAGGAACTGTAATCATGCTCCTGACAAAATAAATATAAAAGCTGAGATTGTACCTTTCTATGATCTAGTTGAGAATTGTGTAAAAGAGCGGGATGCATGTTATTATATAGAGTAACCATCACTCCAGACTCTCGTACTTCCACAATTTTGGCTGTGTAAATACAGCCAAATTCTAAAGTTGGTTCAGAACTGGCTTCTAAAAGTTTAGAAATAAATTCCTTGCCTTCGGCCATGGCATCTTGATTCGGCGCAAAAATAGTGAAGTTGCCTTCCTCATCACTAGATACCTTTAGAAAATCAAAATAAGAAGAGAAATAAATGTAAGGGTTGAATAGAGGGGAAATATGAACGCAAAATAGTACTTTTTTACATTATTAAAATGCAAGAAATAGCTATTTATGAAGTGCATTTTTAATTAAGTGGGTTATTGGTGACCTGAAAAATAATCAAACTTTGATTTAAACCCTGAATGGAAAAACCTCATAAGTCTTCATATTTAGTAAAATGGGCTCAAAGAAAATTCTTAGTGTACATCAGTAGAAATCTTCTGTACAAAAAGAAGAGGGTTCCAAAATCGGGGAAGCAGGGCAATGAAGATTTGGGCAAATTTAAATTTAATTTGTAACAAGTGAGCCGGTTATGTAATCAGGTTTGATATTGATTGGTAGTAGTAGTGTCTCAGCGTAGCAAATAAGTTGCCCAGGAGAGACAGCTGCAGGTGTGGAATGTGTCTGCTGTAGATTTTGTAAGTAAATGTCTTGACAACGCATTCATATCATGTTAAAACATTTATCAAAATAACGCTCTTCCTTAAAAACATTCATTTTTTCAAGTCCCTGCCAGCCATTTCTTGTTACCCGTAGCTGGAACTAATGTTTTTCCTGAGAATAACAATCTACTTTTCATTCCTTTTTGAAAACGTTATTACGAGATACATCTGTATTTAAAACATCAAGTTTCAAAAATTTTCATAGGATCTGTGATTTCTTTTTCAGCCATGAATTCGGCACCATTTTATTGCTTTACAGTGTGAAGTTGAGTCTCCTCACTAACCTGAGCTCCTGTTTCTGCCATCAACCTTCGTAAATTGATGCCGCCAGCACCAACAAATTTCCCTCTCTGATGAGCTGGGATATCTAGAGCTTCCGACACTGGCCAGTTCTCTTTTTTCAACCTGGAAATCAAATCCACTTTGACATGAAGAGACAAAACTACAGAATATTTTTTTATTGAGTATGGGAGCTCTTAATAGTGAATATAATGACAGGGTATTTTAAAAAACCAGAGCAGATATACCTTGATTCAGACTTATTTTTGAGAAGACTGATTTTCCTCCACCATTTTTCTTCCTTTCTCTTGGTGGTTTATTCTCTTTGAATGATTACTTATACTAGATAAACCGTTTTTAAGAGAGCCATTTTTTTAAAAAAAACAACGTAAAAGCTTTGTCATTCAGTCATATTATCATATGGCATTTTTCATTTTAGCACTGAACAGCTCTGACCATTTTATTAAATTTTTTTAAACTGTCTCACTTCAAAATCAAAGCTATCTTATACTCAGTACTCTCATTTATTTTCATTCATAGATGAAATTCATAAATTTTGGGACACTTGCAAATTCTTTTGCTGAAAATTACCTACTTTTTCCAAAAAATAAGGTTAAAGGTCTCTTGAAATAAAGTGCAGTCCTCAAGTTAAAAGAACAATAATACTGGGAAATATTATCGAAAGTTAAAGATTAAGTTTTCCTGAATTTTCTGGTTCAATTTTGTCTGGTTATTCTGCAGTATTTTCCCCAACTTTTGATGAACCAGGATTTTTTTCATCTAGGCTACATCTAGTCCTGTCAAGACCAGATAACCATGTCTGGAACAGGATACTTCTATGGATCAGAAGCGTTTGAAATGCACAAAAACTTTATTTGCACAGAATAGAGTTTCTAACGGCTTTTATAATCAATATCCAGGACCCTCAAGGATGTACAGAACAATTTTAAAAACTTTAAAAAGTGCCTTAAATTGGGTGCCTCTACTCTCTTTAACTTATGTCACTTCGACCTCTACATGGAGAAGCAAATTTATGACACCTGAATGACGCAATTTTGCATTTCAGAAGTCTCTATAGCGAAAGAAAAAGGAACCAATTTTTTGAAGCGACTTAAATAAAATTACCAGAAATCGAAATGAGAATCCAGTGAAATTTAGGAACTTTCAAAAACATTGCTATAATTTCCTGAAAATCAAATATATTGTAATGGGTCGCTTGGGGGGCGCCACAGCTCAAATGGCCAAGCTTGGGGACTCCTCCAGGGAAAATGCCAGGGAAATCACCGAATTCACTTGACTCAAAAACACATTATTTTCACACAAACTTTTTAGACTTGTACTCTTATGCCTGATCCAACCAACTGAGCCCTGTTTACCGGCCCGTTCGGCTCTTTATAGCATCGGGTCCACACAGTCGGCAACGACACACTTCTCACTTAGCTTTCCGAAGCAAATTGCCCAATTTCGACTCCGAGGCGCGAATCAAATCATCAACACCACCAGCAACTCCAAACAAATGGTCTTCCGCGCACATTTCTAGCCTCTCTCACACTCTGAGACCAAAGTTTGTCTCCAAGGTCCGGAAATGTGCGCAGAAAGCCACCTGCCCACAACCACTGGTAAGTTTCCTGGCTGGGCTCTTTTGCCCCGGGCAACAGAATATTCATTATTCAAGGTCTCTTCAAGGAGGAACGAACTCTGCAAAGGTAGCTTTGGAGAAAGTAAACAATGTATCTGTGAGGGTAATTTTTTACCTAGGTTGGTTGATTTCTCGATTCATGATACCAATTATTTTAGATTTTGCTTCTACACCTGCAGTGATGGCTTCCATTACTATTTTCAAGGGAATTCCGGGTAACTTGATGTCTGCTTGCAGAGCAGTAATCCCTTTTTTGGTACCAGCAATTTTGAAGTCCATATCTCCAAGATAGTCTTCAATTCCCTGCAAAACATCAACATTGAATGATGTGCATTTCTATCGGGAAATTAAGATGGTATGCAAAATGAAACATGACATTATAACAGCTTGATATTAAAACTGGCTCTTATCTTTGATTTGCTGGAGCTTTTTTCGGACACATGAAGTTCCGACCTTCTCTATTTGAATACATGTTATGACATGAAATGATTTTGTCAGTATTTTTCTTTTCCGTTTCTTCAAGTTGCAACTTTTTTAATTCTAATACATAAATTGACATGCAATGGCCTTGCCAACATCCCCTTTCTGAAAAAGACTTCATAAAAGAGTCCACCATTCATGGTGTTCTTCCCACTTTGAGCAGGGTGTCTACTAAAACAGGCTGGCCAAAAATCAGTACTCATTCAGTTCATTCCCGAAAAATTCAGTACCTCCTTAACAGAAAAATTCAGTACTTTTTCAGGACCTTCATTTCACAAAATTCGAAAAATTGCAAACATTTGTAATTCTTGCTCAAATTACAACAAAAATGACAAAAATATGAGATAAATTCCGAAACTCCGTATAGACTTTCCGCACTTTTTCAGTACTTCCGTACCGCCCTTAAAAAATCAGTAATATTTTGGACTTTCCGGAAATTCCGGGCTTGTAGACACCCTGATTAGCACAAGTATACTTTATTACTGTGCTGAGGACGGAAACACAAAACCTGAAAATTTTGACTTTTGCCACTTTTCTACTGACACAGTCTAAACTTTTTAAAGTAGGTTTGCATTTTCCAGAGAATTTTATTTTTGATTTTTTTTGGGCTTTGAAAGCGGGGAGAAAACCAAGTTCCGGCAACTACAGCTTGCATGCCCCGGGAACAGGCAGCCAGTCCCACTTCCTGAGAGCTGCGGGCAACTGACACGGGAATCAAGAGGGGTCTATTTTTAATTTGAACTGAAACACTTGAAAATTTCAATTTTGAATATTTATTTGTCCTCTCAATGGTCAACATATTGTTGGAAAAGAAATCACATAGATTTCACATAGATTCGATACCGGCTAAATTTAGTAATCTTCTATATGATATTTTGTGCGACATTGAGAGTAAAATAGGCTTTAAAAATTGAACTTTCCAGGTGCCAAGATGGAAAAAAATAGAGCTTAATAATGAAATTTTCAGCGTTTTAATGAGGACCAATACGTCAAGTAGGCAGTACTGTTTCTTTGTCAATGATACAACACATGAGTAAGAAAAAATATTACCAGAATATCGGTGAGTATACGATAGTCTAATTCATCTGGTTTCTCTGTTGAGGGTCTGCTCACAAGTCCAATTGCAACACCAGCAGCAGGTGCAGCAATTGGGACTCCAGCGTCCATTAGAGCTAAACTGCCTCCACAAACTGATGCCATAGACGAAGAACCTGAAATTAAAGGTAATTGACTCATAAACAAAACTATTGCCAGCTTATTTCAATGAAACATTGTATCAAGACGTTTCAGCAGGGATATGTAAAAAAAATTCCTTCCTAACTCACCTAGGACCCTAAGATTTGATTTCCTAACTTTCCCTCTTCTCCAGAAAATTTCACAAAAAGGTAAAAAGTAGGTACAGACCGACTAAAAATTGATCCATGTTTCAGCGCACTCTTTGAAAAAAGTATGCAGTGACTGAACATTAAACAATATATGAGTACACATGGACTTCGCAAAAAGATACATGGCACCTAACACAAAAAAGAGTTTTTCACTATTTCACACTCTAAATACCTCTTAGCTCAGCCCAAAATAGCCATTTTTCCCTTGAAGAGACATAAATGTTAATACAACTCAAAAAAATACAACAAAACAAATTAATATTTAAGTTTTGTTCCCAATCTGTAAGTCAAATAAAATCTAAGTTATGCCTGCCTCTGTGACAATTAACTTATCAGACAGCTAAAACCATGATCTTCAAACAGTTCCTTTACATGACAGTGAGGTCCGAAAAAATGGGAAAAATTGTTAATTAGGATTCTATTGGGTAGATGAATAACAGACCTGAGTGGAAAAAAATAGGGGTTGGTTGAACAACCACGTTACAAAACATCCTGTACAAGTATTCAAGCAGAGAGCCTGCTTGAAGCATTAATGAGGGAGAACATTCACACCTCTTTTATTCTGCACAATATTTAAGAAGGGAACAATAATTAGTCAAAACAATGAATCATTACTTTTGACATTGAAATGGGTCAGTTACGCTGGTCACAGAATTGTGTTTTGATGCTTAATTCTAGTAGATTAGCTGAAATAATTAAGATCTGTCCAAATCGCAACTTTCTACATTCAATATTAACCGAGATATCGCCCTTTGAAAAGTGGGGTTTTTGACGTCGTCATCCACCGCGGTAGTGACACCCTCGGTTTCTTCCACCTTGGCTTCTTCTACCTTGGTTTTATTAATCAGGGAAACACACATTAGCACTTTTTACTCTACATGAAACGCGGATGAAAGCAAGGTGGAAGAAACCAACGGTGTCACTACTGCGGTGGATGACGTAAAAACCAAACTTTTCAAAGGGCGATATCTTGATTAATATTAGACATAGAAAGTTGCAGTTTAGACAGATCTTAATATTTTCAGCTAATCTACAAGAATCTAGCATTATAGCACAATTCTGTGACCAGTGCAACTGACCCATTGTCCAAACCAAACTTTACGACACAGATCTTGACATAGTAAAGCACACTAGTGTTGGGGACTTCAACAGATTTTCTTGAAAAATCAATTCAACCACATTGATTCATTGGGTTCCATTAATCGCATAAATCGGTTTTCACCCTCAAAATCGAAAATTCCAATTTTCTCTACCTGCATGTGAGCCGATTTTTGGACCAAAATATTTGGAAATTTTTTTCCAATTTTTTTCTTCTTTTTTTAAGGAGTGCGAATTTTGATCCTTTGTAACTTCCGATTTTTATGAATTGATTTTTTGGAAAATCGATTTTTTTTGTCATGATCTAAATCAAGGAGATCAGATTCTCAAAGGAAATCAAATCTATTTTGAAAAATCTCCAGCATTAAAGCACATGCTTATGAGCGCTTATAAAATAACTACTTATTTTTGGCTTTCTTACCATTTGACTCTAAAACTTCGGAAGTTAATCGAATGGCAAAAGGAAAATCTGATGGAATAACAGGGCGTAGACCCCTCTCTGCCAAGGCTCCATGCCCCAACTCTCTTCTCTGTGCTGGTCCAACTCGTCCGATTTCTTTTGTTGCGAAGGGAGGAAATTCATAGTGAAGGAAAAAATTTTTCTCCTTCAGGCCACTAAAATGAAAAGAAATAGGTAAGCATTAAAAAACAATATTGTATTCTTACTGAGTAACTGTCCTCAGGCGAAGGTACCAAAATATCCAAAAACTAAAAAATGGGCTATAGGTATTATTACATTCGGGATAGTAATACTGACATTTCAACGGTGCAAGTCGGCAATCACATAACTCGTTTGCGGTGTCTGAAAATCTCCGCAACTATGTTATTTTTTTAAAGGAGAACAAAAGGGACATGATTCCTTGAAGTTTTTGCAGAATTTTCCTCGCACATAGAAGAAAAATCACGGCAGTTTTAAAGAATTACCGTTGAGTAGTTTTCCGTTTAAAAAATAAAGTATGACAGGAAGTCTGCGACGTCGCAAACCGAGGTATGTGATTGCCGACTTTCACCGTCGATTTAGGTTTCAGAAACACTCAGTCATACCAAATTAAATCAGTTACTTATGACAATTTAAAGTTTGTGGTTCAGATATAACATTTGGAGAAAAAGCATTTTAAATCAATGATCTGCTACATTTGAGGCTCATGATTGTTGGTTTCAAATGTGTACACTTTCTGTTGACCCAAAACTGAACCAAACTGCTGGCAGTTAAGTTAGTTGCCTGGCATACAGGATGGAATTTTTCAAATACTCAAAACAATTTTTTTCATCTAACTTACAAAAGCACCATCAGGTATTCTTTGTGAGGGGGAGGAGTGAGGGCCCATCAACTCTTTACCATAGCCTAATGGAATTGAGCGGCTGCGAACAGTCACTTCACCTTTCTTAGGGGACAGGGGGGAGGTGCAAGCCTTCTGACCCTTTACCTAGACACCCTGGCTTCAGCTTTTTTTGTCAAAATGTGAAGCTGTTAAATTTTTGTTTTCCGTGTAAATCTTCATTAAGGAAACGATAAATTTTATATAATCTTACTTGTTTAACTTTCTGGAAACATTTTTTCCACAATCTGTCTCTTTCCGTTGTTTTTGGGGTCTGGTGCATTTTAAAGAAGTATTTTTACATTTTTGGTGGGATGTATGATTGCTACCTGGTAATTGCTGAGACAGGATCTAATTTCAAACTGCTATCAATTGAATCGAGGGCTACAGTGCACAAGACTTGCGTCTGCCCTCGCTGGAATAATGCTGAGCCATGAAGAGGTTTGTATAAGTCTGTTCGGCAGGAAATATCTCGTAAATCACTAAAAGCACGACCATCACACCTAGGAAAAAATTCCAATTAAAGTTGAAATAAAGCTTCAAAGGCATTCAGGGGGGAGGGATGTAGAACAATTTGGGGGTAGCATTTATGTCTTAGATTAAAAATTTTTGACATGAACTTTTTGAGATTTTGCCCCGCTCATAAGAGAAACCGTTCTTTAGATAGGGTCTGCCAAATTTTGACTTGCATAAATCTATTCCGATTACAGTAAAAATTTTAAAAAAATGAAGGTATAGATAAAACGCATTGAAAAATTTCTTGATTATTGAAATGAGAAAGTAGAGACTTCAAAGATACTTAAAAAATGTAGACTACAAAGTGCATTATCATCAACATTTTTGCAAACTTTAATTTTATACAGAGAAAACCACTACCTCTATATTAAATTTTTGTCAGTGTTGTTCTATGGGCAAAAACAAAAGTTCTTATGAAATTCTGAAAGAATACAATTATTAATTTCTCCTGTAAAAATGATTCGCAGGTTCTACGAGCCTTGATTCTTCAACAAAAAAATGTAGGTATTTATTGAATGGCTGAATCCACGAGTTGATATTCTCAAAGCAGAATCAACAAAGTCAGGATAAAACGGCAAACATAAAATCTTTATTTACTGAATGATTTTACTTATTTGTTTGGTGAGTCATCACTTATTTTGGAAAGGTATAGTTACTATGCCCATTGGAGCAACATTGTCAACATCTGTACAGTTGATTTTTTACTTTAGCTGCTTAGAAGTGTCAAAATTTGATTTCCCTTGTTTCAAAACCATAAGTGAATGAAACTAAAGGCAGAAAATATCCCGACTTACCGTCTTTCACTATCAAAAATCAGCATCCGAAACAGCTCTTTGAAAATGGCATCAAATATTTCAGCAACAACTTCTCCTTTGATGTCTTCATTGCGAGACAATGTTTTATCTATGACATCATCTTTCAAATCCCGCAAAGCCTTGTCACGCTCTAGTTTGTCCAGAGAGAAATCTGACAAAATTTGACGTAATCGCATCTCACATAAAATTCTTATGCTATCCACTAATTCCTCTGTGGGTTTTGCTGGGACAGTAAATGTTCTTTTTTCTTTCCCTGCTATTTGCTGTAACATCGAGATGGCGCTGACTATTTTTTGACATTCTCTTGTTGCCAGTTTGATTGCGCTCATAAGATCTTGCTGAAGAATACATTTGGCAGATCCTTCAATCATTACTACAAGATTTTTGGCGGTGGCACTTACCACTAAATTTAAAATACTATTAGCTAATTCTCGTCTTGTTGGGTTGACAATGAATTCATTGTCTATAAAGCCTAATCTAACAGCGCCGATGGGTCCGCTCCATGGAATATCTGAAACAGCCAAAGCTGCAGATGCAGCATTAATGCTGAGCACTTCTGGATCATGAGCACTGTCAACAGCTAGGAGATTGCACATAATTTGAGTTTCATAATTAAAACCTCGCGGAAATAATGGTCTGAGAGATCTATCAATCAACCGCCCGACAAGGATTTCTTGGTCGGACGCCCCGAGTTCTCTCCGCAAGAAATTTGTTGGAATTCTACCAGCAGCTGCAGCTTTTTGTCGGTAGTCTACAGTAAGAGGGAGGAATGAAACAGTAGATGGTTTAGTTCTGCTCACAGCGGTAACCATCACAGAGGTATTTCCTAGCTCTGCCACAGCACATCCATCGGCCAGACGAGCATACTTGCCCGTTTCCAATTTTAAGACTGATCTGTAAAAGAAAAAAGCCAATAATAGACGTTTTATCAATGTAGAAATTTACTTGCAATTTCACATGAAACTCATTTCGAATCTGATCAATAAATTAATAGTTGAACTTGAAACCATGTTTTTTATTTCCAAAAAGAGGCATGTTAGATTTTGGGCTGCAGATTTGTACAGATCATTCTTCATACCTGTAATATGAGGGATACAAATTATTAAGGAATTATGCTAATTTTCTTTTAAAGCACGTAAAGGATAAAGTAAAAGGAAGTAAATCCAGATATTTGGTTTCTGCATTTTGCAATCAATGCTATCTATGAGTCAAGAAAACATATTCATGACTTAGCTACATTTGCAATAACGTTTCAATACAAGCTGAATGTAAATCTCTCAATCGGAAGGGAGAGGTGCATAGTGAAAGCCGTCCCGATAATGCTGTCGCAACACCTGTATTCAACTGGAAGCAGTTTCAATACAATTTGGAAAAAGAAGTATTGCGCATCTTTAGATTCCCATAAAAATGGCGTGAGAACGCTAAAAACTAAATTTGATTACTCCTTCTGCACAGTGCTTTTTCATTTACTTGAACCATACGATCTGCTTCATACCAGGATTTGTATGAATACGCTCTCTTTAGATCCAAATGCAACCAAAATTGAATGAGTGGGGATACAAAAACGTGGTCCGTGATCTGTGTCTTTTTCAATACATGCTACAAATATATATGTACTGAGATATACTCATATAAAGGTAGCTACAACTTAAGGTGATTCGTCACGGAATCTGGCGTGGTGGAACTAGGGTGCAGTATAACGCATTAATTGTATTAAAAATCTTAGTAGATTTTTAATTTTGAGCAAAAAAAGGACGAGAGTCCCTGCGCTTGAGCCTGAAGCGTTATTCTGGACAAAAAAATTGACAAAATTCAGAAAAATGAAAGCAGAATCCTACTTGGAAAAAAACCTCGCACTGCATACAGTTATCCATTTTCGTATCAAATGCGAGGTTTTTTCCAAACAAGATTCTACTGTCATTTCTCCAAATTTTGCTAATTTTTTGGTTTGTGGTTTCTGTAGGCCAGGGCTATCATCCTTCCTTTGGCTAAAAATTCATAAACTGCCGAGATTTGTTACTCAACTGATGCAATATATCGCATGCCAGTTGCACTGCGTCATAAACCTTAACAAATCACCTTAGTTAAATAAGCCTTCAGCTTGATTAAATTTACTTTGAGTGCCAATTCACAATCTGATGAGTACTGTTTCTAATCTTTAGCAGCAACTGTCTTGTTCAGTCAGTGTTACTATGCAAGTCTTCTTCCTGTTTCAGGTTCACAAGAGCTCTTTCCGTTCATCAGTCAATTTGATCGAATGCATTCCTAATATTGTCACCTTCCCGGCCAAAGTATCACAAGCGCCGGGGAATATTTCAAAATTTCCGCCGCCAGTTTATATTTTAAATGAGAAATTGTTCAATTAATCTGTCCAAAAATTTCACTGAATTTTTTTTGTGCTGCCAATAACATTAAGTGATATTTTCAAGCAGATTCAACGGACAATTTCCTGATAAAAAAATAAAATGGCAGCGGAAATTTTGAAACGTAGCATGGCGTTTGTAATACTTTGGCCGGAAGGTGACAATATTGCAGTGACCCCATGAAAATCACATTTAAGGCTAAAATGCAAACAAATTTATATCTGAGCAGACTTTTACTAAGAGTGCTGCACTCGGAGCTAACTGAAGATTGTAGTTTGCTCTTAATCCCATGTTGGCATTTTGGACTAATTGATTGTTAAGAGCTTAACTTCTTACTTGAGTTCGGAGTAAAAAGTGGAAAGCGAGTGAAAATAAATTACAAAAAGGAGCATCTACTTTTCGGATGGTGAGTTTCGCCATGTGCAGAAATAATAGTATGGAGCTGAATACCTGTTATTATCAAAGTTAACTTCAACGTCTGACACCCCTGCAGCCGAGTAATTACGCCGAAGAAGGGATCCACCTTTTAAAACTGGGAATGGTGGATTCCTCAAGGAATTAATGACACGCGTCCTCATTTTATAGTAGTTTCACTTAATTCTTTCTTTCATTATCACGAAATGCCGGGACAAAAATTGTCAATTGCATGCTATCACCATGGATAACCTCAAACTAGACGTATGCCAAAGAGACTCTTACACAAGTCACACCCGACCTACGCTCAAGGGTGCGTCGAATCCTGAATCCTGACATAATTCCAAAATACATGGGGACAAATCAATATGAATTTGACTGATTTGGTCCAAAAGTGTCATTATCTTTCCAAAGTGCACACAAATTTTTAAAAATGTATGTAGCTGCAACGCTACTGTCGTAAAAATCTAGACAAATTTTGCTCTGGCTGCGCCTCCTGACCTACTACCTCTGTCTGTGCTGTGTGAACGTACCTCAGAACCTAACCTAAAAAAGTAAATAAGAAATTCCAATTCCGCACTTGGATCTGCTTGATAAGGTCTGAAAAGACCGCAGTGCTGTGATCTCTTTGGTATTTCCACATACTTTAATTTTTTTTCTTATCTTACACACCTTGTGACCCTTTAGAAAATATAAAGTCATTAATCGTTAAATCGTGACCAATTTTTACAGCCGTGTGTCGTGTCATAAACTCAACCACTGTTCGGTAAGTCCAGATAGTTTCCATTGTCCTGTCTGAATATCTTCAGGAATATTCAATCTTTTATAACTAATCACTTTCCTCTCAGAAATGGTCCGGTCCACAAATATTACAACCTTTGATTCATCAGGAATCTTTCATTCCACCGCCTGCAGAAGGAGGCAACGCCGGCATCACAAGCATCAGATCTGTGAAAGAAGTATGTACTATGGAGGCTATAAAAATTAAATCTTGGAGGTGATTGTCCTAACTTATATCAGTGTTATGAGACTTGAAAAATCTGTGGGTTATACATGGTACAGACAAGATCATGTGTTGTCGTACCTTGCGAAAATAGCGAAGTATTGTCTCAACAATCAACCCGCCGTCGCCCAATTGAACACCTCTGTGCTGGTTTAAGTTCACTTCTAGTCAGGTGAATGATTAGGTAGTTTGCCATTTCATCCTATAACTGATTATGAGTGTAGCCATTCTCTTGCGGGTAGCACTGACTGGACAGCATTTCAGATTGCATAATTTAGAGTTCAAAATGTAGGAAAATGCAAAATGTGGTTATCACAAAATGTGTCTTGTTTTTTCAAGGAAAGGAAGTGTGAGAAAATCCCTGCAAACCATTAATCTTTCTTGAGGTGGTTAATGAATGTTAATTCAATCATGAAATTAGTAGGTACTTAAAGGGATGAATCTTTCAGGACCCAGACAACTTGACTGAAAATTCTGAAGATATTCTGATGAAAGCGTGGAGTCTCTCTTTGGACATACCTACTTATTGGAGTTCCACCCATGGGCCCTCTCACTATGGCTGTGGCAGGTCTTAAATCTTGCCTTTGTTTATTCGAAACAAGCTAATTTAATCTCTTCAATCCACAGCTGGTAAATTATGAGATTATTTAACAAGACATCTCCACTAAAAGATGGAAAAATTCAAAATTAAATATTTGCTCCTGTATAATGTCATATTTCACATTGTACCATGAAGATGCATAAGAATGGAATAGACACTATGATTATTATGACATTCCTCTGAATTGTAGAATAATTTGGTGCGAACTGCTCTAAGCTGCAAGCTTCATAAAAATCAATCATCATGTTCTTTAAAAGTTATTTACCAAATTTTGTTTTCAGATCAGTAGCAGTCCACACATACCTCTTTTCTAATTTGGATTAGGGATTGACTGAGAAATTATGGCCACTATCTTGGAAAAAATTGCGGCCATTGAGGCCGAGGTAAGATCCTTCTTTTTACTTCTCATCTTAAAAGTACCAAATGTTAAATATCGGAGACACCTATACTTAACACCTTTTCGAGTAGAAAAAGTCAGGGAATGTTTTTCGGAACCCTAGTCTATGGGTTAAGCTGAAAAGTTAGTGCTCATTTTTTATCCCACGCAAGGAACCCAGAGAAAAAGGGCCGGAGTGTGGAAGAACATAAAATTATGCGAAACTTGTCCCTCTGCAATATTTAATTTATATGGATGGTGGTATATTTATTCAGCTGTGAAAGAGTATGCAGATTCTAATTATTATTATAGCTTTCACTCTACTTAAATTCGGAAGAAGGTCTTCTCATCCTTAAGCCGTTGAGTCAGTGCCGTTGTAGGCAGTCACTGAATCTGGAATTGTAGGTATCAATAAGCAGGATTCAACGTAGAATGTATGCTGAGGGGCAATCATTTGTTAAAACCTTGAAAAGCAGTATTCCGCCTCCTATCTACCAAACCTTGAACCTTTGTAAAATTTCATCGTTTACAGCAATCTATCCTGATCTAGTCAAAATGACTTAATATTCATTTCACTCCTTTTAAGGAACACCTCACTCTTTTTTCTAAAATAGAGGAAATTACTCATGACTTATTTTCGTTATCAAAGCATGGTTTCCAGAAACTTTCAATTAATTTTTTTTAAGCGGTTGCGTACTTTTATTATTTTACAGATGGCTCGAACGCAAAAAAACAAAGCCACCTCTGGTCATCTTGGTCTCTTGAAAGCAAAATTAGCAAAACTCAGGCGTGAATTGATAACTCCCAAAGGTGGCGGCGGGGGTCCAGGTGAAGGTTTTGACGTTGCAAAAACAGGAGATGCTAGAATTGGTTTTGTAGGTCAGTGCTTTTGCATAATCAAAGTTTTCGAAAATACTTAATAGCATTTAATTATAGTTTGCAAATGGACCACTAGACAAGGTACGAATTTAAGCATTGTGATACATGTATCTTAACCAGAATTTCACGCAAAACATGATTCGCGACGTGAAAATTACTGAATTCAACTCCTAACGGAGATATTAACGTTTTTATTTCACATTGGTTACGAGGAATTTGAACTGCTCGCTCACAAGAAACTCAAAGCTCTACGTGAGTCAAATCGCGCACTACAACGATTTCAGCAAGCTTCTCAATCGAGCAATGTTCATTTCCAACCATGTGTTTTTTATTTTATAAGTAATTTGCTATAGCTGAGCCAAAGTGTCAAGATAGAGGTTGCCAGATTTTTTTATCGCAGAGACGTTCATGATAACGTTTAGCGCGCGATGTGAATCACGTAGAGCATTGAGTTTTCATGAGCGGGTGGTTTGAATTCACGCACCAAGAATCATTAAATATCTTCGGAAGGAGTTGATTTCGGTAATTTTCGTTGTGCGCATCGTGTTTTACGTGAAATTTTGATGAAGAAACATGTATCAGAATGCTGAAATTCGTACCTTGTCTAGTGGTCCATTAGCAAAGGAGTCCCATCTATTTTAATTATTTGAGAAACATACCTAGAATGTTATTAATTTAAGACCCTATATGGATCTAGCTATCCCTAGATCATCTCTGTGGGTTTTTAACAAATTTCTTTTTGTTCAGTTATTTTTCTTCTATACCCACTTAGAAATAAATATTCTTTTTCAGAATAAATTTTCAATTTTATACAAAATACTTTTTGTGAAACCGCCTCAGCTTTCCCACTTTGAAAGCCTGTTTTCTAGGCTTTCCCATTTTTACATGCCACTGATCGCAACTTGCTGGTCGCATGGTTGAGGAGCCTCTGCATTGTTGGAATCTAAAAACTAAAGTTCAAGGTCATCAGTATTTGGTGTTGTATAACATTCTACGTGAGAACCACAGGGAATGAACAGCTGCATTTTCAACTTTAATTTTTATATATTTGTGTATTTCTTAATCTATTTTCCTGCTCATAGCTGTCCAAAGGCACAGCCAATTGACCAAAAAAATTTTCTTACTCCTTCAGTATTTTTCAAGAATGTATTTATCAAAATTTTCATAAAATATTTTCCAATAATATTTTTGAAAGGGTCACATACTCAACTCATAGTTTTGTTAAATAATGATGATTAGACGGCTTAAAAAATTTAATGTGACAGGATATCTAAAATGTTGCAAACTAACACAGGTACATGGCTCTATAGTTTCATCTAATATGTGAATAAGATGTCAAGGCTCCTGAAAATGACGTACTGAAGCAACAATCAGGTAATGAAGCAAACGAAACAAAAAAACCAATCAAACTCTGAGAAAATGAACTGATAAATGGAAACAAAATATTTCTGTTATCATTTATTTTCAGGGTTTCCCTCTGTTGGAAAGTCAACCCTTCTGAGTAACCTCGCAGGTGTCTACTCCGAAGTTGCAGCCTATGAATTCACAACTTTAACCACAGTTCCTGGATGCATCAAGTATAAAGGCGCCAAGATTCAGGTCTGTTCTTCTAATTTTTTAAATTATCGGTTTTGGAAACTGGACGGATTTTGAATTGAAATTAATACTCCAGGAAAAATTTAGGAGAAAGAAGATTGCATCTTGAATAATGTATGATCCTGAATATACTTGATGAATAAATCTTTTCTTTTGATGCGTTTTGCATGCAATATTCACGTATCTTAGGTAGCGTTCTCAAGTTACTCGGCATTTTTGACATCCCCCTCCTCTCTTGTAACGTTTTTGTGATGTAGGCTTCTATCCTGTAACAAGTATAAGCAAAATGACGTAACGCTCTACCCTCCTCCCCCCAAAAAAAGAGTTGTGTAATTTATGAACAGCCTCTTATCAAGGAGAATGTTTCTTGAGAAAAACCAGCAAACTGCTCTTTAAAATAAGTACTTGGTATTTTTTATGTAGAAGAAATAATGATGGAGGTAAATGGATGAACACACAGCTACTCTCTAACTAGCATTTTTAGAGATTGCTGCTGGTTTAGAGTACTGTAACTCTGTGATCAATTTGAATCTTGATGAATGATTTTCAAGTTCATTTTCACCCACTCAATATTTTCTGAGCTGCCTAAATAGTTTTTGGGTGTTCACCTCTTCTAAGAATTTTGCACCATGGATGATGAATGTTTTGTTTGAATTATTTTACAGTTATTGGATTTACCCGGTATCATTGAAGGAGCGAAGGACGGGAAAGGTCGAGGACGGCAAGTCATTGCTGTTGCCAGAACTTGCTCTCTCATCTTTATTGTGTTGGATGTACTAAAACCTCTCGGTCACAAGAAGATTCTTGAGCATGAATTGGAGGGTTTTGGACTTCGATTAAACAAACAGCCTCCAAATATAGTTTTCAGGAAAAAAGACAAAGGAGGAGTTAACCTTCAATGCATGGTTTGTGCTTTCCTACCCTCAAAACTTAAACCTGTTCAATGTAAATTGAATAATCAAAGCAATTAATCAGTTGTGCAGCTGTGCAAGCCACAGGACCTTGTTTAATATTGTAATCTAATTATTTCTCCAAGATATTAGTGTCTATTTTGTCGTGATTACTCCCTCTTGTAAATTTAGGGCATGTCTTTTCAAATCCTAAACAATTATTGAGGACATTAATAAATGAAAGAGGTAGGCATTGTGCTTGTGATGTAAAACGGGTTAATAGTTTAACCTTTTGTATTTATAATGAAATTTTCTTATTTCGTCTCTCTTCATGAACCCGTAATTAATTTTTGCCTTTTTGGGGGGTTTTTATGGGATCATCAAGAAAAATATAATTAAAGTCAACAAAATGGCTGCATTTGTGCCAGTCCTTTCACGGGTCCCTTTGATGAGCAAAGTTGCAGCTTTGGTGGGTTGAGCCTAATGGAGCTTGGCATGCGAGCTTAAAGCTTCAGAAGTTTTATCCAGTTGCAGTCCTTTATTTTTATATAAGAGAACAAACCATTATATTTCCCTTAAATTATTTGCAATTATTTTTAAATGAGAGTTAAAATTTCACAGAAAATTTCAAGAAAACCCATTGGATACTTTTATTTTTAGAAAAAGGAAAAACCAATAGTGGATTTTACATCAGCCGTTGCCAAATTTAACAGGGCAATTTAATTTTTTACAAGAAGACGTTTGTGTGGATTCCTCAGAAACTCATGAAGAATTTGCTTCGCACTAAATTCACTGAAATTTGGCCTAAATCTGCACAACCGTTTTCATCTTAAAAATTATAAATTGTCAAATTAAATTTGGCAATAGATGATGTGGCTTGATTCCTTTCTGCTTAACGCAGTCCATTTTTACTCTAACCGTCAACTTCACATTCTACCTTGTATGCACTAAGAAACTTTTTCAATTCACAGGTAACTCAATCAGAACTTGATTTGGACACAGTAAAATCAATCTTAGCTGAATATAAAATACATAATGCTGATATTACTTTGCGGTATGATGCAACAGCAGATGATCTTATTGATGTTATTGAAGGCAATCGTATTTATGTTCCCTGTATATATTTGCTGAATAAAATCGGTGAGCAAAATTATTATGTATCCATTCCAAGGGTTTTTATAACCCTTGGAAAGTCCTCAACTTGAATATTGTTGATCATCACTCTTATTTTAAAGTCCTATAAAGGACTTGGTTCATCAAAAAAAAAAAAAAAAAAAAAAAAAAAAAAAAAAAAAAAAAAAAAAAAAATTGAATAACTTGGAAGTCCTCAAAAGTGTTGAGGTCCAGGTCTAATTTCAGAAGAGCACAATGTGCCGGTAATCTGTCAGACCTGGAACAATGACATTTAAAGTTACCATAAATTGCAGTATCTGAGGCTCAAAAATTGTCTGATTTTAATGCAACTTTATACCCTCAATCAGCGGAATTGAATTGCTTACACCCTTCATAATATCAGAAGGCGTTTTCTATAAACAGCTCAATTACAGATTTTTTAGTGCAAATTCACTAAAATTGCTCCTAGCAAAAAAATGATCCACCCAGGTATCCTCTCGGGGAAAGGACACATTTTTGTTTCAATCTTACTGAGACCGGCAAAATGGAACATTTTCTAAAGTATAATTTCCTTATATACTCTATTGGAGAAAAATCTTTCAGAAGCCAATAAAATTAAGGTACTCCGAGAACAATCTGAAAAGTTGCATTGAGCAAGTATAAAATTGTTTGCTTTTTCCATTTCACTATTTTCTTTGGCAACAGGAAACTTTAAACCTGTATTTTTTATGTACCTGTTTCATATTGTTACAGCATACAAGATCAAGAAATATATGTATTTAGGAAACTCATTTTTTTTTTTTTTTTTTTTTTTTTTTTTTCCAAAAAAACAAACAAAAAACAAAAAAAAAAAAAAAAAAAAAAAAAAGGAAACTCATTGTAATTACATTTTTTTCGAAAAGTGACAGAAATCCTGCGTTCTTTGCTTGCATGGAAATTTTTCCATGATCGCGATAAATAATTCCTAGTCAATTTTTGTATTTTCTCTGTCTTTTTATTTTTAATTATGTGCAATAATTTATTTTTTGTCTTCTCTTTTAGATCAAATCAGCATAGAAGAGTTAGATGTAATTTACAAAATTCCTCACTGTGTCCCCATTTCTGCCCATCATAAATGGAACTTTGATGACCTACTGGAGAAAATGTGGGAGTACCTAAAACTGGTTCGAATGTGAGTTCTTTAATTCTCTAATTATGTTTCTCATTTCTCTTTTTTCCTTTTCGATTCCAGTTTCTTTTTCGTTGAGCAGTTTTGAGAATATAAAAGAGGTGTATATATGTTGGGTGAACCAATTGCAAATGATCTTTTGAAACCTTGACCCCCCTTAGTCTTTTTCATATATCAATGATGAAGTTACAAAATCACGAATTACTTTTTGTAACTTTGCATTTTCCATCACATGTTACTTTTTTGGGGAATAACGGATCATGATCATGATCAAAAAAAAAAAAAATGTTTGATTTGTTTTGTTCTCTCAAGATTATCAGGGCTTGCCAATCTGGTTTTTTTTTCAAGTAGAGTTAAATTTATTTTTCAACTACAACTGCAACTTTCGATTTCATTCCAATCATCAACACTGCCTCGAAGCTCATTTTAGTATTTTTGACTCGGATCATTGGCTTTCCAGTCAAGTACATACTCAAGCATCAATCCCTATTCAATTTTAGTTGAGTTGGCAGGACTAGACTCAACTTGACTTGAAATTTTAGTACTCCTGAAGCCCTCTAGATATCTCTGAAATTATTGCTAAAAATTCTCTCCGAAAAAATAGAAAATGAATATAAATTTTAAAACACTGCAATTGTAATGCAGGTTATTTGCATGTTCTCAGATCTTGTGCTCCAGCCGATGATACAAGCCTACCCACTTGTAATTCTCAACATTATGACCGAAAGAAAAATTCCCAATATTTTCCCCCAACATTCAGTTATTTTATATGTTTCCTGTTTCTGTGCTGGTAGTAAATTTTTCACCCAAGAAAGATTGATGAATTGAAAAACGGAATTCCCAAACAGAAATTCTTACAGTACACATAGATCAATTTTTTAGAGAACTTTGAGAAGAAATTAAGTGAGTTAACGCCTAAATCCAGCTCCAGTTTTATTAAAATCTTATGCTGGCACATCCATTCTTTTAAAGTTATCTTTTAGAAACTTCAATTTGCTTTAGTTATCATTTCATTGTATCTGTTGCAGTTATACAAAACCCAAAGGACAGTTGCCTGATTATCAGTCTCCGATTGTGCTACACTCAGATCGACGAAGTGTTGAGGACTTCTGTAACAAATTGCATCGCACAATCGCCAAGGAATTCAAATAGTAAGTTATCTGATCGCTTTTTTTTTTTGTCCAAGTCAAGTAGAAAGGAACTGATGCATGTTTTCCAACCAATGGAACATTAGACAAGGTACGAATTTAAGCAGTCTGATACATGTTTCCTAGTCAGAATTTCAGATTCGCTCAACGAAAATTACTTAAACCAACTCCTAACGAAGATTTTAACGTTTTTATTTCACATTGGTTACGAGGAATTTGAACTGCCCGCTCACAAGAAACTCAAAGCTCTACGCGAGTCAAATCGTGCACTACAGTGGTTTCAGTAAGCCTCTCAATCGAGCAATGTTCATTTCCCACCATGTGTTGTTCAAACTATGAGCAATTTGCTATAGCTGAGCCAAAGCGTCAAGATTGAGGTCGTCAGATATTTATATAGCAGAGACTGTCATGATAACGTTTAGCGCGCGATTTGAATCAGGTAGAGCATTGAGTTTTCATGAGCGGGAGGTTTGAATTCACGCATCAAGAATCATTAAATATTTTCGCATGGAGTTGATTTCGGCAATTTTCGTTGTGTGTATCATGTTCTACGTGAAATTTTGGTTAAGAAACATGTATCAGAATGCTGAAATTCGTACCTTGTCTAGTGGTCCATTGAGCTAGTTTATATACTTAGCTGTTTTGAATTAAACTACATCAAAATTTTCTGCCAGCAAAAGATAAGTGACACAACTAAGGAAACTAATAATTTAACCATGCAGTATTGAGCTAGAACAGAATATACCTTTGAATTTAGTTTAAAACTTTCAAGATATTTTACTCCAAGTCAATCCTATGCAAGCGGGTTTGTATCTCGTACAAACGGATCCATTTTTACCTTTGCCTCATTTCCTCCTCCTAGTAGGTGATGGAGGAAAAAAATTAGACTTATTATTTGCTGAATGGGCCACTATGCAAGGTCTGAACTAGATAAAAACTTCACTTGTTTTCTTTTCAAAATCTTACATAGCGAACGATTCACACTATGAAAAGTTTGGAAATTTATATTCCTGAACGAATTATGAACAAGCATTTTTAACACAGATCAAATAAATGGCATCATTTGTATTTTTGCCTCTTGAACAATGTTTTTTGTGAACACCTATATCTTGTTTATGAGTTGATTTCCTAACTTCCTGTTGTGTGATTTACTTTCTTTATGAATTTTGAAGAGAGGACAAGTTGCATAGTGATTTCTTTCATACCTTGTCAAATGGCCCATCAGCCTGCATATTGAGCATTAATGACTAAAAGTCTCAACAATAATAAAACTAGATTCATGGATCTCTGGATTATTCTATAGAATTTACTGACTTTTACCCACAATCTTCTAACTGACCACTGCAACCATGGGTTCCTAGGGCCTCTGACAATCAAAGAACACTGATGATGAGTTTCTTTGCCTGCACAATTACGCTAGCACTTCAAGTCTATCCTACGGTAGTACTCTTTTCTAAATTATAAGTGTTGAAGTTATGTCGTGGCCTTGATAGTTTAGAAAGTTTTTTTTATCCCCTCAACCAATTTTTATGTTTAAAAATGAATTTTAGTTCATGGGAATTTTAAAGCTAAAAATATAACTGACAGAACACTTTTTACAGTCAAGGTGAAATGAACAGGGAAACTTACTTGTTAGAATACCCTCATACAAGAACTATATTTGCCTTCTCCAAAACTTCATTCCTTACTCAGTACTGTAGAGAGGTGCAACCTTGATATAGTCATCATCTCGTTTCTCCTCTGCCAAAGCTCTGTCGACATCAGGAGAGATGTTTGATAGATTTGTGTGTGGACTGTATTATTCCTGGGTCTCCATCACTCAACATTGTTGTGTTTCAATGAGAATATTTTCTTAAACAAAATGTACTAATTTCTTCCAGTGCCCTCGTCTGGGGATCATCTGTCAAACATATGCCACAAAAAGTTGGAAAGGATCACGTTCTGAACGATGAGGATGTCGTCCAAATTGTTAAAAAGATATGAAGAAGCCTCCTTTTGTATGTATCGATGTTATTTTTGAAGCTAATTTTGTGATTAAACGTGACTTTTTTTCTTATTTAATCGTGTGTATTACATTTCTCATTAGACCAACTATTTCCGTAAAGATCCCTTTGCCTACAAGAGGACCATGGGTCTGTTGCAAAATTTTGCTAGAGTAGAAAGAAGAGTTGCATCTTGTGAAAAATTACCCCAAAATCAAGATCAGGGCACCAGGATAGTCTGAGATTCACTCCTAACTTTGCAATGTGTGCATAAAATCTAAATGTCCTGTTTTAAGATGTACACTACTACAAAGGTACAATTTCATACAGTCGAGTTACATCAGTTTCACAACTCCATGCAAACTGAAAATGACCGTCTTTCAGTTAAAAAAACAAAAATATGTCATTTATCCAACATTTACTCCTGCCTGATACTCAAATCAATTTCAATATTGCGTAGAAGTATAATATCAGAATAGGCAGTACATATATCACAAGCACCAAACAGTAAACTTAAAGGATCCATTGAAAACTGATTTGTGGTGACAAAAAAAGTTATTATGAATTGAGTTAGCACTAAGGCAAGAGCTATATTCACGAATTATTGTAATCGAATAAGAGATAGATTACAAAAAAATTATTAGATGAAAATGGCGCTTGTGATGCATTGTTTGTCCGGAGTCATTAAAGTTAACAAGACAAAAAGTTCAAAGAACCAGCCAAAACATTTACCATTGTTGTCCAGCTTAGCGTTTGGATACTTTTCCCCAGTTATGGCATATGTTGCTTGTGATACATACTTCTCTCGACTGGGGCAGTCTTTGTGTTTTAAGTAGAGGTATAGCGGAAACTGACAGAATTAGAATAAATGACCAACAACATGAGTGACTATGTAAATAAACTTTAATACTTACATCAGAAAAAGAAAAATACTTAAAACAAACATCTTGGAGATTTCATGATGATGAACAAATAACTGGCAAGATAGATGCACTTATCGAGCTAACTCTTTCAGAGAAACATTGACAATATTGACATAGAAAGGACATAGACGTCTACACAAAACATAATTACATTATGAATATACACTTATTTTGGATACTTTAGATGAATTACTCCTCTCGAGTTTTTCCCAATCATGTTCAGAATGATAAGTTCTGTACTTTACAGTGGCGTGGAGAATGCGCATTTTCCTCAAACATGTCTCCGGAAAGCAACTGCAAACGCACGATTATGCTCTTATGAAAATAACGTCCAGAATAGTACATAAGTACTGTTCTGAGATTTTATATCATTTAAAAAGAATTAGAGAGAAAAAAGAAATACCTATTACAACATAATTTGACAGTGAAACTACAAGAACCTAGTCTTAACAATTTTGCAAATTTTTGCACCCTTTTTTTTTTATCCTAGGATGCGACAAGGAATTTATTTAAAGCATTTTAAAGGAATATTTGTGAGTGGGCACAAAAAAGACTACATACGATTTCAAGAACAATGAGCAGTCATCTTTCAAAAGAGAAAAATGTAAAATGAAATCTGCGATGTTGTAAACAAAGTTGCAAATGCAGTTACGTAGTTTCATCATCCAATTGCTGTTCTTGACTAAGTAATGTAAAAATCAGCGAAGGCCCTGAAAAGTTGGATGTCATCAAACCTCAAGCAACTTCAAAAGATTTAAAAAGCCTTTCTCAGCTGCAGCACTGCAGTGAGGAGATACAATATTCTTTATATCACTTGAGGTAAAGAGCTCTGTTTCTCTTAAAGACATCTATGTAATTGAAAGAAGAAATCTTGCATTGTATTTAAGGTGTTCTAACTGACTTAATGAGAATTCTTAACAGATAAAAACAAACTTACTCCTTTTTCAAGCACTGCCAGAGAACTTTCTTCGTTCTCCTGATAAACCATAAAATATCACTCTTTCCCTTACTACATATTAAATTAGAACTAAAAAACTGAAAATTCTCCATCAGAAAATTAGAATTAAGGAGAGAAATGATTAGGAACGGTCAGCAATGGATAGAAATAAATTGAGCAAGAGTTTGTAAACTCAATAAATAGTTTCCTTTGGATCAAAATGTGATACACAATTAGTTCAAATTATACCGGGCGATTGTATTATGTACTAAGATTTATTGGCATTCATCAGTCAAGGTACTCCTCACCAACTCTGAGAGATACGATGAGAAAATGGAGAAACTGGCCCTAACAGAGTCTGAAAAATACTGCTTTACAGCGGCAGCTATATTCACAAGCTGTTCAGACCAGGAGATGGTATGCTCTTCCATCTTGCGTTAAATTTGGTTGGAAAATTCTCATGATAGGAAGCAATGGCTCATTTGAACATTTCTTCTTCTCAATTATTTGCAATATGATTCATGAAAATAATGAATTAGAGACGAAATAACAAAAAAAGAAGAAAAGAAAAAATAATACTAAAATATATACATAGTTATTTCATCCTTATCTCCTCTGTCTAGATGATGAAGGTGCTTTATTTAGGTCCTTTAATTAAAAAAATTCCCTGACATTCCTTTGTTTTGCCATAAACACTTTTGACTACATGTGCCAAAATGCTCGAACTTCCCTTGGTCTATACTACCAAATTCTGGACCACATCTGCTAAAACACAACTATAAAAACCATAGCGAGACAAAAACATGGTGAGATTTTTAGTTTAAGAATCTGAATCAAAAAATTTCTTGATAAGAATAGGAATTCCACGATGTTTCCAATTTTCAATAATCCCTAACTCTTCTGGCTTTTTTTCAATTCAAACTTCACATTTTGAAAAGCTTATCCTCAAATCTTCTTGCGATGGACTGCAAACCTTCAATCATCACGATTCCCATTTAGTTTGGTATTTTGAAACTTTTTTCGACAGCAAAATAATCATATTTATCTCACTAATGCGATGATTCAACCGATCTCATTTCAGGTTTTTCGGCATGAAGATCGTTCTCCCCGTGAATGGTCACGCATGATAAAATTTGTGATTACAGTGATCTTGCTTATTGTTTTTGAAGGGGGATATTTTCTCACCAAGATAAGGTACTGTTCAGTGAAAGCAGAACTTTTAGAATTTTATGCAACTGCACCTTGACAGAGAAGATAAACAAGAGAGAACGGATTGCATTCATTAAAAAAGAACCAACTTGTGAGGTCAACTATCTCCCTTGTATTTATGCTTTTACTTCAGGAACCCATCTCACAGTGCTAACTGAAATGTACATGGACAAAACGTTAAGAGAGAAATGAAGAGTATTAATTTTTACTGTAATTTTGACTGGAAAAACCAAGAGATGATACTTTATAGTTGATAAACTATATTGCAGCTAGATGCATCAATAATTAAGAGAAAAAAATTAATAACTTTTTCATTAGATTCTCAGTTTTTCCAGCAGTTCAGGGATGATATGCTATCAAGTAGCCATCAGTTGATACAGCGTCATCTACAAATTGTAAAATCAACTAATGTCCTCAAACCACCCTTATCCAATATTGAGTGCTTGCAAGCATGGGTGATTAGTACCACAATTTTCTTTTTTTTATTTGTAACAATAATAATTTCATGCTTAATTTAAAAAGGAAAAACTTGAAAAATCATTGCCAGTATAAGTCGGTAATTTTTGTTTGTTTCCCTAAAAATGAATAAATAAAAAGATAAAAAAAATACAGTACAGTACATTACAGGGCGATTTACAATAGCCAAACGCAATTGGTTACTCTCCGATGAATACAGTCCAAATGTGATGATTACATCACAGAGTATAAAAAAGGAGAAAAAATAACAAATAGATAAAAACAACACAATAAAGATAAAATAAATTAACAATCATAACTCCATAGTTAAAAACGTGAACAACGAAAGAAGAATTAGACGTACGAGTGCTTTGAACTGAAACTACAAAGGTATTAGGAGGGGAAAAGGGGAGAATGTATCTCATACAATCGTAAATTTTCCAGTTCAAGAGAGACAGCAGAGAGAACTCAATTTTTTGTGCCAACACAACCCATCTTGTTGTATTCTAAACAAGTCAGAGTGACTAGGGATAAAAAAAAGTCTATTAACAAAAAGAAAAGAAGAAAAATGATAGAATTGATTGAAATCAGAACCGGACCCTGGGAAGAATGGGTTTAGAATTTATTCCCTGGAAAGTGAAAAAAGAGGTTCAATAAAGATAGACTAAATTTGAACAATCTGCGTGCTGAAGGCACTTGTGAATAAATCATACTTGGATGTTTATCCGGAACAGAAAAAACTTGCGCATATGATACGCTAGGAAAAATTCCAGAACAATGATTTTCAACTGCAGTTTTCATAAGTTCTAGACTGCTTTGTTTCAAAACAATTTCTGAGTTTTAGTTGAAATAGTTTGTTAATCAGATCCATAGAAAGTTAATGAATATGTCATGAGCATGGTAATAACTTGTGAGAAGGAGTCTTCAAATGAAAACTGAAATGAAAAAAGGAGCAACAATGTGCATTAAGGGCTGCTTGATACTGAGAGGAAAAAACAGAGGTGTTCGTGAGATTGAACTGGCAATCATTGGACCACATCGTCATTAAGTGCCTATTCACCAAACCTTGAAAACATTGAGACCTCTTGATCCAAGATGATGAGCTGAGTATTAAGCAAGGGATTGATAATCTACAAAATATAAAAATTGGTTCGGAATCCTACAGAAAATTCCCCTCACACACGGGAAGTGTCCCCTTTTACAAAAAGGCGAACACAAGTCAATCGCCACAATTCTTCCAATGTTGTTGTAGTTCTGCATCAAAATAATGCAAAAGAGCAAATAAAAAGCATTTTTTCGTAATATTCAACTAAATAAACAAAAGAAGGTAGGGATTTTCACCACTAGAAGAATATTTCAATGACATAGCTTTAATATATCGCAGCATCGATGATTCCATAAACCCATACTTTATAATGACAGAAATTCTGCAAAATTTTTGAAAGCAAAAGGGTCATTCTATGACTTTACATTTCGCAGCTCGTAGTTTTACGCCATATGCCATTACAAAAATTAAGGATGACATAATTTGACATTTTTAAATTTCATAACTGATACATTCTTGTCAATCGTTCATTTTTAGTCTACTTTCTGTGGTTATAAAGAATTTGCTTCTGCTCTTCTTGTTTTTTGATCAGCATTATCGTATTTTCTTGTATTTGGGCTCAGAGAAAAATATTTTTTTATTAATAAAAAAATAAAAGAAGTAAAGTTTCAAAATTAGCGGTATGAACAAAAATTAGCCAAACTGCATGTCAAATTGCCTGATTTTCTCGTGTGTTTCACTTTCCTCATGAAATATGAAACAACATAATATCTTCAGAGTAATAATGAATATATGTACCTTTAGAAATCCAAAGTACTGTGTTTCTCAGATTTCTGATTACAAGGAAAGAAGAAGAATAAGAAGAAGAAGAGGAAGTGAGACAAGATGAGAAGGAATCGCATGATATGTAATGCATTTAGGATGATTCTGGTTTACATGCTGTCCAATTCAGTATTGATTCATTTTCTTGTGATAAAAATAATATAAATGCGGAAATTTTGAAATATTATGATTGAGATTAGTGGTCTTAAAGCTGGTGAATTCATGATCATAAATGCAGCCTGCATGTCTGTAAAGGTATCGTTGCAAATCATTGGATCAGCAACCAAAAACAATGATGATAGAAAAATCATCTAAATAACATAAAGTACTTGAATTATAACATAGAAATAGGTACAGAAAGAACAATGTCACATTTACTTTTAATTGGCAAACCCCGCATAAAAACTTAAGACTACAACCTGAACTGTAAATATTGTCAAAGAGTCAGTGGGGGCTCACTTATGTGGACTACAAAACCAATTTCATTTCAAAAGTTCGTGTGTTAACTTTTGAGAGAATACATGAATTCAGGTACACAAGATAATTACTGGAATAAACAAACTTCTTGGTTGACTTAAGCCCTAGAATATAAATTAAAGCTCAGACTTGTTGATTTTTGGAGAAAAAAGGTGACAAAGTATGATGAAACACTTTTCGAAATCAATCATCTTTCTTCATTGAAGATGAAGCTTTGCATGGAAAGAGAGGACACATCGACAATGAAACTGCAAGAATGTGTGTCTTGATTGAGGTGTTTCAAAATCTCTCCTATTTTATTTTTTAAAATGAGACCAAACCAACATCATGGCTCGAAGTTTCCTTAGAATATTCTTTACATAGAGAAGTTTTCAAGAAATGACGTTGAGTAGTTTTCTGCTTCGAAAATAAAGTATGGCAAGAATACTGCAACGCCACAAACCGAAATTCACGTTTCTACAGTTTCACCATCAATATGTGTGGGAACAGAAGAATATGGAGAGAAGATTTTCTCAACATCTAAGGTGTGCCAAGAGAAAAAATATGATTTAAATCTACAAAATTTCAATTTTAAACTCAAAATTCATGACTAAAATATGCTTTTCGTTCTTGTACCTTGCTTTCAGCTTTTAAAATTAACTATCTCCGACCAAGTGTCTGACAATATGATAACTTAAGGTATCACCTTGTCATGGTTAATTGTGTAAGGGAAGAAAAAAAAAGAAAGAAAAACGCCTCAAGAATTTTAATGAAAACAGTGATGGAGGCTCCTTTTCCTTAAGGATTTAATGACTGACAATGATTGAAACAGTCTGAGCTTCGACATTCCTCCCTCTTAAAAAAAAAAAAAACCTGTTAGGATTTGATGGAGCACTTGGACTGACCTTACCCAGGCAGTCATCGACACTGTTACCGAGTCTGATTGTTTTGTTGCTTATGAAATTTATGAGCTGCTTACAACAAAACCGGAAATCTTACATTAGTTTGGAACAGCTGAAATCAATTACAATGAGATAAAATTGAAATCAACAGAGACTTCTAGAGCATGAGAAAACAAAATTTACTGGCTGATTCACAACAAAATGCGGCTCATACAGATTACAAAAAAAAATTTCTGTCAGAGTTAAAGTGAAGGGACACAATCCCACGAAATATCTCTGTACATATACAAAAGACTTCCATCATAGATCGACTCATTGTCCATACATGCGTCAAAATAGCCTTAAAATTTAGAATTTCTTCATCAGGGTTTTTTTTTAAATAGTTTCATAAGTTTTGAAATTGTTTAAGAAAAAATTGGAAATTGGATAGGTTGTCACTGAGCAGAAAGAATCTACATACCTACAAATAGAGTTTGGAAAAAAAGGCTTCTTTCTGAAAGCACTGTAAGTCGTTTTCTTTCAACGCCTTGGGTTGACACATCTCGTTTACCTCGTGATGTCTAATTTTTGCTTTGGTAAAATTTAAATAAATATTGGACAGAGAGAGGGAGACAGGGCTTCATTTAATTTTTTTTTCTGTGGTAAATTTTTGCACAATTTTTTGTTTTAATACTCCAAATACACCAGTGACTGAGTCTGACTTCAAAAAATTAGATGCTGTAACTGGCAGACTAGGCAGGGGCTCGTTAGTGTCTTGTGCCTTAATCATTCATTTACTTTGTTTCATTTCTCTCTCAGCATTCTGGGACAAAGTTCTTTAGCCCAACTCATCATAGTAACTGATCCCTCTCTTTCTCCCCCCCCCCCCCAAAAAAAAAAAAAAAAAAAAAAAAAAAAAAAAAAAAAATTTGGAAGCAAGGTCTTGAATAGGAAGTAAGGGTAGAGCTTTTTGCCACAACATACTGAAATAAACGGGATGGTTTTGGTGAAAAACATCAAAGAAAAAGGAATATGCACTCATACAAAACATTCCTGGATGCCCATAAATTTCTTTCCAATTCGAAGTATCAGATCATCATTCTCAGCGATCAGAATCAGAAATTTTAACAAATAGAAAAATAGTAGGACTGATACCAATGGCCAAAATGCGAAACTACATACCTCTGTTCGCAACATTGCAGCCTTCCTGACATATTTCATTTTTTCTTTGGAAAACTTGTCACCATAATTTCTTGAAAACTGCATTGATAACTCTTTTCTATTAGCAGAATATTCTGTATACATTTCAAGCCATTAAGTTGGCTTGTTTCTCTTCCAAAAAAAATAAAATAGGAGCAGAAATTTTGAAACACCACAATATAGATACGTGGTTTTGCACTTTGGCCATATCAGCCTTGAACAAGGACTCTAAAATACAGACAGTCATGTATTCCCTAATTCTTCAGCAAGATGGGAACATTACTGCAAAAAGAAAAAAGATATTCTTCAATGACAATTATTCAGTGCTCACAGAGGAGTCAAAAATCAGTTCGCAATCAGTGGCCATACAGTAAAACATTAGAAAATCTTTCATTAGATCAACACATGAAGAGAATAATTCAGTGTCATACTGGGTTCATAAGGCAGTTCTTTCCTAGGGATATTGGGGTAGTATTGTAACTGCTCCAGATCTGAAACCAAAGTTTCTGTAGAGGTGTAGAGAAAACGCAGCATTAATGACACAAAGGCTTGTGGCTTGTTAACAAGATAAATCCCTGTTTTTAATGTGACAAGCAGACGTGTGAGTTCATGTTAATGAGCATAATTTACACTTGATTTTGACAGCTTTACTGAGGTGAGGCTTTCTACAGTTGATAAGAATTCTCGCTTACATCAGGTTGAACAACATTGCATTAGGAAAAACTCTTATTTGTATGGATGGAACTGAAATTGCTTCCAGAGAAAATTAAGTACATACACGCAATCATAAATTGATATAAATCATACATCAAGGACTTAATATTAAATTCATACCCAAAGTAAGCAGACCCAAGTTCTCCCAAAGTTAATTGGATAGGTTTATGAAACATATTATGAAGTTTTCATTTACAATTTCCGGAACTTAGCTGTTATGTTGCAATTCAATAACGTAACCACATTGGGAGACTTTCCCTTTGCCATAAGCTATAACACCTTTGCCATGAGATAACAGAGAATTCTCAGTAAATCGATGGAGACAAATTTCAATATTACTATAACAAAGGGACAGAGGTTTATCATGCATTTTTAAATTCTTTGCACTGAGATCCCAGCACTCTTTAACATGTGAGATGCTACGAAAATCAAGTCCTGCTACAGGATATCACATTTTGGAGAATTGTTTCTTCTTTGTTCTAGTTACAAACGAAATCCAAAATTATACATTCTCCCACTAATGTTAAATCCAACACCACCACTGAAATTAAAAAGAAAAAAAGGGTTAGTAAAATACCATTGATTAAACCTGTGCTTCACAGTGTAATCTAAGAATGGAGTAAGAAAAAATTATGGCATCATATAATTCCTTGCATACGAATCAAAATGCTTGAAAAGCTATGGAAAGCTTCTTCACAAAAGTATGCTAGTATTCACATCTTTAAAGGTACAGACTTTGATGTAGACATGGCTGTTGCTGTGAATCGGTAAAGATAGACAAGGCCGTTGTTAGATATTAAGTGGTTGCCTTGGCAAACATGAAATTATCTTGACTTGCACAAAAATTGACTTGATCAAATAATTTATACAAATATATTACTCTAAGAGGGTTCTACAGAGTGTCTACAGACTCAGTAGGAAAAAATTCTCTGACTTTTCCGGGTTTTCCAAGACCAAAATGATCTAAAATTCTTAACTTTTTACATCAACAATTTTCAAGCCTAGAACTGAAAATGACCAGTTAATTTTCATTTAATTTCACTGCAAATGATAGAAATTTATTCCAGGATATTCCAAGTATTCATCATTCAATTTTGACTAAAATTGCTGTTCTTTATTTAAAATTATTTGCCTTAACTCAAGCCAATAAACTCCAAACCAGGCTGAGACGCAGTTTAATTCTGTTGACAGCGCTGATGTATTTTCAAATTATAAGATTTTTTTTATTTATAGTCTTTTTTGTAAAATTCCCTAACTGGATAAAATTCCCTAGCAATACCCAGTTTCCTAGACCTGTAGAATATCAGAAAAGGGTTATTCACTCATTCTCTTACGTATGGGCAAGAGCTAGGAGAGTGCAAAGTGAATTCCTTTTTGGAAATTTGCAACAAAAAAAATTTACTATTCTTCCAAGTTCATTTACTTATCACCATGTAGAGATAGTCTAAAGTACCTTATTAGGTCAATGATGCGCTGCTTGTCGTTTACTTTTTGTTGTTCGAGAGGGATTGCTATTTGATCCATTCTTTGAAAGACCGTCACCTGCAGCAGACACATCATCTATTCGAAACAATCTTATCCTTAGGTGCTCGCATATCTCCATACAAATTCTTTTACAGTACAGGAAAAGATCTAAAGTTGCCCAGATCTGATCAAAGAGAAAAAGAGAGGATTAAAACTTTGATGATTGGTTAACATGAGAAAAATGGAGAAAAATGGAAGTCTAATGAGAGAAAATGTCAAAAAAAAAGAAAAAAGACCATAGTGTGTTGAGTGGTAATTGGAGCACGTTAAGCAGAATGGAACCAACCCACATAAGCTATGGTCAAATTTAATTTGGCAATTCAATTTTTTACATAAAAACGGTTAAGAGGATATTTATGCAAATTTCAGTGAATATTATGCATAGCACAAAGCAAATTCCTTAAAATTTTCAAGGGAATCTGCACAAACGTTTTCTTGTAAAACATTGAATTGCCCAGTCAAATTTGGCAATAGCTGATGCGGTTGTAAGCGTCTTGGTTCATTTCTGCTAAACACGATCCAATTAGGATAAGAAGGGCTGTGCGACCCTTTAAAACGTTTGAACTGGTTTGACATGGATGGCCATTTTGGGTTAGTTTGCTTTTAAATATCGATCCGGAAAATTAAAATTTTAAGTACGGTTTTTTGCAGTTTAGCAAGCGTTAATGGATACTTGTGGTTTTCAGCAGGTGCTCATCATTACTTGCAAATTTTTGCAATATTGATAATATGCACACATGTGATAGTGGTTTTTCCAAAGTACTTCCAATTTTTTGCAAAATATTGCCGGCCTCTCAAATTCTCACATAATTTCACAAATTTCATAGGAATTTATTAGGAGATTAGGGGTTCTTTACTATCGCATAGGTGCTCATGTACAATCCCGGTTTTTACCGAGTTCAGAACCTGAAACAAATCGAACTGCCGAAATTGAAAACTCAAAGCGTAGTTACTCATACAAAAAACTATACAACAATCATTATAGCATGAATAATTTTATAAGATTCTTTCTCATGTTTTTTAGCCCAAAGTGCAAAAATGCTCATGATCGATACTCATGATATTGATTTTCAAAGTACTGTGAAAATGGGAACTCCTCCCCCTGTCCACTCCTTTTTAACTCGCTGGGGGGACTTTTATTCCAACTCTCAGTAAGCCGCTGTTTAAATATTTCTCTCGCTTGACCTACAAAGAAAAAATAAAATAAAAAAAAAAAAAAAAAAAAAAAAAAAAAAACACTTATAGTTGATTTTTTGTTTAGTTTCCTGATAAATGCCCACTTCTTGCCAGATGAAACAACATTCCGGATATGTACTTTCAGTGTTTAAGGCTAATTCTGGCACATGCCAATTCACAATATACAAGAATATTAAAAAATGCTGAAATATGAGAGGAAAACTCACCAGGCATAACCATAAAACAGTGTATTCACTGATAAAACAATTGAAATATTGATTCAAGAACAGCATAAGAGGTCCATACATTGAAGAATCTACATAATCCAATTCATTTTTAGTCATATGTGCAACCTGCAGGGCAAAAAAGGTATGAGATAAAAGTTGTATTCATTCATACTGCCAGCTCTCTGTAATATCTTGACTGCCAAATCTAGGTCATTGAAACAACCCTAAAGTTGACAGATAGAAATTAATAACCAAAAAGAGGCCTTGACTGACCTCCATGACTTTATTTTGAATGACAGACTGTGTCATTGTTGTAAGTCATGTTGACTTCATTTTGAATGACAAACTGTGTCATTCCAAATAAAGTCAACATCAAAGATCCGACATCATTTGTCCCTTGGAAATGTTACAGCAACTGCTTATTTTTTGGAAGATCAAAAATTGGTCACGAATCAAGGAATAAAGTGTTTTTAAAAATCGGGACAGTGTGATTAAGTCTTTAAAATCTTCTCAAACTTCAAGGATTTTATAATTGATTTTTGATGGGCAAAAATATTAGTTCTTGTTATTAGATCACACAGGGGCACACATCTGATCCTCGGTTTTCCTTGTTACTTTGGACAGTGGATCAAAAAAGCATTTTTTTGTTACATTTCCAAATTTCCTGCCCAAAGGCTGTACTTACGCCTTACCTCAATCAACAGAAACTCATTAGTCTGTTTATTTGATGAAATGAAATAAAGGGATCAGAAGTTCTGAGAACAATTCTGAATTCAACAAATGCAAAAAAGATATCTGTATGTGTTCAATTGTGCTTTAAACTAAAAGCACTGATAGGAATTTTTGAGAGAACTTAAAAGTACAGATCTGATCAGCTGAGGGACGAGATTAAATATTCATCAGAGGATAGTGATGAAAAGGTTTGTAAATTTTTAAAGGATACAAAGTGAGTAAAAAAATAAAGAGGAATAAAAGATATAAAGAATGGGTAAGAATAGGTTTCAATATTGATTGGTATACTTACTACTAATCTATTTGTGACTTTTGCTGTCACTAAACCAAATGCCAAAATGTACAGAACTGGATTTGTTTCATAAACATGTTCTGGACTCTTTCTATAAATTATAAGAGCTGGGATGAGGACGAAGCTGTACGGTATTATGGGTGACAGCACACTTGTTCCCTAAACAGCAGGGGAAAAAGTAATTGATTAGCACTAAGAAAAAACTAAAAAAACAAGAACAGACAGAGAATCATGATGGACATTATTGTTTCTTATGCAAAATGTTATCTGCAAGTGTCGACTACAGAAAATTTGGAGGGTTTCCAATTTCGAATAAAAACATTTAAATGTGATTTTAAGTAAATTTTCCACAGAAAAAATGTATTTCAGTAAATATTAGGGGGAATAATTAATTCTTGCACCAATGTTGATCAGTTGACAGAGAATCAAAACACTAGTGTCATCAAAAAAGAGTTCTGCTATTTTGTATCTTTCGAACTAGAGAAAATGAATTATACCTGTGAAAAGGCATGTTTTGCACATACACTTCGCTTTAAAACAGACCCAAAATTTTGAAAATTTTAAAGATTGGCTGGCGAAAAAATACAAGTTTGCTGAGGTCACCTGACGCCACTGTTGCTCCAGCTGGCTAGTCGATTGCACTAAAGTTTCCTAATTTTTTTTCAAAAGAAGAGTGATGGAAGCAACAGTGTTGGAATGTATATGTTCTCATGCTCTCAGTTTCAATTAAGTATGTTGGATTGACATTATTGATCCACTAGTTTACCAGGTTATCAGATTTTTAAGAAACAATCTACTGCTGTGGCACAAATTCATATTTGAACACAATGTCAGATTGCATACACTGCAAAAGTGTTTCTCCCTGCTCAAGAAATTATGCCCACAGCCCTTACAAAATTAAAGCAAAATATATTAATCAATATTATTTAAATTTAATGTAATGCCAGATTCACACAGCAGAATTCCTCAATCCAGGGCGTGCTGAAAGGTGAACAAGAGCTGTGAAGGCTGATCTTAGCGAGAAAAATGTTTTGTTTCCGCACTGACTGGTTGATCAATGATGTCAAAGCAATAGACTTGTATAAAGCTAAAATTATTAGGATCAAAATTAATGCAAGACCTTTGATTTCGAGGAAAAAGTTCGGAAACTTGGTGCAATCTACTAATGTACCGGTATATGGTCCTTGTGATCCTCAGTAAAATTTAATTTTCTTGCCACCCATGAAACGATTTACAAAATTATGGGCATTTTTTCAAGCTAGGAATATACTTGATTAGTGCTTGGTTACCGATTTAATATATATTCTACATGTCATCTTACTTAATTTTTCTGGGGTAAAGCCCGTGCCCCATGATTAAATGAACTCATCAATGAAAGATGACGGAGATTTGTACTGATCTCTGCGCAATAAAAAGTTAGCGGGCTGTCAAATGTTCATGAATAGAGCCCATGCGGATTTGCGCGAAAACTAGTCCAGTACGCATCTCCGCCATCTTGCATTTGGTGAGTTCATTTGATCATGGGACACGGGCTTAAGGGGTTTCAATTCAATGCTTCAGGAGCATTTTTAAAAAAAAAAAAAAGACAGAAAAATTGTTCAAAGATTTGAGGGGATTTATATTCCAACTTGTCAAAAATCAGTGGTGACTTAACAACATTTTTGCAACCTTGGCAGACATGCACCATTTGCAAGAGAAAAAAGAGACCAGGGATGAATAACGATATCAAATTAGTCGTATTTTGTTCGCCGCAACAATTGCTCTATGTTACAGATTTTGTTTTATTTGCGTCACTTTTTCACAACTAACGAGAGCAGAGAGGCTAGGAGTGAGGATAGAAATCCTGTTAACAAAGGGTTGTAACATGCTCCGAGCACATTGCAATTGTTCTGTAACAAAGTTGTGAAAACGTTGCCAGATTGTGCAAAAAATAAACCAATTAAAATAGGCCATGCCCCTTTCAACATAAACTACATCCAAAAAAAATATGGTTGTTACAAGCTGTTCTGAATTATAATGTCGAACAAAATACGTCTATTTAAAAAATTGGATGATGTAAAAAATAGAGAAATTTCTATAATCTTGCATAAGAGTGCCCGCTCTAGAATTTGACACACCACATCTGAGATATTTTTCTAGTGCATGAATCATAGTTATGCATGCTCTTTTAGATCTATACTTCATTTTTTAGATGTAAAAACTATAATTAAAGAAATCGAAATATAAAGAGAAAGAGTTAACAGAAGTAGAAAGGAAGTTAAAATGTGTAAGAAAAGAATGAACGCAAGTTCAGATCCAAAATCCATCCATGATGAAGCAGGAAAGCAAAACCATTCAAAGCAAGAATTTTTTAGAGCAATTTGGAATTAAACAAGATAAGGACTTGAAATATTAAAAATCGACGACCAAACCACATAATTTGGTCTTGTGACTTGCCCTGGACACATAAAGTTTGTACATAAAATTTTAATTCTGTAGTCAACAGCCAAAGAATCGTAGCTAACAAAAACAATTTACATTTTTATTAAGGATTTTGTACAAGTTAAATATTTGGTCCTATCTGCACCAAATACGAAATACAGCTTTTGAAAAAAACACAAATGCACCACTAGACAGGCTAAGGATTAAACCATCAGCCTATGACATGTTTCCTTAACAGAGGTTTGTGCAAAACTCAAGTATCTTATCGGAACTTTCCAAAATAAACTCAAAAGTAAAAAATTAGCATTTGTTGTTTTCATCAAAATTTGTCAACTTAAACTTTCTTTCAGATCAAAATCAATCTAGGTCAAATTTTATAGAGTATACCGTTTTTGACATGAGAAAACATGTACCGAGACACTTGGGTTTTAACTCTGTCAATGGTGCATTAAAATACCTCCCACTGATAACAATCTGCGGCTGCATTTTACGATTCTTGGGCTTTAGAGAACAGAATGAATAATAGTAAAATTGAAAATGAGAACTCACAGCTACGGACGATCCATTCTTTCCCACACCACCTGAGAAAATGAGCGTTAAGCTGGCATGAGCTAGATAAGCGGAAACAATCAATGATACACCGACAGGGACAGATTTCAGCTCAACACCGATCAAAGGCAGCTTTGAACCACATCATATGACAGTAGGTTAGTAAATGCACAAACTCACAAAAATGAGGACATTGCAGAGAGAATTACTGCATACAATGAAACAATGAATCAACATCATAGATGAACTTTATGATGGGTAATACACACATATATGTACATGAGACCAATATTAGATGACCCGATGATAAGATAGCAGTTTTCTTTATGTACAAAATATGAATGGTAATCTAGAGAATACATGCATCTGTTATCAATATATCAAATTCTTTTTGATACAGGATGTTTTTGTAAGTTTTTATCAAGCTATTTAATAAAATGGAATTTATGAAAGGCAGCTATTTGCTATTTCGAAATTGAAAAGCCCAAAATACATTGACTAGTACAGTAATGATGATAAAATTCACCAATAACATTAACTTAACAGCAGAAACCATACTTTTACCCAGTGGTCATACTTTTGGTATACTTTTAAGCAGGTACTTGATCTAAAATTTCCCTGGGAATCCGATTTTCTGCATATACCTTGAGTGGAATTCTAGATTAAGCATGTTCCAAAATGAGTCTAATATGCATAAAGGATACTTTGATTCATCTTCATAACCATAATTTTGAGGAGAGGATGGCATACATTTAAAAATTTAAAAAGGATCAGCACCATTGTAAGGACAAACTTGAGAATCACACAAATTTTGATTTTCCAGCCATGAAATTATTTTCTCATCAGAGATTGTTGAGTGTAAAATTCTGAAAACGAAATTTGAGAGAAGGATCTGAGACTTTTAGGACTTTGACTTCAATCCTAAATAAAACTCGAATTCTTCCTCTCTGCAATGAGGCATCAACAAGTTTCGAAGGCCACAACTTCCATTTATTTCATTTTTTCGAAGGACTCCGCTTTCCGATTTGTCATCATATGATACGCCATATTTCATTTTTTCACAAAGAAGATATTCAAGAAGTCATCGATGATATTATCAGTGAAGTCACCCACGATACCAATGGTTAGGTCATCGATGACTTGAGCAGTGCAAAAATAGTCAGCAATAAAATCATTAGTGAGCCATTGATGAGAGCATTGGCCAAGTCATCAATAAGACTTCTGCAAAATAATCAGTGGAGTCATCAGAAAATGAATTAGTAGAATAAATCTATCACGTTTTTGACTGGGCAGTTTTATTTTTTGACGAATCGGTTCAACTGTAGTTAAATAAGCACTCTTTGAGTGCTTTTCTCAGGTTTCTGCTCAAAAATTGATTTTGTCCTCACAGACGAGTAAAAACAAAATATTACAGAGCTAACAGAGGAGTTGAAGACAAATAAGTTTGCAAAAAGGAAAATGATTACTGACTCTTGAAGTTAACCTTTGTTTAAAAAGAGATGAGTTAGAGATTGGATCCAACAAGAAAAAAGAAAACAAAGATGGGTATTATAAAAGGAAGAAAAAAATTGGAGGTAGAGAGGAAAACCAAAGTAGGGATTTTTAGCGTATCGTAAGCTGTATGTAATATTATGTATTTTATACACGTAAAAAAATATATAAAAAAATAGAAAAAAACTGTTAGTAAGCATTGTAACTTCCCACATACAAAACCACACCTGTAGCAGGCAGCCCATTTTAAGACATGACATGCTGATAAGATGGGACTTACAGCAACGGTTGAGCCATTTTTTCCTGTTCCACCCGATAGGATAATTTGGAACATGGTATATAAAGCTAGGGAACAGCCTAAGACGGTAAATATAACTATCACAAATCGGATATCGATTAAACTCAAACTTGGTATCTGTAAGTGTACAATTTTATTAGTAAAACAGAAGGGTAAAAGATTAACAATTTATCAAAAAATTATTCAAAACGGCTCAATTTGCACAGAAATGCTAAAAAAAAGAAGAGAGAAAAATTTCATTGGGGTTGAGATTCTAGGGCTAAAAGATAAAGATTATATCTACTGCACAGAACAAAAGATGGAAGATGTTACTTGGCCTCTTGTCTCTCTTAAAGGAGGGGAGTTAAGGAAATATTTGTTGTGAGTATACTTGATGAAGAGTAAACATCAATGAAAAATGGGAACTTGTATAACTCCAAAAAAAAGTAAGATACTGGTCCCACTTCTTAGAGAAGTATTTTACTAACATAAGGGCAGGACAAATGGCCAAGAAGTCAACAAACCAAACCGGAGTGTGACAACATGTGATTTTCCATTCAAAAAACGTAGTTTACAGAGATAGTGATGTTAAATTTTAATACGTTATGTATGTAACTCAAAACTGTATAATTTGCACTATCACTTTACATTTTTTCTTGGCACATAAATGAACTTATCTGCTCGCAACTACTTCATTGGAATAGAGGAGGATATTTTTTGTTCTAACCTAAAATTAGAATTTTTCATCCTAACGCAACAAAATTGTTCTCCTGAAAAAGTTGTAATTGCACACTGAGGTCACTTGTCTTACGGATACTTTGCAAAGAATGAACCAAAGAAGAGATATCAATCAGATCAAAATCAAGGCCACTTTTTTTGCAAAATTTAGTTTTCTCAATTAAGTAGAAAAAAAAAGAGAAAGAAAACAAGGGATCTCTCATCTAAAAACTGAGATATCTTTTCATAGGAATTTCAAAAAAGGGAACGAGTAAACTCAAAATTGAAATGGTTTTTATTTGATACTGCTGTAAATTAGGGATGAACAAAGATTTTCTGTTTGCGGTCAATGAATAGAAGTTCAGTGAAATGCGTACGGAACGCAAAATATGACCAGAGAAATTTACCAGATTAGGATTTTAAACTAATAGGTAAATACATTCTCAGGGGTGGCTATCTTTATACCTGAAGATGAGAAATGATCAAGAATATTTACCTTAGACAGCCAAATATCGGGACCGAAAACAGTAGATATCAAGTGAATTAAAATTATGGTGAATTGCGCCTCTGTAACATCAACACGCCCAAATCTCATTGTACCTGAAACACAAAATTGATTGATAGATATTTATGTACCTGATATTCAAGAGAATGCAATACAGAATTCACTTCATGGCAAAAAAAAAAAGAATTTGGAGAAAAATAATTATATCTTTAACTATAAGCTGTAATAAAATCTTAATTTTCTCAATGCCCAAATTTCTAGTATATCTTCCAGAAACATTTTTAGAGTCTTGCTCAAATGTTTTTTTGGTTTGAATTAAACATAAAATACGATCATATAGGCTCACAAATCTTTATGAATATCTTTGAAGCAGTACTATGGATAATACACGATTGAAAATGATCAAAATTTCTTAACGAAGGCAGGGGAGGAAACTTCGCTTCATGGGACCACCTTCCGACACCCATGGTGCTGATTGCAGAGACTCTTTCTGTTCCCTCATAAGAAAGATACGCGACCAGGGTGTCTACAAAAACAGACTGACCAGAAATCAGTACTTCTTCAGTACTTTACAGTACATTCCCCAGAAATTCAGTACCTCAACAGAAAAATTCAGTACTTTTTCAGTACTTCCAATTAACGAAATTTGAAAAATTTCAATTTCTCGCTCAAATTGCAACAAAAAGGACAAAAATTCCGGACCTTTCTGCAGAATTTCCCCACTTTTTTCAGTACTTCCGGACCGATCTTAAAAAATCAATACTATTTCCGGACTTCCCGGACTTGTAGACACCCTGGCGACTAAAATTTAGAATTTTTATTGCCCTGATCGCTGTATAACTTTAAATAATTCCATTTTGATAACTCAAGTCCTCATCTCTAAATTAGAGGTGTTCAAACAAATCCTTGTTGGTAAGCTACTGTTATTTGTTTCAAAATACCGATACGCTCCGATGAAGACACTGAAGTCAGAAACCGCCAGCTCCATCAGAATTGCTTCAGCTTCAATCAAAGCATAATTGCTTGGTATAACTGTAAGTTGGGTTACTTGAAATATAAAACTAATATGAGAGGCAACAGCATATTTTAGCTAGCTCCATACTTTCATAGCTGATGATAAGGGTCCCTTTTAGTTACTACCGCTCCATAGAACCTTTTCGATACCTAACTGCCAACTGATGGAGTGATGGGACACCCTTACTCAAGATGTTCCAGCTCAGTTTTAACACATGGGTCTAGAGAAACAGATTTGGTGATGATTTTAGTTATAGTCATCAAAATAACGATCAACTGAAGTTTTTTCATCATTTTGATTATGAACAAGACAAGGGTGGCTCTTAACAGAAAATGCAGTTTTTTAACAACGTATCAGCCATTAAATATTCAGGTATGGATTTTTTCCATGCGTCCATTCTTTGCCCACACCAAACTCTCTTCAATTCAGTTTCTCAGTTGTATGGAAGAAATCTATACTTAAAAAATTAATGGCTGATACCTTGACAAAAATTTTTCCATAAATGATGACAAAATCAAATTTTTGGTGGTTCTTTACTTTGTCTTTCACAATTTTTTTTCTTAAAAATATTGCAAAAACTTGTAAAGCAGGAGCTTTTAATGCTCTTAAACTAAACCAACCTGAGACGTATGTTTGCCAATGAGCGCAGTAAAATAGGGTGCAAGCACAGAAACATTGAAAAAACATCCACCCGGGCGAATTTCCCATCTTGACGGAGATACAGGCGGATACTGCCACAAAAACTAGAAGAGAGAGAAGACACTCAAAAAATGTTGAAGAAACATGGAATGATCAAACTACAGTAGAGAGAATCAATAAAGAATGGGTTTGACAGAACAAATGGAGCTTTTGCATGCATAAGAGATTTAATACTTTTTCATACGTAAATCTTGAGAGAAACACAGAGGTGCTACTAATTTTCTCTGGGACAATTTCTCAAGCTCCAAAAAAGCTCTCAAAGTTGAGGCCAGCTTTTTTTGAGCGAAGGAGTTTGTTCTATAGAAAATCAGTGGCATCACTAAGTTTCTTGCAAAAATTTACTTTGGAAAAATTCTTCAAATGTAAATCCTTGACTCACGCAAGCTTCCGATTAGCAAAACTTTAGTGATGTCAGACAGAAGATTTCATTTCAACCATCAGTCCAACTTTTCTATCGAATTGGCAGCACCAGTTGGGCTGGAAAGTTGGGCAGAAAGTTGAGGGTGGTGTTAGATTTTAGTTTCCTCACAACTTTTCATTGTAGTGTTTTACAGTCGGTATCAGACAATCCACCTTTTCATCTGACAAAAGTGGAAGAAAAGTTGAACAAAAGTTTAGCCGTCAGCACTGGGCTTCAAAGAATCAGTCCATGTTAAAATCCGAGAGGTCCATTTCCTAATGAGCCTAAAGTTTCATGAGGATGCTTAAATTCTACAGCTCATCAGAGCATGAGGATATTCAGCTTTGAAATTGACTTCTTCAACTCTTCATTTGTGAGATATTCTCCACCGGCAAAATAATTATTGAAATGTTCAATTACAGTTAAAATTGAAAAGTATAATGTTTTTTCATACCAGTTGAAATAGAATCGCAGCCATGATCAAATAATTCACCCAGTGGATTGGATGAGCTTGTTCGTCGGGCTTGCTTACCATCTATTGCATCAAGACTCTGATAAATAAAAAGACCTAAAGCGCACACAAAACAAGCCCACCTGGGTACCTGTAGACAAATTTAGATGAAGATCATCATTGAGGAGTAAGCGCAAGAAACCTTAATGAAGTATCAAAATTATTTTCATGCGGATAAAATAAGATTGCATTAAGCAGAAGAAAACCTAAGCAAATTCAGTGTTTTAAGAATCGAGAACTTTAAAAAGAGCTACGCATAACAAATCAGGAGCAGATTTAAATTCAACTAATGTCAAGTAATCATAGATTTTTCCTGAAAAAATTCAAAGTTGAGAGAAAATATTTTAAACGTAAAAATAGTCATCAAACTTTGTTTTTAACATTAGGCCTGATGGGGAAATAAATTTGAAATCTCTATTTCTCAGACTAAACTTGATACGACTTGATGTGTTTCTGCTGAGTTTGGTCCGATTAAATTATACAATATGATAGGAGTCAGTAATCTTACAAATCAAGATACGTGGTTTCTAATATTAGCAGTCGATTTGGCAATAGTCGATAATCCTGGTTTAAGACAAATATCAAATCTCATTTATATCACCGCTTATCAATGGAGCCTTCTAAATGCAAGTGTTAAGCTGCTGAGTGGCACTGATCGAGAGATAATCAAAGATTGACGACTGAAGACTGATATAATATCAGCAAGCACTAAGTACAGTAAATTATCTACAGACATAAAAAACAGAATACTTGCATCTTGACAAGAAGTTATGGTCCAGCAGCCTGATTGTTGAAATTTATATCGGCCGGACAAGAATCGAAAATATATATATTATACGGCGCAGATAGGGCTACGTCTTGTCTTGTCGTCAAAACCGGTAAACGTTTCAACAATCAGGCTTCAGGGGTTGTTGTGTCTTCTATTTTGCGACCTTTCGTAATACAATTCTGTAGTACTTCAGTAACTCAGTTACCACAGACCAATGGGGGAGCCTTCTTCTCTCTGTAGGAATACTTAACTATTCCATTCAAAGGCTAACTACTATGCTAGGCAAGGAAATAATGCCTAATTTGAAAAGTTCTCTTGATACGACTAAGTTTGGGCACCTAACCTTAGCTACTGACAATGAGTTGATTACCAAATTCGTACTCGCATGACATGCAACTGTGGTTCCTTGGAGCAGATGAGGAAGGTCTTGGTGCAAAATGTTGAGAGGAAATTCATTAGGGTTTGAAAATTCGATTAGAGGTCATGAGGGCTTGTAAGAAAACTAAAATATTTGGAAAATAGGTGACGAAGCGGAGGGACTTCACAAAAAATATGCTGAGATACTTACATCTGATTTGGCATCGGGGCTGTGCCAAATTAGAATTAAAGACGTTAAAATGTTGATAATTAAACCAGTTAAAGTTATCAAGTTAGGTGCTAGCCATAAAGGAACTCTATTGACTAAAAAATTCCACCAAGGTTGAAGAAATGAATCTAATAAACTTTTACTCTCGTATGAATACTTGTGTTCACTGAGCCTTTTCAACTGAACAGGCGAGAGAATTCTGCCGTGTTCAAACATGTTGAAGATATACTTAAAGCGAAACTTTGTCAGATATTATGTTCAAGAGATATTTGCATGTGATCGCGTCACAAACCACTATCACAATCACTCGACGAAACACAAAATTAACACAACTTTTCCCGAACTCATTGCAGCAGAAAAAAATTCCAACCAGTAACCAGACCAGAAACAGGCGATACTGTCATCATAGACGAAGTTTGTGACATTAGAGAGGTTTCTGTGGTCCCCTAATCTTTCTATCAACTCCTGGGAGATAGTTTTGATTGCATTGATGTATGCTATATTGCCTATCTACCATGACCGTCCGACGTAAAAATGTACTCGCAGTCGCAACTTTAATTCACAAGAAAAACTTCAAATAATTTCACTAGCAAGTCTTGAGGGTCATGAATCTGTCAAATGCTATGTTTCTCGGCTCAAAGATTCTTGAAAACACGCTTTTTCGGCACTTGTAGATCGGAAAATATGGTAGCTGTTATGCTTGGAGATAAAGTAGTCTCTCATCTATTGTTTTCTGGTAGCTTGGTTCACTCACAACATTTCAGTAGCAACATTTGCTCCTAATCAGATTGAAGGCGAATTAAATGCGGCACTGATACCAGTGTTAACTAGGTTTCAGGTATTAGGTAAATCACTACATCAGGTAACATGTGTCAAAAGATGAGTAAAATTAGCCCTTTTTACACCTGCCCAGTCGCTATTTAAAAAATCTTAAAATACCACATTTTCAAAAATTCTTCTCTCCTCAGATTCATGAAGTCCATATGCCGCTCGTTATTAGATGACGTCATGAAAGAGAAAGAGCCTACCTTTACCTCTCTTACAATTATTCTCAATTTTCATTGGCTGTTGGATATTTTCGTAAGCAAGATCCATAATGGGCGCCAAAAATTAACGGATTCCATGAACAGATTTAAACCTGTCGTTTGTTTACGGTTTCGTTCATTTTCATTTCATTCTATCTTCTATCGTTTATAGCTTGTTTGATTGATTTGATAAATGTTTTAGTGCATACATTTCTACAGTTATTACTGCTTATGTGCAGTCATTCGTGATTGTGAAAGAAATTACACAAATTTTACCCTTCATTAGAGTGGCAGAAAACATATATTTGCTTCATCGTCTTTTTGTGCTTTTGTGGTAAGATTTTTCTGAAACTTCCTCAAACTTGAGTAGCTGAATGGCTCATTCGATTTCCCTAGTTTTTAAAGTCAGGAGCATGAGGATATGATGCCTTTCTCTAATATTAGTTAACCATTTGCCTCTCAGGCCACCATGATCATGAACCATATACCTTGAATCATTTGCACTACAATACAATTATCGCATGTATCATGTCTCTTGGGTAGTTGGTCCTCTAGAGCTTGGCGGTCTGTAGTTGACCATATTATTGTCAAACTGATGAATATCACTCAATGGTTTTTCAACAAGACTATGCTCATTGCCTAACCATAGTCTAGGGTCCAGTTATACACTCATAAAACAATCTAGACTGCGCACTAGCAGCGTGATTGTTGAAATTTTGTGTTTGTCGAGTAGACATAGACGACATAGGTTAAAAGTTGGAGTGTGCGGCTGTGTCTTATCGCTGCTTTATCGTGCCTTTTTCAGGTGGAATAGACGACATACTGTCGGACTCTTGAAGGTGCTCTGAGCTTGTTGAGAGTTCCATCTGACGTAGGCACGACAAAGCAGCAATAAGATATAGCCGACCAATAACGCTCTGCCTTTAAATCTATGTCTACCCGGCAAACACAAAATTTGAAATATCAGGCTGCTGGCTCGACTTTAGGTGCTAGCAAAGGTAAAACTGCTATCAGTCCTCTGGTAAAATATTTTTTAGCTCATCAAGGATAACCTTGATGAATTGTTGATTGTGACTTCAATTCTGCGAAAAGGTCGCTGCTCAATCGTTTGGATAATGTGAGTTATTGTCAGTACGTTTTCCAATTGCAAATTTAACGTCCATTGTCTCATTTATTTTTTTATTTTATTTATTTATTTTATTGTTACAAAACAAAATTACAATAATATTCACACTTAAATTGGCAAAACCCTCCAGTAAGCAATGCTGCTTGTGTGGAGGGCTGCATACAAAAAATAACAACACAGATTGCTCAGACTCAAGATTGCTCTTTTAAATTGCAACTCCTGTCACGAAGCATGCCTCCTATATAAAGAGTATTTCTTCACCATTTTAATAATCCTCTTTAATTTTACTGTTATTAACTCTTACATCAACTTTTTCTTGTTGTTTTTTAGACAGTTCAAAAATTCCGTAACCAGTATTCCCAAAATGAAGACACCTGCACCTAAAAGACAAAGTAAAAGAGTTTCAAATACTGAAAATTTGAAACCAACCAAAAAGGGGAGAGGATGTGCACCTCTTCCAGTTAATGGAAGAACAGCTCTTAGGAATATATCAAATGTAAGTTTTTCTTTTGTTTCCTACCTTCCATTGAAAAAATCAAAGAGAGAAAGCAAATTTACATCTCTCCTCATGATTTAGATTCTAGTAACCTGCTTACACTGTCTGCTCAATGACTATTTTTGCTAATCCCATGCCACAGACAAGGGCTCCTTTGAAAAAACTAAAATAGCATGTCGATTAAGATGGTTGAATCTCCAAAAAATTTGCCATTAAGATGGATGTTAAGATGGATGTTAAGATAGTTAACTCTCATTAATTGGACATATTTCTATCAAACGGAACAATGTGCATTATAACGTGAGCCCTGTTAAGCACATATTCTTATGGGTCTCAGGGCTCATGCCTTAATGCTTATAGTTCCGTTTGACAGAAATGCGTCCAATTGGAACCCAGATACATACCTAGTTTAAAAATTTTTTTAGTGGAATGAAGGTCCATCCTCTTGAAAAATTCTCCGTGATGCAAGTTGAATCACCTCCAGAATTTGAATCTGCAAGGAAAACCGTCTTTGTATTTCAAAATTGAATATTTTAACAGGGGGTATGCAAGATCTACCCCTGTCTGTATGGTGTTTAATGCTGAAGAGAGTTGTGGAAATTTCATCAAAATTGATCCTAAAGCACCAAAAGTGTATGGTAAATACCTATGGAATGTAAGAATTTTTTCATATCAATGCTTTGGTTTAAGCGGTTGTCATGAAAGTTATGCCACAAGCAACTTAAGTAACTTCAATTAATTTTTTTTTTTTTTTTTTTTTTTTTTTTTTTTTTTTTCCAGGTTTTTTTTAAAAAAGAAACAAATCAAAAGGAAATAAATTCACAGGCAAAAAGTTGAAGAAACCATTTGAAATAAAAATTCTGTAGTTTCTAAACTATACAGTGTGTTCCAAGTTTAAAATGAGGATTGCCAGAAAATTCCTTTGAGTTAATTTTTTTTTACTGTAACTGAGACCCCTTGTTTCTTTTTTGCAGCAATCCAAAAACATCAACAAGGAAGCATCAAAGCAAAATTATGGTGTAAAGAAAACTCCAAATTATTTGAAACCAACATTTTCCACTCTACAGAAATGCACGAAAAAGAAAATCAAACCATTTGATGAAAAACCTGCCTGCAAGGATTCCAGTGGATTGTCAGTTCCTAAAAATGAAAGTCACAAAGATAAGTAAGTCCTCTAGTTCTAGTTTTTTAGGAATTCAAATAACAGGTCACTTAATTTTCATTTTTGTCCAAGTTTGTTTACCATTCTATTGTGCCAACTTACCTGATATTTACTGTCTATGGGACAGGTACCTAATAGTCTCTGGAAGAGACCGCTTTATTCTGATTGTGAAAGTACATAGGACCCAAATTTTTTTACATTAGAAGACCAAGTCATGAATTCTCCCATTTAAACAATGGGAATGTCCAATTTTTTTTTTTTTTTTTTTCGCAGTTTGTTCTAAAGGTCTACCAAGCAGATTTTCATTATTTTTGCAATCATTGACAAAAAGTAGTCCATAGATGAGCCCACTCTACTTAGATTAACTCACATGGACCCAGGAGGTAGACCAAAAAGGGGCAAAATGTCCTCTGGCGGCTGGAATGTGTCCTGACCAGGGGTTGTATCTCCTTGTATTCTTTGAGATGCTTTGAAAAGGTTGCTAGAAAAATCTTTTCTAAATTACTAAGCCAAATTTTTTGGAATTGGAATTTTTCTCAATTTTTAGGCAGTAGAAAAAAATCAAAATTTGAGTTTCCTGCAAAAAATTCCCCTTAGTACAGCACACACCTACTAATTTGAAAAGCTTAATAGAAATTAAAAAAAAAAAAAAAACCCATTATTTGCGGGAGAATCTCTATGTTTTGAAAAACAACCATGCAGGTATTTGTCTCTCCTTACTAATTCAAAATTTCTAGACTTCAATCAGCGGGTGAATCTGCACTGTAATTAGAAATCAAAATCACACACTCTGTTATTCGAACATACAGAACTGGACCCTTTACAATTCAGAGAGTTGTTTGTATTAACGGCTTTGTCTTGATGCAAATTAATGAAATTAGCAAAGGAAACAACTGAACTTTAGAAAATACGCGCCTGATTTTAAGTATAGATTTATTGGCTACCCTACTTCAATTAAATGGAGTTTATTTAAAAATTTGTTCTCTTCAACTTTTTATTAAAATCACTCTTTATAATTCAAAATCTTGTCAATTCAAAAACCCTACAGGTAATGAGGAAAAAAAAAAAAAAAAAAAAAAAAAAAAAAAAAAACTCTTGTCAGTTATGTTTTTTTACTCATTCAGGACTTGAATCTCTTTTTCTGCAAACAGTCTCATTGATTTTGACACCAAGCATTTTTTTTAAATAAAATTTAGGTTCTGTAAACAAACAATTTTTCTAATTTTACCACTTTCTTTACCAATTTATCTTTGCAGCTCTGCAGATTCTTCAGTCACAAGAGTTTCAGAAAATATTTTTGATTTCGATGAAGATTTGGAGGGCCAAGAACTCGAGAGAACTTGCAACCAGGCAGGTAAAGAACCAAAAACCAGTGAAAAAGAAGCAAAACCCGATTTTGCATCTCCCCTGAGGATCGAACTAGCACCGGTGCGCAAGATCCTACCAGCCACTCCGAAACCACCAGTGAACAAAGTATTATCCATCCTGAAGTCGAGCCTGTCATCTCCGTTAGTCAAAACACCTCGTACAGTGGAAAAGAAGTTGCCAGAGTTCTTCAAAACCCCAACTCCTCAAAGTCCAGTCCAACAAGCAACCAGCTCCGCTCTGCTTGTCGACGATGTACTCGAAACGTTTGATCGTGTAAGTACTGACTACCTTCCTACACTTTTTGCTGGTAAACTATGCTCTCTTTAGATTTTGCACTAAGAGAAGAACCAGAAGACCATTCATGTAAACAGTCTATCTACAGTGGAAGATTCTATTAACTCAAGAGATAGTTGGTATTTTAAGATTGGATTCAGATCAGTAGCCTAAGCCAAATTCGATTCTGAAGCGCTGGCATCAATGGATTACAGAACTGTCAAAAGACCATCAGCTTTTTCAGCTGTTAAGTTTGCTAGGAATTACTATTTTCCGGGGCTCAAAAGGAAATAAGTGTTTATGAAGTTTCTTCAAGACTTTACTCTGAAATCAACCCTTTAAGATAAAATTGAGAAAAAAGGGTTGCATAGGTTGAATCTGCCAGCCATTTCAAGATTTGGCCTGAGCTGCCAGGTACACTTCTCCAATGATGCGCGGTTGACATTCCCCACTCACTGTTTGGTGCAGTATGTGATTAAATTAATGTTGCCACAGCTCTACATTCTTTTACATGGTCTTCTCTTGATCAATGCCTTTAGTATTTTAAATTGTGAAATTGGAAAAAATCTTGTTGGAAATTTTATCCCTGAAAACGATCTAACATTTCTTTTAATTAATTATTACTTAGTCCTGCCTAAATTTTTGATTAAAATGAATTTTGTTTTTTTAAAACAATCGAACTCCTTTTTGGCTCCTTCTGCCTGCAGGCGTTAAGTCCCACCAATTTTTTTGGGGAGGGAAGAATTGAAATAGTTTTGACTAATCTCATGTCATTTGTAAATTAACAGCCGCCAAGGAGATCGTACTCAAGACCACGACCACTCACGGACTTAAGTACTCTTGATGAGCCAAACTCTGACGAGGATGATAAAGTAAAAGAGCAGGAAATTAAAGTAGTGGAAGAAAAAGAGTGCAAGCGCAATCCAAAAAAGCGAAAGAAGACTACTAAAGCCACTGCTCAGGTATGTAAATTTTCTCTGTTTTCTGTGCTTCACAAACCTGCTACAAGCTTTCGCCAAAAATACCCCTCATAGTGTTTGCTAGTATCTCTCTAATATTCATTAGAAGTACAAGACATGCATCCACTATTTGGTTTTCAGTTCTCGTTGTCTCTACTCCTCAAGAAGGTCTAAAAGTCTCCCAAGGGTAGGTAAATTAAAGAATTAAACCCTAAAAAATCACAGTCAATCAATAAATTCTCGACTCTGTGAGCTTGCCAAGATTGTATCAAAAACTTAATGGAATGATCTTGAAGTCCCTGCAACTTGCATTTGCTTAGATTTGATTATTTGCTCCCAAGCACATTGATGACAAAATTTTTGGGATTTACTATGCATCAAATATCTCCATATTTTTGAAAATGCAGTATGGAAAACTTGTTCAAAATATTCACTTTCAAAACTCTACCCCTTTGACTGCTACAGCAGGATGAACAGAATTGAAGTGTTTCAGAGCTCTCCCAGACCATTCTATGAATATCACTGGCCAAAGTGTGTAATGGTGTATCTTTGTTGCGGTGTTTCAAAATGTATGTTCCCTTTTTTTTTTCTTTTTTTTTTGGAAGAGAAACAAGCCAACTCTGGAGAGTCAAAGTTGTAAAGTTGTGAAGAAATCATGTTGACCAGTTTTCAAAAAAAAAAAAAAAAAAATCTGACAGGAAATCTGTAACGTTGCGAACAGAGATACATGGTTTTGCACTTCGCACTTTTTATCCTTGTGGAAACAATGCATTTTAGTAAAGGACCGTGATGATCTTCCCAGCACTGCTTTGTCCATTTGGAAAGGATGTTATGGCAATGGGACGGTCTAGCAAAAACTTAGCTTGACTTTATAATTTAATTCTTGTTCTATCAAATTTTAAATGTTTAAAAAAAGTTCTAATCTTTTTTCAGGACAAACAATTTGAAGAACTTGCTGCAGCTATGAATTCACAGTTCAGCCAAGTGGAAGATTTTCAACTGGTTGTGGAGTGAATCGTTCAATCTGTTTGGTTTCCTATTTTCTCTGTCAAAGTGGGTCTTTTTTTCTATGCTTTTTTGGGCGAATAGGAGTTAAAACCCCTTGTGGTATCTTGAGAAATAGCCACAAATTCCCTCTAACTCTTATTTATTTTAATACTCTCCTTTTTTTTACCTTTTTCAATACTCATATAAAATATTCAATTTTTCTCAGTTTTTAGTGATACTCGAAGATTGTGTTTCTAGAACCAAGTTTTGGTTTGAATATTTAAGTTTTATGAAAGCTGATAATTAAAGAAAAATGAATTACCTTGTAATTCTTGCATTTAATGAATTTTTCCTTTACTATATAATGAAACTTTCATTTTGAAAATTTTTTCTCTCAATATCAGTACCACCAAAATAAGAAGTGCACTGCACGTAAAGTATTATATTGAAACTTGTATCACGCTCTCTATCTTTTGTTCCCCAGCTTGTACATTTCAACGTTGCTCAATATCCTGTCGCACTTTGTATTTTTATTTTAAAACTTTTGAGCGTTTTTTATTCCTAATGCCACTGATACTTCTAAGAAGTAACGGGAAAAATCAACAAAATTTCTATTGGAAATAGGGCAGTCATTTTTGTGTGGAAAAATGCATTGCTAAAGTAAATATTGTAACCTTGGAATAGTGTCACATTATTTCCAAGTCTGGGGAACAACATATTTTCATATTCTTATTTTTTCATGCTTGTATCAATGGTCTCATCCATCACCTTTTAATTTTGTCAGATTCTACTTAACTTAAAAAGAAAGTGGTATGTTACGTAATTGGATTATGAAATCCAACATGTCTGTTTTTTTCTCATGTTTCCAAAACCTGTGCGTTTAAAAGTATCATCACTGAAGGAATCATTATTTTTTCCTTCAATTCATTCTCTAGGATTACTTTCATCTAAGGCTTTTCAGGGCTTATTTTTGCCTTTATTCAGGCATTCAAAAGATTACAGTTAGAGCAATTGAAACTCTTGAAATAATTAGAGGTATCTCAATTTGTATTTGAATGTCCAGACTCAATATATCACCAACCTATTTACTAAGATCTTAGTAGTGAGCTACTTGCATCATTTTGGATCCCAGTTGAAATAAATTGAGCCATTCCTGAAATTTGTCAATTTTTATTTCTAGGCACGTTAGTTTTCTCAGGTCCCGGTACTTCGTAGTCTAAAAATAATGCAGATTTGTATACGTATCTTTTATATTTGTTTTTTCACTGTAACCAACGGAAAGAAGTTCAAAAGTTTTTATGAAAATAAATTTCCTATTTATTTTTAAAGAATGCATATTTTTAATTGGCCTCTCTACCCTTCCACATTTTAAAAAAATAATAAAAAATTAAATTATGTCTTGTGCGGGGTGGCTTTCTGAAAAAACTTGCCTGCCTTGCAGCATCTTTCCTTTTGTTTAGAAACTTTAGTCCTTAATGCTCTAAAACGGAATGAAATCTGAAGCCTATTTTTCTCTTATCCGTATGAGTTGGCCTGTGTTTTCAATTTGGAGCCACAATTTTTGGCTCAGTTTAGAAACAACGTACGTGCAATTAGTTTTCCTATGAACATAGAATTTTTATGAATGAGCTAGAAATTGTAGCTCTTTATTACAAAATGCTGTCGAATTGATTCCTTTTCTACTTGCTTTTGGGTTTCAATTCCCTTAATGTGATTATTGCTTTATCTATCATGCGCAGCACCACTTAGTTGCCACTCTCTTTTATTTTTTTCAAATGAGGCAATTTTTTTGTTGCAAATTATTCTGCAGACTAGTACGCAGGGGCTACCGTCTTTTTTCATGGCTCTTCAAGTTAACTATGGTTTTATTTATAATCATTCTTAACGTTATGAATCATGCATGAAAGTGAGAAGCTCATGGGAAAAATTCTCAAGTTCGGTCAAGGAGTCCTTTCGATTCCTCTTGGAGAATTGGCAACAGCGCTGAGAAAGGTTTGTCGTGTGTAGTAAACATAACCTCAACGAAGTGCAATATTGCATTCGTGTGTAGTGCTTGTCTGTCAGTTTATTAAGTTAAAAACTTTTAGAACCACTGAAAGTTTCCATTACAATGAACTCGAATGACGTAGTTCGTCTTTTTTTAGTGCTTTTTTAGAAGAATGTTCAAGGTATATGTCACAGTGAGGGAAAATATAGTGTTGCAGGCTCGCAGGGGTTCCACTGATTTGGGATTGCTCCTGTTCTGACCCTAAACTGCTGTGTTAATTTTACGAAGTTTTTTTACATGGCTATAAAAAATTTATGACTTGCCGCAAGCTGCTAGGACAGTATAAACCCACAAGCTGTTGATACTTGTACTCCTACAATTGCAGTTCTTTCCAATTCCAAACTCTGATTTTCATCTTCCTTTCATTGTGTGCCATTTTCATTTTATTCAAGTCACAACTCACTAGTTTTTCTGTCAATCAAGGTATTCAATTTCTCATTTCCTACTTATACACATGGAAAATGAGTAATTCCTGCCAGGCAGTGTTCGTCTCTCTCCTGGCGCTGGTTTCTTTTGGCCACTCGCAGTTCTTCAAGGAAAAGGTACAGTTGGCTGCTCGAATGAACATTCAAATAATTATCTCTTTGTTTATCAATTGTATTTCTCTCAGATCATCTCTATAAAAGCTATTTTCACTGTAAAAGAACAGTGATGAGTTGTATGATTCCTCTTAAGGCCTAGATGCACATGGCGATTTATCGCCGCGAGTGAAAGACGAAAGCCCATGGGCTTCCCAATCAAGACTCTCCATGGAGAGTCTTGATTCCGATATATTGACGTCAATGGATCGAACTCGAGGCTCTCCATTGGCTTCTGTCCATTACTTGCGGGGTTAATCGCTGTGTGTATCTAGGCCTTTAATTGGAGGAAAGTGTCTTCAAGGTTGTATACGATCCTTTGACACTACCTGTAGCATGCTAGAGCCTCTAAGCAGTGTTATGGTAACAACTATTGAACCGTTGGCATCATTTTTTGCATGGATTCTTTTTACTTCATCCTCACTTTCAAACTACAGCTGTCTCCACATGAATGAATATCCACGAAATCTATTGGATTAGTACCATATGGTGGTCAAATTAATCCTAGTATTTTATCTAGTCTTAATCTACATCAAAATTATGCCCAAATTATTTATGTTTCAGACACAATGATAAAGATCATGCCGAGATTAATGGTAGAATTAATTTTTATGATCATGACCTGTCTTACAAGGTTTCTTGCAAATATGTGTTTTAATTAAAGTAATGAATTTATTCTGGCTATGACAGATTTTATTATTCCAAGTATAAAGATAGGTTGATTCATTTCTATATCTTCACCAACAGGTCATGTTCATTCTAATCTTGCAATTTCTAAGGTACGCAATTGCACCATTTTAAGCCTAGAGCCATAATGGAGGAAAAAAGGAGATGGTAGCATCAATGATGGCCAAGTGGTCGTGGACATCCGCCCAAAACTCCCATTTTCAGAATTTTTTACGCTGTTCCTAAGGCGCATAAGAAAAATTGAAAAAATATTATAATATTTAAGTAGAGCAGTGGATTCATTCAAAGAGTCCGTAGAGTAATTTTCAGTCTGATCGGAAGCGGCAGCTTGGATGGTTCCCCTCAAAAGTCATAAGAATATCAACCAATTTCTTCACCTGTATTAAAAGAAAAAAGATTAATACAATCACATCTGTCATGGGGTGATTTTCTCTCTGGGTTATTTTTTCTATTGTGGTTATTTTTTGTGGTGAAATAGTAATGTATTTTTCATCTGATTTTGCAGTATGAACATTCCCCGACAACTTTATCAGCTGATGGTTTGCCTGCCCTTCTGAGCAATTTAAAAATTTCTGACTTCAAGGAAATTCTAAAGCCCATCCTTGTTGAACGAGTTCCAGGAACCAAAAGTCATGCTAAAGTTAAAAATGTAAGTCCAATCATTTGTCTTAAAACGTTATTCATTCATCAAGCCTATTGTGCTGACTTAACTTTACGTATCGGTAACTTTGCCTCTAATAATCTGTACCTATCAAGTTTACTTATGCATTATACACCTCTCAATGGTTAGGAATTGATAATATCATTCAGAAGATAATTTGGGAGAGATCTTGTTCTCAGACTCAAAAATTTCGGTATCAAGATGACTGAACTCCCAATACATATCTTAAATGCAATGTTTCAAAATTACTGGGCATATTTTATTCTTCAGGAAGATAATAATTAATAATCAGCACTACTGCTTATAAATTTTGTCAGGATACCCATAGAGTGGTGAAAGAAAATTAGAGAAAATGTCAAACGGAAATAGGTATTGGTCTGTTTTCTTTCCAAAAAATATATGATGTGTAGAAATTTTGTCAAGATCCTATTAAGTTGTATTTATTTCACTCAGAACTGTTGTAAATACTCCAAATCATTGAATTCTTTGTTGCCTACTGAAGCAATACTTTTTTTTTTTTTATTGTTATGCAAGCAGATGACCTTAGGGAAGTGATTACAAAGGTTTTTTTTTTTTTTTTTTTTTTTTTTTTTTTTTTAAAGTAGGTAACTCATCTGTGTTTTTGAGTTAAGAGTTGCACCAAAGAGGGGATGTTCAGAAAAAGTCTCCTATCCATAATCCAAAATATTATCCTTATGCATTGATATTTATCTGTTATTCAGGCAAACTTAAGCAGGGTGCAGGGAAAGGAGAGTGGTGAAATAGATTTGTGAGTGGATCTGTGAAAAGGGACCTTATTTTCTAGAAGAAGATTTTCCTTACATTTTTAAAAATGCATGGAGGATCAAAGTCAGGAATATTTTTGCAAGTTTGATGCTAAAATCTCAAAAATTGACGGAGATGTTAGTCCTGAAGTCCCAAGACGTAAACTCCTGGGTTGTTGAAAAACGTGGTTTAAGTGTTTGCTAAAAGGTCAGGAAAATTTTCTCCTAAGATAAGATAAGAAAAGATAAGGTCCTAGCTTCCAAAGCTTGTTTCGTCACATATTATGCTTTTTTCGTACTTACCTAGTTCAGCAGCATTTCAGGCCAAGTCATGCAAAGTTAGAGATTGGGAAAAAATTCTTTATCCCGACCCAGTCAAAGTAGCATTACTTCCAACAACACTGAAAAAAAAAAAAATATATAAAGGATCATCCTCCATTATGCATCCACCATTTAATCTCATCAAATTTTCTCTGCATTTTTCAGTATATCACAAAGAGTATGCAAGAGCTTGGATGGACGGTTGAACATGACGCTTTCAACGACAATACACCTTTTGGCCCCTTCAATTTCACGAATATCGTTGCCAAACTGAATCCTAATGCAGAACGATACCTCACGATAGCAGCGCACTATGATTCCAAATGGTTTTCTGAAGGGTCTTTTATTGGTGCCACAGACTCAGCAGTGCCTTGCGCCATGATGATCCATATGGCTAAAAGTTTGCAGGATCAGCTCAAAGCTCTCGATTCGAATGTAAGCTTGAATTGTTGTAAACAAATTCCTTTTTGAGAAAGTCATCAATGATGAAACTGCAAAAATGTGTCGCTCGGTTGGTGTTTCAAAATCTCTTTTTTCACTTTCAACAAGGAGAGTGAACCATCATGGTTCAGAATTTTCACAGAATTGGTTTTGTACAGAGAGATAGAGTCACCAAATTTTCAACGAAAGACATTTAGTAGTTTCCCATGTGGGAAATGAAGTATTACAGGAAGTCTGTAGGTATCTAATTTACGGCAGCTTTTATGATGGAATAGAAAAATTGTTGAATAATTGCAGAAATGTGTCTTCTGCAATAGCCATCGAAGTCGATTCCTCTTTGTTGAACGAAATTGAGTATGGTTCATTTTTGATCTTTTATATTTTTCAAATTTGAAAAACAGTGTTTACGTCATGAGGTATTGGAAAAGAAGCAGATAAGATATGATATGCAAGGAATTGAAACATAAATTCTACGGTTTCATTTTTATCATGTTTGTAAATTAGCTTAGACCAAACTGGCACAGATTCAATCTGAATCTCCATTTTCCCCACCATTCCCTGTTGGTTTTTTCTTGATTGAATGAAGCTCCATCAGCTGCATTCTGCAATCTTGATTCTGAAAGTTTAAAAATGTAACAAGATCATGAGTGAAACATTTTCCGAACTGTTTGGTATCGAGTTTTTAACACCAAAACTGTATAATTATGTGGGTAATGATTTTTGAGCACAGGGATGTATGCAGTCCCCTGTCTTGCCATCCAAATCACCACAAAGAAAACATTTTTAGAAGTGATGTTTTGTTTTTTCTCATTTTTTTGTATTTCTTTATTATTTTTTTTTTTTATCTTCAAACTTTTAAGAAGTCTTCAGTTTGGAATTCTCTGAGTGTTGTTTGAAGAAGCTGTCATGAACCTTGGTGATTATTTTATTTTTATTTTTTCATTGATGCAGAAGCTCAGCCTTATGTTTGTATTCTTTGATGGGGAAGAAGCATTATACCAATGGACACCAACAGATTCTCTCTATGGTGCAAGGCATCTAGCGAATGTTTGGCACTCATCACCATTTCCGACGGACAGCAAATCTACAACTCATCTCCATAGAATTGTAAGTTTACTGATTCATTTTTTCCTCAAGTAATTTGCACAATCTGGTCAATATGTGCAGATGCACTGTCACTCCTCCCATGTTTTGAAGTCAAGCTGTACTTGTTGAGACAAATGGTATTCAGTTCACATTGCAATCAATGACATCTCTTACTTCATTTGCATACATTGAGGAGTAAATCTATCAATGTGCGCAAATGAGTTGACATTCATCTCAACATCTGCCTAACAAGCTACCCAAGATTCAGTCTCATAAACCAATCCTCTTCTTATTTCAGACAATAAATGATTGTCAGTTAACTTGAACTTCAATTGATGGAAAAATTTAACATTTGGAAGAAAATTCTTGCTCCTGATGGCCATTTCCAAAAGTTTCTCTCCTAATTTTAATCTGAATGCTACAAAATTCTTTATTACTCACCTCTTTCTCTGGAGAAAAGGCCTCTCGGAGAAAGGTCCTCCAAGGAGCAAGTTCTTTAAGGAATGACTATACAAATTTAGCTGTTGCCCGTTCTTTTATAATTTTTTAGCACTTGTGTTAAAGCTTTGTAATTTTCTTGTTTTCCAGGATCTCCTTGTCCTTTTAGATCTGATCGGTGCTGCTAATCCTAGTTTCTATAGTTATTTTCCAAATACCCATAAACACTATCAGCAACTGGTGGGTATTGAAGAAAATTTAACCAAACTAAATTTAATCCATCATAAAAACAAGCGGGTACGATACTTCAAAGCAAAATCTACGTCTGCTCGAATCGAAGATGATCATTTGCCGTTCCTCGAGAAAGGTAATTTTAACCTACAATTAGTATCGATATTCACTTTTTTTGTTTTCCAGAAAATTTATTGCTATCAACTGCCAGATTTTGTTACCATGCTGCCATAAGGTAAAACAATATGAAACCAAGCAAGGGTTAATCTCTGCGAGACTAATTTGAAATGGAATAAAAAGTCTGCAGCTGTTAAAATACGAATAAAATGTTAAACTAAAGAATTATAATTTTTCTCTTTTTTTGTTTTTTGTTTAGTTTTCATAGTTCCAAGTATATTAAAAAACCATTTCTAAGTACTCACACTCATTGAGCTCTTTTATTCACTTTAAACCTACTTTGAGTCAATGGAGCCTATGGACTTTTTTGATTCAGATTACTATATGACTCATCCTGCAAATTCTTTAATCAAATAATTTAGTCACCGTATAAGTTAATTTTTATTATCACAGAGCTCATTTTAGCTTATAATTTTCTCTTTTAGTTCATACAATACATTCTGTAAATTTACTAATGTTATTTCTGACTATATTCTACACTTTTAGGGATAAGAGTATTGCATGTAATCCCTCTTCCGTTTCCGAAAGGCTGGCATACACTTGATGATGACGAGCGGCAGCTTGATTTTGATTCTATCACAGATCTAACTTTTATTTTCATCTTTTTCACCCTTGACTATCTCCATGCCAGTACGACAGACGAAATAAGTCAAGACAAATTGTCTGATGAATCAGTCGTTTATTGCGGATCTCTGTTTCTAGTCGCTGTCTTTCTCACAGCTCATTACTTGCGATTGGTAAAATTATACAAATTTAGTTTTGAAACAGTGTGCTGTTGGATTTACACCTGATAAATGTTTGTTTGTTTTCCAATCTTTGCCATTAGCCACAATCACACAGCTTTGAATTTTTTCGCCTTGCTAAAAAATAAAATTAACCTATTGTTAAACTATTTTCTCAAGGAATAGCTAATCGATATAGGAGCACAGAAGTATACTACATAAATTTTAACTTGCAGAGGGTCTTTCTCTCAATGGGAGACCTAAGGTCTTAAGTAAAACTAAAACTAATCAATTGTTTTCGAAAAACCAGGGATTTTCTTCCCAACACAAAGAGGATTTACTGTTATTTTCAAAGTAATTGGAACTTTGATGCATCCATAAAAATAAAAAATGGTTGTAGGCATTAAATACACAACGCTTTGGGGAGGTGGGAGGGGGTCAAGGAGAGGGTTATGCCATTTTGTTTTTACAAGTCAAAAAGAAGGGACCTTTGTCATGGAAGCATTATAAGGGGGAAGTGAGGGGGGGGTCGAAAAATCCAAAATTAAGTGTTCCTTATTTTATGAGGAGCCTCCAAGGTCTGCAATAGAAAAAATGTCATGGTTTTTATTTCCAAAATCTCGCAAAGAAAATGATTCTCACATTAGTAAGTTCAAATTTATTTATTTTTTTTTTATTTTTTTTTTTTTTTTTTTTTTTTAGGGTGTTGAATAAGGTGTTTTTAAAATTTCCAAGGAAACACCCAGATCCGTAGAAACATTTTGCCTAAGCAAGATATCATCAACAAGTATATTTAAAGCAGATCAAATGGAATGGAATGAATACAAATGACATCATTTGTATTTTTGCCATTAATCCAATGTTAATTGCGAACACTTACATCGTTTTTAGGAATTGATTAGATCCCTTACATACCATTGGAGGGTACTTTCCATCGTGTGATTGGTTTTCCTCGTGAGAAAGAGATAGCATGTTGCGGAGTGCTGTAATTCATACTTTGTGTAGAGGTCCATTCAGTCGTCCACATTTTACTTCATAGGATGCATCACCGTCTATTGCTGTCTTCAACAAAAATATCTGTTCGGTGGTTTTGTTTCTTAGACAACAATTTATGTCTCACAATCACAGCAGGTTCATTGTATAATCCTTTTTAAATGATCCTGATGGATAGACAGTAGTGCTAACAGTGTAGGAATTCATCAATCATTTGATGAAGATTCAACAATTGACCCGTAGCAAACCTTCATTATCTGCAGAAAAAAGGAAGTCCAATCTCAATACAGACCCTACTTTCTTTCTTATCTCGAGCATCAATTTACCTATTCCCTAAATATCTCTGATTGCTTTATTCTTGCAATGGAGATGTTGCATGTGTGAGGGATTTGCGATTTGACTGCTGTTTCTTATGTAAAAGTTCGCGAGAAACACGATGGTGCCACTGGTTTTCTCTTAAATCAACTCCCAAGCGCAAAAAAAGCTCTCAAAGTGAGGCCAAAATGGAGGGGATATCCCTCCTTACCCTGAGAGTCCACCTCTACATCAAAACAAACATGCAACATCTCCATTATTATTACAATAAACTTTAGTCCAGGTCAATCTGATGGTATGTGTTCTGTGGTTAATTTTTAATCTTCGAATTTCCTCTATCCAAGTTTTTGTGACAGGTAACGTCAGTGGTGGTGGTGGTGGTTTTTTTGTTACATTTTATTTGTGAAATGATGATGAATTATGTCAAGTAGGGAATTAAATCAAGCTTTCTTTATTTTAACATGTTGTGTGCCGCATAAGTCCTCTTTTTTCAGACTAATATTATATCTTATTCCTCTTAATTTTTTTTTGAGGGGGGGGGGGGGGAGGGCTGAAGAACTTCCCACCACTCTCTCTCCCATTCTTCAAGTATTTTTCTTTACAGATTGTTCACTGTTTTGAGAGTGTTTAGTAGGAGAAATGGAAATAGAGTAATGTTTTTGCAAAAAAAAAAAAAAAATGTGTTAAAAATAAATTTTTATGATAATGGGAAAGTCTCTTCAAAATGTTGCTTGTAAGTCAGCAATCCTTAATCTATGGGCTGCAGAACTTCGGGGAGCCACAAAGGGCATTAAGAGAGATCCAAAAAAAAAAAAAAAATATAACTAATTGAAAAAGTGGAAAAAAGAATTTATAATGCGTGAGCAGGGGAACATCGTGACAAGGAAAGAAAGAAGCACCACCCTAAAAGAAAAAACAGGTCCTTCTTTACAGAACTAGAGAGCTGTCTGAGTAGGAGCTTGAGTGTCAGTTAGCAAGAAGATTTAAGAACTACCATCATAAATCATGCCCCTGTTGATCCATTTTTGGTACTTGATTCTATAAATTATGTTTACCATCACTAATGTTATATCATCATTACGCTGTATCTGGTACTTAAAGAGCACTTACTTTCAACAGACAAGAAATAAGGGTTCAAATATTTGCTTCAAAGATGTGCTTCAAAGATGTGTAAATGTCTATATTTTAATATTCTTCTCTCTTTCTCAAGCATCCTTAATGCTTCTTTACTTTGACTTTGATCATGATACTTTGTCTTATTTTCTCGCAAATCTGCTTAAAAATGATTTTTCTGTGGTTGATTTTTTTAATTTATTGTAAATGTTTTTGTTTCAGATGTGGATATAGTGCATTTAATTACGCAACCGTTTCCAACGGTCTGGCATACACTAGATGACAATGAATCCATCATCGATTACCTTTCAGTAATAGACATCATGAAAACCTTGGAAGTATTTATTTTAGAATATTTACGGTACACTGCGTAAGGTTTCTTGCTGAATGCATTCTAAGCTATTTTCTCAGCAAGTCAACAGAATTCTTTATTGATTTTGACGCTTCGTGTTACCTGCATTTTACATTCCTTTTGGTCTTTGACTTTTAATGATTTCTCCAGGAATTGTAACATTTTTTAACCTGACCCTCCTGAAATGTTAAAAAACTTCAACCCTTACTCTGAAGCGCCCAACCAAAAAGTGCCCATTTATCTACTTAACACTTCTCAACTTTATTTTTACAATGACTTGACGCACACACTGCATTATTAATTAAGGACCCCCTCCACTAATGCGCACACACACATCACTCAGAAAAAGTGAAGAAAAAATTCAGCTTTTTATTTTCATTGCCCCGAAATAACATCATATTATAAGCATTTTATTACATTCCCTTTTTTATTTGCCTAAATAAGCACAAATGTTTTATTTCTTTGTCATTTCAATAGGTAACAAAGAGATGAAATATCTTTTAACCCCCTTTGAAGATAATGCCTTGTGTGAATCTTTAGGTTTCTGTACACCATTCACTTTAAAAGTGAAATTTTAGTGTTTTTATTTTCTCTTGAAGATAATCAACTATGTGTGTTTTAAGTTGTCCGCGCAACATTCACTTTAAAAGTAGAAAATTGTGCCCAGGTCATCAAAAAATGCTTACTTGCCTAAAATGATACTCTTCAATGAATGGGAAATTATTTACATAGTTAGTCAGTTAAATTTCCCTCTGTTGTGCCAAGATGAATATAGACATTTTTAAAAAGTTCCTGAATCACAGCTAAAAATCAAACTACTGATATTTTTATCTTAGGATACAGAATGAATCCTTACATTTTTTTTTTGTCCATGATAAGTTTCTAATCCTGTCGAACAGTGAAATTTTAAAAACTGGCAGCTCCTCTCATTCTGAATCTTCCAGGATAATTTGTCTAACTTCTCAAGTGGTGATAAGGGGATAATAGAGTAATTCCTATAAAAATTGTCCTGCAATTTTGTAAAATGATTGAAATCATGAGTCTCTAAAATTGTGATATTCGAACAAACAAGATGATTCATCAATGGACATTTCAACAGTTTCACAATTTATTAGTGAAAAGGCTGTATACAGTCTTCCCAGCTCTTGCATTCACTTTTTATGACTTTAAGCACAAAAGAACATTTACGTATTTTGAATATTCAAATATTTACCTCTGTACCATTTGATATGATAAAACAATTTATGAGTGGAAAGTAATGGTGGAAAAAAGTCTGAAATTTTAAGGTAAATCTGTATACCTGAGATGAAGAAATGTTGAAATTTATGCACAGGCCAGTACAGCGAAAAACCAATTATGGGTAAAAAATATTGATTCTCAGTTTTTTTATGCTAAACACTATTTTACACTCTCAAGAACACTAGGTCAAGGGTTCAAGTCAGAATTGGCATTATTACTGATGGCAGGAATGTTTAACTGATTGTGAATAGATTTTGAGGGTGGTAACAGTGCCAGCAATTTTCAACGGTGTTTACCTCATATTTTCCATTCTTGGCCCTCAAACTTTAAGTTGCTACTAAAGGGAATTTCAGGCCTCAATTGGTGCAGTCAACTTCTCTCAACTATAGTATGGTGCAGGTATCTAACTTTTTCTCCCCAAGGCACACTTTCCCTGACTTTTTCAAATTTGTAGCGATTTGTTTATTGATATTTATAAAAAAACTATCCAATTATCTGTTAAGACATAAATTTGGACAATATTTTAAGATTTATACATATATTGTTTTTAGACTTTCTGAAGGTTAGGTATTGTGATATCCCCCCCCCCCCATTTTTACCCTCTTATCAACAATATACAGCTCCTAAATACTCTATAAAGACTAATACAATAATTTATGACAGTATTTCCGCATCAATAGTTTTGAAGTAACTTTAAAAATCCATGCCCCGTTTTTATTCTTTTCTATTTCTTCACATCATTGTGAATTGCATCTTCGCTCTTCGCAACTCTCTCCATGAAAATGTTTTCATTTTTAGAGGATTTTCAAAAAAAATTTTTCAGTATCTTTTGGTGCAATAATTGAAAGACAATGTTCCTAATAATTTTTAGATGGAGTATCTAAGTGGTATTTGTTAAAATATTCACAGAGCACTTTTATAACAGTCGCAAATTTATCGAGAGTATCCATGGGATATAAATCATATTGTACTTATTGTTCTTCATTGTTGTTGCATTAATTTCAGAAGAGAGTTTACCTGTTATTTTGTTTCCTTTATTTTATTTTATGATTTGTTTTAACACTGCATCCGTTCTGTTGTTTACTTTTAAGTCTACATCTAGTTAACTTTGAAAAGTTGGAAAAGTGCAAAAAATGTTGACAACTAAATTAGATATTTACTGACAATATGTCCGTTCTGAAGGCCTTTTTAATTAAAAGTGTACTCATAAGTTCATAGCCAGAAAGAATTTTTAGATTTATGTACTTCCAATTCTGTCAGTTGCTTATGTTAACAATGAGTTATTATGATGGAGAAAATACCCTCTCTTCATCAGAATTTATTATCATACCAATAGAAAAGCAGAGAAATAATGAATGTTATGTTAAACAGGGTTACCTCAATAAATTTCTATGAAGACCAGGAATCATTTAGTCTTGTTTATCATTTATGTTTTTGTGACCATCCTCAGGAGACAAAACCTTAGTAATGAAAAACCAATAATAGTGTCATTGGTACCAGCGCATGTAAGAGTGTTTATTAACATTTTTGCTCCAAAAATGTGCAATCATGTCAAACAAACAAAAGTCTTAAAAGTTTGAAGTTTTGTGGAAAGTTGGAAGAAATTTTTTCAATAGACTAAAGTGTTCATGATCCTCGAGAAATTTTGTAAAATTGAAAAAAATATCATGGGTCAAACTTCAGAATTCCCAGCTATTTTTAGACTTTCTACCCGCGGTGATTGCGGTGGATCGTGAACTGTACAGTCACCCCTTTTTCATTATTAAGTAAATGAATTTTTACAACTTTTCTCACCCAAAAGAAATTTCATTCTGGTGTATCTTATTTTGTCTATCTGGTTTTACCTTACACCGAGGTGATTATTAAGTGGAGATAGGTAAACTTTAAGGTTGAAATCATGAATAGTTTCCTTCTTATTCTCCTCCATTTCACTCATCTATGCAAAATCATAGAAAAATAATTAGACCTCTCATGCCCTTCGAATGACAAGAATTCATGAAAGATCTCGAGAGCTCTTTGAAAAGAGATTAACATTTCGACCTCTTCCTTATAATCGTTGGGATTGGTATCAGTCTGGTGTATTTTATTTTAGGGCTTAAAAGGGGGACATCCTCCCAAACGAAAATTTCTAGGTCCCGCCCATGAAAATTTTGTCAAATTTGTGTCGTCTCATCAATTGAGTCATAAGCTTAGTTTCATTACAGTTAATTTGATTCGGTAAAGTTCGAAGTTTTAGTGTCGTCACCGGGTCTTATTTTTTCTTTGATGAATGTACTTACTCGCATACTAATTCTGCGAGGGCAATGACCTCGCACGGCCTTGAGTATGACCTTGACCCAAATTGATCCATGCCTGGTTTTTGTTTTGTTTTCGGTGCTCCAACCGGCCACCGGCCACCGTTGGCTATGATTTCGTAGGTTATGTTATTGTTTTCGTTGTATTATCCATGAAACCTTATCTTGCTCCAACGAGTCCTTAGGAGTTTTGAATTCACGAGTCCTATCAGGGTAAGCTGTCAACGAGTCCTTAGGAGTTTTGAATGCTGTCAGACTGTCAGAAATTTTTTGAATCAGGTAAGTTCTCTTGTAATAGTTCAGCATATTGTCTGTATTTTCCAATCAATCTATTTGACCTAAAAATGAGAACTGCCACCTCTGTGCGCTGCTGTCTGACCAAGTTTTTGAGATGCGATAAACACTACAAGAAAATTACGGCGTGTCATAATAGAACAACAAGGTGTGCCTTCACAAGTTCTGATAATCGAGTTGTTATCCCTGTGAAAGTTCATGTCCTGAGCTAGGAATGTAACCTTGCGATACAGGGGCTGACACCAAGAACTTAATGGAATAGCTATCGGATGACTTTTGGGAGGAGTAGTGGATTTGCTAAAGAGATTCAGCACGGGAGGAAGAGACAGCACTACAAATATCCCCGTATCCCCCCCCCCCCTGGTAAATATCCCCGTATTTCCCTTGCTGGAATACCCAATCTCCAAAGCTACTATAAACCTTTTCTGCGTACCCAGATTCCTCATCTTGTGGATAATTACGTAACTTATTGACTTAATATCCAGTCATATGAATATGTAGGTACTTTTTAACCATCTACCATGGAAATTTTGTCATGCACTACTCTCTTGAAATGTTATCTTATGTCACTTGGCTGGTGTGGGTTTTGCCCAAAGATTCCGGAGGTCCGGACATTCCCAGCCTGGCGACCTGAGTATGATGGTCTCAAACAACGTTTTCCTCGGGCTGGTTGTACAGTTGTGACTAAGGGGATAGGGCTGTGACTGAAAAGGTCCAGAATTACCCCTTGTACGGTACTTGAAGTATGTAGTATTAAAAAAAAAAAAATTATACTTGATTGTACTTCACACTTTTACAATTCTTTTACAGCCTGATTCTAACCATGGCCGAGGACCCTGCAGTAGAAAAACTAAGTGCCGGTCTTCTGGAATTATATCAATCTCCACTTCAGAAATTAAAAATTGAACTCGACGAACTGAAGTAAGTATCCCAACACTTTCTTGAAATTTTTACACGCTAAGATAGTTATGCTAGGATCTCATCTTTAGAAGAGAAGTAAAAGGAAAAGTGGCTTAAAATTAAACAGGAGGTGTTGCACACACTAATCCAAGAGGAAATCGAAGGTATAAATCAGTTACAATAATTCCGTCTCTGGAAACATTTCAATTTTATTTACCTAGTTTAATCATTCAGGCAGATTTCGATTCAATTTACAGACTTGAAAAACAGTGATATCTTGTTTAGAAACTCATACATTTTTTTAAGGATCCATGCTGAATAATGCTCAAATGCACAGTTTAGACCATGTCCGTAATTCTCCTTTTTCCCATTCCATTGCCAATATATCGTAATCTGTCTAAAAATTCCTTATCATTTTTCAGCAAGAAACAAGGAAATTTATGCAGCCAACTTCATGATGAAAGTGTCAAGTTTCATGGTTTAGATCCTGGAGAGGAGCTCAAAAAAACTGTACGTTTTTTCCTATCTGTATATCATTACTTAGTATCATTAGTTCTATCTTGTATGCTTCCCCCCCCCCCCCCCCCCACGAATTAAAGAAAAAGTTTAAAACTAATTCATGTTCAGGTCCTAGAAGCTGTTTTCAAGGATTCTATTAGAAAATTCACAAGATAGGTACTTGTGACGAAGGTAACTCAGAATAAAATTGGGCTCTTGCATATCAGTTGTATATGGGAAAGCAATCACTCAATAAAAAAAATGTGTAGTGAATGATTTTACTCACCCGGACTCTGATTTTTCTTGCAAGGGAGAAAGTAAAATTTTTGTAACTAGTGCTGAATAAATACGTCAATATCTTGATTGGAAGTTAATCTCAGTAATTTTCACTGTGGGAATGTTCCTCGATGAAATATAAATTAGGAAACACACATTCGAATGCTTTAATTCATACTTTATGTAATGATTCGTACGCTCCTCCTAGTTCAATTTTTACAATTTCTTAGACAAGGAGGGCCCTCCTTGGGGAGTTGGGGGTGGCTCTCATAGAGAAAAAAAAGGAGGTGTTTGCATCTTGAGGATTTGTACCCACCTACGTCATCAATGTAAACAAGACGCTCGTTGAGGGTTATGTTGACGCTGTAAAAACGGACCATAATGTCCGATTTTTTTACTTAAATCAACTCTTTATATAATTTCAAGCACTTTTTATAGAATGACTTTTTCCCTTAAATTACACCATTTCCAAGAAAATCGACAGGATAAAAACGTCGCTGTACCCAATGACGTCATCAAAGCTATAGATACTCTATGAAAAATTCCAAGATGCCCGAAATGCAAACACCTCCTTTTTTTTCTCTATGGGTGGCTCTTCCTCTGAGGATGCAACTTCTACAGAACATCTCTCTGATAAGACTTTGTTACTCTGATGAAATACATGATTGTAACTAAACTATGAATTTTTTTTCTAGCCTCATCATAGTAATCACTTACGTCATTTATATTTTCAGTTTCTAATGATGAAGGTTTATCAGACAAGATTAGAAAATGTGAAGAAAGAAATGTTTTCTCTGCAAGACCGAGCAAAAAAATTGAAGGTAATTCTTGGAATATTAAAGTTTTTCTGCTATTCTATTACTAGTCACAGTTTAGACCAACGTATAATTCTAGATACCAAAAAATATTCAGTGACTTCTGTATGAAGGTTGAGCTTGCTGTGTGTTTTAGCATCTTGTGAAATTTGATAGCAATCTGTTAAAGTTACTTTGTGGGGATGAAGCCAAACAATTAATCTCCTAAAAGACTGTTATTAATTCCCAAAATATAGTTTTAACACATTCACTTTAGCGCTAGTTAATCTGACTAGCATTGATTTATTCTGTTGAGGTCAAGCAAAGGCTTGATAGGACACTCCATGTCTCTTTCATGCTACGCAGAAATGGCTATCTTTGATGCACTCGGTCAAACTATCAGTACCATAATATATCAACCTCTTCCTATAATTTTCTTGGCATATATGTTAGTGAATTTTGTAGTCAATAAAATGATGATGCAATTCTTGTGGTGCTGAGGTGAAATGTACCCAAAACATTGTGATGAAAGTTAATGTCTATTTTCTACTCCTAATTTTCTTGCAGCCTAATAATAAACATTTCTTCATTTCCATACAGAAACGAGCACTAAGACTACAACAAATGAAAGAAAAAGAAGCTTTGGAACGGGAAATACGCAAAGAATCAAACCAGTTGCGAGAACAGGACTTAATTGCAAAGCCAGGAAGCTCCAGTTGACAGTCTGATCTTTCACTCATTGCTTGAATGATGTTCATGCATTTGTGTTTTGTTAATATTTCTAGGCTATGTTTTGTAATCAGGTGTATAGGGTTTTTGAAATCGAAACATTTGTTACTGTGTAACTTCTAGCAATATTATTGATGTGATATTATTGTTAAATCATTGTAAGTATTATTGCCATCTATTTCTATGAAGATCATTGAAAATTAAACTGTACAAAGGATTGAAAATACTTATTTTTTGTAAGCAAGAATACGTTTTGTTGAAATTTTTGCAAAATGATTATACTTGCCGGAAATTTCTTCTAATTTAGAATCTCTTATTCCTTTGTTGAAACAGTAATACCTTGGAATCTTGAGGAGGTAGAGGAAAGCAAGAATTGAAGAACCAGCTGAGAACATTTTAAAAATAAAAGCTTGCAAAACAGAGAAAACTTAATCTCTAATAACTTTTCCCCAAAAATCAAGTTTTTCATGTTAATGAAATTATTTAAATAAAGAACAATGTTACCTTAAATCGTTGACCAGTACCAATCAGTATTTGAATTCAAAAGAGATTTAGAATTTTCCCTGATAGATGTTGACAAATTCTGACGTTAATCACTCAGTTGTGTATGTAGGCATTGTTTGAGGGTTGTTTGAGGAACAAGCAAAGGACAAGACCGAGTTCAGTTAAGATGTCTTGATAGGACTGTCCTGCTGGTGCCGCTACAACAGTGTCTCAGCGGCTGGGCTCACAGTGTTGCGAGCTACGGCTACTATTAATAGGCACTTCGATGCGTAAAAAATCCCAAAAATTGACTGACCGTGAATCGTAAGTGGAGGAGAAAAAGGAAAATATAAATCACTACCTAGTCTAAAGCTATAGCTGTAGCCTGAACAAGTACATACCAGGGTTTCATTTCAGAGTTCTGCTGAGCCTACAGCCATCATTCTTGTCATAAGAAAGGAGAACATTAGTGCGGGAGGTCAATGTCATTTTGGTGTCCTTCTTCAAAATGGACTCATTTTTTAAAATCGACAGGACCTCTCTTCCTGATCTCAAAACCCGTTGTCCCCAAGTACCATAGACCACAGATTGCAACAGCAATTGCATAGGGAAAATATTGCAATTCCACTGAGTGTTGTGTATGTTGCCTAGCTCCTATTTGAAGGGGCCCCATTTATTGAAACTTCTTGCAGTAAAATTGAAATACAAATGAGATGCAATTTTTCATTGCATTGCATATTGCCTATCTTTCTGACACATGAAGCTCATTTTGTTGATTGTTTAAAATCGGCATAAATCGACTAAATGATGTGAACATATTGCAATTTAATGGTAATAAAATAACAATTTTATTGAAATCAAATTGCTAATTTATTTTCAATATTTTCGTTGCCCTGTGCTACTTGGGGGTCTAACCGAAGCTGGGGCATTTTACCGCAGCAAATATTTAAAATAGGCTGTATACTGCAAACAAAATGTCTCATTTTAAAAGTAGCACATGAAGTCTTACCAAGATATACTTCCTGAACCCAGAAATATGTTAAAAACAGGCGCCAAGGAACGATCTACCTACTGGAAATACTCGCAACATTTCGGGTTGCATTAGCTGAACGCCGGCGCACAGTGGATCTGGCCACTTAGTGAGGCCGGACCTACAATTTTAGAATAAAATTGAAAATTTTGTTGTTTATCTTGTCATATTTTAAATTTTAAGGGGTGTTTTCAGAAGAAAATTTTACAAGGAAACCAATAAAACCACTTTTAGAACCTCAAAGTTTTGTTTAAACGGAGTTATGGGCGTTTGAAGTTTCCAAATTTTGTCCGACCTCTCCCATCAACTCGATCAACTGTGCGGCGCCGGATTGCGAGCGAAATTCAGGCACAGCGTCCAGTAAACATGTTCCGAATCGGAAGTACCTATTCTGCATTTCTGGGTAGGTATATCAGCTTATCGTCGGAAACACTGCTATGCTAAATATTTCCGCTGAACGTACGCTTAACAGTAAACATGCACTGTGAAAACTATCGTGCGCAAACAGAAAGTTACCGACGATCAGCTAATGTAACCGGAAATGAGAGGCTTGGAGGACAAGGCGCATAACTAGTTTGAAAGTCTATTCTGTGGAAATTTCACGAGTAAAATCCAACTTTAAAGCATCAAAAAGTGAGTTTAAACCACAAGACTCCAAGTTTGAACGTTAAACACGTACATATTTCTCGAAATAGCAAAAACTGCACTTTAGCGCCTTGTCCTCCAACCCCCTCAAATGATGAATATTTCCGCTGAATATTCAATTGACGCTGTAACTTTTGCGCGCAATGAGTGTTTCCAGCGATCGCTGTTTTAACCAGAAGTGTTGAGTATTTCTGACATGTATTTCCCTTTTCGCTAGGTTCTTTTTTAGGACAACGTTTTTCGGGATCAGGAGGTACTATTTACATTCGAGAAACTCTCTCTGCCTCAATTCGGAATGAGACCTGTTTTCGGCATTATATCGCCACACCATTTAAGCCTTACTGCAGCAAAACGCCCCAACTCCTGTTGGGCCGAGAGCGGATTTTTAAGGTCAGGAAGAAAAGTTAGCACTCTCCAAAAAATGTCGTCGGCTTCATAATCATTGAGATGAAGACATTTTCACCAGCGCCACTCCAGAAAGCCTCATCTCGCTCCGGTTAGGCCGATAGGTGTACTGAGATCAGGAGGAAATCCTGCCAATTGTGAAAAATTCATCCATTCTAAAGAGGAGCACCAAAATTACAGCGACCTCCTGGATTAGAAATGATCCAAATTCAAACCATGTGCGATCAAAGAAAAAAACAACAATGGACCACTAGACAAGGTATACAAATTTAAGAAATCTGATGCACCTTTCTTAACAAGAATTTCACATAGATTACGATTTGCGCAACGAAAATTACTAAAACCAACTGCCTAACGAAGATATTAACGTTTTTATTTCATCGATTGAACACAGGGGAGAAATTCGTAAGCGCCGCCGCCCGCGGCGCACTATGGTCCAAAACTAAAGAACAGAAAGAAATAAGTCGGATAATGACTAAAAGATCACGAAAGTTTCGTAACCGATGTGCCTTGGGTCGCTAATTTCGAATTTGATGTCAAATTGCCTACATTTTAACACCCTGACCTATTAATTGTGGGCAAGTTTACGGCACGCTGCGGCGCGGCGCGGTGTGCTGCCAGCTCGTAACGCGCACTGACGCCTACAAACCTAAGGGGATACCTCACGTATTGCGCAATGCGTGACGGCGGGCGGGTGGGGAACGATTTCTTGCGGGGAGAAACTCGTGTATCGTGTAAATGGTTTTTTTTTTCTTTCTTTCTTAGTTTTTCTTTAAATTTTTGACTTTTAAAATTATATGCTGGTCGTGTTAAGTAATTAGTGAACTCGCAACGCTAGATGAAGTGTAATAGAAGGCGGGCTGTGCGCCATGCGAGCTGCGGAATACGAAGGGGGGGGGGGGGGGGGCTCATAAAATTCTCTTTGCTCTGTCGTTTATTTCACACTGGTCACGAGGAATTTGAACTGCCTGCTCACAAGAAACTCGAAGCTCTACGTGAGTCAAATCGCGCACCACTACGGTTTCAGCAAGCTTCTAAATTGAGCAATGTTCATTTCCCACCATGTGTTGTTCAAACTATAAGCAATTTGCTTCAGCTGAGTCAAAGCGTCAAGATTGAGATCGCCAGATTATTATATCTCAGAGACTATCACGATAACGTTTAGCGCGCGATGTGAATCACGTGGAGCATTGAGTTTTCATGAGCGGATGGTTTGAATTCACGCGTCAAGAACCATTAAATATCTTCGTAAGGAATTGAATTAGGTAATTTTCGTTGTCCGCATCGTGCTTTACGTTAAATTTTGGTTCAGGCTCATGCATCAGAATGCTGAAATTCGTACCTTGTCTAGTGGTCCAACGGCAGTCCATGACCGTGAGTCCACAAACATTGCGACTGACAGATCAAAAAAACGTGAGAACCTATACCTAAAATATCTCCATCTTCGTCGATTTTGAGTCAGTCGCTTAGATTTATACTGAAGGATACATTTTATCTGCCTTTGTGAGATTATTACCGATGAAAAGCTGAGAAATTGCTTAAGAATGACGGCAAAATGTATCTCCCGTTTAGCTCGAAAAACACGTGGGTATATCCGAACCTGCTCTTCTTTTGCGCCTTCATTTTTCGGCCTCTGCAACTATTCGTACGTCTAGGAGGGCCCTCTCAGCGCAAAGCTGAACTGAACAGCTATCAGCTCATCAGCTATTTTTTTTGTTTGTTCAATTTTGTTGACACAACTCGGGCGTCTTATGTAATTTGAGACATTTCAGTGTTTTCCATTTAAAATTATGTTGTTATTTTGTGGAATAGGTAAAAATGAAAGTCAAAGAAAATTTCGTTTATTATTGTTGATGCAACTCCGACGCTCGCTTGGATTGAATAATTTACCTAATTCAGTTTTTTTTTACTTTTAATGGGCCAGTAGTGCGCTGCTTACATAATCGTGTTTTAATGCTTGATTCTTGTATATTAGCTAAAAATAATAAGATCTATATCCAAATCGCAACTTTTTACGTTTAATATTAACCCGTATATCGCGCTTTGAAAAAGTCGGTTCATGCCGTCATACTCACCTCCTTTCCATATAAATCCTCTACCCCCCTTTCTTCCTCTTTATCCTCGGAATCCACCACCTAGGCCACCTGTAGCTTCCTTAATACAACCACCCCCCTGAAAACAATCCGTTTTGAAACCCTGCGAGTGAAACATCGCTGTTATGAATAATAATTTGAAAGCAACTATGAGTCCACTGGTTTTCTATCAGTTCACCTAGCCTCTAACAGCTAAAACTTACCGGCAGCTATGCCTCAATAACTTGCTTTTGATAACAGATACAGAGCGCGGACGGGGCTCAAAGCTTGCATACACGCTAAAATGAAGGCGCATTATATCCTGGACTCCAAACACGAATTTGAGTCATATTTCGGTTAGAGAGCCCATGAGACTTTCAATGTTGCTAAGATTGTGCTACGTAGTTCTCTAATTGTAAGTCAGGTGAAACTACGAGACCACGCACTCGTTTGCGGTGTTTAAAAATCTCCTCTCCCATTTTATTATTTAAAAGAAGGACAAATCAATATTATTCTTTGAAGTTTTTACAAAGTTTTCCACGCACAAAGAAGAAAAGTCATGAGAGTTTTCAAGAATTGACGTTGAGTAGTTTTCCATTTGAAAAATTAAGCATGACAGAAAGTCTGCAACGTCGCAAATCGAGATACCTACGTGCTCTGATAGTTTTACCGTCGAAATACCTTATCCGACAGTTCTGCTCTGAATTTTTTCCTGAATCTGCTCTGAGTTATACTCACTATTGTAAGGAAGTAAGTCAGCTGTAAATGCATTTCATCTGCCGCAAACGCTACAGAAAATTGCACAATCTCATCAGCATTGCAAGCCTCATACGCCCTTTTATCAAAAAAGTCCTCAATTTCAGGTCTTATTCACCGTTTGGCTGTACTTATGTTTTAAAATTGGGGAAAAGCAAAGTTTTAATACCTAACCGATGCCAGAAGCACGTATCTCCGTTCCGGGTGTCAGTCCCTATTTCCAAAAACAGCAACTCCAAAATCTACTACCATAGAACGTCACCGCTGACATATTTTGCAAAAAAGCATCAAGGGAATCAAAAAGTATCCTCTTCTAGATATTTTTACAAAGTTTTACGTTTGTATTGTCAACTGGAAGGAAGTTAGGAAGTTCTTTCATTCTTATAATAAATCCTGTTTTTGGAGATTCGTGTTTTTTTGTCTATCACTCGCGAATGCGTTTCTTCCTAAAGTCGTATTCTGCCGTACTAAGGAAGAATGCCGTATGAGCCTTCGGGCGTTGCCAAATATCCTTTGATAAAACACGAATTTCCCGGTAAACATATGAATATTTTATATTTCTTCCAATTTGTCATATAATTTTGTTCGCCATTTCATACAAAGTTCATGAAAATTTCAAGGAGAATTAATATTCATAACTTGCCTCAAAAATAAACATTTTATCGAGGGAAATTCGGCAACTGTCGAATTTTCATACGGCGTTTTTCCTTAGTACGGCAGTATTAAGGGTGGATCTGCTTCCACCCATAGACGACGTATTATCTCCGAATCGGACTTGGAAAGTAGTATGCTCTCTTAAAATTGGTGATTTGTGTTTCTTGCGTGGAGGAAATAAGGATAGTAAGTCACATTGAACAAAGAAAGGATTTAATTGACTAGACAGGGAAAGCAGCCCAGCCTCGCTGAATGTATTGGACGACGTTAAATCGTCGCTTACTTGACATAAGGGAGTGACTACACTCTGCGATGGACCCTGTCTTCCATACATTTCAATGCTTTTCCGGGCTCATCTCAATGTGTAATTACGCCCTTACGTCAGCCAAGCGACGAAATGCCATACGGCCGTGGTTACATCGCCTTGATGCGACTATTCGTACTTTGTAGTTGCCAACGTTGCATACACAATGAAGTGAAGGCGTTTTGATTTTTCTTGCGCTCCAACAACACGTTAAGGTCGGAACCAAATGGACACTTCCACCGGACCAGCCTCTTGGCGACACATGTAAATTTCTAATTTCTCCAGTTGAGCCTAAACACTTGACTCTTGATATTAAATACTTTTTTGCTGTGGAGTAACATGTTCAGCAATTCTTTCACCGAATCACCGATGATGATCTGAAAACTTGTTGAGTCACTGCTGAACCCATGGCTTAAAAGTCAACAAGAGATTAAAGATGACTGTTCCTGTCTATTAGGAAATGTTGAGCGCTGGAGTGTTAAAGCTCCCACAATTGCTATGATACTAACAGAGGGCTCTTATTTGTCGCCAGATATGTACAGCAGAGCACCTTTTATCTCAGTCCTGTGTGGTTGCATGGCTTGCTTTACACTGATAGCGTCACTTCAAAAGCCGGATGGAATAAACTATCCACAATATCCTGTGAAATGGCCGGGAAGGTGTCACCTGGAGAAAAAAATAAACTGAAACATGAGTTATGTGATTTTTATTTCTTTCTTATGCCAAGTGTAGAAATTCGCATACAAGTATACGATACATATCGACGGTGTAAGTTTAGCAACCACATAACGCGGTTTGCGACGTCGCAGAACTTCCTGTCATTCTTTATTTTTTAAACGGAAAACTACTCCACGGCAATTCGTTAAAACTGCCATCATTTTTCTTTTCTGTGCGAAGAAAATTCTGCAATAACTTCAAGGAACGATGTCACTTTGTTGTCCTTTAAATAAATAACATAGAGGCGGAGATTTTCAGACACCGCAAACGAGATATGTGATTGCAAACTGACGCCGTCGATATTAGCGCCTACAAGAGTGCAGGAATACTTCACGCATTGCGCCTGCGTACGAGCGCCTACAAGAGTGCAGGAATACTTCACACACTGCGTCTAACACAGTTCAGTGCGGTCACCGTTGCGTTACTATTTCCCTTCCCAATTTAAGTACGCTCCTATTTTATCTTTTCAAAGAGACCACACAATCGCGATTTAAAGGCCAGATACACCGGCGCGCTACACGCGCGTCTTGGCCCGAAAAGTAGGATCCGATCCTACTTTGAGCGAGTTACAAGTCGCGAGTTTCGACCTGATTGGCTACGAAGATTACAACATTTTTGGCCGACACTCCATCTCGCCATGTTACCCCTATTAGATTTTTTCGGTACTTGGATATTTTGATTCTATACAGACATGCTTGGATCTGAACATTATTGTGCTTTGTACTTTTTTCCTTTCTTTTTTTCCGTAATTTTTTTAAATTTTGACCTAATACGCGACAGAGGCGGATTCCACAAATTTCGAACGGAGGGGGTGTATATGGGGCCCGGGGACTTCTCCCAGAAATGTTTTAAAAGTTTGAAGCATCAGTGTGCAGATTGAGTCAATATCTTCATTGCCAAATATAAATGTCCTTTTATTTTCTCTCGACCGTCCTTTTCCTCTTCTTTCCTCCGTCCTTTCCCTCTTCTTTCCTGCATCCTTCCCCTCCTCCTTCCTTCCCTTATCTTCCTCCTTTTTTCAAGGAGCACAGCATGGGGTGAATTTTTCATTTTCATTTCGTTTAAAGCAACAGTTAATGCTTTTAACGCCCCCTACGGCCCCACTATAATCCACTGGATCCGCCTATAATACGCGAGGCACTCTCGCGATATGAAGAAAACTTGACTCACGTGCCTTCCTCTTTTTCTCCCGCTTACTTCCGTTCCCAAATTCAATGTCGATGGTGAAACTTTCAAACCACGTATCTCGTTTGCGGTGTGCGAAATTTCCGCTCTCTTTTTATTTTTTGAAGGAGAACAAATCAACATTATCCCTTGAAAGTTTGACAGAATTTTCTTCGCACAAAGGGGCAAAATCAAGGGGTTTTTGAAGAATTGGCGTTGAGCCGTGCTCTTTTTGAAAATTAAACTATGACAGGAAGTCTGCGACACCACAAACCGAGATACGTCGTTTGGGAGTTTCACCATCGTTATGCTCTGAAGGAACCGAAACCTGTAACGGGGAAAAAGGCCTCGCGACGCTCTCATTCGCACACTGCCGCACAGTGGATCGAGTGAATCAGAGAGGTCGAACATGAAATTTTCGACTAAAACTGCAAATTTTAATGTTTATTACGTCACATTTTAAATTTCAATGGGTGCTTTTGAAAGTAAATTTCACGAGGAAACCAATGAAACCACTTTCAGAACCTCAAAACTTTGTAGAAATGGAGTTACGAGCGTTCAAAGTTTCCAAATTTTGTCCGCCCTCTCCTATTGACTCGATCCACTGTGTGCCGGTAGGCCATTTTTATTTCGTGGAATTACCGTCCCTTTCCGGGAACGTCCTATTTCCTAATCAAGGTGGGCGCCCAGGGATGCGTTCCGTCGCGACAGGGAGAGGCCACCCCGGCCCGGAGCGCGAGTCAGTCATAGTGTTATGATAGTGATGGGTTATTCGGGCACCGGAGCGTGCGGTGGGGGGGGGGGTTGCTGGGGGGCGGCGCAGTCGGGGCGTCGGGTCCACGGCTCCGAGGGGGTGCGGGGGGGGGGGGGTTCTGGGGGACGGCGCTGGAGCTGGCACCAGTTGCTCCCCGGTCGGTTTCGCCGCGCGGTCCTGAGTCGCCCTCCGCTCGTCCGTCCGCGACCGTGATTGTCCGCCGTCGTCGTCCGTTTCGCGCGCCTCACAAAAGACCGGAAAACCCTTTAATCTCGATCGCCACTTCTCTCCGCGCTCGTCTCTTTTTGTCCCCGCGCCGCGCCGCAGCCCCCACACACGCCGCTAATTAAAGGGTCGTCTCCGCTTTCGCCGGCCTTTTCAGAATAGGTCAGTTGCGCTCTCCGGCCGCACGGCCCTGCCCCAGTAGCAATGACTCTTGAAGAAGTTTTTAGAATAGCTCCTCGAAAAACTCTGGGGATGTACGGAGGAGAAACGCCTTTTTTTGTATTTTTATGTTAAAAACACGCACACGTGACTGTCCAAGAGAAAAGAGGCTCTAGTTTACGAGGGCAAAATTGTCGGTGAAGGGATTTTTGCCGATTTGGGTCGAAAAATTGGATTTGAGTCGTCGAAGGATAACTCTTCTCAGTGCCTTAGAAAATAATTTCATTTTCATGCAAGCAGAGGGCGTTGAATTTTGTCATATCCGACAATTTCGTGAACCCTAAAAACGGCAGATATGATATTTCAGTAGACTTTTCCTCAAAACTACGCATTTTGAACTTCAGACCGTCTCAATTCCGATTGGGCTGACATTCTATGGAGTTTCTCGACCCTAAATTTCCGCAGCATTATGCTCTGATGCCAATACCTTAAATTCGAGTTTTAGTAGACGAAGGTCCCTTTTCCCATGATGGTCACAAATGGGGGGGGGGGGTGCAAAAATGGTATAAAAATTTTATCCCTTGAGTTCGTATACCTAAAAGATAAAGACAATACTTCGTTGTTCCGATGAGGAAATAACGTACCTATGTTACGATCCAGAGAATTATCTTTTTTTACAAAGTTTGTTTCTCTGTACGACTGCACATAATTTTTTTAACCTTATGTAGCTAAATACTTCGCAGTTATTATTAGAAATAACAGAATTAAGGGAAGAAGGAAGATAAATATTAATTCGATCCTGAATGTTAACGTCGATGTTGAAGTGAACCAAAAATTAAAGGCACATAATATGCGATAAATAACAATGATGTACATAGGAAACAAAATAAGTGTGTGAAGGTCTACTTAAAAAAAACGGATAAAAAATTGTCGGATTTCCACGTAAAATTGCACGAAAAGGCTTCCTATTCCGTACATTTTAGGATTTTTTTAACATTGATAATCATTTAAAATTTACGAATTCTCGACGATATACTCCTCCCCTCATAATTCAAAAGAGCTGGGAATGTAGGAACCAAAAGCCAAGATTGTAAATTTTGTATACTCTTTTTTTTGATCGGGTATGAAAGTGCCCAAGTATTTCAATATGAATTCGGAGATATGGTGGGATTGTAATCACAAGAAGAAACGCTTTCCCAGCGGCTGTTCGCTGAGCTGGGAAATTAGGTTATAACTTGTTGCTCCAAGAAGGTTCCCTATTGCTCAAGTAAAACTGTTGTTTTCTATAATGGGCCTGAATTCTAAACTGTGCAATTCTATATCGCCAAAGTCATCGAATCAACAATGTCAATAACGACCTGACCAGGATGGACGGAGAGTGTGAGAAACGAGAATAAATTTAATTAGATCCACGGTTTTTTTTTATTATACAATTTTGTAATTGTGTCTTTTCGGCCTATGATAGTAAGGAACTACACTTTTTTTATGCTCAAGACGAATTTTTGAAAATTTTAAAGTCAGCCCCCTCTCGTCTACGATGTTTCAGCCAAAACTTCAATTTTTTGTTGTTGACATCAGCGCAACTAACACCGTGTCGCGTCCGACGTCAGTATCTTTGCGAAAGAATCTCTAAATCTAAGTGTTGGAGATTACCTGCAGGGTCGGATTAGCCAGGGTGCCGGGATGCTGTAGCATCCCTAGCCTTCGGGTCCTTGAGAAGGATTTTTTTGCTATTATTATTATTTTCAATTTTTTTCTCAGCGAGTGGTCCGATTAAATTTTTTAGGAGCCTCTCGAGCCCCGGGGATTTTGGAGAATTGAAGAGGTCATGGGCTCTTGCACGGAAAAAATAGGGTAGTCGACATAACCAGCGGCTAGTTAGAAATGTGCCAGCTACCGTGCGGTTGTTACGCATAACTACCGCGGTGGAGGTCACAACTAACCCGGTAGTTACGGATGTTGATGGTTGTGTCGACTACCCTATTTTTTCCGTGTGGGGCCCTTAATTTTTTTGCGTATAAAATCACCATTTTGGAGAACCTGAGCGAGAAATTTTGATCAACTCCAGGAATTATAATACGTACTAACCATTAAAAACAATACACCACTATTCACAGGGGCCCTAAAGGCTCCTAAGTCGGCATTTTCCATCTCCTGGGACCAAAGTGAGGGCATCCGGGACCCATTATTTTCTTGGAAACGTACCCCGCCTTCAATTTACGAAGTATACATCCCGCAATGTGTGGGCCTTTGTATCCACGAGCACCCCGGGCAGGGGCCCTGAGCGCTAATACGGCCCTGTATCTGAACGGCTCTATACGTGCAAAGGTGCTAATTCTCATGGCTCACCTTAGAAACGACGTTCTTAACTGACGATTATTCCCTATGTAAACAGGTTATTTAATAAATGAGTCAGAAAACTTGGTTCCATTCTCGCGAAATGACGTCTACTTAATCTCGTGACGTTTCCGTAAAGACGAGATCAGATTACGTCTCGAATCCAGGGCGTTTACGGCTGACTGACTGCATTCAACGCCATCTCAACTGTCCGTGGAAAAATGCGCCGGAGAATCGCAAAGGAAAACATTTTCCCCGGGACAGCGTCGGATGGCATCTCTTTGACGTGACTATGTCTGAAAGGCCAAAGTTGCTGTGACCTATCTGGCTGGCGTAACCACAGTTTTCAACAGGTATACCTGTAAAGATTCTTTGAAACTGAACTCTATATTGACTCAAATAGAAAAAATGTATTGGACTTATGGAATGTCCTAAGAATGAATCAATGAATAGCTTTTAATCGTTGAGGAATGACGATATGGTAGCCAAGAGCTAGGTAAAAGAAATGCACAGTTTGTGGGCGAAGGAGTTACATTTATTAAAACAATTCCAAAGCTCCATCCGCCATCGTTCGGTAAAAAAGATGAGGATTACGTAAGACTATCAATAAAAGTAAGTTTTTTGCCCGCAAAGCATTTTTTTACTCAGCATTTCGCTACTAAACCGTTTAGGAATAATTAGATCGCATTCATCAAAAAGGAACCAGCGCAAATACAGTGTTGTAAAAATATTGCTTCTCCATAATTATCTACAAAATCTCTCAGAATAACAACTATTTTTTGCTTCCAACCAAAAAATTGTTACTCTTAAAGGAAAATAATTACTTGAATTTTAAAACTGTACATATAATTAGTATTTTTAAAAGGGAAGAGGAAGTTGCACGATTTTGAAAACACTGTAATCGCGTTTGTTACTTTTCGCTAAATGCGATCAATTATTAATGTTAGTAGGCGCCTTTCCTCGAATTCAAACATTTTTTTGATAGTCTAAATACATTTTCCGTGGATAGTTTCAATCTAAAATTAAAATTTACCGCAGTTTAGGACTGTAGAAGCTGACAATTTCTCCGCATACATGTAATGCTAAACTTTGAATCTAAAAAATAGAGTGACAGTATAGCAGAAAATAAAACGACTTGAATAAAAAAAAATTATGCCCAGTTTCCGTGATTTGGTGTAGCAGTTTTCTCGTGAATGATCCACTTTTCAATGTGAAGAGTGGGGAAACTTCGCTGAGAAAATAATATCGGAGTAAGTTTTGCATAGCTCTGCAGTAATTTAAGGATCAATCGATCATTAATAATCTCATCCGAAGCCATGAGATACAGCAACATCGGGTGTAGCGCCTTGATGCAACTATTCGAGCTTTAAGGATGGCCGTGTTGCATACGCAGTAATTGAAGGCGCTTTGCGTTTTCCTGCCAAACTGAAGATGTACACAGCCCCTGGCGCTGTGCTACTCATTTGCCATGACACTGTTTGAGGCATCTTACGGCATTTTAAAATAAGACGGTTTTCAAGAGAGACAACCTATATGCAAAAATACTCGAAATCTAGATATTTTGATACCACTTCTTGGACTCTTAAATTGAAGGGATGTTGCATGAACATTTTGGTACCTACCAAAAATGTACTTTACATCTGAATTTACGAAGGTTGGAAGTAAGCAGCGCAAAGTATTCGAATGAATATTATAATATAGCTCCTGTTTTTGTCTAAAAATGAACTGAGCCATTACAAATAAGCTGACAGACATACGCTCACATCAAATGTTTTTCGTAGAGGGAGAAAAGGATGCCTTATTTGCGCACGTTTTCGGGTTACGAAAAGTAAAGGAAATGGTGGTGATGCATAAGAGGGTTATTCGTTGACATTATTTAACCGATCTATTGCTTTTAAACTTGAGGTTCTTTTAAGCAATTTTCTACTACCAGTGTGGTTCAAACCTGCTGCACATATTCATTTTTGGCTATTGAATTGAATAAATTATAAATCATGGTCAAATTTGTTAACATCGAAAAGCTATTTCATTGCAATTTATCTATAAAACTAGTGTTTTTTATAAGTATGTTAAACTATTCACAACCAAGTAATGCACACCGAATTACTATTTTATTATTTATTGTTATCGCTCGCAAAAATCTCTCTTTTGAAAGCTCCGTGGGTTTGAACAATTTTTTTACACATACAAGTTTTCTTCCGCATTTATTTACAAATGTTTTTTAAGTTTATTTCATCTTATTCTCTATTACGGCCACTAGAAAAAGTCGTGTTTTAATATTTAACAATTAAGTAATGATTAGGTGAGTAAGATTATTATTCTTCAACATGCAAAGGAATTTTCATGAGTCAGAGGTTAACTGCAATCAACTGTGCCTAAGTGTGCATCTGTGATGATTGGGTGCAGGCGTTTAATTACGTGCCTACAAAACTATCCGCATTTTAAAGACCTTTCCTTGCGTGACTGAATGACCAAAAAGTCAATTTGACCATTATCGTTTATTTAGAGGTTTGATGGTGGACAACATTAAATCAGACAGAAGTTATCCTTAATTAACCGCTGACCGCTGATGGGCTCTTTTAGCGAACCCCAAAGGTCAGTGTTTCGCCAGACCCAAGCTTTCTAAGTTAAAGCTTAACTTAGTAAGTATGCTTATTCAGGAATCGTGACAACAGGTCATTAAAAATTCTGCTTGCTGCATGAAGTAGCTCTGCTCCGAGTTGACACCATGACAGAAATGCGATTTGAATTTTTCAAAGGAAGAAATAAATAAGTAAAATTCGATCTTTGTAAAAATACAGATGCACTTTCAATATCAATGGCGTTGATTTTTGGCTGCAAAGGGTTAGTTGCACTAGTCTTAGAATCACGTTCCCTAAGTAAAAATCGCGATGTTTTAAATCAAGTTGCGATTTTTTTACGAATTTTTGGCAATAAAATCGCTATATAGGATCATCAACAACTGGAGCGAGTATCCTCGATCTTATCGCAATATTATCTTTATAAAATAGCGTTCAGTAAAATCAAAATTTTGTATCAATTTATCGCGATTTTCTCTTCGATAATATTGCGATAAATTGACGTCTATAAAATCGCGATATAAGTTGCGACTTTTTTACGAATTTTCGGCGATAAAATCGCCAGGATCATCAACAACTGAGCAATTATCCTCGATCTTATCGCAATATTATCTTTATAAAATAGCGCTCAGTAAAATCAAAATTTTACATCAATTTGTCAAAATTTTCTCTTCGATAATTGCAATAGATCAACGCCGATAAAATCGCGATAAATCCTCCGATCATATCGCAACTTACCGCAATCACTGCAACTTGGGTTTAGTGCGGTTTAAGCTTACATTAAGTACCAATATTGTGCAAATTCATTGGATTAGAGATTCAAGCGCGAATGAAGAGAACAGGAGCGCTGATCGGATAGTAACTGCATGAGTGCATCAGTTGCGTGGCGTGCCTTCCGATATATCGATTTGACCATTTAAACCTATGGAAAAGGATCGATAAGCAGGGTGTTCGCAACGACCACTTAAAAATCGATTCTTTACCATAGCTTCAAATGGGGAAATATCGATAATCGATCATTCACGCCTCGCTACTGGAATGAAACGAATACATCGATTGATCTGCCATTTAAACCCATGGAAAAGGATCGATAAACAGGGTGTTCGCAACGACCACTTAAAAATCGATTCTTTACCATAGCTTCAAGTGGGGAAATATCGATAATCGATCATTCACGCCTCGCCATCGAAGTGCATGTCTACCGAGGAGCTGCAGCACTCGGAGATCTCGAGAAATAGGTATTTACAGTCGCTGGAGCCCTGATTTGCATAGCCACATCCAAAGAGGATTCATTCTTTCTAATTAACGCATTGTTCTCGAAATGGAAATATTTTTGCTCCAGACAGACTGGAAGCGGTAAGCCGATCGAAAGGACAATTTTAAATTCCAAGGACGTAGCTACCCACTATGTCTTGCGACAGTTTTAACTCGACAGAAAAAGGTTGCGAAAAAAGGGACCTATCTGCGCGTGCACTTTGAGCCGTAAGGATTATTCAACATACGCTTTTAAAATGATTCATTTGAAAATGTACGTTTGTTCCTTTTACTCACTTAAGTCTATTGAGCTGAGCTGCTGTAAGCTAGGTATAGTATGGTGGCGAAACTTTGTTGCAAAATTTCGGAATTTTTAAGAATACCACGATGTTTCCCGTGAATTTCTGTTGAAGTAAATTAAGGGGCTTGGAGGACAAGGCGCATAAGTGTAGTTTTTGCTACTTCGAGAATACGTGCCTAAAGTTTCGGAATTACACGGATCCTTATGGCGGGAAGCAAGTTCAAACTGACTTTTTGAAGCTTAAAATTGGAATTTGGGAGCGAATTTTTCACAGAATATGCATCTAGACTTGTTTTACCCGAAATCATTAATGTCTCAATTTTTCAAAAATCACCCTTATGCGTCTTGTCCTCTACACTCCTCAATTTAGAAAGCACGTATCTCAAATTTTTACCTTTGGTTAAATCTCATCGCAAGCTTTATTTTTTAATCGAAAACTAATCAGCGACATTTCCCGCATACCTATCGTCACGATTATTTTTTTCTTGTGAGAAGATATTATCTGTAAAATTATGTCAGCAATGAAGTTGGTCGTTCGTTATCCCCCCCCCCCCCGAAGAAAGATTATTCGCAGATTGCTGGCGCCCAGTGGAGCGAGTCAATAGGAGAGCTCGGACAAAATTTAGAAACTTTAAACGCTTATAACTCCGTTCACACAAAAATTTGAGGATCTTAAATGGTTTCCATAGGTTACTTCGTAAAATTTTCTTCCAATACTGCCATGCTGAGGAAGAACGCCGTATGAGACTCCAGATGTTGCCAAATTTCCTTTGATAAAACACGAATGTCCTGGTAAATTCATAAATATTTTCCTTCCAATTTTTCAGATAATTTTGTTTGCAATTTCACCTAAAGTCCCTGGAAATGTCAAGGAAAAATATTCATATTTTCCCTCAAAAATATACATTATATTGAGGGAAATTTGGGCACTTTTGAATGTTCACGGCGTTCTTCCTCAGCACGGTAGAATAGTACCCCTCGAAATTTAAAATGTGACGAAATAAGCATAAAAATTTGCAGTTTTAGTCAATAATTTCATGTCCTACCTCTCTGATTGACTCGATCCACTGTGTGGCGGGGGAAAAGCTCCGATGAAAAAAAAATGTCGATGGCCAATCCTAGGGTCGATAAGCGTCTACCAACGGCGAGAAACCCCGAGACTCGCACATTGTAACCGGGAGACAGGAAATAATAGCCTCAGCTATCTAGTCACGTACTCGTACATCTTCGTGCAAAATTTATGAGATCTTCGCGGGTAATTGCGAGCCTTCCAAGCCAAAGTAGTGACGTTGAGAAAGAGTCACCCGTCGCTCCCCAATAAGCATGGAGGGTCTTCGTGTGACGTCATTTATTGCAAGCAATCGGAAAAGAAATGACGCTTGCTCCGATAATCGAATTCTTTCGCATGTTTACCTACATGCTTCTATCCAACAGCGCGTGCCAAGAATGGACATCGAACGGACAGAGTAGGTAAGAGGTGAAGCATCTAACGTGTTCCCAAATCGAAATTTCGTGCCCAACACGGTCAACTTATCGATATTCCTTGAATCAACTTATTGATATTCCTAGCATCAACTTTTGAGAGATTGGAGTGTGCATGTGTACTGCTTCCTTTCGAATCAGTCAATTCTCATTTCATATTATTAAAAGGACCGTAATCATCACTCGGAAAATCAGTGGAGTTGTATTTTAGGGAAGTTTTCGTCTTTCTCTGATGTGTATATACATGCATACATACATACATATGGATAAAATGATTTGCAGCCCGACATGATACGTAAGATGACACACAAAAATTTGGGATAAAAGTTTTTTTTTTTACATACATACATACATACATACATACATACATACATACATACATATATACATAAAAGCTGCTTTTGCAGAGCTCTCTGGCGCTCAGCGACACATAGACGCCAAAGTCTTCCTACCTCCCCAAAGCCCTTCGGGAAGTTGGTACTCCCTAATTTGATTTAAAATCCCCTGTCGCCACGCTTTTACTGGACATGGGAGGAATTCAATTAAGTATCTTCTTCGGCAGCCTTTTCTTCCGACATCTTGTTAATTAACATGATTATACCAGAAAAGCTGTTTTGTCATGATGTCGAAAGCGATGTCATTTTCGACCTACATGCTCTAGCAGACTGTTTCATTTTGGGCCCGATCGTCGATCTCTTCTAAAAATTCCTGCCGACCTCCGCTCTGCTTAATAATGAATGGGTGCGAGCAGAATAAAAGATTTTCCTGGCGAATGCATGTCTCCATTATTTGGCAGCGGTGCGTGAAAGATGCAGAAAGTCAGCTTATGCCGTATCACGTTCAATTTTTTCGCGCCTTCATCGGCGTATGCAAATCAAACATAGGTTTAAATGCAGAAAATTTTTCTGGGTAACATCTTTGATTTTGGCTTATCAAGACGTGCTACTTGCCTGGACAAGTGCGAAAGTGACAGAGCCACAACGCGCAACTGCTCGTGCTTCCAAGCAGGGCCGGATTAAGGGGATGGCCACATGGGCTGCGGCCCATGGCGGCAAATTTAAGGGGCTACAAATTTTGTAATTTTTTTAATGTAGGTATCAAAAAAAGAGAGAAAAACATCGGATTCAGAAAATAAATTACAAACGAGAAAAGGCGACAGAATCTCTCATTTCCTGAGGGTAAAAGTATAGTAATTTCCAATTTTGTCGTCTTTCGGAGAGAGAGGATACAAGAGACAACACCTTCAATTGGCCGAGTTAAGAGAGAAACCAAACACGCAATTTAACCTGGAACGGAGCGGCGCGGCGGTCGGCATGAAACGCATAGCGCCTACAAGACTTCATGAATACTTCCCGCATTGCGTCAAATACAGTGCGGTCAGCAGCGGCCGGCAGCGGTCGGCGTGAAGTGCATAGCGCCTGCAAGACTGCATGAATACTTCACGCATTGCGTCAAACACAGTGCGTTCAGAAGCGGTCGGAGTGAAACGCACAGCGCCTATTTGACTGTAGGAATGCTTCACGCATTGCAGTCAATTTGTTCTTTCATTATTTTTTCGTTCATTTCTTATAAATGGAAGGCCTTGTTCACGCAGAGGTAGGTTCACGGAACTTAACTTTCGCGCAAAGTTCCGTGAATTTTTGCTGGTAATGTTGACAGGGCTTCGCAAAAAATGTGTCCAACACGAGTAAACGCGTCTTATGCACCCCTCCCCGCTGCACGTTCACTTGATGGTTTTTATTGATGTTTCAAAACGAATGAGAAGGGGGCGGCAAAATACGGGCGGCCCATGGGCGGCAAGTAGGGAAATCCGGCCCTGCTTCCAAGCCGCGTATATTGCAATCGCGGTTATTGAAGGCGAACCAGATAGCACTAGAGACATGCAGTGCGGCGAGTAATCATTGCTTGCCGGGACAGATCGCAAGTATGACAAAACTACTGCACGCAAAACTTGTGCTCTCAATCCGCTCATATTGGCATCGCGGTTATTGAAGGCGAGTTAGACAGCGTGAGGGACACGCAGTAAGGAGAGTGTTCAACATGTGTTCCTCGGCTTCCTACGGTTTTTCTCTCCCCCCCCCCCCCCCATTTACTCATCATTATTATTCAAGAAAAATTTACAAATTGGCTGCATGGAATGTCCGTTAATAATCGCGTAATGTAGCGTCCCGTGCGGAGCACCGATGAACCGCTAGTTTTTAAACTACGAAACTAGGAAAAAGTGTGAAAAAGTAAAATTTATCAAAAAATTTCCAACGTCGGAAATCGGTTTGACCGTTTTGTATTTTCAGTATACACTCTTACTAAAGTATGCAAAACGCAGTATACTTACAGGTACAGGTATAGACCGTATTTTCTACCTACGACTCTAGACTGTCGTTAGAGATTCTAAACCGAAGTGGAAAGATATAGATATTGTAGAGCTTTATTCCAAAGCACCTGTCTCTATACTGGAAGAATTTTACTACACCTTTAATAAATGAGAACCATACCGTTGATAGGTAATTTCGCAAGAGGATGGGAATAATGCATAACTGACTGTATCGAAACGTAAAACGCAAGAATTACAATTCTGCTCAAAACAATATAAGCACCCACATCCATATTCATAATGTTTTACGCTGAGTTTGTCCGTTGACCTGTACGGAAAGGAGAAGGGTCATGGCCCCGAAATGAAATTCCATTATGCGTTGCGTGAAATTTTTTAGTTATTGAGTTAGTTCGTTTATTTGTTTCAGTTTTGGCTGGAAACGTTACTTGTTTTCAGAAGTGACTGCTGCTTAAATCGTGAATATTCAGATTAGGTAAGCAAACATACCACTCTTTTGTCACATATTTTCACACGGTCAGCCAAAAAGAGAAAATGATGTATGATTTTAAGTAACGTACGCTGCAGTGTTTTAACTCAGTCTGGCCAAAAGTCAATTTTTTCGGTAAAATTGATGCTCTCTTTGGAATGTATATCATATTTTTTGTGGGAGAAATCTTGGATGTCGAGCAGTGCTAATAGTTTCAGCCACATTTGGAGATCAAAGACCACAATGTATATAACACTTTCCATTATCCCACAAAATTCCAGAATCAGAATTGAGACTTCTCAATATCTACCAACCACTATTAGTTTTTCAGGTTACTATCATGATCTTCCGTCTTTTGAAGCTCCACGATCGGCCCGCACCTAATAAGGAAGCGGCACAGATTTCATGCGACAAACAGGTGGCCGTGTCCATACACTCCCAACAAAAGTATCCCGCAGAACCTGACCCATAACATTCGAGATCAATGTTACCAACCAATTACTCCGCCTCGCCGAGGAAACATTCCGTGTGAAAATCAAACGTTGCCAAATTTCTCTCGATGAAATTTAAATTTTCTAGAAAATTTGCGAACATATTTTCTTTAAAATTTCAGAGAATTTTATTTTCGGTATAATCCAGTATATCTTAAAATTTCAAGGAAAAATATTTGTAACTTTTCTTCAAATGGGTCAGTTGTGCTGGTCACAAAATTGTGTTTTGATACTTGATTCTTGCAGATTAGCTTAATAATAAGATCCGTCCAAACCGCAACTTCCTACGTTCAATATTAACCGAGATATCGCTTTTTGAAAAGTCGGGTTTTGACGTCATCCACCGCGGTAGTGACACCTTTGGTTTTTTTCATCTTGCCTTCATCCAAGTTTCACGTTCAGTAACCAGTGCGTCTCTGACTGATGAAAGCAAGGTGGCAGAAACCACAGGTGTCACTGCCGCGGTGGATGACGTCAAAACCCTGACTTTTCAAAGGGCGATATCTCAGTTAATATTGAACGTAGAAAGTTATGGTTTGGACAGATCTCATTATTTTCACCTAACCTACAAGAATCAAGCATTTCAACACAATTCTGTGACCAGCGCAACTGGCCCATTTAGCATTTTACCATGGGAACATTGATACTATTTAAATACTCATACGGCGCGATCCTCTGGCAAGGCGCTTTCGTGGCTTTAACGCCGAAACAACGGGTGGGTATTCATGCCGCGAAACAAAAGCGCGTACGGAGATCGGACGTCAAAGGGCCCCGTGGGTGCGTGCGATAGACGAATGGGCGCTCCCTCCCCCTTTTGGACCCCCAAGAGCCTTTTTGGAGTGTCGAGGCGGGTGCGGTGGCGGGAAATCGCCGAGCCCCGAATTCAAATCATTAAATATCACTCGAGTCGCCGTTAACTGCTCACCGACGGCCTCCGTCTTGCGCGACCGCAAGCCGCCACACATGCCGGCCGAGGATCGAACCGCCAAATGATTTATGTCGTCCGGTCCTCCGAGCCTGTCGTCGGCAGATGATCCGAATCGGCCCCCCGCTGCACCCCCCCCCCCAGCCCCCGCCCCCTCCGTTTGTCATTAGCGAGCATCGAGACTCCTGGAGGTGAATCTACAGGGTGGTCCAGGGCTGGACTTTCTTCAAAGTTGCCAGGTGAAACATCGCGCAAAATTTTGCACGCACCGCCAGCTCCGTCGTTAGGGGCCACAAATTTTACGCAATCGCGTGGGGTGGGGGGGGGGGGGTCAATCTGGTGACACCCAAACTCGCATTTCTTTTATGACTCAATTTTTCGGAGATTCCCATGTGCTTTCCTCTTCAACTTCCGTCTTCTATTTGTCCTCTTATTCCTCCTCTTCTTTTCCCTCTGTTTCTTCTTCTTCATCTTCCTCGGCTTCGTCCACTTCTTCCTCTTCTTTCTACTCTCCTCCTTCTTCCACTCTTTTATTCTCTTCCTCTACTTCGTCTATTTCTTCCTCATCTTCCTACTCTCCTCCTTCTTCCACTTTTTTCCTCCTCCTCTTTCTTTTTTCTTTCTCTCCTCCTTTTTCTCATTCATCCTCTTTTTCTTCTTTTCTTTCCTCTTTACTCACTATCGCCCTCTTCTTTTTCGTATTCCTTTTCCTCCTCCGCTTCTCACTATTTCACCTTTTCCTCCGCTTCTTCTCTTTCCTCCTCTACGTCTTAGTCTCCCTCTTTTTCTTTCTATTCTTCGCCCCGAAAGATCCCTGACATTTTAATTCTTAACCACCCTGTATACAGGTCGTTAGCAAGATATTTTTTTGCGTAGGGGATGCTAAGTGCTCTTGTCATGATTACTCCAATAATGACAGAGAAAGCAGTGCTAAATGCGGTTCAAAGTAGCTTCGAACATCAGCCTCTTTTTTACACACAATTTAAGTGATCTTGCGCGCTTAACAGACCGAGCACGCAAAAAAGTACAAGAGAGGGAGGTAAAAAGATAGGGAGGGAAATAGAATACAGAATTACTCATAAATATGTCGTTATCCAGGCCCACGGTCGATGTAATAAAATAGGAGACGCTCCGGTTCTCTGTAATACCATCCCTAAATACAACTATCCGTGCTCCACGGATACCCATGTTGCAGATACAGTGAAATTGAAGGCGCTCTTGCTTGTACATCATCATCTGAGCGGAATATTCCTGCCGCAGGTATAATTACTTGAGAACGCTATGGCTTTGTTAAATATCAACGCCTGGATGCAACTATTCGTGCCGCGTGGGTGTCCGTATTGCAGATACAATAAGTTGAAGGCGCTCTGAGTTTTCTATTATTGACGTCTGAACGGAACTATTTATGCTTGACTGATTTCCATTCCCAATATTGCTACTTAATCGACGGTGAAACTACCAAACCACGTTTCTCGGTTTGCGACATTGTAGACTTCCTGTCATACATGTATGTATGTGTGAGCCGCTTTTACGGCGCGCTAGGGCGCTCTGCGACGCCTATTCTCCACAGGAATCTGTCATTGTAGAGATCCATACATCATCTGTCATACATACTTTTTTTAAAATAGAAAACTACTCAACGTCAGTTCTTGAAAACTTTAGTGCTCTTCCTTCTCTATGTGAACACTCTGAACAGAAAACTCTGTGAAACTTTCAAGACACGGCACTGATTCGTTCTCCTTCAAAAAAATAAAATGGGAGCGGATATTTTTAAACACACACAAACGAGTTACGTGATCTGGTAGTTTCATCGTCGAAATGCAATAAAATACATAGTTCCTGAACATCATTGGGTTTTGTAGACACGCGTTCCCGGCGGTTTTTCAAGATTTGAGTGATTACCGCATGTGCGCATGTGGGTTCTGTTGTATTGTCAAGGTAGCTCGGGAAAGTAGATTTCAGCAGGAAAATTTCCCACTTAGATGTGCAAAATTGCATGTAAAAGGATAGCGGCCAAATAGCAGTGATTGTCCAAGCAGTTTCCTCAGTTCTTGGACCGGCTGTAAATAGTATGTCAGATACAATTTACTGGACTGTTGCTGCCGGGCCCGGACTAAAACATCCTATTTGTGATTTCTAAAGGAAAAGAAGATTTGATGGATAAACGTTTAGAAGAGAGATTTTTGTAAAATCCCTTGAAAAATTGAATTTTAAGATTTTAGCAAACGACGTTTGGTAGTGTCTTAAAAAATAAAATGCACGCGGTCTATTTCATCTTTAGCTCAACAGAAAGTGCGGAATCGCACTATAATCTGGGATTTACTCGCAAGTTAAACCAGCATTTTCTCTGAACTACTCTCGTTGAACTGAAATTTTAGACCGGCATAGCTCCGGTTTGGTTTATCCTTTTTGGTCCAAACTATTTGTAGACTATTTCTCCATGCATTAAAATCAATAACTCAATTTTGAGTTTTATGGACTTGGGCCTCTTTTCTCATAGAATAGAGTTAAATAGCGTCGCTCCTATGATAGAAGGGCGTAAGCGTTTTTGACTTGAACCCTGTCGTTTACGCAACCCATTCTGCCGTGATAAGGAAAAACGCCGTGCGAACCTTCAGGCGTTGCCAAATTTCCTTGGATAGAACACGAATTTACTAGTGAAATTATGAATATTTCCCCCCCCCCCCCCAATTTTTCAGTTAATTTTGTTCTCACTTTAATATACATTATCCAAAAACTACCTACATAGGAAAATATTCATAATTTTTCTTAAAAATAAACATTGTATCGGAGGAAATTTGGCAACTCTTGTATGTTCATACGGCGTTTTTCCTTAGCACGGTAGCACTGGCTCCAGATCTCACTTGAAAATAGACTCTCTTACGTTAGAGGGCAGGTACTTTAGACGATACATGAGATTTCCATTGGACATAGGCGGTCGGGTCCGAGTGGGACAGCATAAACATCCATTAGATTTTGTCAACTTTAGAGGGGAGGAGATGATAGTCGGAGCAAGGAAAGATGATGAGGGGGTTCTGTAAAATCTGACAGTGAATATTTACTCGTTTTTATTTCACAATTCTCCGGAAGGTTTGAATTTTTGCACCGCCGGTCCTTCATTTTTTGCGACAGTCCTCGCTCCATCTCGCATCCCTTCAACTTTTTTTGCGAAACTGGGGAGTGCGTGTCCCCTTTGGTTGCTCGCAAACGTTTGTCCAAACGAATTCCCAACAGAACTCAACTTATTTGCCCATCGCTAACCGTCAGCATATTATGTAGATCCGCACGCAAATATTCTGGGTTTTTTTTCGCTTTGCGATAGCATGAAAGCCGTGTTTCCTCCCGAGTGGACGTCATTCAATCATACAGTCAGCTCTTCTACCGTTTCAAAATTTCGCAGTTCCGACCCAGCAAAAACGCTGTCCCTCCATTTCAGATTTTTTCCCCTCTCGGAGGAACACTGAAAAAAAAAATCTCGGTGTATTTACTAAGAAAAGGGTAAAATTACCAAGAATTCAGGGTTCTATTTGATCCCAGTTTTTTCTTGGTAAAATTACCATTTATGGAATTGGTAATTTTACCGAGAATCTCGGTAAAATTATTGAACTTTCTTGGTAATTTTACCGGACCTTGGGAAAAACGCCAATATTTTCTATCGACCGTGGTAGAATTACCGAGATAAAATGGCAAAGTTACCGGGAATTGATTACCAATAAAAGTGGAATTCTTACCTGAGAAATACAGTAAAAATACCGGTTTTTAGGTAAGCTTACCAGTCTGTTTTGGCAAAACTACCAATAATTGGTAAACAAAGTGAGATGGTAAAGGTATCAACGGACCTTGGTAAAAACGCCGAGAATTTTTTTTCAGTGAAATGCTATATTAACTGGAGAATCTAATCACTTGCTCCATGCTGCGTATTTTTCAACTTAAACTCCCGATGGTATGACCATCCCTCAGAATCTTGAAATACAGAGGACATAGGTATGTTAGGAGTCGCCTTTTGACAGAAACTTGCCTGTAAAAAACATAACAAATGCGCTGATACGATGTTCTAGCTTGAAATGAGGGGCTTGGAGGACAAGGTGACAAGGTGCATAAGTGCAGTTTTTGCTGTTTCGAGAAATACGTGTTTGAAGTTTCGAAATTGCATGGATCCTTTTGGCGGAAAGAAAGTTCAAACTGACTTTTCAGTGCTTAAAAATTAAAATCGGAAGCGAATTTTTCGCAGGCTTCCAGGACTTTATGTCCACCTACCTTTCGTCCATTTAATAAATGTCCACCGCTATTTATGTCCACTAAATGTTAAGTCCAGTCTTTATTAAGTCCACATGATTTAATGTCCAACAATGAACATGTCCAAAATTTGGACAATTTTGGACATGTTATGTCCACATTTTTTTCTTCTCATTTAAATGACAGGAACCACCTCAAAAATAAATGCATACTACTACTACCTTCATTATTTAAAAACATTTCATTCATGAATCAAGTCATGAAAAAGAACAGACTCTAAGAGCAGATAAAAACATATGTTCATGTGTACACTGTACGGATATAATAAGATGAAAACCAAAGCGGGAGCCTAGGAAACGCTCCAATGCCAAATTAAACATTTTTCAGTAACAGATGCACTCAAAATTGAAAGTCCTTTTTAACTAGTTACTTCGTGCGCCTTCAATCTTGTAGGATATTGTGCAACGCCTCTGACGCGAAATAGTTGCTTAAAGCGTTGCGGCGCGGCAGGAAACCAGCGTGACACGCGCATAGGCGCCTACAAACCTAACGGGATACCTCACGCGTTGCGCAATGCGTGAAGTATCCCGTTAGGTTTGTAGGCGCCAGTGCGCGTTCTGCGCTGCTAACACGCCGCTCCGCTCTGTTTTAGGCTCTAATATTTAAACACGCGGAGTCAGCGTTTTTCAACTCATGATTTTGAAATGTTTGCACTCTCTGCATTGATTATTCCCTTTTAAACTGATGAAAAAGAAATATGTATTACTGGAAAATATAATGTGTTTTTTGTAAATATAATAGTGGTTCCGTATCAAATTTAATGATTTCCAAAACATTCAAATTTATTCTTTCATGTTTTGGGCTTTTACTGTGCTGCAGCGTAGTGTAAGCGCAACCAAACGCTCAAAATTGGACGTATTTGATTCAAGGAGGTCGATGTACAAATAAGTTAAAAACAAAAAATTGCGTGCTTCTTAGTTTTTTTCCTCTTTTATTAATTTTTGTATAGTTTCTTTCATCACAACTACGGCTCATTGAGATTCATATCGATGCCATTGCTTGGAAAAGGTTTTACAAATATTTACCACGTTTTAAAAATGTAAATGTTTTTAAAATGAAGTAATCAATTTCATTAAATAAAAGAATGAACATTTAAGGCATATTTTATATCGGAAATTTCAAGGATAGAAATGAAACCAAGTATTTACCAAAGACAATTTGAAAAGATGAATCAAAAGAAGAAATTAACATTTCATTTAAAATATGAGTTACGATGACAACACCTCATTCTCTCTTAATTTTCTCATTTCGATATTGACAATATAATTTTACACACGGACTAAAATATGACGCTTGAATTTGATTTTAGTGGACTTTACATTTGTGGACTTATCTTAGTGGACGTTAAAGTAATGGACTTAACAATAGTGTGGGCTTTAGAACTGTGGGCGTAAACATTATGGACGAAAAGTCTGTGGACGTAAAAAAAAGTGGACATAAATTCCGTGTACCTTTCGCAGAGTATGCATTAAGACTAGTTTTACTTGAAATCATGATATCTCATTTTTTTCAAAAACTGCACGTATGCATCTTGTCCTCCAAGCCCCTCAAATGATCGCGCAAATCTTTCTCCGAGTTTTCTCTCTTAAAGAAAAAACAAGTCGCCATAGCTGGACTTTACAGATAGTAGAATGCATGTATCCAAAATTGGGGTTACTTTTAAAAAACTGGATCCTGAAGCATTTTTCAGACATATTGCAGGAACATTTGATCCAATTTAGCGTTAAAATATCCAAAAAAAAATAATAGCAAAAGTAAAGGCAGAAAAAAAATCGTCGATCGAATTTCGGTATAGATAAATGCAACTGTTTCCGCCCTGTGCTTTTGCCTTCATGTTGGAAAAGATTCAATTCAAAATTTGGTCTTAAATTCTTAGGTCAAGTGTCTGATTCCGGTGGACTCGATTTGTATGAAGAAAAAAAAATCATATAAAACTCACAACCTGTCGTTCATCGAAAACTTGACAATACGCAGAGCCCTGAATTCACCGTCAATGCAACAATAGATCGATACATTGATACATCGATAGATGATACTTTTCAATGATAAAGGTCTAAAACAGTCTACACTCTAAGCTGACACAGAGAGATTCGCTTCTGGGGCACCGCGCCGAAGTTTTACGGGCTTCCGACAGCGTTGCCAAGCCGTCATTAATTATCGGCACTCGTCCTGAGACCCTCAAACCGAGCCGACAAAAAGGGGATTCGCACACGAGAGCCTACATCCCGGAGGAGTCCATTAAAATATTCTAAACACGCCATAAAACGAGGGATTTCACAATTCCAGCCGAGATATCGTGCAAGTCGTAAACAGAATTAGAACGGCGCACGGTGGATCGAGTCAATCAGAGAGGTCGGACATGAAATTTTGGACTAAAATTGCAAATTTTGATGTTCATTTCGTCAAATTTTAAACTTTAAGGGGTGTTTCTGGAAGAACATTTGACGATGAAACCAATGGAACCACTTTTAGAACCTCAAAGTCTTTTATAAACGGAGTTAAAAGCGTTTAAAGTTTCCAAATGTTGTCCGACGTCTCTTATTGACTCGATCCACTGTGCGGCGGCGCTTCGAAGCAGATCGACGAGGGCCGCGATTCATCGTATTTTTTGCGGTGCCGCGCCGCGCGGCAGGAGTGAGTGAGTGAGTCAATGAGAAAAGTCGAACATGATGCTGATAATTTAAAAGCTTGTATCTTCGTTATTATATATACGAAACGTAGTAGTGTAAAGTTGGTTTCATTGATTTTCTCGCGAAATTTTCTCTAAGAAGTGCCCCTTAAGATGTATGATGTGATTCAATAAACATCGAAATTTGAAATTTTAATCTGGGATTTTTTGTCCGACTTTCAGTTCCATTGTGCGCCGCGCCAATGTAGCTGAGTTGAGGAAAAATGCCGTTTGAGCATTTCAATGTTGCTACGTAAAAAAAATCCTTTAAAATAAAATAAAAAAATCCTAAAAATCCTTATCCCGAAAAATATCTATTCTGCGAGAATTCGGTGGTGTGTCTCTAGATGACTGTAGGCTCGTCTACTGGAGTAAAAGCCACTAAAGTAACAAGAAGAGGAAGAATTTAGTGGTTAAAACACGCTATAATGAAACTTAGTTGACTTGGAATCTTCTTGAAACTGCCGCAATTCAGGGATTTCAATGTCCAAAGGAAACTCTTAAAGAGGTTTCAAATGAGGGTGGTTGAAAAATGCACCTTAAAATTCTCGGCTGGGAATATCTTCGCAGAGACGGAAAGTGAAATTCCGAATATGCTCAAGATTCAGGTAGACTCGCTTTTATGGGGGGCGGGGGGGGGGGATAATTATATAAAACACGAAACCCCCATTTTAATATGACGGAATATCGATGGTGACAGTCGAGACACGCGTATCTCGGTTACAATGTTTCAAATTCGATTATTTTTTACAGATGAGTAAATGAGCATTATTGCTCGAAATTTGCATAGATTATTCCGCACACGAGAAATAAAAACCAGTGAAAAATCAGTGAAAATTGCAAGATAGAATGATCGTTGTTTTTCTTTGAAGGAGGAGAAGAAGTAATGAGCCGCGTTAAACAGAAAGGAACCAAGCCACATCAGCTATTGCCAAATATAATTGAGCAATTTAATGTTTGACATGAAAACGATTGTGCGGATTTTTGTGCAAATCTCAGTGAATTTTCTCCATTGTGCGAAGCAAATTCCTTAAACATTTCAAAGAAATCCGCCTAAACGTTCTATCGCAAAAAATTGAATTTCCCTGTTAAATTTGGCAACAGCTGATGTGGCTTGGTTCCTTTCTGTTAAACGCAGTCCAAATGTGAAAAAAATTCAACAACTTTGTAAATCGAGCTAGGTGTTCAGCCTTCTTACTCGGAGGGTATCAAACAAAATTCAATGAAATTTTAAATCTCTCACTTTTCCTGGGAATTTTTCAGAAACACCGATCAAACTTAGAATAAGATATAAACAATTATAAAAATCGCAAGATATCCAATACATTTTCCAAAGGAATTGGGCAACGCACGAGCTTTTGTCCGAGTTAAGGAAAAACATAACATGAAATTCGAATGGGTACAAATTTACTCCCGATAAAATTCTAATTTTTGGAAAAACATTTTTTTTACATGCTTTTTCGAAATTTTTCATATGCTTTGGATTAAACTCTGAAAATCTAAAGAATTTGAAGAAAAATGAGTTTAGTCACGAGTTTTCCGAGAATTCGTATTTAATAGGAGAAAATGTAGCTATTTCCGAGGCAGTGGCGTGGCGTGCTTTGCAATATGTAGATTGTTATACCATTTAAACCTATGGAAAAGGATCGATTATCGGGGTGTTCGCAGCGAACACCTTAGTAATCGATTCTTTACCATAGGTTTAAATGACATAACAATCGATGAATCGCAATTCACGCCACACCACTGTTCCGAAGGTTCATACGGCGTTGTTCCTCAGAACGTCAAAGGATCTCTCGATGCGTCGACGCGTCGATTTATTTCGGTAGACCGCAACCGCAGGCGGCGCGAGGCGGGAAGTTTTAATGACGCCTCGGCGCACAGTGTGACGAGCCTTTGGATGGAGTTGGACACGCTATACTTTTGACTGAAACTGCACATTTTGATGTTTTATTTCACCATATTATAAATTTCAAGAGGTATTTCCTGCGGCAAATAAAAACAATAGAGATATTTCTAAACTTCTACGTTACGAGTTAAAAATGAGTCGAGTTTTTAAAGTTTCCGAATTTTTCCCGATCTCTCCCAACGACTCTAGCCACTGTGCGGCGCTTAGCCGGGTTTCGTCCGTACTTTGCATCTCCAATAAAATTTCTAAAATAGTGTCACACGATCGTCAAGATGCTGGAATCTCGCCGGAGAAATGAAAGACACAAGCATTGAATCGGCGCACATCACGACAATCGTGTGTTCGTGTATGTCTTACAATCACACGCGGGGCTCCAAGTCCCCATCTCACATGAAAAAAAAAGAAAGGAAAAAAGTGTATGTTTTAATTGATTGGGAGTTTATACACTCCCTGCGTTGCTGCATGGTTATTAAACCGGGCTTGTTTTGCAAAAGTCCGATTTTCCTGGTATTTTTTGGAACTAACAGATGTACAACAAAATATAGCCGGTACTCTTACAACTTTCTGCAACTACCAGGTATGTCACCATCCCCTTCACGAGAAAAGGAACATCGGGTTCCAAGCAGCGCAGATTGCAATTCATCACAATAATCGTATGGTAAGATTAATGCTATGGTACAGGAGTGTTGTGAATGTTGCCTATTCACTAATTGAAGGGGCTTATCGTATCGACAGGACAGCAGATATCGTTTACGGCGTGGCATGACGTCATGGTGTGATCTGCATTCAACTTCTCGCGAATATAGTGATTTTAGTTAGTTAGTTAGTTAGTTACTTAATATATTTATAGAAATTCAGCATCTTAGGCTATTAAAGTCTTTACAATTCTACACATCCTCGCGTAATAGATGAGTTACGTATGGTGAAATGTATACAATATTTTCTAACAAGCTAAGGCTGAAAACTTGCGACTTTTACATCCTGCAGAAACCCGAGGGATTGATGAAGGGAGACGAGTGCTGAATGAGCCTTTGTAAAGTCTGGACCGCTGACTTGTTTCGCGCGGAATGCGGTCCCACAAACTGTCCTCCAAACCGACTAAAAAACTCCACACCCTGGTTTGACAATGCTGCCGTGATAGCGAAGAGAGCCGTAAGTGCAAAAATGAAGTTTTGAGAAAACGGGCTCAGAAGCTTCTGACAAGAACATTTTATTGAAAGAAGCCTCCGTTCTTTGTCAAATTGCCACTAATCGTCCGGAAGACTCCTAGAAATCGTATGGATGATTAAAAATCGACCGATTTTATTTCCATTACACAAAAAGGGTATTTTTAATTTTCATTCTAGGTTATTGTTAGGCAAGACAGCCGTAAGTGCTATCTTCTGCATGCTTTCGTGGTTGCGTCTTGGACGCACAACAAACACATTTTCAGGTTAGAAATTGGTAGAGGAGGGCGGCACTTTACTGGAAAGCACTGTTTTCATTGGCTCTCATGCACCTGCGGCTGTCTTGAAAAAAACCATGTCATTTTTTGTGCACTTACGGCTTTCTCATACGTCTTGTTTTCATTAAATTAGGATGAATTTTGCTGTTTTAGCTGTCTCAGTAATTTCATCTAAAAGAGATTAGACGAATTTTGAAGAAAACTCGATTTCGAAAATTTTGCACTTATGCATGGCTCTCTTCGCTATCACGACAGAATAATACACGGTCGATCTCGCCTGGCTGTATCGCGGTGGTGCAAATTATATAGTTTCTTCTGCCCTATTTCGAGTGTATTTGTGCTAAATGAAGCCAATTGCAAATGAATTTCCAGTTAAGACCAAGATGGAAGAAACCACATGTTATTTGAATGCCGATATCTCCGTCAATATTGAAAGTAGAAACATGACGTTTGGAAATCTCAGATTATTATTTGCTAACCAACGAGGCAATTATTGAAACGCGATGTTGCGACATGTGCGACTGAAGCAACACGGGCCGATTGCTATTTACCTGTGAGTGAATTCGGATCTGCAATATACCTACGAGAACGATTCGGCAGTTGAACTATTGCTTAATTGATTAATTCTGAATTTTAAGACATTTTTTTGAAAAATTCCTGAAAAATAAAATATATTGAAGGGGTAAAGTGTTAATGTGCTCATTTGAATTGTGGAAATACTTTGAACTAACACCATGTAGGTACGTGGATGGAACTAAGAATTCTTTTGAGGAGGTGCAAGGGGGGGGGGCACTGTCTCCTTCACCAAAGGAGAGAGAGTCGATTTATTCTTTTTTTTCAAAACTTGGCGGGGGGGGGGGGAGCGCACAAACCTCGAAAAGGGGGAGAGGGGTTGACACTTACCTCAGGGCCAACTCAGTTGCGCCTTGGTCTGCAATTACGCACATGAAAATTTCAAATAATTCTGCCTTTTGATTCAACAATAAACCTTGAATCGTAGTATCGAGGGCACTTTAAATTATTTCATGTTCAAATCGTGTGTACGTATTAATACGTTATCATATTAATACCTGTCGCAAATATGATTTGGCTTTCAAGGGGGTTCAAAAATTTGGTGCTTGAAATACTGTGCCAATATGACTCATCATCATAATTCATCATTAATGTAGGTACAATAGTTCAAATGACTCTGAAACTACGGCTGAAGTTAAAATGGCGAATCGTGAAATAAAAAAATGCAGTATTCAATTAGGTCATAATTTGGGATTTATTTCAGAGTCTTTTGAAATGAAGATACTAAATCTTGATGCAGTTATCACATCATGACGCGATTTTGAGAAATTTTGGGAGAAAATGTCACACAATTCAGACATAATCAATTGATCGATCACCTATCAAATCTCCCTCACCGGGGATCCACCTCAACAAAATAATGACTGGATTCCCACCAAGGTGCAGCAATCAAAAAAGTAACGTGCTGAAGTCCGGACGCGAGAGACGTGTCGCAAGTATCATCATTGTTGGATCACCCTGTGGAAGGGTTCGCTGCGGGGGTGCTAGTATTTTGCAATTGAATGGAAACTCCCACCAACGCACGGTGCGCTGGTGCTGCGGTGATTGGTGGGATCCACTAAATCTCTGCACGGACAATTCGGTATCAACTATTCAACATGGTGTCAACATGACGCGTGTCTTTTAATTAAAATCGATTGTTCGACAGTCGATAATTGTTTATGCCCACGATCGATTCCTTGGAATCGAAACTGTTACAGACAGCAGGGTTTCATTCAATTACATCAATTGCATTAATTTCATCAATTACACTAACAATGCGTGTTAATTGCCCAATAAACCACTAGACAGGGTAAAAACTAAGTACACCACAAGCCATACACTGATAAAAATATTTGTGCTCTTGGGTTACTCTCGGTTGATATAGGAAGTGAAACCCAAACCAACTCAAATTTTGTGTTGATGTTTGTGCAGTTTGCGGTGAATTCAGCACAGAAAACATTAAATAGACTAGGAAAATGCATTCCTCCGATTGAGACGTAGGTATTCATCACTCGTCTTTGATTAAATTTCCTCAAGAAAACTAGCTGCCATTTTTGGCTAAAATTGTCAACCAAAGGCTGAGGTTATATTGTGTTTTATTGCCCGTATTAACCAGACTTTCGTTTTAAAATTTATCTCTTCGTATTTCCTCACCAAAGAATACAGAAAACGAAGACAGTGACAATTTTGTAAAATCTTAACTCAACTACGAAAAAAATAATAAAAAAAAATTAAGATTTACCGTAATGCTCAAATTAGCCCCTGAAAACAAGTGTTTGGACAATTGATAAAGTTAGGTTCCACAAAAAATTCTCGCCTCTTCTGATGAAAGGCACTTCTAAAAATATTAAAAATAATTTAGTCTTCCGTCACTGTCCAAACACTCACTAAAATTAGTGTATTGTCCGATTTGACTAGATCATAGTCTTTCATCAGGCGGGAAGCTAGTCTAAGCTGTCAAATATGCACGTACCAAAACGCTCTTTACTCTTGTGAGTTTTTCGAATTTTCGAAGTGTCCACAATCTTCAACGTGAAATTTTGACGACGAATCATTTCTTGAGATGGCTGATCCATCTCGTCTCGGATAAAACGGTCTACTTGACCCAAGTTGACACTGGCGCACAGTGGATCGATTCAGTGGGAGAGGTCGGACAAAATTTGGAAACTTTAAAAACGTATAACTCCGTTCATACAAAACTTTCAGGTATTAAAAGTGATTTCATTGGCTCCTTCGTAAAATTCTCTTTTAAAAACACCCCATTAAATTTAAAATGTGACGAATTAAATATCAGAATTTGCAATTTTAGTTGAAAATTTCATATCCGACCTCTCTGATTCTCTCGATCCACCGTGTGGCGATCTGGCAAGCGAGAACGAGGAAAACGCTATAGTTGATCGGACACTTGTGAATTAATTTTTGACATCTCAATGAGTCTGTCATGACGTGCACTAAGTAGAATAGCGAGGAAACATGTGTTTAGATGCTTGATTTTTAACCCCGTCCAAAAGAGGTCCATTCCATCGACCGTAAGCGATGGTTTACGATTCGATGAATCGCTCGGACTTGAATAATGTTCTCGTGTAGCTGAATGTTTCGGATGGAGCCGAAAATGCTCGGACGGTGCCGGGTATCGGGTGGATTCATAATGATGTATCATGAGGGATGGTGCTGAGTTGCCTGTCAAGCCCCTTTCACACTGATTTATGATCTCTACGTCAGCGATTGTCCTGACATCTTGCTCGGGCTTAATCGCGCTACGAATTTGCGTTGTTCAACCTGAGGTTCCAAGTCTCGGTGCAACTTTTGTCAAAAAACTAGACTCACCGAATACCACCAGTACTATATTGATACTTTGATACGTATTCAAGCTCTTATCGTATTTGGGAAAATCCCCCAAAAATTTGAGCGACCAATCGCGATAAAAATGTGCATGTTCCATAAATGACGCCAGGTTTTATTTATTTTATGTCAGATACATGTCAGTCTATTAAATTAAAAAAATTACCCCTCAAACCATATTACTCATGAAATATTGGCGCTTCATGGTGTTTTCAATTGAAGTTTTCTTAAAGATGGCGCGGACGCCGGGTTCAACTTGCCCCACCCCACCCTTGTGGCATCTTTGAATACGCATCTGGGACCTCTTTACCCCTATCCTTCTAACTCTAAAGTCATTTCATGTGCAGCCCCAAAAAATCAAGGGCCTTTCCCACAGTCTCAAAGTGATGTTGGGAACATTAAAAAAAAACCTTTCACTTTTGTGTCCCCAATTTCAATTTTGCCGTATAAGAACCGCCGAACAATGGATCGAGTCAATAGGAGAGGTCGCACAAAATTTGGAAACTTCAAACGCTGATAACTCCATTTCTACAAAACTATGAGGTTCTAAAAGTAGTTCCATTGGTTTTTTCGTGAGATTACCTTCTAGAAGCACCCCTTAAAGTTTAAAATGTGACGAGATAAACATCAAAATTTGCAGTTTTATAGTAGAAAATTTCTTGTCCGACCTCCCTAATTGACTCGATTCATGATTTTGCTAAGTCCACACCCTACAGGTGGATACATTGAAGACTCGGGTCACGAAAGCAAAAACTTATTTGATCATACCTTATTATTCCTCTTTAAAATTTTCCCTTGGAGTTCTGACATATATCAGGAATTTTTGATCGAACTATTTAATTACGAGTAATATTAATTGTGAAATATTTTAGTGATACTAGGTTTCTCTGTAAGCAGCTCACAGGCTAAAAAACGCTTTAAGTTCAGTGCGAAACCACGTATTTCCACTGCGGTGTTTCAAAATTTTTGCTCCTATTTTATAGTTTCGGAGAGAAACAAGGCACTCTACAGCTTGAAATTAACACAGCATATTCTGCCTACTGAGAAGACAAATCAAGGAATTTTTCGAGAAATCGAGAAATTACGTGGACCAGTTTTCCAAAAAAAAAAACAAAACAAAAAAAAAAAAACACAATGAACACGAAGTTGCAAAGGAGGTATGTGGTTTTGCACTGTGGCCATCGATATGCGTGAAGGTAGGGCAAATGAATCTGCAATGAAGCATACAACTTTGTGAAACATTTTATTGATGACGGGAACAACATTTGATACAACTGAACATATTTAATCAAATTAAATTACACAGCGCGTCCAAACATTGTCCCTTCAGAGGGATTTTCTATGGCCGGTTGACTAGTTTTTTATTTCATCATTGATTTTTACTTAACCATTATTATTATTATCATTATTTTTTTTTTTTTTAATTTTTAATTTGAATACTCCCGGTTTATTTTTTGACGGTGCAGGTCTCGCCGGATTTCTTCGCCGGACAGTCCTTGCAAGTGCAGGCGGAAGCGCACTGACAGGTCTCGCCTTTGCAGCCTGGAACACGAAATGAAACATTAATCAGATCAAATGGGGACATTTGAAATTCACTTAATCCGCCCGCTCAGCCTAATCCGCCCTTTTCCCGTTCACTCGGGTCGCGGTACAATGGGTGTCCCGAAAGCGCACGGACCGGCTCTGTGTAGTTCCGAAATTAAGTTCGGATCGGGCGGCCCCAAACACCAAAACGGGGATTAACTTATTACCTGTTGATCAAGACCACAATCAGCTCATATGAACGAAAATTAACGAAGTTATGGCGGTTATTTTGGAGGCGGGTGGAGGCCTCGCGGCTTTCGCAGCTCCACCGGCGGGTTTCCATTAACATGTCCTCGTAATCTTCAAAATCACTGTCCGACTGGATCGGACCTAAAGCGTAGGGAACAACTTGTAATGGTAGATGATTGCGTTTGGACAAAGTACCGCATTGTTGCTACTTTTTCCTTTGGTGCTGAATCGACGGGTTTTCTTGAAATTTTCCGCATTTATTCTTGAATATACACACAAATTACAAGGGCATATTTTGATTAGTTTTCTTCTGAGAAAACTAAACCTAATCTGAGCTTTTTAATGTCTAATGAAGGTACCCATTCTTTGACTTGAGCCGTTGATAAATTTTTTGAATGGGTTATTGTATATTAGGGTTTCAGGACATTCCGTCAACGATTTTTTGTCAACGCAAAAGAATGGGGAAAAAACCAAGAGGCACGCAATCATTAGTTTTAACCCGTATGCATCGATCTTTTAGAGTGAAATACTTCCAATTTTAAGCGCTTGGTTGCGCGTACACACGCTGCAGCACAGTAAAAGCACAAAATATAAAAGAAATAATTAAAAAAGCTTTGGGGATCATTAAATTTGACACGGAACCACCTTCATATTTATAAAACACATTTTATATTTTCCTTAAATACATATTTTTCTTCATCAATTTAAATGAGGAAAATCCATGCAGAGTGTGCAAAAATTTCAAAATCAAGAGCTGAAAAACGCCGACTCCGCGATTTTAAATATTAGAGCCTACACTGAGCGGAGCGGCGCGCGGCGTGCTTCAGGCATGGCGCGAGACGTGCACTAACACCTACAAACCTAAGGGGATACTTCACGCATTGCGCAATGCTTGGAGTATCCCCTTAGGTTTGTAGGTGCCAATCCGCGTTGGGAGTTGGCCAGCCGCCCGCCGCACTGCACCATGCCACGGCGCCTCACGCAACTATTCCACAACAGAGGTGTTGCACAGTATCAAACGAAATTGAAGGCGCTCCAACATTTTAAGAATGATAGGCGTCCTTTAAGAGTACGAAGCTTTCCTCGCAAAATAAATCAAGGTACTACGGCACGAGCTCCCCTGCCGAAAAAACTCGTGGACATGAACTACTAGAAGCGTGCGGTGTGCGGACAAAAAATCGTTGTCGAAATGTCCTTTAACCGTATATTAGTGCTCTCCGGTCGGTTTTTGTAGCCTATGCTGATAAAATGAGGACGAACTAAATGTGGGCAATACCCGCAAGTAGGTTCACACATTGTCCATGAGTTTTATAAAAAGTTTTTTTTTTTTTTTTTTTTTTTTTTTTTTTTTTTTTAAAAAATAAAAAAAACTATATTTTCACGCTCTCCAATGTAATTGTCTGTTAGAGTAAATTGAAAGTGAGCTTCAAGTGGACGACACATCGGAATCAGTTCACATAATTTATTGGTTGAAATAATCCATGGAGCGAGATAAAAGTTCATTTTTACTGCTATCTGTTAGTTTTTCTGTCTAATTTTTATCTACATTAAAGGCCAACGTCAATGGACGACAGCAACGATTAGATTTCTAAATCGTTCATTGGTCCAATCAAAACATGGGCACGGGGCAATATATTAATGTGGTTTTTTTTCCCAAGTAGATAACTATTCGCGCTTTGCTGTTGGTGTTTTGCCTATCCGGGCCAACTGAAGGCAAACTTTAAGCAGGCAATTTTCGTGAACTAAGTTACTCATTAGATAAAGGACTCTCCCGGAATGTTAGTAACAGCGTTACGTATTCCTCTCTATCGGTAAAAAATACACAAAATCTTTATAGTATTTCCAGCGTCCCCATAGGTTCTCAGCAACACAAATCAATAAAATGCAAGTGTCATCCTCATTTCTTAGACGTCATCAGTCAGCTTATCAATAAGAATACTTCAAATTTTATCCGGCTATATATTCAACTGTTTACCACAATTTTGGGGGCGGGTCCGTTAAGCGTTACGTAAATATTAAGGGGGGGGGGGGGGGCTCCTGGGTTGCAATAAGAACCGTTCACAAGAGGAAGGGGAGTCACAGCTGCCGAAAAAGTGCGATACGTAACTTATGAACGCTCCCTAAAGACAGAGCAGTGGGAGCCAATCAGAAACCAAGTACACGTGTCTTAACTCTCCAAATAAAGACATTTTCATCTTGATGTGCTTTAATTCTGGGCGGTCCGTGACGGCTCCGGCGGCGCTAGTCTGTCATGCTAAGGAAAAACATCGTATGAACCTTCAGGCGTTGCCACATTTCCTTTAATAAAACACGAATTTCCTGGTAAACTTATGAACATTTTCCTCCCAATTTTTCAGATAATTTTGTTCGCAATTTCACCTGAAGTTCCTGAAAATTTCAAGGAAGAATATTCATAACCTACCGCAAAAATGTACATTTTATCGGTGGAAATTTGGCAACTCTCGAATGTTCATACGGCGTTTTTCCTTAACACGGCAGTAGTCAAGCCGGCAATGGAGCGCCGAGAATTTTATTAAAAGGTTGCGAGTACCATCTGACGCCTAGAGCTTGGACGTCCTGTTACCTCTGAACCGTAATTAATTGAGTTTACGCTTTTATACCTGAAACTAATATTTTCCACTGCGCTCCTTTTATTGCATCTCATGTTTTAAAATCAAGCGGCCCGATCGGCCGACCGGCGGAAAAAAGTCAACGTATTCATTACTGAATCCGCAATACAACGCTGAGATTCAACAGATGAATTGCGGAGGATATATTTTTATAGCCGCGGATATGAGCTCCATTTTATAAAATTGCATATAGCTTCGGGAAATTTTCTACGCGCCGTTATTATGAGCCTCCTTCCTTCACTCAATTAATAATCATTTTCCGCTTTCCTTTACCTTAAAGAACTGAGCCTGTCTCACGTGAACAATGTATTTTTCTCACTTCGGGAAGCTATGTTAATATATGGATTACATTTTGCAATAAGGAGCCACTATTTCTGGCCCGTTTTAGAAACAACATACGTGTCATTCGTTTCCCTATTCAGATATGTGCATTTATGGGACAGCCAGAGATAGTGGTTCCTTATTGCGAAATGTAATCCATATACAGTTATATTCAGACGAAAATTGCGAGTGGAACCGCAAACTTGCCTAGGGGTGGTTCAAGTATCACGCAAGGTATTTTGGCGGATTTTTTAACCTCCCTCCCCCATTGGCAGATCCAGAAGGGCGGGGTAGGGTAGGGGGCGTGCGCTCCCCCATTTGTCCGAAAAAGGAGGTAGAAAAAGGAAGGAAAGAGGGAAGAAACGAAGGAAAGAAGAAGGAAGGACGCTTAAATTTGGTAATTATTCATAATGAAGTTGACTCAAACAGAATATCAGATGCTTTAAAATTTCGACAATTTGTGAGCCCCCTGGACCCCCCCCCCCCCCCCCGGTTCGAAGTGTCTAGATCCGCCTATGCCTTACCCTCGGTAAGACATCCACAAGGCAACCTTTCACCTCCCTACCTTTTGAATTACGTAAGAAAGGCTTGATTTAATCTAAAATATCTGAAAATTTCAAGGAAAAATATGCATAATTTCGTCAAAAATACACGATTTATCAAGGGATATTTGGCAACTTTCGCATGTTCATACGGCGTTTTACCTTAGCACGGCAGTATTGAGATACGCGGTTTTGGATTTGCGGTTTCGTTTCGCTAAACGATGTTCTTATTTCCCCTACGGTGGGTGTAGAAATTTTTGACTTGTGACGCGCCGCGGGAGCGGAGGCTGGGGCCGGGAAGAAATCAAAATATTTACACAAGGGCTCGCGCTCATGGCGGAGCCGCGTGTAGCGTTGATATGCTTTGAATATTGAATACACTTGAGATATTTATCCACCTCACTGCCATTGCCACCGCCGAGCGAGTCTACAAAGTGAAGCGCCCGCGCCCTTGAAAAGTCCCTCGTTTAATTCTCGAGCCCTCCAATAATTGTATCAGATCCCGGCGTAATGGGGTTTTTTATTATCCCGTCCAGCGCCGTCTTGTCAAGAGCTACTCCAAAAATCCCTTTATTAAATTACTCCCGATTAGACTTGCTCTTTTACGCCGCTTTTTTGGGCTGAGACGTAATTAATAAGTATAATCGTATTTTTCGGACTTTCATGCGGTTTTCAGTGGGTGTACCTATATCCTTACATAGCGGCCTTTCAAGTATTACTCAAGATCGCTAAGGGGAGAGGGGTCTATACTGCCGTGCTAAGGAAGAACGCCGTATGAACGTTCGAGAGTTGCCAAATTTCCTTCGGTAAAATGTTTATTTTTTAGGAAAGATATGCATATTTTTCCCCGAAACTTTCAGGAACTTAAGGTGAAATCGAACAAAATTATCTGAAAAACTGGAAGGAAAGTATTCACAAGTTTACTGGGAAATTCGTGTTTTATCAACGGAAATTTGGTAACACCTGAGGGTTCATACGGCGTTTTTCCTCAGCACGGCAGTATACTTGTCTTAGTGGGTCTTACAAAAGAAAAAGGGTGTTAATTCCCTCTAGCGTAAGCCTCCCACTTCAAAATAATATATTTTTGGACCGCGTTTAGCAGAAAGGAACCAAGCCATCTATTGCCAAATTCAATCGGGCAATTTACTTTTTTACATGAAAATGGTTGCGCGGATTTTTGTGCCAATTTCAATGAATTTTCTGCATAGTGCGAAGCAAATTCCTTAAAATTTTCAAAGGAATCCGCACGAATGTTCTCTTGTATAAAATTAAATTGCCCAGTTAAAGTTGATAATAGATGATGTGGCTTGGTTCCTTTCTGCTGCAAGCGGTCCATTTTTCAATGAACAGTATTTTTTCTAGTTATTTTTAGGCTTTCTCAGTTCTTTTCAATCGAGAAACAGAATACGAAATAATAATGCAAGTCACCTCACTCACCTACTGAAAACTATAATAACGAAAAAACATACTTGTAAGTAAAAATAAACTGAAAGGAAGGAGATTAAAATTATTAATCTAACCAAAAATTTAAAACCAAAGTACCTATCAAAGATAATTAATTACTTTTCATTTAATTGTAAATCCTAGAAAAGCAGGAAACCCGGCAATCCTTTGACTATACACTAAGTAAAGTAAAAATGTTAAGTACAGTTAATTTACGGTAAAATTAAGTTAAGTAATTTTGTAAGTGATGCATTCAATGATAAATTTAGAATTCCCCAAGTTAATAATGTCGGTTTTACTGTCATTGAACCAGCCTAACAATTTGTTTTTTTCATGAGGGTAGGTACATCACTACCGACAACGCAGCAGAGAAATCAAGCTCGCTTTTGAACTCACCTGGTGAGGGCAGGCCAGGCTACTGCCTCTTAACGCTTGTGAAGCGCGAGCACGCTTAAATTCCCTCGAATCCGCTTTTTTTTTGCACCTGATGCGTCATTGAGCTGAGAGGAACAGTGTTCAAATGTTATACTTTACCAGTGTAAAAAGGGTTTTTTTTTCGAGTCGTCAAAATAAACACGTTTTGACATTCAACCTCACTTTGAACCGGGTGCCTGTGCCCACTTGTCGCGCAATGAAAATTATACACTGTCAGAATGACAGAGCCGAAAATATTGAAACCAATGGTTAGATATATAATACGATAATAAATAATACGATAATAATACGATATATATAATTAGATATATTGAGAGTAACTTTTCGTTTACTTTCGTTTATGCGGAAAAAATGGATTCAACCATTGAATTGTTGAAATTTATGTCCGAAATGTTTAAAATGTACATTTTTCAATATTGGGAAACTCATTTAACCACGGGGGTGGTTAAATTAGCAGTTTTATATTGTAAAATCTACATTGAAACATGTCGAACACTTTTTTAACTACACAATTGTTAAAGCAGCAATACAATTTTTTCCGTGTATCCCGATGGCGAACCGCGGGTACATTTTATAGGAGGAGTTATCCCGCTGTATGACCAGAGAGCAGTAGGAAGTGCCAAAGTTGAGTTCTTCTCGAAACACCTTTATAATAAATCTGGGAACTGATAGCACAATTATGCTCAACAGATGTTTCACAAATAACCACCAAAGCAGTACAATACATCACAGATCGACGGTGTAAGTCGGCAATCGCATAATTCGGTTTACGACGTCGCAGACTTCCTGTCATACTTTATTTTTTCAACGGAAAACTACTCAACGGTAATTCTTTAGAGCTGCCGTGATTTTCTTCACAGTGCCAAGAAAATTCTGCAAAAACTTCAAGGAATGATATCAATTTGCTCTCTTTTAAAACATTAATATAGAGGCGGAGATTTTCAGACGAGATATGTGATTGCGAACTTACGCCGTCAATATGAGCGCTTACAAGAGTGCAGGAATACTTCACGCATTGCGCCGTCTGCATATGAGCGCCTACAAGAATGTAGAAATACTTTACGCATTGCGCCAAACGCAGTGCGGTCACCGTTGCGTCACTATTTCCCAATTTAAGCACGCTCCTATTTTATCATTTCAAAGAGACCACACAATCGCGATTTAGCGGGCAAACACTGCACCAAGAATCAATTCGCAAGGGATTGCCTACTTTCCAGGTTGTCTTAAGAAATACGCGAGGTATGCGGCGGAAAATTCCGGACCTTCTTGCGGGATATCCGTAATTTTTCAGTACTGCCGGACCGCTTCTTAAAAATCAGTACTATTTCCGGATTTTCAGGATTTTTCAGACCAGTAGGTACCCTGTTGGCGACGTTCGAAGGGCCACAGGGCATTTTTCTTATGGCACAGCAGAATGGTGCAGTCATACTTTATTTCTTCAACGGAAAACTACTCAACGGCAATTCTTTTAAGCCTCTGTGATTTTTCTTCTCTGTGCCAAGAAAATTGTACAAAAGCTTCAAGGAATGATGTCAATTTGTCCTCCTTCAAAAAAATAACATGGAGGCGGCGATTTTCAGACACCGCAAACGAGTTATACATAATTGCCGACTCACACCGTCGTGATGTTCTTTTAAAACGGGGAAAAACTAAAATATTTCCAAGAAGACTTTAAAATGTTTAAGGAGATAAATCACGGTAACATACCTATACGTGTTGTTAATCACCCTTAAAGCCAGTTTCAATTATTTTAAAATCATCTCTGAAAATTATTTACAGCAATTGAAATGCATCAAAAATTTCGAAGACATTTTTTAATAATTTTCAAAACATGTTTAAAGATTTTATGAAAATATTTTTGAAATGCGTGTAAAAATCATTGTTAATTTTTCATATTTCCTATTGGTGTTTTTGAAAATGGAGGTATCCAAAACATTTTTAAAATATTCTTATTTCTTATTATACAACAAAGCATAAACGTGTTTTTAAAATTCAAAAAAAAAGTTCACCAGGGTTAAGAATACCTAAGTTGATGTTTGAATTGCTTAAAAATATTCCTTAATTATTTCCCGAACATTTGTCTCTCAAGGATTTCAATCAAACGATTTTAAACTAAACTTGTTTTTTGGCGTGTTATTACCTAACGAATGGATCTACTTTGCTCTAGGATTAGATAATACATTTCCTCAATACTGTATACCTAGATGTAAGAAGGCAATGTCCTCTCAAGTAGCAAGACAGTTGCTTTAGTATCTGCGCTAACGAGTGCGATGCGCGCACAGTGGATCGAGTCAATTAGAGAAGTCGGACATGAAATTTTTGACAAAAACTGTAAATTTTGATGCTTATTTCGTCACAGTTAAAATTTCAAGGGGTGTTTCTCGAAGAAAATTTTACGAGGAAACCAATGAAATCACTTTTAGAAGATTAAAGTCGTGCATAAACGGAGTTATAAGCGTTTAAAGTTTCCAAATTTTGTCCGACCTTCACAACTGACTGGATGCACTGTGCGCCGGATGTTCTCTTCAGGTCGCAAGTATGTACATCCTAGCAATGGAGGATGGAAGCGTGTGTTGCATATTTAAGAATATGAAGGAACCACCGATTTCACTCCATGTCCATAACAATGGCTGCGTTGCCGTAATAAGAAGCCTCAATCATTCCGCCAAGAATCCAACCGATTAAGAAACAGCTAGATGTGGTTTCCTTGAGGAGGGTTTATTGAATATTTTCCTAGTTAATCAATAAAAAGAGTACTCTCTCAAAACTTCCTTTTCGTACATACTACTCTTTCCGTTAGCACGGGAGTGTTAGGAACTCTACAAAGATGATGTCCATTTCTCTTTCCTCGCTCTCTCTCGTGTTTCGCTGTGGGGCGGGTTTCAGACTCCTGGATTGGGGTATGAGCGAAATAATTGTTGACACCTCCATGGATAAGACACAAGCCCTCCCCCCTGAAATAAAAAAAACAAAAAAAAACAAAAAAAACGACGATATAAAGTAAAGCGTGGACTTACAGGAACCATTTCCGCAGCATGGGTCTGGCATGTTGTCGAGATGGATGTTTCGTTCAGGCAAACGGAGGATCACAGACAGACACTCACTCAGCGTCGTTGAACTGATCAAATAATGATCTTCTTGATCCTCCCTCTTGTTATATTAAAATCATGTTTTGCCTCCGCATTTTGTGCCGTGTGCAATTCGGTGGAAAGGCGCATTATTCACATTTAGTATCACTCGTTCCCAAGGTCAAGCGCTTTCTCTGTTTTCAACAATAATTTGAGTCTGGAGCGTAATCCGTAATCATTGCCAAAGATAATAAAGTTTATTCTGGATCGTGATCACGACTTTCTTCCCTTGCTCTTTGTTTGTTTTTACGCGAGATAAGCACCTACGCTCCGTGCACGGCGCACGTAGCAGGAGTGCCCTAAATCCACCAGAGATCTCTCTCGTGTCCACAATCATCAAGATCAAAGTCTCCAGAATGGATCGGATATCAAAGCGTGACGTAGAAACTGGTTCTGATGGTTTGGGGGTGGATCTTCAGCTTTATCGCAATGAATCCTGGGTACGATCGATGGGTTTTAAATCGAAATTAGGTATCGCGGGCATTATTTTGGAAATATTGAAGTATCAGTTTCACTGTAAAAAAAAAGTGTCTTGGAGTCAGAGATAAGACTTTTAAAAAAATTGACTAGAAAAAATACTCTTAATTCAATCGAATTGTTGATTGTATTGAGAGGCGGCCTCTCAACTTACGCAGATTTCCTTTTGATTCAAGCAAAAATCCGATCGAATCGAGAGTAATTTTTTTTGGCCAAAGTTTAGAGTCTAGACTTTGGATCCAGCAGACTTCTTTTTCCAGTGTTGGACATAAATAACTAAAGAAAATTCATCCCAAAAATTGTCTCTCAAAACCTTACTATACGGTCAAAAATACTGTTGTTAATTAACTATTGATACCCAAGTAGTGGGTAGGTATTCCGCAACCAAAAGGTTGCAACTTGATTGCACTAAGATTGCAACTTTATTCCGTTTACATTTTATTTCATATTTTCTACATATTGGCCACATCTTTACAATCAAATCGTAAAAAAATCAATAAGTATTATTGTGATGAAAATTGAAATTAAATTGAAGGAAAAATTGAGTAAGCTAGGTTCGAAAACTGTTACTCTCGCCTGAAACGATGGCTATGTAGACAGCAGGCCAAACATGCATTTGTTACACCTTGATTGCAATTTAATTCATTCTTTTCGCCACAACGCATCTGTCTGGATTTGTATACTGCATGTCAAATCTTTGCGAGGCAAGTCAAAATTTTTTTCAGTTTTTGATTCGAGCCCCAAAAGTTCGCTTCCGAGGAATTTCAGATATTCTAGAGCCTTATTTTTCCCAAAAAATATTGCTGAAAGGGATTTCAGCTTTCCCTCTCCTTCCTTATTGCCCGGCCGGGCCCTCTCCCTTCAAAAATCGATTCCCGGAGAACCATTCAGTGCTAAAGCACGATTCCTGGACAAACCACTAAAGAATTCAGTTCTGAGAGGGGTAATCTGTTCTCATCCATCAGAAATGTATCATTTCAAGTCCCCCGACGAATTTCATCGTGAGGAAGCGCGGCTCGGGGTCGCGGGAGGGGTTGATTGGTAATTTCACTTGACTGAAAATCAACTGTGAGGAATCGAAATCGAAAAGAGAACCCTACTGCACTCATCTCGCCGCACGTCGTCCATTTCTTATTTTCGTCCTCATCACTCCTATACTACCAGTTGACCTAGCGCCAGTGTTGCAACTTGCAGCACCCCCTTGAAAAGTCATTGATTTTGTTGGTATTGATGACATTATCAAATCACTAGTTTTTACAACCCTCGGAAACAGAAGGAGCCACCTCCATACGTAAAATCCAACTTTGTGCTCTTTGTGAAGCCAACGCAACGCGCCTACCACCCAGGTGTTGACTAGGTTGCATCTTTCTCAGATTGAAGGGGCATATTTTTCTTCTATCTAGGAATAAGCACATTTAAAATAAGCAGAAAGGCTCTCTTTTTGAAGTCAAGTTTATAACTATGATATACGTTGTGTCTCGGGCAAAAATTGGAAATGGAACCTCTGCAAGTTCAGGAAATTATGTGTCCTACCCTATTGAATCCCTCGTAAGCACGATTGCACCAATATTTTCATCGTATATATTCACGCTCAGGCCTATAAAAAAGTGTCAGAATTGAGGCTATAATAACGGTAAATTGTTACTTTGTAAGAGAGTCCACTCTTGTAATAGGTCAAATTTTCTACTCAGACATAAACGCTGATACCCGAGCGAGGTTGCCAAGACTGTTAGATTAGAATTGCCGATTCTACTATGACCTGCGCACGCAAGTTTGCATTCCTTTTCTTGACAGACTTTTCGAAGTAGAAGTTTCACACGTTGTAACACGTGAGCTTATTTATTTAGCGCTATCTCTGCATAGAGTATTAGAGTCATTACTTCCCGTGAATTCTTCCGTGCGGAAAATGGACCACAATAAAGGCAGGGTTGGAAATGAGGATACGACATGTTTTCATCGAAGTTCTGGTCAACTATTCAAAAACAAACAATCACTTCCGCAAAAATCAAGATTTAGGTCTCATATAAATCATCCTCTTCGTGTGATGTATGGCATATTTAAATTTTTTAAGAATAATCCAGCAAAACCTACTTCCATCGTAGAGCACCGTGGAATCAATTCTGTGAGCGAACATATTCAAGTAGCCTTTGGAATTTAGGGAGAAGACACTCTGAACCGGCAAATACAAAAAAATGTTGTAGTTACTTAAAGTTTGTCAAAAGTATAGAATTATGTATTTAATTTTTTGTATTTTCTTGTGGTGTCAAATCATTTTAATATACCTTTCAAGTATCTATCTCCGAAGAAATACCGTTGAATTTTACTCGAGGCTCTATTACTATTCGATAGGAACTAAGCTATTTCTTACTCATCCAATGAGGAAACCAAATGGCACTTACACGGAATTGCTTCTAAAATGACCCAGAAATTGTAGATCCTCATTGTAAAATCCAGTCCCCTTGTCTTATCAATGATGCTATGTTAAGGACCTCCTCAATTACAAAGTAAATATTATAGATCCTTCTCCATGAAAGGAGCTGTTTAAAGAAGTGAACTATCACGAGTGCGAATTTCTTGAACAATTTTTGAGAGTCGCTCGATGGAATCGGAAATCCCAGGGCATGGCAAGAGCCCCGTGCTTCAAAAAAATGGCAACCCTGCTCCGTTTATCGGCTGTTATTTCATAATCCTCACACTCAGAGCCAGACTCTTCCCTCGATTACCCGCCATCCTCTCTGAAATTGATCCACGGCGCAGCTTAAACATTCCGTTCGCATCCCCCAACCCTCAAATCCTCCCCCACCTCCCCCTTCCGTAACCTCCTCAACAGGATACCCACCTCCACTCCCCACCGCAGCGCCGCCTTTGACACGGGGCGCGATGAAATAAAAAATGGAAACTTTTTAATTTTTGCTTCATTGCTCGCACCCCCCCCCCCCCCCTCCGTGTACCACTTCTCGACGTAAAAAAATCAGCGGGGAAAAAGCGTGCAAATTAAAGTAGACAGAAGAAACAAGATCGAGGTTTTTCCTTCCAACGTCAATCTAATTAAATCTAATTTGCCATGGAACGTCGCCAGGAAGAGGATGAGGAAGAATCTGAATTTCCGTTTTTAATTATGAATTTCCATGCCGTAATAATTTCCACGCGATAGCGGTATGGGAGTGATTTCTTTCCCCTAACTCGCGTCCTGAAAAGGAAGAGGCGAAAAAAGAACAAGTCGCAAGAGAGATGTAATTAAGTGTTTTAGTGGTCGCTGTAAAAACGCTATTTATTAGTTTCACTCTTCGGTTACTTTCCCTTCTTTTTTCGTGAGTCGTGGAGACTCGTTTTATTAATCTTTGATACTTTTGGAAAGAAACGTTGCCCATTGTATGATATGATGAAATAAAATGCAACGATTTAATTGGGTCAGTTGTGCTGCTGACTAAATCGTAATTTATTTAAACTTAGTGGTAGCATTGAACGTATTCATGAAAAAGACGTTATCGTAGGCTATTTTTGCGTCTGAAAGAGGTAGAAAGGAAAAGGGAGGACAGAAGGAGGAGAGAGTGGAAAAAGCAGGACAAAAGTTAGTTTAAACGTACGAACGGAATACTGCGCCTGCGATAAGTATCCGGGCAAATGCGTAGTCCCCGTTCGCATAACGCTAGAATACAACTATTCATGCTTCGACGTCGTGCGGGTTGCATGTTAACAAAATGAAGGCGCTTGCTTTGTTTGGAATGCCAACGACTGCATGCGACAAAACCTCCTCCAAGGATGCGCGTGTTGTAAATTCAAAAAATGAAGGCGCTTGGCTCCTGCTGATACGCATGTATGCTACTTTCCAAGTTCAACGGGTGTGTATTTTGTATATTTAAAAAATGAAAGCGTGCATTATTTCAGCCTCCAGCTATGAGTGCGGCGCGGTAGTTTTAAATTTCCATCAAATTATTGCATCGATGACTGTTAAGCAAATAGCTGAAGTTGCGTTGTGGGATAACGTCTCTCGGCGACCCTATTTCGAACTGTAATCTTCGACATGAGGAAATGAGAAAAGGGCTCCAAGCAGAAAGTTTACCGTGTTTTGAATTTTTGTTGCAGGCTCGAGCATGGAGTTGGAGGATTTATACAGGCGGTATTGTGCTCGGCTGAAACATTCCTTGTTCGTCGCTTGCCTTTGTTTCTCGTTCTTGTTGTCTTTAATTTGCTTCATCATTCTTGCAATTTTATCTGAGGTAAGCCTTTATTCAAATAGTTCATACCCAATTCCTATTCCCGGTATTTCGTAGTCCTCGGGGCACTTATCTTTCAGTGAACGTGTAAATTAAGGAAGTTTGAATCTTTTCTATTGCTCACGAAAATTATAAGATTTTATCTTTTTCTTTTTTGTTTGTGTTAAATCTTGAAAGAAAATTCTCAACAGATTCCATGGAAGTTGATACTGGCGACAATGTACCGTTGACAAAGCTTTCAGCCATAGTTAGACTGTTTGTTTTCAACGAGCAAAAATGTTTAAAAGCTAATTTTGGTGTAAAATCTGTTGACTTTTCTCGTACGTGCATGTTGGTAGATAATACGTCATGTCCGACATTTTCTGCGTTCAATACGCTTGGAAATTCTGTCAACTCATTGCACTGTAATTTCTATTTTGCGTGATATCGTATCCAAATTGTCTAATAACGCCTTTCCTTTTTTTTTTAAAAAAAAATTATTTTATTTTAATTTTATTGTGTTGATTGTGAGTTTTACAAAACGTGTGTTATTATTGCTGCATTGCAAGTAGTCATCTGGTATTTTGTCTTGGGGGGAAAACTGAAAGTGGTGGATCAAAATTTTCGACGAATTTTGGCACAAGTTGTCACTTTAATCCCCTGGAGTAAATTTATGACATGTGCAAAGGGCTAATTATTTGTGCCAATTAATTTAATATTGTCAATTTATTTTATGGTTGTTAATATCATCCGGTCGACCGATTTGGAAGGTCATCAGACAAGGTCCCAAATAGATAAAACAGCACAAGTTTCCTCCTAAATCATGTGAAAAAACGACTCTTAAAGCAGGAAGTTCGGAAATCAATCTCTCAACGCGATATCAAGAAGTATTTTTAACACAGATGAAACAAAAGTTAGATTATAAAAATGACGTCATTTTGTACATTTGTCACCAGTTCAATGTTAGTTGTACACAATCATATTTTGTCTATAGGGCGATTTTCAGACTTCTCGTTGTAAGTTTTGTTTTCCTCGTGAAAGAAGAGTAGACATGATACGTTTGATGCTTCAATTCATGCCCTGTTTAGAAGCTCAGTATTTGCGTCCAAAAATATTGTATAGTTGAAAATTGGCCCTGCGCTCAAACGTGGCACAAAACTGAAACGACATCTGAAGGAATAACATTTGTGAGGCAAATTTCTCTGCAAGATGGTTGTCCAATGAACCGCGCTCATTTTCAAAAGCCGCAGAACAAGATTCGGACAGCGCTCAGGCGAAAGGATATAAACTTTATGGAGAGGAGGTTGATCTTTGAAATTAGTTGGCAAATTTCCATATTCACTCTCAAGAAGACTTGTAAAATGTCAACGTTTCAATTTGAATGATTCATGTGGTGGTTTCTCTCATGTTTAGCGGCAAGAAATTTGAACTCGGTCGAAAAATGATAACTCATCCGGTATACTTCGTTCGTTGATTCCTGTTTGCTTACCGGAAAAATGCTAAATTAAAATTACCTAGGGTAACCAAGTGATCAGTCATTTTTCGGTGAATGTTTCAGAGTGGAAATTAGATTTCTGGAAAAATCTTCACCGGTTAAGAAAATTTCATTTTTACGAAATTTTTATTTGAGGAGCTGTGTCACAGTACGGCGGCCGTTTTTACATATCGACGGTGAAACTGTAAACATGCCTAATTCAGTGGCCTGGCGTGCTTTGCGATACATTGATTGTTATGTCATTTAAACCTACGGGAAAAGATCGATAAACAGGGTGTTCGCAGCGAACACCTAAATAATCGATTCTTTATCATGAGTTTAAATGGCAGAACAATCGATACATCGCAATTCACGCCACGCCACTGGCCTAATTAGAGGTTTTGGTGTTTCGAATATTTTTAAAAGAAGACCGAAATAACACCATGGCTTGGAGTTTTCACAGAATATTCTTCATAAAGAGAAAAAAATCACTGACATTTTCAAAAAATGATGATCAGTAGTTTTTCATGCGGAAAATAAAGTATGACAGAAATTTTGCAACGCAGCAAACCAAGATCCGCATTTCTGCAGTTTCACTATCGATATGCTTGGATCATATTTCGACTGAGTTAAGCAAAAAGGATCCGAGCCAGATCAGCTCTTGCCAAATTTAACTGGGCATTTATTTTTTCTTACATGAAAACGGTTGTGCGGATTTTTGTGCTAATTTCGGTGAATTTTCTGCCTAGTGCGAAGCGAATTTCTTAAAATTTTGAAAGAGGTTGTAAAAAATTAAATTTCTAGTTAAATTTGGCAATAGCTAATGCGACTTGGTTTCTTTCTGCTAAACGCAATCCATTTCTCTCGGCTTCTCTTACTCGAATCAGTGAAAACGAAAACACACCAACTCGGTAACTCGAAAATGCTCCATTTCCATTAAAGGCAGTTAATAAAGTTCATTGAAGCTTAGCGCATCTGTTCCAACTTGGACCTTTAAAGTGCCCATAAGTAGTTGTCTTTCGGCAGCAAACATCTTTTTCTTAAACTAACTTCTTCACCTACTATGCATAGTTTTGCGTGTGTGTCTTCACTGGAAAAAAATAACACATTGGATCTAGAGTCCAGACTCTAAAAACATCGACAAGAAAAAATACTCTTAATTCAATCAGATTTACCCTGGTAAAAATTGGCGTTAAGATAAGAGCTGCGTTTCAAAATACCATAGGAATTCTTATAGTCGGCTAAAGAAGGTTACAGAAAAGCATATAGCTGGCTGTAGAATGCAGAGAAAATCATACGGCCGCGCGGGCTATACGAAGCGATAAAAAATTATGCAGCTGGGCTATATTTCCTATCGCCGGGCTTTACACTTTTTCGCCCGGCTGTTGCTTTTTCGCCATCGATTATAAAAGGTTATAAGAAATTGTGCAGAAATTCGTGTGCATTGGAAATCATTAAGTTTTATACAGAACCACCTTAATATTTACAAAACACACGTTATATTTTCTTTTACACCATATTATTTTTCATCAATTAAAACGAGAATAATCCATAAAGGATGTGCAAACATTTCAAAATCATGCGTTGAATGACGCTGACTCCGCCAGATTAAATATTAGAGCCTAACACAAAGCGGAGCGGCGACGCACTGGTGCCTACAAACATAACAGGGATACTTCAAGCATTGCGCAACGCGTGAAGTATCCCTGTTAGGTTTGTAGGCGCCAATGCGCGTTCCGCGCTGGCTGCCCGCCTGCCGCGCCGCAGCGTGCCACGGCGCTTCAAGCAACTATTTCTTACCAGAGGTATTGCACAGTATCATACGAAACTAAAGGCGCTCTAATATATTAGTAATGGCAGGCATCCATCTAAAGTACGGAGCTTCCCTCGCAAAATAAATCAAGATACTACGGCCCAAAAAGAGAGCAGTATTCCAAAAACTCATTAAGTCCTAGCATCCGTAATTCGTAACGTTTAGCATACACTATATCGCCTGGCTATTGCTTAATCGCCATCGGCTATAAAAGGCTATAAAAAATTGTGTAGCCGGCTATAGAAGCTATTGGAAATTTTACAGCCGGCTGTAGGTCTATGGTATTTTGGAACACAGATTCTACTGCCAATTTTTACCAGGGTAAGCTTAAATCAAGAACCAAGCCTCTTAATTTGAGCGGATTTCCTTTTGATTTAAGCTTAAATCTGATTGAATCAAGAGCCCTTTTTCTTTTCAATGTTTTCAAGAGTCTGCACAGAAAAAAATAAATGGTACTTACGACAAAACCGTCTGTTCACCGGGCTCCCGCGGTTTCTTTGTTACACTTACAGAATTTTTCTGTTGTGAGAACAAAGTACTCTGTTCCCACGACCGAAGTTCTGTTCTCACAACAGAAAAATTCTGTAAGTGTAACAAAGAAACTGCGGGAGCCCGGTGAACAGAAGGTTTTGTCTTCAGCACCATCTATTTTTTTCTGTGTGGACTCTTTAGATCCAATGTGTGTTTTTTCTTCAGTGTTGATTATTTTCATTCTTCAGAGTTGGTGTGTTTTCGTTCTCACTGATCCACTCTTCATGTCTTCATTCTGGTTTTGCAGAGTCTGTCGGGGCGGGCGTTGCCGCTGACGGTGCTGGGTCTGATGACGCTGAGCTTGGGGGTGCTGCTGGGGGTGAGCCAGGTGGCCTCGCTGCTGAAGGAGCCGCGGGTCTGCTTGGCCCTGTCGCTGGTGGCCGTGGCGGTGCTCTGCGCCGGGCTGGGCACGCTCATGGGCGCCGAGGCCTCGCTCCCGCTCTTCGCCGTCCTCCTGGGCGTCCACACCGTCCTCCCCATCGCTGCCGCCCACTCCATCGTCCTCGCCGCCGTTGTCACCTTCGCCCACCTCGCCCTCGTCGTCCTCGCAAGGCAACACCACCCCGACTCCCTCTTCTACACACAGGTAAGCTCTTAGTATATTCCTATCAGAGACAAGAGACCCTCCACTGGCCTCCTAGCAAAGACATAAAGACGGAGGGCTAAAAGCAAAAAATGAAGCTTCTTTTCAACCACCTCTACGATTGGCTAGAGGATTGGCGGCGAAATCGGGACGAGTTTGAAATTCAAATGTAGGGCGGGAACTAAATAAAATTGCGGAAACAAAGTATTTTAGGTTGATTTTTGCCCAAATTCACTTACCCACTCATATTTCTTTAACTTTAGGTTAGCTTTGGTCCGTCGTCGACCGATTAATTTCATTTGGGAGTAACGTTCATCTAGAACTGTAACGGCCTGTTTGAACCTGCAGAACCACCATGAGCAGAAGAAAAACTAACTTTATCTGAGATTACTGCCTGTTACAGAGCAAAAGTAGGTGTACTATAGTAGGACGCAGTCCCGACTTTCTTAACATATTCGTTTTAGGCATTTAAAATACGTTTCGAAGAAGAAATGTGGAAAAATCAAGAGGACAAGTTCAAATCAAATTTCCGTTTGCCGCCATGGATTCCCGCGCTCATTTACACACTCACACAAGCACCCAGCGCCAAACCAGGCTTCACTTTTTCCCCGTGCTTTTAGATACGAGCACTCCGTCTTTATGTCTTTGCCTCCTAGCGACAGGTGGAAGATTTTACTTTCGGGGATTCAACAGTTCCTTATGGACAATTATTAAGGAGCAACAGTCATCACCTCAATTTCGGCTTTTGACCTACCTACATGGTCAATGATGAGCTTCGGGTGACGTCATGAGCCAAACAAGTTTCGCAAACTTCGGCCATTTTCGACTTGTTTGCAAAACGAAACTGCCAACACGTTGTTAAACATCAACCATGTAGGTAAGTCAACAGTAGAATGCTGAGGTCCCGAAAGTAAAAGCTTCCACAATGGCCAAGATACTAGTGGAGGGTCTCTTGTCTCTGATTCCTATGCACACTCGGAGAAAAAAAACACAGTTATTCGATGGTTACCACGGTAATAATGTCACACGGGATGCCGTACGGTAGCGGAACCGTGGATTTTGGTAGTATTATTGATGAGCACAGTAGCATAACCATGCCCACAATAGTATGTCTGTGCCCACAGTACCTAATATTACGGTGAACACGGTCATATCACTGTGCTCATCGTCACAAGAATCAAAATCCACGATTCTACTACCGTGGAATCCCGTGTGACATTACTACTGTTGTAACGGTATAATAACTGTGTTCTTTTTCTCGGTGCAGGTATACGCGTAGCTAGCAGTGGCGTAGCCAAACAAATCCTTGAGGGTGGAGAATTATATGATCAAAAACTTTTCGTGAAAGGAGAAGTCTAACCCCTGGATCTTCCGAATCAGAGACAAGAGACCCACCACTAGTATCTTCGCAATGGTGAAAGCTTTTACTTTCGGGACTTCAATATTCACCTGTTGACGTACCTACTTGGTTGATGGTTAGCAACGTTTTGGCAGATTGGTTATAGGACATTTCGTCAACGATTTTTTGTCCGCGCACCTGTTTTTTCCAGTAATTTACGTCCACGCGGTTTTTTCGGCACGGGAGTTTTGGTCCACGTGCCAGTTGAGACCCACAGTTAATTGGCCCACACGTAAATACAAACGACAATTGCTCACGACGTTTTTGGATGAAAATGTACAATGTCTTGGAAGAATGAGGGTTTGCTTGTTTTTTTGTTTTGTCTGTTTGGTCCAACGGAGAATGATATATAGTTGAGAGTTTTGGTAAAAATGAGGGAGCGTCAATTCCATGAGACAAAATTCACTAAAACTCTCTACACCTTTTTAATGTAACAGAACTTAATTATCTTTTAAGATGTTCCCACCTTGTTATACCTGAACCGGATGAACCTCTATATTTGCCTCAGCTAAAGGCTCTTAGATTTTTCCAGTGTAGGATAAGTATCTTGATTTTTTTTGCGAGGAAAGATCTGTACATTTAAAGGATGCCTGTCATTCTTAATACGTTCAATTTCGTATAACACTATGCAACACCTCTGTTGTGAAATAGTTGCTTCAGGCGCCGCCGCGCCGCACGGCGGGCGGGCGGCTAGCGCGGAACGCGCATTGGCGCCTACAAACCTAAGTGGATACTTCAAGCATTGTGCAATGCGTGAAGTATCCACTTAGGTTTGTAGGCACCAGTGAGCCTCTCGCGCTGGCAGCACGCCGCTCCGCTCTGTTAGGCTTTAATATTTATACTCGCATAGTCAGAGTTTTTTAACTCAGGATTTTGAAATGTTTGCACACTCTGCATTGATTATTCTCATTTAAATTGATGGAGAAAAAATATGTATCAATTTATCAAAAGAGAATAGTAATTTAATGTGTGTTTGTTAAATATTGGTGGATCCGTGTCAAATTTAATGATTTCCAAAGCACTTTAATTTTTTCATTTACATTTTGTGCTTTTATTGTGCTGCAGCGAGGTGTACGCGCAACCAAAGACTCAAAATTTGACGTATTTGACTCTAAAAGATCGATGTACAAACAGGCAAACAACTGAAGGTCAATTCTTGAAAATTTTCGTGATTTTCCTACTCTGTGTGAAGAAAAGTCTATGAAAACTTCAAGGAGTGATATTGGTTTGTTCTCATTCACAAAAATAAAATGGGATCGGAGATTTATAAAGACCGCAAATGAGATACGTGGTATGGTACTTTCACCGTCGATATTTATGTGATTAAGAGGGTTATCAGTGTAAATTTGTCCTTTGGATGAATACAAGGAAAGCAAGGCGTAAAAGGAAGTCGTGGGAGCACCACACTCCTTGCATTTCGAAGGCCCTTTTCTTAGATGCGTGCAAAAATGGTGGTATAATTGATGTTTTGTGATAAGAGGAAAGGGCAAAGTGCATCATTACGTGATCAATGAATGAGTGAGTAAGTGAATGGAGGAAAATACGTGGATTCGATAGAATATGTTAACAACTACGACAATGTATGAATAGGCGAGTGATATGCCGCACAGTGGCTCGAGGCAATTAGAGAGGTCGGACATGAAATTTTTGGCTAAAACTGCACATTTTGATGCTTATTTCGTCACATTTTAAATTGCAAGGGGTACTAACAGTAGAAAATTTTACGAGGAAACCAAAAGAACCAATTTTAATATCTCAAAGTTTTATTTAAACGGAGTTATAGGCGTTTAAAGTTTCCAAATTTTGTCCGAGCTCTCCTATTGACTCGATCCACTGTGTGCCGTTGGATAAATTGAATGGTTTGAATTCCCGGGAAGCATGCAACTTCGAGCTCGATCAAGACAACACGATGCGTCGACAACTTTTTATTAAACGTGGGGCCAAGTTGAAAACATCGACGGAACAATGACAATGGACCGATGTCTCTGGTGTTGTAGCGGAGGGAAAATGTTTGAGCTTTGCGCGAAACGAAAGGAGATCAAAACTTTTTAAGCCCGACTAAACCGCTTAGCGACCCACTTCAAAGCCCGAGCTTGGGGAGGAGTTGATCCGAGCTTATGATTTTTTCTCTTGATTATCGCGCGGAATGGCTGCTCCTTTTTCCCAGGCCCATGCTTCCTGGTCCCGGCCTGAAAGGAACGAAACTCCCCAAGGCACACCGACGCACTGTGGATCGAGTCAAAGGGGGAGGTCGGACCAAACTTGGAAACTTTAAAAGCTCATAACTCCGTTCATACAGAACGTTGAGGTTTTGAGATTGGTTCCATTGGTTTCTTCGTGAAATTCCTCTGTAGGAGCATTTCTTAAAGTTCAAAATGTAACGAATGGGTCACTTGCGCTGGACATAGAATCGTGTTTTAATGCTTTATTCTTGCAGATCAACTAAAAATAACAAGATCTGCCCAAACGGCAACTTTCTACGTTGAATAAAAACCGAGATTTTGCGCCTTGAAAAACTCGATTTATGACGTCATCCACTGCGATAATACATACCATGTCATGCAGTACTGCGGTGGATGACGTCAAAAACCCGGCTTTTTAAAGGACGATATCTCGTTTAATATTCAACGTAGAAAGTTGCTGTTTGGACAGATCTCCTTTTTTTTAGCTAATCTAGAAGAATCAAGCATCAAAACATGATTCTGTGACCAGCACAACTGGCCCATTGAACATCGAAGTTTGCAATTTTAGTTAAGAAACTCATGTCCGACTTCTCTTATTGACTCGGTCCACTGTGCGACGCGACGCGACGACGGTAAAAGTCGAAAAACACCCTCCTCTTTTGTGACTTTTCAAAATCTCCACTATTGTTGTGTTTCCCTCGAGGAAAATCGTCAATTTTTGTTATTTTAAAAGAATATTTTGCGTCGAAGGAAGGAGAATCATTAAAAATTCTGAAAGGTATTCATTAATTATTCTTTTCACACATTAACTGTGAGAAGAAATCTCGATGGCGAAATCAATAAATTGCGTACCTCGCACTGAAAAAAAAAAACACCGGCAGTCGAAGCCGTACTCACGGGCTATATATACATACCGTCCGCGTTTTGGGCGTAGCACCCGGAGTAGTCGAAGCTACGGCTCCGGCACCCGGAACTTTTGGCCTTGGAGCTCGGAACGGACGGTATGTCTATATAACCCGTATACCTTTTCTTTTTAATGCAGTCCACGAATATACAGATTTCATATTTTACTCTATAATATAAAATCTTAGAGTAAAGCGTAACGCATTACGTCCGAGACGCAAACCGTTCCGTATGGTTGGACCGCGAAGCGACCAGGGGGCGTAACCTCTGGTCTCATATTACTGTTTTCAGTAGAGTCAATCATCGCAATTGGGCAAAACTTTGATTGATATTTCTTTGCCCACTTAAGAAAATACTCTGAAAATTTCGTGCAAAAATTTCCATTTATTCCGAAAAAAAGAGGGGTCGACAATTTTTAAACACCGGAAATCGAGATCCGAGTTGTAGTTTCACCGTCAAAGCTGCAAGTAACCACAAATCAAGGTACGGATATTTCGATTTTCAGTATTGATAGGTCTCTACTGTCGACAAAAATCGATCTTTGAATATGAGAGAACGTAATTCGAAATTTAGGCCCTGAAACTACAATACTACAATACCACAATACAATACCTACAATACTACATTGACTAGTGTTTTTTGAGCACCGTGACTCCAAAGAGATCTCCAACTGTCCCAGAATATCGAATTTTTTCTCAACGTATCTCACCCCCCTCCTCCCTACCTTAAGACTCAATTTGTCTGACTGCGTCACGCAAGTACTGGAGAAAGTGCTGCTCAAAGTTTCAATTTGTCGCGTCCAGAGTGCAAAATCCTCGGATTATGATCATAAAACTGTCACAAAGAGCCAATCAATTTCGATCGGTGGACTGTCCTTTTTCATCAAGGAAAAACTGTGTTGGCCAACTTTATGTGCCATGTCACGCACCCTATCACTCTACATGAAGGCCTCTCATCGTTGTCTCCCTCACAAAAGAACATATCTACATTTCAATGTCGCCAAATTTCCTCGCGCAAATTCTTTTTTTACTGGACGAATCTTGGGAATTGCTAGCTGAAAATTACACTGATTTTTCTTTTGATCTCGCACAAGAATTAGAAACATTGTCTCTTAAAATTGCACAGGGTTAATCTTGTAAAAAATTGAATTGTTTGAGTCAATTTTGCAACCTTGGAATGGAGTTACGTCCTCTTGTACAGGGAACGCCGTTATGTGATAGTAAACACTCAGATGTTACCGTGGCCGAAGAATTTCCCATCACCTCTTGAGTATGAAAAGTTAACGCTGCATGAGTCCCGCGGCTCGCTCCAAGCGAGAAAAGGTCACCGGGGTGTACCTTATCAAATTTTTGGTGGACCCTTCTGAAGGGGGCAGGATTGATGATGTTCTTATCAAAGTTTGGGGAGCCGTACAAAATCCTCGACTTGCAGCCAAGCGCCTTTGCCTTGACTTCGCGATAATGCGCGCCCGCATACCGCTGCAGAAATTGCTTGGCTAATCCATCAGTTCGCGTGGACAAACTTGCCAGTTTTCAGGAAATCTCCTAGTAAAAGTCACGAAGCGCGTAACTTAATTCCCGGCGTTGTGGTTCTTCATCAAATCGAAATCCCTTGGAGGAAAACCGACGAGCAATATGTCTCGGAATTTTTACTGATCGTAATTCTTCAATCTGGGAGAAATTTGATGAGTAGATGCGAAAAATAAGTAATCGAATGGCAAAGTTTAAAAATTCACGAGCGTGTTTTATTTTTCTCGAGGAAAACTGAACAAACTGCAGTTTTACCTGACTTTTTAGAATGAATAAAGAAAATTTCGATAGAAACATTCGGTAGCTATTTTTTTCCACAAAAAAAATAAGACATGAGCGGAGACATACAACGTCGCATAGGCAGATTCAGACACCTCGAACGGGGGAGGGGATAAGGGGGGTCCGAGGGCTTCTCTCAGAAAATTGTCTGATTTTTGGAGCATCTAATATGCAGTGTGAGTCCATTCAGTCATGAGTACGGAATAAGCGACTTCCCTTCTTCTTTCCTATATTTCTCCCTTCTTTCTTTCGTCTTTTTCCCCCTCCTTTTTTTCGGGAGAATGGGGGAGGCGTGCGTACACCCCCTATGCCCCCCTTGGATCCGCCCATAAAGCGTGCCCACAAAAAATTGAAAAAATATAAGACATACATTTTTTGGCTCTAGTCATTGATTCTACGAAAATTTCGAGCTATGACGTTAATTCATTTTCCCTTAAAAATCAAAACAGCCGACATTTTGAAACATCGCAATCGAGATACAAGTCTCTCGACTTTCACCATCAACTTGAAGTACTTGCGTTAAATCGAAGTCTCTCGATGTAGTCATCTGTTCCTCCCGAAAATTCTCAAGAAATAGAACAGTGTCATCAATTTACTTCTTCATCAACTCCCAAGACAAAAAAAGTTTGCAAAGTTGAGGTCGAAATAGAGAAGCACCCTGTCTCCGTTTATATATCCTCTCTTTTTTGGTGCACCCTTAAACCCTTTATTCTGTCAGAGAGTCTACCTCAATATGCATTAATCACTCCAGATGAAGCTCACAAAAAGCTCTCGAAGTTGAGACGATCGTATTAGTGGCACTATTTATAACTATAAAGAGTTAACAATTTGTCAAATTGTCCATGTAGACATAAAGCTGAACAGTGAACACATTGACATTAGCAGAGTTGCCACCTTGTTTTGGGACTCCATGTGTCAAAGATTGGTTGTTTTTATTCATGATCATGATGATGTATTCCGTCCTGGTTCTGCTTCAAGAACTGTCATAAATTACGTAACGGCGTTACGTAATTTATGTCAAAAAATGCTTGTAACTACTGTCAAAAAATGCTTTGTAGTTTAAATCCAGGATGGGGTCTGTTTAGGTTCTTAACGACACCCTTCTTCTCGCTTACTCAGATTAAATATTATAAAAGAAGAGGAGAAATTATGAATCGAAAGGCAACACTGCCCGTAACTTAATTCCTCTCCCTCTTCAGATTTAGCACTGAGTGATAATCGCCTCTTAACAGTATTGAAGAGGTTTACCGGTATCGTTTAATTTTTGAGACTGATAAAGGGCTGCGCTTTATAATACGTCACTAGTTTTTTAAACGGTAGTAGATGAGAAACGTCTTTGAAAAGAAAACATAAAGCTCTGAAACGAGTGAATATTTTCAAAGAAGAATTTTGGAAAAGATCGAGCTGGGTCGTTGAGCCACTTATGTTTTGACTCGCCGAAGATAGATTATACCTTACAAAGATGCAGGATGAAGCGGTTAAAGCCAGAGGGGTATAAATGCAGCGCAATGTTGCTAAGTTTCATTTGGAAATGGATTTATCAACTCAAAAATGTAAACTCTACTAGTCAGTAGAGCTAAAATGTAAGCTAAATTGAATCTCCTTCAAAAAGATGAATAGGCAAGAAACATTTTTCGAGGAAAAGTATAGTTACTCCGTGTGTTCGGCACGGTGCTTCGTCCTGCAAGCAATACTATTTAATATGAAGTTAATAATAGCCACAATGTTTTGGTAAAATTACAGGGGGTGAAACAACGCTGTAACAATGTTGCCACACCTATAGAGTATGACCCACTCTTCACATTTCAAGCACATGTTTCAGCGATTTGGCTGAGGAAACTGTATGAGTATGAATAACATGAGGCGTGTCTTACATCACCTGCAACAAACTTTAGGTAGTTGTACATTTAACGTGTTTTCATGGCATGTTACGTTCGCAATTAAGTCCAATAATGTTGCCAGAAATATTTGTTAGATTGGCTAGGTGTCAGGTAATCCTTATCGGGAAATAATGCCGGGAAATGTTACCGGTATAACTTTACCAAAAATATTACCAGAGTGTTACTCTGCAATGCGAAGGGTTTCCCATCAGTTACATTAGAGCGGTGTTACTGCAATTTCCAAGCTCTTATTTCCGGAAACTTTAGGCAGCCACCGGCCACCCCCTTCGTAGGGCATGGGACCATAGGCGGACTGCGTTCAAATTCGGGGTGCCAGCCCCATCGGAACACAGTGGAACGAGTCTTCGGAAGAAGTCGAACATGACATTTTTGACAAAAATTGTAAAATTGTACGTTCATTTCGTCATAATTTTAATTTTAAGGGGTGCTTTTTACAGCAAAATTTTGTAAACTACCTTATTCACATTAGCATTTCATATTAACGAAGAGACACGCTTTTAAAGTTTTCAAAGCATGTCCGACCTCTCCCATTGACTCGAGCCACTGTGCGACAAGAGGATTGGGGATCCTCCCCAAGAAAGGGAGATCCTGTTCAATGGAGGTTCCAGCAGGCCGATTGTTGAAATTGATAGACAAAGCAATAGACAAGGAAGACAAAAGGGATATGGAGGAGTCCAGTTGGTAAGCGGGTGATTGCAATGGATGATGGCTGTAGGTAATCGACTAACTAACGGCAACCCACGAGAGATCCTATAGTTAGTCCATCATTTTCTCCCCTAGTCTTTAGGCATCACTCATTTCAACCAACAAGATCGCTCTCTACTCCCTACGTCTTCTTTGTCTATCGATTTGTCTATCAATTTCAATAGTCAGCCCGCAGGAGGCTTTGCGAAATTCCTGAAAATGCGTCAAAAGAAGTCCCTGCGCGGCCCTTTCTGCCGCAGCTTAAGAGGCGATCGCCCTGTAGCCTCCCTGGAGTCAGTCCGTCCCTGGCGGGAAATCCATTAGTGGGAATGGAAAATTTGCAGGTATCAGATGATGAATTTCATTTATAAATGGAAACTAATCCAATGAACTTCGCGGACACGGGCTTCGGCACGTTCGATCATTGGCGGATTCAGCAAATTGGCAACGTTGCTTTTCATCCATTTAATCCTATAGAAATGTATCGATTTTCGGAAAAGGTAGTTGCTCCGACACAAATCGACTATTTAACACAGGTTTAAATGGAGAAAAGCCAGTGGTGCCAAATTGCTGGATCCGCCTCTGCGTTCGATCGGTTTCTAAATTGGATTGAATTTTGCAAAAAGGAACAAGTGTAATGACAGTGTTGTTAAAATGTTGCTTCTTCATGCTTTTCTTCATTCTTTGAGCGTTTGATTGCGCGTACACCTCGCTGCAGCACAATGAAAACACAAAATGTAAAAGAGAAAATTAAAGTGCTTTGGAAATCGTTAAATTTGACACGGAACCCTCAATATTTAGAAAACACACATTATATTATTATTCTCCTTTGATAAATTGATACATATTTTTTCCCATAAATTTAAATTAGAATAATTAACGCAGAGTGTGCAAACATTTCAAAATCATGAGTTAAAAAACGCTGACTATGCGAGTATAAATATTAAAGCCCTACAGAGCGGAGCGGCGTGCTGCCAGCGCGAGAGGCTCACTGGCGCCTACAAACCTAAGTGGATACTTCACGCATTGCACAATGCTTGAAGTATCCACTTAGGTTTGTAGGCGCCAATGCGCGTTTCGCGCTGGCTGCCCGCCCGCCCAGCGGCGGCGCCTGAAGCAACTATTTCACAACAGAGGTGTTGCACAGTACAATACGAAATTGAACGTATTAAGAATGACAGGCATCCTTTAAAAGTACAGATCTTTCCTCGCAAGGCTGCAAAGATTTGGCTCTGCAAGGCTCTTGAAGAGCGAAATAGAGCCCATGACCATTATTTTTTCAATGAAAAATCCCCGTAACTTTACTAAAATTTCTGTAAAAAAATGTATGTATGCGTGTGTCCTTTATCCAACGTAAATCTAGACAAAGACGCCGCCGGAAGGTGACAATACAGTCATGTTGATCTAACATGACTATATGAGGACTTATCTGTAACAATAGCGAATGTGAAAAATTACATTTTTGAAACACATTCAAAAACTGTTTTGGCATCGAGGAAATTTTGAGAAAATACTTGAGATGTGATCTTCGAGATCTGTACATTATGCCAGAGCCAAACATATTAAATTTTTGTGCGAACAAAACAATTTTTTAAGCGTGTTTCGAAAAGGTAATTTTTTCACATCCGCTACCCGAGAAAAAATGGATCGTTCAAGCTCATTCAGGATCGTTCGATTTTCAATGATCCTGAATGAGTTTGAATGATTCTTCAATGAGCATCAATGATCCCGAATGAGCTTGAATGCGCTGACTCGTTGGATCATTCAACTTGAATGATCCGGATCGTTCAAGTCGAACGATCCGGATCTTTGACCCAATGCGCTTGCATACGCTGGCCCATTGGATCATTCAACTTGAATGTGCCAACTTGTTGGATCGTTCAATTTGAATGTGCCGACTTGTTGGATCGTTCAACTTGTATGATCAGGATCATTCAATTTGAATGATTCAATTAATCGGCTTATTCAAACTCATTGGGCCAATGATCAGGCTTATCGTAGCTGAATCATTAAGAGCATTAAAATTGAACGGCCCAACATGCTAGCTCATTCAAGCTTATTAGGTCACCTATCCAGATTATTAAAGTTGAATAAGCCACTACTATGCCAGCGTCTGATTGGGTCACTTGGATAATTTTTACCTCCCACTATTCTACATTAATATAATTGCTACGTAACTTTAATAAATACTCAATCGGGTCAAACTCTGGGACCTACCACAATGATATGATCACTTCAGTAGATTCGGATATTCAAGTATCGGTGTGATGAGAATCTATTATAAAGAAATTGTAAGAAGTATAGACGCAAATGCACATGGGTAGCCATTTTCACTTCGCAGTTTTTCTTCGACAGAAAAATGAAGGAATAAGGGAAAAGTTCAAAAACACTGACTCGCCAGAAATTTCATCCAATTCCTCTTGAAATAAGCTCATCATCCGCTCTATTAGAGTAACAGTGTGAATGTACCTTCAATAAAAGTAGTTTGAAGGTGAAAATATTTTTGCTGCAAACTATCTCCCACATGCTGTCAAGAATTCAAACCGCAAAACAGTCATGATGGGAGAGGCTCGTAGCTTTGCCGCCGAGTTGCAAAGCTGCTCTGCCGTGCTAAGAAAGAACGCCATATTAGCCTTCAGACGTTGCTAAGTTTCCTCCGATAAAAACCAATTTTACTGGGAAAATTGCGAATATTACTTTCCAAAATTTTTAGACAATTTTGTACGCAATTTAATCTAAAATATCTGAACTTTTCTAGAAAAAAAATACATGAATATTTTCAAAAATACATGTTTTATCAAGGGAAATTTGGCAACTCTCGGATGTTCATCCGGCGTTCTTCCTTAGCACAGCAGTGCTGCAGGGATACTTTCCATCGACAACTGAAGAATTTATATAGAAAGAAACATATAAAAATAACAGCATAAACCGAAAAAAAATGTTGAATTGAAGAATAAACCGTTTCTTTGTTTTTGACTCAGAAATTTTTCACCTTTCTCCATTTTTTCTATTTTTCTGCCTTTGGTTGCCTAATGTCCCCTTTCACTCCTTTTTAGTACACTGAAAAAACCCGATAGTGGAAAGCCGTATTTACGGGCTATATAGGCAAGACATATACCGTCCGCGTTCCGAGCTCAGAGGCCGAAAGTTCCGGGCGTAGCAGCCGGAGCAATCGAAGCTACGGCTCCAGCACCCGGAACTTCTAGCCTCTGAGCCCGGACGGTCGGTATGTCTAGAGTCCCTTTATACTGAGAGTCAAGACAATGTGAATCCATTTCTGATTGGTTCCCGTATTTTAGGTCTTCACAGTGTCACAAACGGAAATAAAGATTACATTTTCACCGATTGCAAAGATTATAATCTGGAATGGACCAGGGAATTACGGGTTCAGTAAGGAACAAACGGAGTGAGAGAAAGAACGGAGAAAGGAATTTGAGAATGGGCCGATCAGAGATTACAAAAAACCTTCAATTTCTATAATCTTTATTCCCGTTTGTGACTCCAGGGGGGGGGGGGGGTGTTGTATTGACTCTCAGTATAAAGGGACCCTAGGTATGTCTATATAGTCGGTAACTTTGTGTTGAGTGTATGATTGATGAATTAATATGCGTATGTGATGTTTTTGGTGTTGGGTCAGGTCGGGACGGAGACGCTGTTCCTGCTCTCGGCGAGCGTGGTGGGAGTCTACTACCGATACATGACCGAGGTGGCGCATCACCAGACGTTCGTGGGCACGCGCACATGCATCGAGTCGCGGGTCAAACTCGAGTGCGAGAAGGAGCAACAGGAGCAACTCCTCCTCAGCGTCATCCCCGCTTACATTGCTGCCGAGGTATCCTCTTCCAATATCCCCTTACCCATTTATTTCCACCTGCGGGCTCATTGTTGAAATTGATGGACAAAGCGATAGACAAAGAAGACATAAGGAGTATGAAACTAGAGTACCTGTATAGCGAGAGTATGGACAGATGAGAAACTCCGAAAATCCATCAGGCCTTCACCGATGCTTCTGCGAATAAAGTTAGGGCCCAGAAATGCAGCCAACCTATGAATTTCAATTATCCAGCACGATTTACTAATACTATTGTTACGAACCGTCGTTTATAAAGCACATATTTGACTCAGTTTTTGCATAAATTCACTCATTTTTGCGGAGGAACGCTCATTTCTGTACATTCTTGGCCATCTTGCTTAGAATTATAATTTGCAGACTCTGCAGATTGACAGTGAAATTTTGTGTGGTAGAAGTTGGTTAGAGGGATGGCTGCACTTTTGGGCCCTAAGACCTCCATGAAGCGATCTGTCCATACTCTCGCTATACAGGTACTCTATATGAAACGATCCTATCGGTTGAAATGGATATATATATATATGAGTCGCTTTTTATAGCGCTCTTTGGCGCTGTGCGACGCCTAATCGCCACAAAGCTCGGTCTTCCCACAGGTCATCAGGGAGTTGACAATCTCTTACCTCATTTAACACCCCCTGTCGCCAACCTCTCACTGGGCGTCCCCTACGTCTCCTCCCAGGAGGAACCCAATCAAGCACCTTTTTTGGCAGCCTCTCTTCCGTCATCCTATTGACATGACCATACCAAACAAGTTGTTTGGTCATGACGTCGAACACGATGTCATTTTCGACTTCCATTATCTGACGCACTCTATCATTACGGACCCGATCTCTCCTAGAAATTCCTGCTGACCTTCTCCAGAAATCCATCTCCGTTGCTCTTAGCATATCCTGTGTCCGTTTCTTCAGCTGCCAAACTTCACATCCGTATGTTAATATACTTTTGACTACAGCGTTGTATATCCTCCTCTTGTTATCTTTGGAAATCCGCTGATCCCAGAGGATTCCATTTAAAATCGCTATAGCCTTCCTTGCTAAGGTGTTCCTTTCCCTGATAGCTTGATCCGTCCTTCCATCCTGGGTCAACCGCACTCCCAAGGAATGGATGCCTCTTATAAACTGAGGAAGTAAATGATGAACCAAATATGGGGTCTCTAGTGGGTTGCCGTTAGTTGGACGTATTTCTGCCAAACGGAACTAAGCGCCAATTTGAGTTCCTTTTGAGGAATTTAGAATGCCGGATAGCGCGTTCTGTCAAACGGAACTAAGCGCCATGGAAAAGCATTGCGAGTATAGGACGGAATGAGCCCGACGCCCGTTTCCGCCGCCAATCCAAGCCCCCCTCTACCCTCCTCCCCATATGGCGCTTAGTTCCGTTTGACAGAAATACGTCCAGTTAGTCTATTACCTGACTCATTTGTCCATTGCATCCACCAACTTCCACCAATAGGACCCATCCATATTCTTTTTGTCTTCTTTGTCTACCGCTTTGTCTACCAATTTTAACAATCAGCTCGCTGTAGTCATTGCAGATATAAGCCATAGGCGAAACACTTTAATGGGGGGGGGGGGAGACAGACGGGGGGCTTTCCCCGGAAAATTGTTGACATTTTAAAGCACCTGATACGCAGTGTGAGTAGATTTGTCATGAATAATTACCAAATGGACCACGTCAGCAGAAAAGAACCAAGCCACATCAAATTTAACTGGCCCATTTAATTTTTTACAAGAGAACGTTTATGTGGCTTTCTTTGAGGATGCTGAGCAATTTGCTCCGTACTATGCAGGATATTCGCTGAAATATTCCCAAAAATCCGCGCAACCTTTTTCATGTAAAAAATTAAATCGCTCGATTAAATTTGGCATGATTGATGTGGCTTGGGTCCTTTCTCCTTAACACGGTCTAAATGCCCCTTATTATGAATTTTCGCCCTAATTTATAGACGGTGTAAGTCGGCAATCACATATCTCGTCTGCGGTGTCTGAAAATCTCCGCCTCTATGTTTTTTTTTTTTAAAGGAGAACAAGTTGACGTCATCACTTGAAGTTTTTGCAGAATTTTCTTCGCACTGAGAAGAAGAATCATGGTAGTTTTAAGGAACTGCCTTTGAGTAGTTTTCCGTTTAAAACATAAAGCATGACAGGAAGTCTGCGACGTTGCAAACTGAGCTATGTGATTGCCGACTTACCTACATCGACGATACGCTTTTGCGCCGACCATCGACCGCAGTGTGTAAAGCGCAATGCGTGAAGTATTCATGCAGTCTTGTAGGCGCTTATATGCTTGCCGCGCCGACCATCGACCGCAGTGTGTTAGGCGCAATGCGAGAAGTATTCATGCACTCTTGTAGGCGCTAATATGCGTGTCGCACCGACCGGCGCGGCGCGGCACAGCGGCCGCACTATGTTCGGCGAGATTAGAGACGATGATTTTATGCTCTTCCATTTTAGTAAGAACAGTTTGTTTCTTCAAGCTCACTATTTTCAAGGTAATTGCAGATCTCGTGATGAAAGCGCGATTTCAAGCAAAATTTGACTCTCTCAATCGCAGAGAACCATCACGATATCTCTTAAACTGGAAGTTACAACTTAACAAATTTAAAGTGCTTCTCATAGGAAAATGTTTGCTCTTTATTAATGATCCGATGACATTTTCCCGTAGGACTGATTGTTTTTTAGATATCAGCGAAAAACCTGTCCCCGGCGGCAAATTTCGGCCCCCCAGCTCACTTTCTTTTCGAGATGGTGGCCTTAGTTTTGGGCTAGGTTGAAATTTTGGGCTTCGGTCCTTTTTCAAGAAAATGAAGGAAAACTACTTCATTTTTACTAATTTGTTAAAAAAGTATGTTTAAAGTGGGTTTTGAAAGTTACAGCATTCATGTTCGTTCATTAAGTAGAGCTTGAAGATCTAAAGTAAAAATAAAGAATAAAACGAATCTGAAAATTTTAAACTTACGCACTTGTGTAAAAATCTGATGGAAGTGCGGCGTGATGAACTGTTCACGTCCATCAATATTTAATTATACTGACGGTCATTATGGTCGACTATTGATTTGTGAATGCCTCATCAGTAGTATTTAATAAGTTTATGTTATCGTTTCAATCAAAAATCAATTTGTCCTTTGCCTGATTTTCTACTGATTCATTTCCGTTAATAGCATCAAACGAGATCATTTTGTCGTTGAAATTCAATTTGATATCTATCACCGATACGCATTTCAGTGAAAAATCCTTAGGTATAGTGTCGTCGTATAATTTTCAGGGATCCTAAAGAATAAAATTTTGTGAGAGAAAACGACGGCGTGGTTCTCTCTGAAATTAACTATCAGGACCAGGTCCAAAAAAAAGTTATGTGATCCCGTATCGGAGATAACAACAGCTCCTAATGGTATGAGACAGTGCATCGATACTCAAACTCATGATTCAGAAATAATACTGAATATATTAGCAGGGTTAATTCTTTGTGCAGGGACTCCAGGTATGAACATGACAAACTTTAGTCACAGTCGTGTCAACCCTTCTAATGTATTCAGCCCTATCTCTAAATGGAAAGTTTCACTGAGTAGCAGAGGGCACCTACACGTAGCAACGGCACTCATCCGCTATAATTCTGACTTTAAAACTTTTATTAAGTTTTGAATTAGATTTTACATAAAACCAGTGGTGTAACCGCGTCTCGTGCATAATTTTACCTGAAAAAGATGGTTACATCAAATATTCTTCGACACTTGTCGAGACTTTTACTTTTGGAAATTTCCATCAGATTTTTGTATAGAATAAGTTATGGCCTAATTGCAACATACCTATCTGTGCAGAGGCCTCCATTTGTACACCACGACAACGACCAAAAAAGGATCAAAGTTTAGACGGAAATTTTTTTGGAGTTTCCTGCTGTTAGATACAGAAACACTGCCTCTAAAGAGATTTACTTAGGAGTGAATAATCATTTCAATACAGATATTCACAATCAATTAGGTACTTGAATATATAAATAGATAAAGCATCAAATCTTTAGGTGGAATTAAAACGGTTTCACGTACGTGGAGAAATATTTATAAACAAGATAAGATGATGACAAGACAACATAACCTACCTAACCTTCGAATCGATGATTATTGTTAATTTGCTGCTCAGAGGGTAATTCCTGGCCTACCTACTTCGAAAATTGAAGGCGAAACAAATATTTGAGGAACATCCCAACCATTTTCGTTTCCATTTTAGTTCCTCAAAATTTTCAATCCTAAAATGCCCCTAAAAAATCAAGATTTGAAATATTCCTAGCGATTTTTTCTGGTGGTGTGGTTTGCGAGCAGCAAGAATGGAGTCTCCCATATCCGTGCAGAACCGGGTGGATATATTGCGTTATAACTCGGTTAAGAGAACGTTGACTGTTTTGATTGGCAGGTGAAGCGGAGCATCATGCTGAAGATGGCAGATGCCTGTCAGGACGTTTCCAGCAAGCAGACCAGATTCCACGAGATGTACGTTCAACGTCACAATAACGTCAGGTAATTTTTCTTTGCCACCCCGCCCGCCCCGTTTCGCGCCCGCGAAATGATATTCTCTCGCCGTTTCACTTAAACTTATTTTTTATCCTCCTTCACTTACGCGCATTCTCGCTTCCGTTTTGTATGGAAATTGCTTCCGATGCCGCCGCCGGCAACCACAACAAACACCTGCAGTTTCGCTGCTGCCCTCGCAGTGTGTTTAGGGCTGAGATAAAAGCAATTTGCTAGGACTAAGGGCGAATTCACGGTCGCTCTTCAAACATCCCTGTTCCTTGGGGGAAGCTCATATCCACGCCGAAGGTGAGACTAGAAAGTCTCGTGCCACGGATCGCTTGGTCGAGTGGTTTCGATTTACATTTTATACCAGTATATTGCAACGAAAGGAAAGAGGAGTTCAAAAAATCTCTACGACTCGACTTGCTCTCCAAAATATCAATATTTCCAAGAGACTGAATAGACTTTTCACCTTGTGCTCTTGATGTAAACATTTTTAGTGTTGATTATACAATGATCATTTTATTTCAGCATACCTGAAGATGGCAAAGTAAATGCCGAAAATGATCATTCGTATCTTTGTATAATCAACAAAACAAAAATTTCACATCAAGAGTACATGATAAAAAGTTTATTCAATCATAACATGAATCCTGATTAAGTTAAAATCTTCCCAAATTTTTCTCCAAGAGACACAACAAATTAATTTTCTAATACGTATAAGCAATGTAAGTTTTCCTTTTTGTATGATCGAATTTTTGACTGTAGGTATGGATCTATTGCAATGAAACTGAAGGATATTTTTAAAAAATCTGATTTTTGAGAACCAAACATTTTCAAAGAAGGTAAAAACTTCAACAAAACTCAATGAAAACGTATTTACCCTCACACCTAAAATGTATTTTTGAATTCGGTATTCGCTGTAAGGGGAGAGAACAGAATTTTAAACAAAATATCTTCGTTCTTGAACAACATTTTTGAAAAAAGGAGAAACTTTACTCACACGCGTCACACACTTTGAAAACACAAAAATTTATGTTTTTTTTGTTCAACTGAACATCAAATTTTGATTTATATTTATTAAAATGAAAGAGAAACGAATTTCGGAAAATTGCACGAGCATAAAACTATTATTACTTAAAGAATGGGGAACTCTCAAAAAAAGTGGAAATGATGTGATAAAAACAAAGGAAACATGGATAAGACATTTTTGTTTTTCTCAGGTGGCTGAGTAGCATTTTTTACTGTGAAATTATTGTTGACTTATTTTCTCCTACTCTAAAACATTCTAAAACTTTAAAATTAGTATTTCTTATGGAAATAATACTTGCTCAGAAACTTAAAATTAATCTCGCTTATTTAATGAAAGCTTGTCCTAACAAAAAACGATTGAACTGTTCCAGTATTTTGTATGCAGACATAGTAAATTTCACTCCTCTCTCGGAGCAGCTGAGCGCCTCGGACCTGGTTAAAACCCTTAATGAGTTATTCGGACGTTTTGATCAAATTGCACAGGTAAGATATTTATAGCCGTTATGAGTTTATACGCACAAGTAAATGCACGAGAAGATGCATGTTTAAAAGATAATAATAGTAAGGGGCGCAGAGGGATTGTTTCATTTATAAGATTTTAGGAATTTCACGCTCTCACATGGGGTTTTACACTCCCCGTGGAGTTCTTTTTAATTAACTTTCCGCTTTTCATTTGAGTGCCCGGCAAGCAGCTTTTATTGCAAATTAACTGCTCGCTCAACTCGCAGATGCGGGTGAGTTGCCATGTGTTGCAGCACGATCGGAGGGATGTGGAAAAATTGAACGTATTTCTACCAAACGGAACTATGTGCATTTTGACGTGAGCCCTGTTATGCATATATTTTTATGGGTCTCAGGGCTCGTATCTGAATGCACATAGTTCCGTTTGGTAGAGATACGTTCAATTATCGATGGTGAAAGTCGAGAAACATGTGTGGCGATTCGCAACGTCGAGGTGGATTTTCTCTCACAATTTAATATCTTAAACGAGAATTAACGAATATTATTTTCAGGAATTTTTGCCGCCTTTTCTTCATCAGATGCGGAATATATTGTGAAAATTAAAAAAAAAGTTTATTAGGGTTTTTTTTTTTAAAAGTAATATATAAAACTATTTCGGAGATTTTGAGTGCGGGTGGAAGATGGTTTCGTCGAATTTTAATATCAAAAAACTTGACGCTAGCACTCCAGAACCCATACCCTTAAAATTAAAGCTACAAAATTAATTAATCCAAACTTGAACAGGAAAATATAGTTCATGACATCATTTACTTCCGTGAGCATTAAATGTTGAAATCTATAAAAGTTAAAATAAAACTAAGAGCCATTTAGAAAGTAGCGATCACATGAATACTCGTGTCGAACTCATAACTGACACGAAATTGCATGTCGGACTTACCAGGAAAACGTGGTACTTTTCGGAAGTCCTTTTGCCGGAATTATTGGTATTTTTACATGGTATAGCCTCGTCAGTCGGAGGGCACAAAATTCATAATTGCGAATTCCTTGTTTCCAGGACAATCAATGCATGCGAATAAAAATATTGGGGGACTGCTACTATTGTGTCTCAGGATTGCCGATATCAAGACCGAATCACGCCTACAATTGCGTCAACATGGGTCTCCAAATGATCGAGGCTATCAGGTAATGACCTTTTTGTTTTTTCTACTCATGCCTACATGTTACAAAAATCCAGATTTCATCAAATCTATCCTAGTTGCAAATAAGATGATCAGAGCATAAGTTCGCATTTTGCACAACGACGGTGAAACTACCAAACCACGTATCTCGTTTGCGGTGTTTAAAAATCTCCGCTCACATTTTATTTTTTTGAAGTAGACCAAATCAATATCATTCCTTGAAATTTTCACAGAATTTTCTCCGCACGAAGAGGAAAAATCACGGAAATTTTCAAGACTGGACGTTAAGTAGCTTTTCATTTAAAAAATAAAGTATGACAGGAAGTCTGCGACGTCGCAAACCGAGATACGTGGTTTGGTAGTTTCACCGTCGACAACTATTCTAAGGACGCCGTCTTAAGAACGGAAAATTTTTCTCAAATCTGTTCTACACAAAGCCTTTTGATAAGAGAATCCTTTAGTAAAAGTCTTAGCTTGAGTTTAAAACTCATCTCAGCAATACAGCGTAGCGAAGATAATACTTTTCACCCTTGAAGATGCCAATATTTTGAAGCTTTTCGATAAACTGACAATCTTAATTGGACTGCATTTTGCAATTTGGAAATATAAATTCCGGCTCATCTGAAAAAACACTAATGTGCATAGGGGAACTAATGGCACATACGTTGTTTTTAAGTCGTACCAGAATTTGTAGCTCCAAATTGCAAAATGCAGTCCAATTGATCCCTATTATTGTCTGAGGCCACAATTTCATCAGCTGATGACACTAGGGGATGAGAACTATAATCAAGCAATCTGTGGTGATATAATTTTGTAAAGAATGCACGTAAGAAATTATATGTTGATTTAGCATTTATACTGTTAAAAACATGTCCGACAAGTTTCAAATGCTGATTTTACATTTGGAGAAATGCTTACGTAATTACGCCCACTGTAAAACGAACAAATTCAAATGTGGTGTTAGCATTTTTGTATCGTAAAATCAGCATTTGAAACTTGACGGGCTTTTTTTTTTAACAATTTAAATGCTAAATCAGCATTTATTTTTTTTTTCGTGTGTAATCACAAGGTGTCCATCCGTGCTAGGCTTTTTTCTCTATTATTTTAGTTCGGTGGATGTCTGATCGTAAGACCGGAGAGGTAAATAGAGAATGGACTCCAAAAGAGGCTGAGGGACTTACAGATCATGAAAGCTCGATTCGTGGGATCCATTCTCTACTCACAGCCCATCCCAAACATCATTCGATTTGAAATAATGGAGAAAAACGCCTGGCACCTGTGAGGCACTTGGTGTGTGGGACACCTTGCATAAACTTTGCATCGCTGTATCACGACTGATCGCTACATCATTGCACCAACAACAGTCTTAATCCCCGAGGAACATCAACTGATGATATTGCCTAGAAAAAAATGGGGAACTTTGTTTAATTTCTATTTTAATCGTGGAATTTCAAAATATTATCACTTTTTGAGCATAGAGTTTTTGATGAGTACAATTGTAATTTCATTTTTCAAACGGCACGCGGGTGGAAAAAAATTCTGCGGGGTCTCTCATACTGATATGTCAGTTAAAATAAAGAACGAATTCAATGATGTTGATGATAACGCCTTGATACAACTATTAGTACTCTATGGATGCGCGTGTTGCATATGAAAAAATGTAAGGCGCTCTGCGCTCTGGTCCTCCAGTCCATAATGCAGTGCCCGCAGCAGTGTGTGGCGTGCCGTAGCAAATATGCAGAAAGATGAAACTCTCAGTTAAAGAATAAGGTAAGAGAGGAGAGAAGGATACTGTCGCACCATTTTCACTTAAAACCGCTCCGTAACAGCGTGTCGCTGCGAGCACTGCTTCATGGGCTAGGATGACCTAAACGCCTTCAATTTGTAATATGCAACACGGATGTCCTTAGAACACGTGTAGTCGCATCAACGTGTAATTGCTGATATCATTGTTCTATGCTAGGATATCAATACCGAAGCTTGGAGGAAAAACGTTTGATTGTTGCCAAGTTTCCTCCGATTAAGTACGAATTTCCTAGAATACTTGTCAACTCTTCATTGTTAATATTTTAGAGAATTTTCTGCGTATTTCAATCTAATGATTACGAAGATTTAAAGGGAAAATTTAAATTTAATTTCCTAGTTTACCTCAAAAATGACGTTTTATTAGAGGATGTCTGGATCTTCAAACGACGTTTTTCCGCCACGGCAAACTTGATCTCGTGGCAGTCAAGCCTGGTTTGGTTGGCTTGGGACACCTTGAATAAACTTCGCAACGCCGGATCCCTCTTGACTGCTGAATTGTAGTGTCAACAGCAACCCTAATTCCTGACTAACACTACCTGTTAAAACTGTGCATCAGAAAATAGAAACATGATTGATTCAAGTCGTTTTTTTAACCGAATAACTTCATTAGTATTATAAATTTATAATTTATATTAACATTATATCATTATATAACATGCAAAATATTAACATTTTCATTGTAAAAAATGCAAACTTCGCGACTCGATAGTATCAAAATGAGCTTTAAACTCAGGCTAGAACTTTAATCAGAGAATTTTCCCATTATTAGGGTTTTGGGGCAGAAATGAAGGAAGACCCCATGTTTCCAAAAAAGGGGCATTATTTGACAGGCTCTTTCTCTGACCTCCTTCGATATTTTTTTTCTCTCAAATTTCTACATTTCTGTGCATTTTTCTCTCATTATTTATACATATAAAATACCTTAGCTCTTCATTTTCCTTTGATATTGGTTGATATTACTGCAATGACGTTGCGTTTGAAATAGAATCACGCACGCAGCCTCCTGTACCCATTGGAATGATAATTTTGAGGAAAATGAGATAAATTTTCTTTAATATTGATAGGAACCCTAAATACCGAATTCAGGAATAAACATTTTTAAAAAATTCAAAGGAAGCAATACATTTACAAATTTCTCAGAAGATGTTTCCCTTCTTAGAAGAAAATTAGCAACGTCCAAATATTTCAGCGAATTATTAAGGGTGTTTTCCGTCCGCACGGTGGGCCGTGAAATGTATCTCGAAGATGTCATTGCCAAATTTCCTGCATATTTCGCTTCGTTGAGTGAAACCCGAACTGCGTTTCTTCTCTAGAACTGGAATGACTTTCATCATTTCCCACTAAGTGCATTTTTATAATATTCACGAACGTATTAAATTTGCTCCTTCCGGAAGCAAAGAATGGAAGCGGACATTTTGAGACACCGCAGTCGAGGTAGTGTTTTTCTAGTTTCATCATCGTTATATTCATCAACATCGGATGAAAGTCATGCCGGAGGGAATACAGCGGTGTTGCCGCTTTCGTGGAGAGGTTTCCGATTTTCCTTACGGCAACATTGTGAAACATGCACTTTTTTACTTGAAAATGGCAACACTGGAAAACAGAGCATGAGACCGGGCGAGGGTTGATGAGTCGTCGGGAAATAGTGGCAAAAAACAAGACTAACAACAAGATGAAGCGACGCCCGGCCTAGCCCCGCCGCGCTGCACAATGGTACACGGGCAGAATCTAAAGCGAAAAAAAATTCGTCCGATAGTTTACATCAGTGGTGACAGTCGAGGAACGTGCAACTCAGTTGCAATGTTTCAAAATATTCGACATTGTTCTACGTTTTTTGAATAGATACAAATCAAAGTTATTGCTTCAAATTTTTAAATGAATATTCCTGCAGAGAATGGAAAAAACTCTGAATTGGTAATAAACAATATCTAATTAAATTATTTTATTTAATAACTAGATATTTAAAACATGGTTTTATCTAAAATCTAAAAATTTATTAATCTTACCTTTTGAATGGTAATAATATAAAATTCTTATATGGTTGTAAATTTCGAGACATTAAACTCTTTTTTATTGTTAATCAACCCTGATACAAAAGGTAAAAGATTATCATCTTTACTTAAATTAAATTTATATAATTTTTCTTGGGTGTATTTAATGCTTCATGCCATAGAAAAAATTGTGCTCATTTATTTGCCGTCAAAAATTAAATTTTTTAAGAAATCTGTCACGCCACAAATCAAGAAACCTGTTTTCTAACACTTCATGTATCGTGCAAAGCTTTCATTCTTACCGAGTTCAGTGGTCCATGGAAACCCGGCGAAAATCAGTCTTCCATAGGTGAAGAAATAAAATAATAGGAAAGACTAAAACCGAGAGAGGACGAGAAGGATGAAGAGCAGGAAGGCGAAGAAAAGGAGAAGTAGGTCAAAGAAACGGGAGCGATTCAAGGAAAATGAGAGGACGAACACAAAAATGAAAGAGGGGAAGGAAGAAAACTAATTTTTAAGTCGAAGACGACGCGGCGAAGAATGCATGCGGTGGTTCGTAAAAATGTTAAGCTAAGTCAAATTTGACGAGATTTACGAGCGTCATTCATGTTTAAATTGAATTCAAGTAGTTCATAAATTACCCCTACGGATTTCAAATCGGAGCCTCGTCACTACTTCGTTATGAGGATAATTTCAAATCATAAATATTTTTCTTTCCTCACTTTTTTCTTCTGCAAAAAGCCATCGACTTTCATCACTTATCAAGAGCATTTATTTTGAGTAATGATCAAAACTTTTATAGCTGCTGAGTTATATTGTGTACTAGTTTTTTATTAAAATATTTTTAGTGTGATTTCTCTCATCGGATAAATAAGTGATGCAACGCACAAATATTCCAAGACCAATTTCATTTCCAAAGGTTTTGCTTCATTGTGAGTGAAGACACGTTGTAAACACTTTTATGTAATGCCTGCAAGATCTTGGCTACTTTTGCCGTCTTATCTCTATCCCCTATTAAATTTTTAGGTAGACACAGAACAAGCAGCACAATGATGATCAATGCGATCCATTGCGATTGCATGGCGAGGTAATTTCTACTGCATTGGAGTGTTATGTATGTTATCTATCTAATAATTGAAGGAGCTCCTTTTTTGGAAGTAATTACAATAAAATGGCTTTTTTTCACATTGAAAATGGCGTGCATTTCGTTAGACAGACAGATCGTTTTAGATTCGATGTATGAGGGGCTTGGAGGACAAAGCGCGTATGTTTCGTGCAGTTTTTGAAAAATCGGGATATTAATGATTTCAAGTGAAAATAGTCTGCATGCACATTCTGTAAAAAATTAGCTGCTAAATTCCAATTTTTAAGCCTTAAAAAGTCAGTTTAAACTTTCTTTCCGCCTTATAAGGACCCATGTAATTTCAAAACACGTTTTCTCGAAGTAGGGAAACCTGCTTTTATGCGCCTTGTTCTCCGAACCCCTCATATATAGCTCATGATTACTACTGTGATTTTATGCTAAGAATTGTAGTTTAATTACAGGAAAGTGCTACTTATTTAAATTTTCATCGCGAAGTGCTACTTTGTAGGATAGCCACGGAATGGTAAAGAATGACGAAAGTTTCAAGGCATCATGTTCCGATCGAGTTGAGCCATAATACGGTTACTCTAAGAGGATTCTTGTCGAGTGAATTGCGGGCTCCGACTTGGGTGCGCCGCGCTGTGAGAGGAAAGTTGAAGCTATCAAGAAAGTGCCCGCAAAGCCGGAAATTTCCCGGCTTTCTTCGGCAGTCGGAACGAGGGTCTTCAAGCGTAGTTAGTTTTAATGAGTAAATGCACCCGAGCTCATCCCCGGGTCCCCCGTCAACGCATCCCCCGGGCGGAAACAGCGTATACGCCCCACAGTACACGCGACACTTACGCGGTTTTCACCCGAGCCCAGACTCCGCTGCACTCACCGCGCTCATGCATGGAGTGCCCTAATTTGATTCGATAAAAACTTTCCCCTTCATTACCGCGTCAAGAAAGTTCAACTGCTAATTTCTCAATAAACTCCAGTGGCGTGGCGTGAATTGCGATACATCGATTGTTATACCATTTAAACCTATGGTAAAGAATCGATTATTAAGGTGTTCGCTGCGAACACCCTATTTATCGATCTTTTTCCATAGGTTTAAATGGCAGATCGATCGATGTATCGCAATTCACGCCACGCCACTGATAAACTCCCCGCCGCCGCGTTGCGCCGGCATGTTCGGAACTCGATCTTCCACCGGGGAGGTCGGCGGGGGTGCAGCGCATGATCGCGTCTGTTGAGAGCGTTCTTGGCGCTGAAAAGCAAAAGTTCCGCCCGAAGTTAACCGCTCTGTTTTGTTCTGGCCGCGCCCTGGCGGAACCAACATGACGGCAGAGAAGTTCCGATTCAAAAGACGGGGATTTTTTGCGAGCGGCGAGGTCGCGGCTCAGATCGCAACTCTCCTGTCGTCCCATGCAAAAACGCCGAGACTCTGTTCCAGATTTTGCATATTTTTCACAATGAAAATCCTTTGTTGTATGAAAACCGCATCCCTGCCGTGCTTCAGTTTTTTCTAGTTTACGCCCCCAACGGGCTATTAGACAATGTATGAATTGGATTACATTTTGCAATGGACCACTAGACAGGGTATGAAATTCAGCATTCTGATACATGTTTCTCAGCCAAAATTTTACGTAGAATACGTTGCGCACAACGAAAATTACCGAAATCAACTCCTTACGAAGATATTTATTGATTCTTGATGCGTGAATTGAAACCACCCGCTCATGAAAACTCAATTGCGTGATTCACATCGCGCGCTGAACGTTATCATGAACGCCTCTGCGATAAAAAAATCTGGGAACCTCAATCTTGACGCTTTGGCTCAGCCATAGCAAATTACTTATGGTTTGAAAAACACACGGTGGGAAATGAACATTACTCGATTAAGAAGCTTGTTGAAACCGTTGTAGTGCGCGATTTGACTCACGTAGAGCTTTGAGTTTCTTGTCAGTGGGCAGTTCAAAGTCCTTGTAACCAATGTGAAATAAAAACGTTAATATCTTCGTTAGGAGTTGGTTTCAGTAATTTTCGTTATGTGAATCTTTTTCTATGTGAAATTCTGGTTCAGAAAGATGGATCAGATCGCTTAAATTCGTACCTTGTCTTCCATACGGAACCACTATCTCTGGCTCTTCCATAAAAGCACGTATCTGAATTGGGAGGCCAATGGCATAAGTGTTGTTTCTAAATTTAGCCAGAAATAGTGGTTCCTTATTGCTCAATGTAATCCAATTACTAACCATGTAATGTGGTTGCACATTCAGGGCCATCGCGAGGATGGATTGTCACCTACGTGAACAGCAAATTTGCCCCCATCCTTATTTGTCCCAATGTATAGAGGAAAACAGGAGAAGTAGATTACGAGAGATGATAGAAGAAAAAGAAAGAACAACAGTGAAAAAGAGGAAAAGAAGGAAAAGAGGGAGAGGGAGAAGAACGAGGAGGAGGCAGGAGGAGGAGGAAACAGGAGGAGGAAGAAGAAAGAGGGGAAGGTGAAGAGGAAAAATATGAGGGATAAAAAAGGAAGAAGAAGAAGTAGATTATACGAGCAGGCAGAGGAATATTAAAAAGAAAGGGTAATAGAGAAAAAGAGGAAGAATAAAAAGTTGAAGAAGACGAAGAGGAAGAAGAAGAAGAAGAACCAGAGAATGGAGAAGGAGAAAAAAAGGAAGAAAATGAAGAAAAAGAGGAAAAAGAGGAAGAAGGAGGGGTAAAGAAAAGGACGACGAAGAAGAAGGAAGAAGGGCAGATTAGGTGGAAAAACATGGAGGATAAAAATTGAGGAAAAGGGAGAATAAGTGGCGGAAGGAAGAGAGGTAGAAAATTGATTTCTCTGTTTTGAGAAAGAAATAAAAACAAACTAAAACGACGTGAAAATCAAATCAGATTCTACGCAAAACCTCGATCAAAGGAAGCGCTAAAGCTTTCAAATAAGTTCAGAGGTGAATTTCCGACAAGGCATTATACATGAAGCTTACTGTTTCAAAGTTTTCGAGGGGGAGGGCGGCAACTTTTTCTTAGTTGATTTTTCTCTCCATCGGGAAAGTTAGAAAAGTGTCCCTATTTTGTAAAATCATCTCAGCCATGAAGCCGCAGCGTCGTCTATGCTGGAGCGCATCGCCAACGGATCGTTTTTAAAAGTAATGAGATTTCAGCGTTACTCTATCAACAGTTTCTAGAGCACCTTCTCCCACGCCACCCCTCAATCCTCCCCCTCCTGAACCGGTCTCGTGGGACAGGACATTTTTTACGGCCGAATGTGAAAATCCGCCTCGGCGAATAACATAAATGTTCTCTCGTTAAAGCGTATTGATTTTTTGTTTTTTCATCTCGGAGTAGAAGCGACGAACTTTTATAAGCTTCAAAGGCAATCCATCATCTTTCCTTACGCACAATCTCACTTGAAAGCATTTTATCGTAAAGCTCTTAAATAATTTTATGCCTTGCGAAGTGCCGGTTCGCTACCGTCCGGAGCTAGCTTTTGAACTGGCCCTTTCGGCACTCGTTCTTATTCTTCTTCCCCGTGCTTTCAGGCATTATCCAAACGGCAGGAGCAGAGGTGTACATAAAATGAAGAGGGTGGAGAAAAAAATAACGGAATCGTCCATCCCCTTTGCACAAAGTAAGTGGAAGTGAGAGAGAGAGCGTGAGGTCACAAAGACGGGGGTAAAACAAACAACTGTTTAAAATGCCTCACAAATCAAGCGCTTGGGAAAAGTGCACTTTGGAGAACAGTGGTCGGGAAAATTTTTGAAATACTTTCAAGAAAAGGGAAGTAAAACATTCCATTTTACGGTTGAATACTGCACTTGAAGAATCAACGAGGGAAAGGTAAAATTATAAAACGGACCAACCACAACACCTTCATGCTCGCACTTTTAGAAGCAAATTCATACCTACAGACGCTTGGATATGTCTCTAAATTCTTTCTAATATCTAGGAATTCAATCTGAAAATCTGGCTCATAAAATAACTGTTTGGACTTTTATACCCATGCGTTATCGGGAGACTTACAGTAAGTATAGCTCAAAAATTGTCTCCAAAGTAATTCAATTCATTCTCGTACGAGTAAGTGAGTAAGTTTGCAAACTATGCGGATTGTATACCCAGTAGTTGTGAGAGAAGCTTTTAGCGAAGCATATTTGGTTAAAAATTCAGCGAGCGATAGTGTTTTAAGATCGTTAGTTGAAAAGCACCCTTAAACATGTCTGGAACATTCTCCGAGGTGAAAAAGAAACTTTAAAACGGATTAAAGTACTTGGCCAGAAAACCCTCATATTCGAGTTTAATTTCAACCAAGCATAGACATCACCAGTTTATCTAAGCGTAAGAGATCCAGCCGTCATTAAATCAGCATAATACAGCGATAGTGAAACGACGGAAAGCTGTAAATATCCTGTCACCTGTTATTTTTTCAAAAGATCATCGTATACCACAAAATGTCACGTGTTTTACATCTGTCCTCTTATAATCAGGAGGGTCGCCACTGCCACACTGGTGTTGTTCCGCGTAAAAATGAACACATTTTTGAAAATTGACAAAACTTGACATCAAAATGAAAATTCCCTTCTGGACCACGGTTGTAGGAGTGGATATTTTGAAACATCTAATTTTTCAGTTTTCGTAGTTTCACCGCCTACATTCATATTCGTGTTTTGTATCGTACAAATAGGGCTTTCTTCGAGCAGCACATAATTTTCTCTCAAGAGTTCTTCCAATTTAAGTTTCAGCCGGGTTCAGGGATCGAACACCTTTGTGCGCGGTCCTGCCCTGCGTAGGCGAGAGAAATCAGAGAAGTCAGACGTCAAACGTCAATGAACGAAGGGAAAAGTGTTGGAATAAGGACGGCAGGCGTGGCGGCGGGGCAAAGGAGCGAATGAACCGTATACGAATCTGTCTGGACGACAGATAGTAATGAGGGAATCAGTGAACCGGGAAACAACGAGAATACCTCAAGGAACTTTCAACGTGCCGTGCCAAAAATTTACACATTCCCGGGAGGCAGCCGAAGAGCTACTGTGCTTAGGAAGATCATCGTATGAGTGCTCAATTGTTGCCAAATCTCCCCGACAAAATCTCAATGTAGCTGTAACGCGAAAACCATGTATCTATCTCAATCATTAGACAGTATGACTCATGTATGACCCAGTATGACAGTATGGGTTTTAAGGTGATTCGATGGACGCCATATTTTGTGTCAGAACGGCATGCGATATATCGCATCAATTGGTTCCATATTTTCAGCTACTCGTCATTTTTCTCCTATTTTGAGATCGCACTTCTGTTGTCAGGAGTCTAAAGCACTCACTTACCAATTTTAACAAAGAAATTCAACTTAATAAAGGCGTGGTTTTTTCATAGAGAAAATATCGCATTCGAGTGCAGTTTCGATATCAGTATCGAATGCGATGTTTTATCTCTGAAAAAACCACGCCTTTATTAAGTTGAATTTCTTTGTTAAAATTGGTAAGTGAGTGCTTTAGACTCCTGACAACAGAAGTGCGATCTCAAATTAGGAGAAAAATGACGAGTAGCTGAAAATATGGAACCAATTGATGCGATATATCGCATGCCGTTCTGACACAAAATATGGCGTCCATCGAATCACCTTAAAGACCGAGAGGCAGCCCCATGCAGACGTTTTGAACGGAGGGGCATAAAGGGGGCCGAAAAGGCTACCCCCGGCAACTTTTTGAAATTTTAAAGCATCTTATATGCACTGAAAAAAAATTCCGGCCGTGGGAGCCGCAATTGCGGGCTATATAGACATACCGTCCGTTCCGGGCTCAAAGGCCAAAAATTTCGGCTGCTGGAGGCGTAGCTCCGATTGCTCCGGGTTCAGAGGCCGAAGATAAGGCTCCAGCAGCCAGAATTTTCGGCCTTTGAGCCCGGAACGGACGGGTTGTCTATATAGCCCGTAATCGCGGCTCCCACGGCCGGAGTTTTTTTTTCAGTGTGCAGTTTAAGTCAATTTACTCATAAATAATTACCAAATATGAAGTGTTTCCTTCTTTCTTCCTTCCCTTGTTCTTCCTACCTTTTCCGGGCAAACGACCCGGGGGAGGGGGGCGAAGGGCTACGCCTCCCTTGAATCCGCCTATGCAAAGACCCTGCACAGCAGTCTTCCCTAAGAAATACCTCCGGAGGTCAATGGTCAGCTCCGCCTAATGATGACTGATGATTCGAAAGTTTAGCAATTCGTTTCGAAAACCAGCTTTGTTTGCAAAACTTCGCATACCAAAGCACTCATTTTGACATTCAACACTCACTAATTCGCAAAATTTACTCCTCACAATTTGTTCATCAAACACCAGGTGAAAATAGCGCCTACCTACTTCTGGACTAAACTTCTGGCTTCGCCTAATTACATAACTTAGTACAAAGTCCCTTAAATATATCTTATTTTAAGTATTTTTGTTGTTTTATTTTAGTCGTGTTATTTATTTTTATTTTATGTTTGACAAACCAGTTTGAAAAGAAAGAGATGTTGTTGTGCAGTCACCTACACATTTCTTCGCCGATAATGCACAGTAAGATCGAGCAATACGAACGTGAACGGTTAACTTCAGGGGTAATCACTATTCCTTCCTTGTAGCCATTTCGTAAAATATTTAAAAGAAATTTATTACAAAAGTGGTTACAATGCGCTATTTTAAAAATGAAATCCAGAAAATTCATGTATTACCAGTGGTAATTTTGCTATTTCCGATCGTCCATTCGTTGTTTTTCCTGAGTACGACAGTCTGAGAGCAAGAAAGTCCAGGAAGTCTGGAGGTCGCGCTATGGGAATCTCATTTATTTCCGCCCAGAGAGGATCGTTTGTATGCGGCCCCGTCCTATTTGAACAAGTTGTTTATGAAAGGGATAAGTTCACTCTCGAGTGAACCGCGAAACACGGAAGGGTACGAGCTTTCAGGGGCTCACCTAGAAACGCACCCAATCCCTTTCCGTTTGTTTGAGATGAAAATTCATTGTCGGTGATTATGATGTACCCGATACTTACATCTACTGTTCTTAGGAAAAACGCCCCATGAACAACCGGATGTTGCCGGTGCGTTCGAAAATTATAAAAACCGCTTGGAAAGATTATGTTTTTTTCTCTTTTTTAGTGCAACCCATCATTCATCCCTATCTCTATGTCAGTCGTAGGCAATTACACCGAAAAAAAAGGTGCTGCAGTAACATCCCGGATGTTACGGTTGTTCAAAAAATGTGCGACAACTCTTAGATGTTGCCATTAACACCCTGGCAGTTAACATAGCATGATAGGATGTAAAAGTGACATCCGAGGATGTTTGTTTAACAGCCAGAGTGGTAATCACAGCATCCAAGACTTGTCGCACATTTTTTGTAACATCCAGAATGTTACTACAGCACCTCTTTTTTTTCGGTGTAGCAATCGCCGTCAAATGACCGCATCTATTTAAGTTGCATAAAAAAATGTAAAAATTTAGAAGTAAAGAAACGAGGTAGAAAGTACTGACGATTATGCTCGGAATTCACGCAGAAGTGTTTTTTTCATGAATGCATGGTACCAGCCATCATATCCGCAAGTGTCTGTTGTGAAATCTGAGATCTCAGATGGGTTTGGTTTGGTTAAGCAACTAAACTAACTGCCAGGCAACGCAGGGAGTATCATAGGATTTGAAGGCGCTCTAAGCCGATTTCGCGCTTTTGAGGTTCTTTTTCAATGAAAGTGTTTACTATGTCCATGCGAATTCTTGCAATTTGACGAGTCAACACGCATGACGCTTGCAAATTGCCATTGCTGACTGCCTGCGACATATCTATCATTACATTGATTGTTTGACATAGTTTGAGGAAAATATCTTGGGCCCATCCTGCTAAATGGCAGATATTAAGTAGCTGCATGGAATTGACTGCAGTAAGGTAGCGTAAGCAATAGCTTTTTTATTTGAAGATAGAATGTTCATACGTTAGGATTATTTTAAGGACAATGGATGTTTTCTATCACGGCGTTGAGTTCAAGAGCTTTTTCAAGATTGGAAGTTATTTTCAGAGGAAGCTATGAAATTTAAGGATCGTGAAGTTGAATGGAAACCAAGAAATTGAAACGAAAAATTAAAGCAAACTAAGAAATTTAAGGATCGCGAAATTGCGGACATCAAAAATCCCCTCTGCATGTTAGAGCTTGATGAAATATTCTTCAAAATAAATATTTAACTGCATTTCATGAAAAAAAAAAAAAAAAAAAAAAAAAAAAAAAAAATACTGATGGCTCTAGTAGGTTATTGCGTATCACAATCGCAACGTTTTAAAATGTCCAATTTTATGTTTTCTCTTAATTTGTTTTTTTTTTTTGTTTGTTTGTTTTTTTTTTTTTTAAAGAAAAGTCAAACCTAAAGATCTTCTTGACATTTTCTGTGAATGAATTCAACAGAAAGAAGAAAGTTCACACAAAATTCCGAGCAAAACTGGATGTTTTAGTTGAGGGGAAAAAATTATAACAAATAAAATAAAATGAAATAAAATGTAATGAGCCCGAGCGGAAATTCGTGACGTCACAGCAGCATTTTTAGATCGTATAAGATAATTGGAGGGATTTTGGCAACGTTTGAATTATAATACGTGGTTCGTGCCTCAAGCTCGGTAGAGAGAGGCTTCGGACCTATGCGTTCATTATTCACGGGCCCCATTGGAACGGTGATCCGATTAATTAACCGTGATTTATCGCTTCGGCAACTTAAGTTTAGTCGGGAGCTTTCACGCGAATGAAAGAAGGCCGCCTCCCCCGATTTGACGATTTGAAGACGAGTCGAACGACCGAAAACTTCCTCCGAATCGGCCTCCCTGATCGGCGCCGCCATTAAATCCGGTTGTAAAACGCTTTTTTATTGGAACTCACCCCGCCGACTCGTGTGATTTTTCTCTCGAGTTATTTTTAATACCGTTTGAGAGGGAAAAGAAAGTAAATTATATGCTTGTAAGGGTGGAGATCATTTTTATCGCCGATTTGAATTCTTCTACAACGAGAGGACATTACTCTATCTTCAACCGGACACTGCGCCGCTGCTCTCTCTCCTCCTGATGACGGGGTTAAAAATGGGCGGAGATTATCTGTAGGGAGCCAAAAGCACCGTCACTTTCGGAGATACATCCTCTTTTATAGGATGTCCTTACTTTCGGCAAGCAACGCATCGATTTGTGTTGAAATCTTGGGAGGAAAATGATAGAAAAAATCGCCTTCAATTCTGCCTATAGGCAAAAAAACGTACCGCAAAGCACGAATAGTTATCAACTCAGTTGTGTGTCATCTCTGTCTTTTGCTCCTTTTTTTGTAGGGAAACTTAAAGGCCAATTGGTAGGGAACCGCCAAACCACATACCTTGAAAAACCTGCTTTTTTCGTGGAGAAAAAAGTATTATCCCTTAAAATAGATCCTTTGAAATTAAACGCCTTTAAACTCACGTCTCTTGTGTTACCAACGTGCATCACTCCAGAACATGGTGGTAAACATGAGCAGAAACTGCTCGATGTTCGAGACTTCAGTGAAAGTTTCATTTATAACTAAGCCATTTTTCAGACACCACGTTCCTGCAACGGTTGCACCAAATTCTCACCAAGGCTTTCTCTAACAGAATGTAGAGAAGAGTCTCTTCATACGCGTAATTAGAGTAATTTTCTGGATGCGGTTTAGCCGCTGCCATTCTATCATTTTGAGGAAAAGTCTGGGTCTTCCTGGTACAAAGGATGTTTAGGGTGAGGGGGTATCTCCTTGAAAATTGTGGGGAAATGAGCTCTCTTAAATGCTTACTGTGGCTAATCTTACTTCAATTTGGCCGCATACAAATGTACATGCCACTCTACAATTGGACGTATTTCTATCAAACGGACCTAAGCGCCATGGGGTGAGGAAGGTAGAGGGGGGCTTGAATTGGCGCCGGAATCGGGCGTCCGGCTTATTCCGTCCTTTTACTCGCAATGCTTTTCCATGGCGCTTAGGTCCGTTTGACAGAACGGGCTATCCGGGATTCTGAATTCCTCAAAAGGAACTCAAATTGGCGCTTAGTTCCGTTTGATACACGGAAAAAACAAGACTAGTGTTGAGCACTACTGGCCGTTTAGTGGGGAGTAGTTGAGGGCTGGCGTCTAAGCGCTGTACAGCTCAACACCGGAAGGCAGTACAGGTGGGCACTGAACATCAGTAGTGCCAATCAGATGCTGCGAGACGCAGTTGCGCTTAACAGGTGTAAATTCACCCAATGGGTTACGGAGTCACCATAGCCTGGTGGTAACGCGCTGGTCTTCCGCCGGCGCAACATGGGTACGATCCCAGGTGGAGGTGTTTCATATTTTACACTCGCTCCAAAGTCACTTTAGGGCTTGGCACTACTTCTTTCTTAGTGACCCAGTCTCGAGCTGTTTAGTGTCCAGCACTACTCTGACTTGGTGGCTCCATTTGACCTAACCCTCGTTAGTGTCCAGCACTAACGTGTAGGTCCCAACCCTAAACTCGTTTTTTCCGTGTAGAAATACGTCCAATTGGTCCTCGAAAAATATCTCAGACTTTTTTCTTTTTCTAGTGTATCATTGAATGAGGACATTGTCATTCATTTCATGGTGTGGAGGAGGGATTGTAATATTCCAAATTCTTGGAGAGCCAGGCTCACCCTGAGGGGGGGAGGGGGGCATGGGCTAACGTCCATGGGTCTCTGTTGGTCTCTGGTGCACCCAAAATCCTAATTCAACCACTAAAATCGCGTTGAGCGAGATGGATTCCAAGAAGACCGGACTGAAAACTGCAGCACGACCCCATAGAATACCTACACGTGATCATGAACAATTAGAGCGAGCGGATAATCCATCTAGGCTCCGTCCATGGGTCTCTATTAGTCTCTGTGGCACCCAAAATCCTAATTCAACCAATGAAATCGCACATAGCGGGAGTAATTTCAGAGAGACCTGACTGAAAACTGCAGAACGGCCCCTTAGAATACCTACACGTGATCATAAACAATTAGAGCGGGCGGATAATCCATTTTAGGTCGCGTGCGAACACCTTCGTTTGTTTTAGGTTATCCCTTAATCGAACCCGTCGACTAGAGGGCTAAGCAAATACTCGAGGATGCGGGCCTTTTCGGTGCTCCTCATTTGCATGTCTGCGAGCCCTGTTCCCTCCGGAGGCAGGAAATTGGCAACAACGATCGGGGTGATGTGATTTTGCATGTGAAAGGATTTCAATTATCACTGATGCTCCCAGCCTGGTAGTTTTCAATTTATTGTTTCAATGCGGCCGCGGCGATGTGGTGTCTGCCGTCGAGTTTCATACTGTTACTCTCAGGCACCGACAACGCTAGCCCGTATTGATCCTCATCCCTATCACCGACTCATCCCATCTGCTAATCGCGCCAAGTGTCTATGCTAGGGGGATTAAAATTGCTAAACTGACGTTATCGTATCTGGAAAAATATGTACTTTGTCCGCGCACAAAGTACTTGAGCAAATTAAATCAACTTTCCTTTCTTGCTTGAAATTAAAACCACATGAATCGTTGTTTGTGATCCTCGTATCTTTGCGAGGGTATTTTGAATATCGATGGTTGAAGTAGAAAAAAGTGTTCGTGCAAATCTCAACTGTAACTCTTCAAAATCTGCGCTGTTGTTTTATTTTTTAGTTCACAAGAAAAGATCAAAGGGAGAACAGCTCAATTGCTCGAGATACGTTGATTTCTCGATGCCATGAGATGAGCAGCGAAACCTTTACCTGTAGAGCTCCCACGCAACGTCGTCGGCCCGTTTAGCTATGTCTCAGTAACACGAATGTGACATAATTTTTTGTTCACGATTGCTTCATTTTTGGGCGTGGTTAATAAAATGAAATTAAATCAATTACAAAAGTTGAGTGAAGGTAATATTTCTCCTTGATACTTTCAATAGAATGGACCTGGTGTCAATACCTACTGAGGTATCGGTATCACGTGATAGAGTTCAGAACTGAAGGGGTTTTTCGATTGAGGATGCGATAAAACCTGAATATATTTGGATCGGTAGCGCTCATCATTTCTAAATTGACGTTGTAAAAATTGAACGGATGGTTTCAGGACATTTTGTCAACGAATTTTCGTCTAGTAGTTTACGCCCACATGTAAAATAAGCAACGGTGACTTGGTCCAAGCGTTATATTTTAGTCGGTATGTAAAATTATATTGACAATATGGAAATGAGAAATTGAGAGAGAAAGAGGTGTTGTTACGGTTGCTCATTTTATAAATGAAATGCGTTCTTACTTTCTCCTTTTGAATAATCTTTTTAAATTGTTATTGGTGAAAATTTGGTTTTATTTCTATCCTTAAAATATTCGATGTACAATATATACCTTATATATGTATAGGTACTTTTTTGTTTATTTTTTTATTCTTTTTTTACGAAATTATTACTTCATTTTGAAAACATTTATATTTTTAAAACGTGACAAATATTTGGAAAACCTTTTCCAAGCAACATTAATCTCAAGAAGCCGCAGTTGTGCCGACAGAAACTGCAAAAATGAATAAAAGAGGGGAAAAAACCAAGAAGCATGCAATCTTTAGTTTTAACCTATTTGTACATCGATCTTTTAGAGTCAAATACGTCAAATTTTGAGCGTTTGGTTGCGCCTACACCTCGCTGCAGCACAATAAAAGCACAAAATGTAAAAGAAAAAATTGAAGTACTTTGAAAATCATTAAATTTGACACGGAATCACCAATATTTAAAAAACACACATTAAATTATTATTCTTCTTTGATAAACTGATATGTATTTTTTTCCCATCAATTCAAAGAGAATAATCAATGCAGAGTGTGTAAAAATGTTAAAATCCTGAGTTGAAAAACGCTGACTATGCGAGTATAAATATTAAAGCCTAAGAGAGCGGAAAGGCGTGCTGCCAGCGCGAGAGGCTCACTGGCACCTACAAACCTAAGTGGATACGCATTGCACAATGCTTGAAGTATCCACTTAGGTTTGTAGGCGCTGGCCGCCCGCCCGCCGTGCGGCGGCGCGGCGCCTGAAGCAACAGAGGTTTTGCACAGTAATATGCGAAATTGAACGTATTAAGAATGACAGGCATCCATTAAAAGTACAGATCTTTCCTCGCAAAATAAATCAAGATACTTATCCCACACTGGAAAAATCTAAGAGCCTTTAGCTGAGGCAAATATAGAGGTTTATCCGGTTCAGGTATAATAAGGTAGGAAGTTCTTGAAAGATAATTAAGTTCTGTTACACCAAAGAGGTGTAGAGAATTTTAGTGAATTTTGTCTCATGGAATTGACGCTCCCCCATTTTTACCAAAACTCTCAACTATATATTATTCGCCGTTGGACCAAACAGACAAAACAAAAAAACAAGCAAACCCTCATTCTTCCAAGACATTTCACATTTTCACCCAAAAACGTCGTGAGCAACTATCGTTTGTATTTACATGTGGGCCAGTTAACTTTGGGTCTCAACAGGCACGTGGACCAAAACTCCCGTGCCAAAAAAAACGCGTGGACGTAAATTACTGGAAAAAACAGGTGCGCGGACAAAAAATCGTTGACGAAATGTCCTATAACCGAACGGATTGATAATGCTGTTTTGACGAATGGTTACATGTATTTTGAGAAAAAGCACATAAAACAATTTCGAATTAAACCGGATTTCAGACGGTTTGAGTTCAAGTAACGTGGTTTTGAGAATAATGCGTTTTAAATATTCTAATCTGTATTGTACATGGCTTGAAAATTTTCGGGTCGAAGTGCAGCTCTTGCCAACATGAAAATTACTCAAATAAGTTACTTTTTGGAAAATGGCATAAAAACTGTTGTCTGTCCCAAGGCTCGAGGTCCGATTTTAAACCTATTTTGATATGCATCGCACTCCTAAATAATGTTGCCTTGCACCGACTGCGGTTTTAAGAGTCTCTTTTCCCGTGGACGTTTACATTATTCAGATGAATAAAAGAACTGTCCGGATCCACCTTAATTGAAACATGAATTATTTCAGGTTTGTTCGAGAGGCAACCGGATTCAATGTAGACATGCGCATTGGTATTCACACCGGCAATGTTCTTTGCGGCGTGCTTGGACTCAGGAAATGGCAGTTTGATGTATGGAGTGATGACGTCACATTAGCAAACCACATGGAGTCCGGTGGCGTTCCAGGGTAAGTGATTAGATTACCTGTCTGGAGTAGGGATGTCTCAGGAGCAGTCGAAAATTCCACAAAATATGAAATTTCATCCCGCTTTATCAACACATGTTTTTATTTTGAAATTGTAAACACTTAAATCTTGTTCAGGAGTTGATTTCAGACTTCTCGACCTGTGCTTCGTTTCCCTCGTGAAATTTTGAAGAGAAGAGATTTTATGGAATGGGCTCATCTATGTCTTGTGCCACACATGCAAAATGTTTCATTCCATATAATTTTATTTTCCATGGAATTTCAACGATTTTACTGGAACCGCGTATGCATCTCAAAACAATTATCCGAGAATTCAATGAGAAATGTTGACATTTGATTCATGATTTTTCTTCAATAATTTTAAAATTAAAATCCTACTATTTTTAGGCGTTTTGTGGCATATTAAGTTCATTGCAGGGTTTGAAAAATTAAATTACTGAAATTTCACGAAATTCCACGGCATTTCATTTTATATAGTTTCATGAAATTTTGCATCTCTGCTGGAGGCCTATCGTGGCATGCACGATGATGGCTTATTAATAACTTTCTCCTAAGATTTTGAAGCATCTGGATTGAAGCACCTGGAAGTTTGTAGGAACTGATTGATCATTTTTGAGGGTACGAACTTTACACCTTTACTACTCTTGTTAAATTTGACATATTTGGGCAATTTCTTCGTCAAAATGTTTATAAAACACGTAAATACATATTTTAACGCTAAGTATTAAAATTTTAGCGCTTGCTTTAGTTTTTAAGTGAAGAGGTTTTGCGAGACATTTTTGAAAAAGTTTTAAGAAATTCGACTAGTAATAGAGCACAGGAAATTGAGTGCAATAAAAACAAACAGCCAACTTGCAAAAAAGGCAATGAGACATTAAATTCGCAACATCTTAAGCCATGAGCCAGCTTTCCAAAGTTTCACGATCAATAAGTCTTACAATTAGTGAGACTAATAAGTTAAGTTCTGATACTCCATTTTTAAATGTATTTTTGAGTGAGTACTCAGAATAATCAACATTTTTAAGAATAATATTTTACTTGTATTACACTTGCATGCTCCTCCAGACTCTTTAATTCTTATTCCATACAGAAATTCCCACATCTTTTTAGAGATAAAATGGAAAATTTACTTAATTCAAACGGAGTTCAGTTGAAACTGGCTCCATTCATGCTTTGATGTTTATTTCACTGAAAGTTACATATTTTTAAAAAATTACACGTAATATATTTCCGCATTTTTTATACCACAGAGAGACTTGTGTGTTATCGGTAGATTGGCTAGTTTGCCGAAGAGTTTCAGGAATAACCGACCATGCAGAAATTGGCTATTATTTTTTCTAAGAGTGTTAGGCATTACAGATCCTGTGGAAATATAACAAAATGTATGTCACAGGTAGTCAAGGATCTCGGGCAATTTGCAAGTCACTAGTTATTAAAAGAAATACTCATACGTAGGAATAAAGATAATAAGATAGTCCTGGTTTTTATTTTACCTTGAATCGAAAATTTTTTTTCTCCATGAATACATAGTTAATACTGTTATTTTCACTCCTTCATGATCTTGGTTCAGTGCGGGTCGGATAGGCATCTAAACTAACTGGGTGGCGAAGCGTTTAGTGTCACCGGTAAATGAAGGCACCCCAAATTGAAACCGCGTGCTTTTGAAGTCCTCTCGCAATAAAAATAGCACCAAAGAGGTGTCGATGCGAAAAGTACGACAATATACGCGCTCTAGAGCTCACAACTGCATTTTTTAAAGATCCAATTTTGCAACAGCTTGTTGGGCCCTGATTGGATGCTCAAAACACCTACTTCGTCAACAGACAAGCCAAACCGTTCGCGAGGTTCGTTAGGGGCTGACGAACGAAGATTTACTTATTCCTCGAAATTAAACTCCTCTTTTTAAGGAGGCACTAATGATTTCAATTCATTTAATTTTCTCATTGCCGAGTGAAGAAACGTTAATTTACCTTCCTCGATGCCGCCAAGTCTACGGAGCCCGACTTCAAACACGATGGGACAAGGCTCGCGTTTCCCTTTAAGATTAGATTCCTCAGCGCTCGCCTTGCGCCTGGGGATCCTTGGTGGTAAAAGCATTTTCAGTCGTGGATGATACGGAATATTGCAAATACAATGAAAGGCTGTTAACCCCCCGGAGAACACCCTTCCCCTCTCCGTCTTCTATTTCCCGCGCCCCTCCCCTTCCTCCACCCCGAGTGTACTCGGATCGGTTGACTAGACCGACAGAAGTGGCGTTGACGGTATTTACCCCTTCCTTAATTTGAAACCTTTTGTGTAAAAATGGCGTATTTGCATTGCATTCTGACTGGGGAATCCGTTCTTTTTGCTTCATTCGTTTGAGGAAACTACGGGGCCATGCAAGCACCTCGGGCCGCGGGTTTTCTGCCTCATTATTCAGGATGACTGACAACTTTTATTGCATAGACTTCCCTGTCATTTTTTTCAGCTTTGATTTGAGTCGCGTTAAAACAATTAGAAAACGGAAACACTTTTTCTCCATCTCCACCGGTGAGAGAATCACTAGATGGAATGAGAATTGGACTGCATTTTGCAACGCCAAACTACGAAGTCTGACTTACTCGTAAAAACACGTATGTGCATAGGGAAACTAATGGTAGATACGTTGTTTTTAAACTGAGCCAGAAATTATAGTTCCGGATTGCAAATTTCAGTCCAATTGAAAATTCTGTATAGCGCTTGGACTGTTCAACTAAAAGTTTTGGGAAAAAATGCGAGAGTAATTTCTTTAAGGGGAATCAGTCTTGGCTGGACTACGTTTGTGCAAGGCCGGATTTACGTACTTGCCGCCCATGGGCCGCTAGTATTTTGCCGCCCCCTTCTCATTCGATTTGAAACATCAATGAAAACCATCAAATGAACGTGCCAGCGGGGGAGGGGTGCATAAGACGCGATTACTGGTGTTGAACACATTTTTTGGGAAAGCCCTGTCAACATTTCCAGCAAAAGTTCACGGAACTTCGCGCGAAAGTTAAGTTTCGTAAACCTACCTCTGTGTGGACAAGGCCTTCCATTCATAGGAAATGAACGAAAAAATTATGAAAGAACAAACATAAATGTGGATTAATGATTTTAACTTCCGCCGCCGCGCCTCGCAGACCGCATTGTGTTTGCCGCAATGCGTGAGGTATTCATGCATTCTTGTAGGCGCTATCCGTTTCACGCTGTCCGCAATGACTGCACTGTGTTTGATGCGACGCGTGAAGTATTCGTGCAGTCTTGTAGGCGCTAATATGTGTTACATGCTGATCGCCGCGCCGAGGGCTTCTCCTTTTCATCTCAAGTCCTTGTCATCATTTCTCTCCAGGTAAGTCGCGCCGTTCCAGGCCAAATTGCGTGTTTGGTTTCTCTCTTAACTCGACTAATTAAAGGTGCTTTCTCTTGTATTCCTGAAAGACGACCAAAGTAGAAAGTACTATACTCTCAGAAAATTAGAGCGATTTTGTCGCCTTTCCTAATTTGTAATTTTGCCTTCCAAATCCGAATTTTTTTTATATCTACATTTAAAAAAATTGCAAAATTTGCCGCCCCCTATAGATTTGCCGCCATGGGCCGCGGCTTATGTGGCCACCCCCTTAATCCGGCCCTGCGTTTGTGTAGGGCAGCGTGAGTCATCTTTATTCTACTATCTCATTTTTCGTGAGTCTCCTGAAAGCCATGCCATGCGAGAGGTTATTTGAATTAGGAGCAGTTTAAAGTAACTTTTTATGCGGCTCACCAATAGAGGTGCATCAGAATTTGTCACTTTAAATTTCATCTAAGTTCAACAGGAACTGAGGCTGAAACAACAGGCTGAAAGTACACAATGGTTTTATCGTTATTTGACTTTACTGGCGGTAACATATTTTTGCCGCTTAGCATGAGTTTCAGAGATATGTGTGACCACAGCTCGGTTTGGTGCACTGTGCGGCGGTTTCTCAGTGCAAATAAGATTGTTAAGTCGAGTTTCCCCCGCTATTTACAGCTCGTCCCTCCACTGACGAAAGAACGTATCATCATTTTCACGTAAACCGTAGAAAGCACGGAGTTTTACCACCGAATGGGTTCATTTTTAAGTATAGTTACGCTTTCGTGACAACGGAGTGACGTATTTTGCCCCTGGCAGAAGTCTGCTCATAAAATATCCTCGTTAGTCGGCGGAAATGCCTCACGAGCTTCGATGTTTTGATCGGATCCTGTAAATTTTGCTGAGGACGCGAGGTTCCTCCTCTCGCGGAATGTCTTACACATGGGAGAAAAGAGAGAAAAAAGAGGGGAAATAAGATTGGATATCACTGTAGTTTCATTCACGAAACACGCATTGCGCATTGGAAATCTATATCAGTGCAGGTGCACTGTAAGGATCCAAAATATTAAACCTGCGAGGGATTGAATTGCATTACTGCCGTGCTATGGAAGAACGCCGTATGAGCCATCAGGCGTTGTCAAATTTCCTTTAATAAAACACGGATCTCCTGGTAAACTCATGAGTATTTTCCTTCCATCTTTTTTAGGTAATTTTGTTCGTAATTTCATCTAAAGCTCCTAAAAATTTCAAGGAAAAATATTCATGACATTCCTCAGAAATGAACATTTCATCGGAGGAAATTTGGCAACTCTTGAATGTTCATACGGCGTTCTTTCTTAGCACGGCAGATTATAGGTGAACGTCACTAAGCAGCAGAGCACTACTCACATTTGAGTTTTGAAAAATGACGTAAGTGCTGTAAGTGTGTTTCTAGGACTGGTAATATGCTGGTTCAGGATGCATAGGCAAAGAGAGAATGTGGGGGGGGGGAGGGGGGGGGGACGCTTCCTCGATGCCGAAACAAGCGGAGCAAACAAAAACGAATCAAGGCTTCATCGAATACTAAATTCCAGCAGGTGTTTTTAACTCTTCTGTGGGTAGATTAGTTTTCCGAAAGCAATTCCGACTTTTAAACCAGATAGTAGATTTACACCGTATAGTAGACCTGATTCATCTGCTGAAACGTTAAAGCAAAAACGCTGTATCTATACCACTAAATACTATTCAACGTTAGTCGTCAAGGAATCTTCAAGGGGTCGACCAAAACTAAACAAATCTAGCCTCTGTAGAACATAAATTAAGCTACCTAAATTCATTTAGGATAATTTAAAAAAAAAAAAAAAAAAAAAAAAAAAAAAAAAAAAAAAAAAAAAAAAAAATCCAATCGTATAGAACCATTTAATGATGATAAAATGAGATGTGTTGTGTTAAACTTTTCGAGACGGAAAGCTAAAAAACAAGCATATTTTCTAAAAAAGCTAGATGTTTTTTTACACTGATACATATTTTGAATGTCATACATATTTGGATACCTAGTCCACCTGAACGCGTAACAATATCAGAGAAATCCCCGTTATATCTCTTGATTGATGATGTCACCCATGGGTTCGCAGTACACTATGGTTTCTTTTACTTCAGCCTCATCAATAATACACGCAGGCCAATCGCTCAACTAAACTAGCGTGAGATTTTACACATCCACTCTAGTTTTTCGACAAGCTACAGTTTATTAAGTTTGGTTCTCTGGCTCTGGAGAAAGCACGGATTTTCCATACACAACTCATCCTCCCACGGACTCACGTACCCACTTTTCACGCGCTGCATTATTAAGTTAGTTCAACGATTTTCCCTCTGTGCAAATATGAATGCTGGGGACAAAATCCAAACAGCGCTCGAGGAGGCAAACTCTCAGCTTCCCAACAAGCTACAACGGCTCTTATTTTAACTTGGTTTTTTGATATGAGGGAGTGGCCTTCCTCTTAGCTTTTCTCTACAAAATCCGCCGCGAGGAAAAATGGCGCGAGGAAAAATGAGACATAGAAATTAACGTTCGAAGTCGATGAAAGCTTATATCGATTTCCGATGCAACAGATTTCTCATATACACGGAAAAAAATGGACTGCTGATTTAGCAATTTTTTTTTTTTTTTTTTTTTTTTTTTTAATTCATGTAATCAAAATAACGATGTACAAAATATAACTCTAGACCTATATGGTCTTTTAAGTCTTAAATTTATCTTATATATTAAATATAAATACACATATACTGCTTTTACATGGATAGATAGAGATAACAGAAACTACTTTAAATAGAGTAAATTGGAGTAAAATAGAAAAATCCGTGACTGTTAGTGGCAAAGAAAACTAATGGACGGTGAATTGGCAAGAGAACTGTAGAATGGTATGTTTCGTGGCAAGCAGGCCAGATCGAAAAGTGGACACAGAGGAGTGTTCACAGGAATATAGAGACTAAATGCGGGATATTAAAAGAACAAAGAAAGATAAAAGGTAAGTAGAAAAGCAGGAAAGCTTATATCGATTTGCGATGTAACAGATTTCTCATTTACATGGAAAAAATGGATTGCTGATGCAGCAATTAAATTGTTAAAAAAATATGTCCGACATGTTTCAAATGTACTATGGTTAAATCAGTATTTTTAATTGTAAAATCTACATTGAAATATCTCCGACACTTTTTTTAACTACAAAATGGTTATATCAGCAATTTCATTTTGTTTTTTTCGTGTATCACATTTTTCTCGAAGGAAAACCAATGTCTTTACTTCCCGGAAGTTTGATGATTTTTCTTCATCCTAAGCATAATATTTTGCGAAAAGTTTAAAAAATGGCGTGTATCAGTCATTCCTCAAAATGTAAAATAGCAGCAGAGATTATGAAACTTCTCAATCGATTTAGATGTTCTCTGATTTTCACAAATAATGTCCCCTCCCTACGCATGTGATAGTACAATAATTTGTGCTCGTATAAATAATCGAAGATACAGTCATGTTGACGCTGGTCTGGTTTTACTAAGCCTAAAACCACTCAAACTTTTCGAGACATTTGTAACGTTAAAAATGGGCCCCTCGGGAGATAAGTTCTGTGAGAGAATTTCTGTGTTTTCTCGGAAACCCGTGAGTGAAATGCTTAAAACTTTTATTTATTGGGAAGTCACGAAAATGTGCGTCCAACATTCTTTTCTTTTTATCTAAGGCGTTCGTTGTTGATGAAGAAGCGAGTTATTTAAAACCTACCTTTGCACCGCATGATTTTTTTAAAAAAAAGTGAATACCTATTCATATTGACAGGTGGAATTGCAGAGTTTCAACGCTAAATTAGGTATTTTATTATGATGAGGACCAGAAAGCTTATCTGCTGTTTCAAGAAATCATACCGTATGAGTCTTCAGGCGTTGCCAGATTTTCTTTAATAAAATGCGAATTTAAGGAGAACATTTTGAATATTTTTTTTCAAATTATTAGGCGATTCTGTTCGCCGTTTGATCTGAAATATCTGAAAATGTCAAGGAAAAATATGAATAACTTTCCGTAAAAATACACGTTTATCTGGGGAAATTTGGCAACACTCGAATGTCCATACGGCATTTTTCCTTAGCACGGTAGTTATACGGTAATGATGATTGAAAATGAGTCATTTTGATTGGAGGCACGAGCCACCTTTGACAAGTACAAAAACGAGCGATGGAGTATCAACAAAGCGCCGCGATTATTATCAAATCGAGCAAGTTCCAAAGTTCCGTTAGAGCCCACTAATTTTCAAAGTTGCCGCGGAAACCGCGGTGCGTGCGGGCGTGCCGCGAAGCTCAAACTATACTTAACCGCGTCATAACTTTCACGATGAGTCGGATTCCAACACTCGACTCGAATGATTAAGATCCCCATCAGGCGCCTTGGGCTTTTATCCCTGTCTTCGGCCTTGTCTCTGCCCGCGCCATTCTGCTGTGCTATAAGAAAAACGTCCTGCAGGCCAATTATTGAAATTGATAGACAAAGCTATAGACAAAGAAGACAAAAGAGATATGGAAGGATCCTATTGGTGGAGGCGGGTGGTTGCAATGGACAAAGGAGGTAGGTAATAGACTAACTAACGGCAACCCATGAAGGACCCGATAGTTAGTCCATCATTTTCACCCTTTGTCTATCGGAACCACCCATTTCAACCAATAGGATCGCTCCATACTCCCTATGTCTTCTTTGTCTATAGCTTTGTCGATCAATTTCAATAATCGGCCCGCAGAGGCCTTTCGAGCGTCGCCAACAGGGTGCCTACTGGTCTGGAAAATCCTGAAAGTCCGGAAATAGTACTGATTTTTAAGAAGCGGTCCGGCAGTACTGAAAAATTACGGATATCCCGCAAGAAGGTCCGGAATTTTCCGCCGCATACCTCGCGTGTTTCTTTAGACAACCTGGAAAGTAGGCAATCCCTTGCGCATTGATTTTTGGTGCAGTGTTTGCCTGCTAAATCGCGATTGTGTGGTCCCTTAGAAAAGATAAAATAGGAGCGTACTTAAATAGGGAAATGGTAACGCAACGGTAACCGCACTGCGTTTGGCGCAATGCGTGAAGTATTTCTGCACTCTTGTAGGCGCTCAAATGCAGGCGCGATGCGTGAAGTATTCCTGCACTCTTGTTGGCGCTCATATCGACGGCGTAAGTTCGCAATCACATATCTCGTTTGCTGTGTCTGAAAATCTCTGCCTCTTTATATTATTTTTTAAAACAGAACAAATTGACATCGTTCCTTGAAGTTTTTGCAGAATTTTCTTCGCAAAGAGAAGAAAAATCACGGCAGTTTTAAAGAATTGCCGTGGAGTAGTTTTCCGTTTAAAAAATAAAGTATGACGAAGTCTGCGACGTCGCAAACCGAGTTATGCGATTGCCGACTTAAACCGTCGATATGCGTTTCGAACTGATGCGACCGGCGCGGCGATACGTGCACTCACACTTTGACCATCGATGTATTTCCTTTGGTGCATTATAACTCCTATGGTCCACAATGGTCCATAATTTTGTATCCGGTTTTTTGATCCATTGGAATTATACGCTGAAAACGATAAACGCATTTAAAATGTGAGGAAAGACATGTTCATGCTTGTCAATTGAGTGGCTTTGGAGGACAATGCACACAAGTGCAGTTTTATTTTAAAAAAATTGAGATATTAATGATTCCCAGTAAAACTAGTCTTCACGAATATTTTGTGAAAAATTCGCTTCCAAATTCCAATTTTCGAGCACCAAAAAGTCAGTTTAAACTTTCTTCCCGCCACAATGCCCCACGAAATTTCGAAACTTCGAACACGTATTTCTTGAAATGGCAAAAACTGCATTTATGCGCCTTGTCCTCCAAGCCCCTCAATTCAAACTTCAGTATTGACAACCGCCTAAATTTTTCTAGGGGAACGTATTGGGAAATTATTCCGGCAACCCAATTTTGTTTTTCTTTCAGACGTGTCCATATCACGAGGGCAACATTGAACCAGCTAAATAACAAATTTCAAGTTGAGCCTGGAGACGGACACAAGAGGGAGGCATACCTAGCCGATCACAAAGTAGAAACCTACTTAATCATACCTCCATCGGTGAGTTCCGATTTACTTTTGAACGCATGCATTCAAACCGCAAGAGAATATCCTTGTGAACTATCAAGTGTAGTTAGAAATCAAGTATCATGATTAAATCATGATACATTTCAAGCACCCCTCCTGCATCGTACTACTGAGCTGCTACTAATCTTCCGAAAGACTTCTAGAAACCGTTTGGATGATTAAAAATCGACCGATTTTATTTCAATTACATAAAAAGGGTATTTTTCATTTTCATGCTGGCTATTGTTAGGCAAGACAGCCGCAAGTGCTATCTTCTGCATGCTTTCGTGGTTGCGTTTTGCACACACACAGCGAACACATTTTCAGGTTGAAAATTGGCATAAAAGGGCGGCACTTTACTTTAAAGCACTGGTTTTATTGGCTCTCTGGAGGAATAGTGTCACTTACTGCTGTCTTGCCTGAAACTACGTCATTTGTTGCGCATTTACGGCTTTCTCATATGTCTCGTTTTGATACAATTAAAATCAATTTTGCAACTATCTCAGTGATTTCATCTAAAAGAGATTAGACGAATTTTGAGGTAAATTCGATTTCGAAAATTTGACACTTACTGCTCTCTTCGCTATCACGACAGCTTTGCTCTTTCTTGGCAGGACAGAGAGTAATGTTCCTCTGCATGAAAATGCGACTAGTGCTCCGCAAGCCGTAAACTCGGAAAATGCGGCCACTAACTTTTGGGATGCAGGTGAGAGGAGTCGGACGTGTGAACAGAAGTTTTTGAATCCGACATCTGCGTTATTAAATGTTGAGACACACTCGACAGAAAGGGGCAGGCAGGGATTTAGGTGCGGATGGGGGAGGGGCGACTCCTACAAAGTCCCGCTGTTCGCTTTATCTCATTTCACGATTAAACCGGTCGATGCTGAAACCGCGCACGTCCATTTTCCGATGGGCCCTCGCATGACAGCATTAATATGGAATTTAGGGGTCATCAGATGCTGGAATTGCTATATTTTAACATCGACCGAGCCAATTGTCAAGTCAGAGAGTGCCATAATATTCTGGGTAGTTGAGGATGCGCTTTCGTCCTCGTTAGCGGCGACAAGTGGAATTCTAAATTTTCCGAACTTTTTCCGTTGGAGCTAGTTCGGCGAACCGCAGTTTCAGTTTAGATGAAACTAGCCTCAAACTCTAACATGATTCATTCGCACTGCGTGTACTTTGCTTCGATGTGTCGGGAAAATTCAGCATTCTTTTACAGCTTTCATTCTTAAAACCTATTATACTGTATATTTTTTCGTTTTTGTTTTTTGACGTATGGACTACGGGCATGTCTGTCGGCTTTGTGCGTGAAGAAGTAACACTTTGTACATTTGATTAATGTAAGCTGTGTCTATCGATAAAGATAGACGTGTCTAGACTTAGAAGGTATTGCCGTCAATCCCAATTTGGATTTAGAGATTCTTTGGCCGGTGATGACGTAATCTAATGGTTCAATTTATGACGTCATTTAGGTGGGCATATGTGGACTTATAAATGTTCGCAGTGCATGAAAATTTGAACTTCGATACAAAATTTCGAACAATATTATTCGCCCTACTCCCTGGCCATCGATATCGTTATTAGAAGCACACGTTTATGACGTCACGTAAATCCTGTTGATATTATTGTTCTTCCTAATCTAAAACTTTAAGTTAAAATAAAACTGCAATGATTTTCGAAATGATATAATTATATTACAAATTAAATGTCACCCATCGAATCTTCGATACTTATACTTTCTGTAGGAGTTGATTAAAGTTGTGCATGTCATACTAGAACTTAAAATTTTTTGTGACTATTCTTCATAAAATTTTAAAGATGAAACATATAATCTGACATATAAACATATATACCGTATGGGGGACTGTTGTCACAGGTATAGCAATCCTGCGGACCCCAGCTGGTAGCCCCTGCCTTAAAGGGGATAGTGGAGATGGTCACCGGCCTCTGGGCGTATGAACCACCTGCTAGAAGGGCAGACAGGGCTCTGAGCTGAAGTGAAGGCAACCTGTCTAGGAGAGGCAACTCCGAAATCAAACCCTGGTCCTCCAGGTTGGGGGTTGAGTCATCGGGCTGACTCCCCGGTACTTGTAAAAGGTTTTACTGTCAAAAGACCTAACGTAACAAGCCTCGGTACCACTGGAAACAAACGGACACGTCGACAAAAATTAAGAAAACGGACATTGATATTTGGGACGTGGAATGTCCAAGGCATTTCGAATAAGCTACCGGAAGTGATATCGGAGGTCCAGAAGCTTGAAGTGGATGTCGCTGTTCTTACTGAGACCAAGAAGAAAGGGCACGGGTCAGAGAATTACGGTGACTATGATCTATTCTACAGCGGCGTGGCCAAAGATCAGCGTGCTCAGCAAGGAGTAGCAATACTCATGCGGAAAAGCCTACGTAAGTTTGTGGGCACCTGGGAGGCCGTCAACCAGCGACTTATCAGAATGAACCTCAACCTATACGGACATAAGATCACGCTGCTCGGAGTGTACGGTGTAAATGATGATGCCACTGTCGCGTGTAAGGACCAATTTTTTGAAGATCTGAATGATGAAATTCTGAACGTTGGTGCTGGCAGGGAGGTCATTCTTATGGGTGATTTGAACAGCAGAACGGGACGAAGAGTCAACTGTAAAGTTGTCGGACCGTTTGGAGAGGATGCTGTTAATGATAACGGTGATCGGCTCATCTCAATTTGTACTCAAAGTGAGATGAGAATTTTGAATGGCTTTTTCCAACACAAAGACATCCATAAGTATACCTGGGTCCAGCCAACGCGAGGATTGAAATCCATCATCGATTATGTGATTGTTAAGCACTCTACTAAGCTGAAATTGCAGCAAGTTAGAGTGTGCAGGGGACTGTCTTGCGGCAGTGACCATCATTTCCTCCGAGCAGATATAGCGTTTCCCGTTAAAGGAACTAAGGATGTAGAGCCAGTGCCTGAACAACAGCAGGGACAGGGGATGCAAGAGCGTGAGGTAAGATACAACATCGAAAGTTTGGAGCACCCTAGTGTCAAGGCTCTGTATCGGAAACGCTTGGATGAGAAGTTGGGGGATGGGCTTTCGGGTACCACTGAAGAGCAATATCATTTCATTAAAGATTGTATCCACTCTGCAGCTAAAGAAGCCCTAGGTATTTGCAAAACCAGTAATAAAAACCAGCATCCTTACTGGTGGGATGAAGAAATTGAAGACGAGATAAATCTCAAGAGGCAAAAACATCTTATATTTCTGTCGTCTAAAAAGGCTGAAGATAAAGTTGCTTACAGGAAAGCTCAGTCTAAAGTTAGGAGCCTCATAACACGGAAGAAGAATGAAGCTTGGGAAAGCAACTGTTCTAGAATTAACACCTACCTAGGGGGGAGAAAAAGTGCTGAGAGCTGGAAGTTAATTAAAGGTTTACGTAGAGACATGAAGCGCGACATCGTTTCTCCGATATCACTTAAAAAACTGGAGGATCATTTTAAAGATCTTTTGACGGAAAGGCGCCCAGAGTTTCGAGACAGCAGCACGGACAACGGAAGAATGAACAACTTGGAGATTCACACTTGTGACATAATTAAAGCGGTTAAAGAGCTAATTAATGACAAAGCACCGGGTCCTGGTGGAATCCCTGTCGAGTTGGTTAAGTACGGGACTGCCAAGCTCTTTGAGTGCCTCAGAAAACTGATGCAACAATGCATCAGGGGTGACGAGGTACCAAGGGAGTGGAAGGAGTCTTGGATCAAGGCCATCTACAAAAAGAAGGGAAAGAAGGACGACTGTAACAACTACCGGGGGCTCTCAGTGACCGGGACAATAAGCAAAGTGTACGGGAAGATACTGAAAGCGAAGATCGAGGACGAATGGCAGGATCACGAAGCAGAGGAGCAGGCTGGTTTTAGAGCTGGCAGGTCTACGATAGATCACCTCTTTGTTATTGTCCAGGTCATTGAGAAGAAAATGGCCGTAGCTCAGGAGCTGCATTTAATTTTCGTGGATCTCCAGAAAGCGTATGACAGTGTGCCGTTGGTGAAACTTTGGGAGGCCTTGGAAAAATCTAATTTTAACGGGGGGTTGATTGATGCTGTCAAGCGATTTTATAAAGGGAGTTTTACCAAAATTAAGTATCATGGGGGGTTGTCAGCGGGATTTTATGTGACTAAGGGTTTAAAACAGGGATGTTGTTTGTCGCCAACATTATTTAAAATTTATCTCGAATGCGTGCTTAAAGAATGGAAAAAGAAATGTTCTGGTATGGGTGTCCCCTTGGGTGATCTTGAAACTCTGTTCACTCTGTGCTTTGCTGATGACCAGGTGGTGGTTGCTCAAGATCAAGATGACGCGGAGTACATGATGCGCAAGTTAGTAGAAGAATATCGGAAGTGGGGTTTGGAAGTCAGCATATCCAAATCTGAGAAGATGACTTTTGGCGGTGATCAGCAAAGCATTGAGTTGGAGGATGGGCAGCAGATCAAAGGCTGCGAGCACTTTAAGTACTTGGGAGTGCGGTTGACCCAGGATGGAAGGACGGATCAAGCTATCAGGGAAAGGAACACCTTAGCAAGGAAGGCTATAGCGATGTTAAATGGAATCCTCTGGGATCAGCGGATTTCCAAAGATAACAAGAGGAGGATATACAACGCTGTAGTCAAAAGTATATTAACATACGGATGTGAAGTTTGGCAGCTGAAGAAACGGACACAGAATATGCTAAGAGCAACGGAGATGGATTTTTGGAGACGGTCGGCAGGAATTTCTAGGAGAGATCGGGTCCGTAATGATAGAGTGCGTCAGATAATGGAAGTCGAAAATGACATCGTGTTCGACGTCATGACCAGACAGCTTGTCTGGTATGGTCATGTCAATAGGATGACTGAAGAGAGGCTGCCAAAAAAGATGCTTGATTGGGTTCCTCCTGGGAGGAGACGGAGGGGACGCCCAGTGAGAGGTTGGCGACAGGGGGTGTTGAGTGAGATGAGGGAGTGTCAACTCCCTGATGACCTGTGGGAAGACCGAGCTTTGTGGCGATTGGGCGTCGCAGAGCGCCGAAGAGCGCTGTAAAAGCGACTCATATGTATGTACATATAATCTGTAAAAAGTCCAGATTCAAAGACTCGATCTATTAAAAGGTCGGTTTTCAAAGAGATCGGATTCAAAAAATCAGGCTCTCAAAAAGATCGGGTCTAAAAATCATTCTTTCAAATGATCGACTCGGAGATTTGGATCTTTTTAACCGGTCTAAACTTTTTAACTTTAACAACAAGACTTGATCAAATCATCAAGTGGCGATCTGAGATCATGCTCCCTCCACAAACTCGTCACGCGTAACAGGTAACGAATTCTGTCGTGCTTAGGAAAAACGCCGTATAAGCTTTCGGGTGTTGCCAAATTTCCTTCGATAAAATGCGAATTTGCTGCACAACTTGTGAATACTTTCCTTCCAATTTGTTGAAGAATTTCATTCTCAATGAAATCTACATTATTTGAAAATTTCAAGGAAAAATATTCATAAGTATTTTCAAATATTAACGTTTTATCTGCGAATATTTGGCAACTCTCTAATATTCATACGGCGTTCTTCCTTATCACGGCAGAATTGATTCGTGGTAGCTTTCAAACCGAACTTCGTTATCCGCGTTAATGCTTCCGCTTTCAAGGTAAAGTTTGATACAAAGTGATAAAAGAGAGATGAGACACAATAGCCCGAATGCACACAACAATAAAAACACATTGAATTACAAAAACAAATGGGTATACAAAGCTGAGGAGAAATAAAACAAACCAGGACATTTGGGCAAATGTTTGCACTGATTCCTACCTCCGTCAGTTGCATGCTCATTTTCTTGTTTTAATTTTTACATTTTTTAGCTTTTTTCCGGTTGAGAATGGGCATGTAATTGACCCGAAACGTCCTGGTTTGTTTTATTTCTCCTTAGCTTTGTATACCCATTTGTTTTTGTATTTCAAAATGTGTTTTTATTGTTTGATATACAAATTTTGTTTTCTTTCGATAAAGTAAAATTGAACTGATATTGTCTTTGTCTTGTCCTTGTTCCTATTTAAGCAGAGGAGGAATGACGGGACTACAGTGGAGGGACGACTGTCTTGCGCGGGACTGCAAGATGAGAGCAGTGGCCTGTTGAAAACTTATAGGTCACCGAGCAAGATGACCAAGTATGTGGAGTGTTGGGGTGCAGATAAGCCCTTCGCGAACATCACCGAAAGCACCCTTGCTAAAAATATAGGTCTTACGGTAAGTAATCTTGCACCAGGCACCAGTATTTCAAATTTCTCCCTATAGAAGGATGGTCAGCATACGCATGGTTTATAAACATTACTTGGTTCTCAAAAAGAGCTTTCGAACCGAGGGCGAAAGCAGGTCTGTTAAGAGTCACAGCACACTGAGGGGGATAAAATAAGGATTAAATCATTGATAGGGGAAGATATAGCCGGACCAGGGAATTGTTGAATTAGACTTATTACGAATGCATTTCAGAGTATCAACTCCATCATCAGCGTATTAAAAAATATCAAACCATAAACTACAATAAAATAAAAACGTATCACAGTGCATGACTGACTGGCAAGAGACAAAGGAAGGAAAAAAGAAAAAAAAAGAAAAAAGAAAAAAAAACAGTTTTTTGTGTGCTTTCTTTTGTGCAAATAACTGTGTTTTTTTTCTTCTACTTCTTTTTTTTCTTTATCTTTCTCTTTTGCTAGTCAGTCATGCACTGTGATACGTTTTTACTTTATTGTATAGTTTGTTGTTTGTCAATTTTTAATACGCTGAAGATGGAGTAAATACTCTGAAACGCATTCGTAATAAATCTAATTCAACAAATCCTTAGTCCGGCTATATCTTCCCTTATTTTGTGTAAACGCCACGCATAATGCATCTCCGTACGTATGGAAGAATTAGTTAGATATTTTATTAGATACATTCAACAACTCAGACAATTAGTATCTTCACAGATAACTGCGTAAAGCAGAAAGGAACCAAACCACATCAGTTTTTGCCAAATTTAATCGGGATATTTTATTTTTTACATGAAAACAGTTGTGCGGATTTTTGCGCAAATTTCAGTGAATTTTCTGCATAGTACGAAGCAAATTCCTCAAATTTTCAAAGGAATCCGCACAAACGTTCTCTTGTAAAAAATTAAACTACCCATTTAAATCTGGCAACAGATGTGGCTTGGTTCCTTTTTGGTGAACGCGGTCAAAATATAAAGAGAACGTTGAACATATCTATTAAGCGCATGAGTACAATTTTCTGCCTAGCTTCTGATTTGAAGGCGCTCCGACACTGTTTCAGGATTGAGCTGATGCTGAATTATTCCTATACCTCTATCGTATCCAGGCTCGCTCTCCGACGGTTTATGTTATCGTAATGTGTCAAATGCTCATAATTCTGCTAGTTATTGTTGTAATCCTCATATCCTGATCCATGGCCGAAGGATCATAAGCGGGTAACGTTGCTGGAAAAAGAAAAGTCGGTTATTTGCGCTTTTGGTACGCCAAGCGAAGGCTTTATAGTGAGATCAATATTGACAGCCGTATCTAGAGCCAGGAGCAAAGATTTAAAGTTCAAAAATGTCCAATTAATCTGGAGGAAGTGCAATAAGATCAGTCAATGGTGTTTCCTTAATATCTGAATTCGGTCATAATTCAGTCACGATCGCACGGCTTTAGGCTTCAAATGTAATATTACCTCCTGGCTTCAGACGTGATGCGCTCGTAACTGCCTTTCCATGTGTCAATTTTTCCCTGCACGTGACAGTGGTTTTCCCATTTGCGTCGCATTTATGACAAATAAAACGCCCTTTTCTTTCTCATTTTCAGAGTATTGCAATGATTGAGTCTAATTTATTACCTCAGCATAATTTCTGTATGGAATGCAAGTAAGTAAAACTTGAAGTTTAAAATATTTTTTTTGTTTCATGAATTTTTAAAAAATCTCTGAAGCCTCAATCATTGATTACAAAACGGAAATCATAAGGAGGTGCATGTTTTTATGTAATATAGCAAGTACTTTGAGAGTTTGAAAGTATTTCCTTACCTTTCAATTCTTGGTTAAAAGCAAAACAGCTCTAATTGAAAACAAAACGCACAAGAAATGCGACAGTTGGATTATTTTCCTAACTTAATACTTATGAACCATCTAAGATGTTCCTAAAAATGTCTCATGTAAGTAACGACTTTTTGACAATTTTTTCTTATCTCTGTTACAAGGGATGAAATATAAGTTTCTTCTTCTTCTTCTGCCTTCTGACTAGGGCCGTCACCTGTTCGTCTAGCCTCTAAAATAGTACATAAATATGACAAATAAAATATGATGGCGATGAGAGGGGATTAATTCTCTGGGGATAAAAGGCAGCTCTATACCCATGTCTTGGGCGTTCGTCTGGGTTGCCTTTGGGTGTGAGGTCGAGTAAGTTTCTGATTATTATTTTAAAAAAAAAAATAAAAAAATAAAAAAATAAATAAAAGAAGGGGCGAACATGCAAACTTACAAAAATTAAACGTGATGCCCCCCGTCCCCGTCCCAAAAAAAATCCCTTTCCAAACTAATTCATTTTCAATTTCTAGGAAATGGATGAACTCCGACGAAATGAGCCCTCTGCTTCTTCGGTATCGGCGTGACAGCCAGGAACACAGCTTCAGGAATCTGACAGACTACAAATTTCGTCACTATATCTCTGCTGCAATTTGTCTCTTTCTCGTCATGCTGTTGATTCAACTCATAAACATACCAAAGTAAGTGATAATAAGCGGTCGTATTAATTGTCAAACGTTCCGTTGTTAAAATCTGGCACTTAGAAACGAACGCATCCCTATAAGTGCAAGATAGGTCACAAAATTATAAAGTGAATTCATTACGGTCATCCTTGAAAGTCGTGAAGTGCGAATTATTAGGGCTGCGGAACCGAGGATGCCCTCATATTCTTGTCGATGCAACATGCACGCACATTCATACACGAATGTCATTACACGAATAGTTGCATGCGGGCGTTGTTGTCAAAAAGCGCCTTCTTATTTTGCACATGCAATACGCTCGTCCGTGGATCACAAAAAGTTGCATTCAGGATGTAGGAGCTCTCTAGTAATCAGACCCCGCACGTGAGGCACATGTATGACTGACTGTTTTTTTTTTTTCTACACTCTCCTATTGGTCCATATGAATGTAGATTTTCCCTCCCGTTTTGACTGATTATAACATTTTACGTGTCGCAGGAGCCTGATTTTCGTGACTAGTTTCGGAGTGACTTTCATTGTTTTGTTGATGCTCCGGTTCTTGAGTCGTGCCAAGTCGTTGGACGGTGACGAGGACAGCCGAAGCAGGGTCGTGGCCGGTGGCGGCGCTTCGGAACAACCCCTTGCGCTCACCTTCACAGGCAACTGGTGGCTCCGACTCGCCTGCTTCCTAATTGTCGTCATCTTGGTCTCCCTTTGTGCTGTCGTCACCTTGGTACGTTCCCATCCTCCCTTTTACACGTGAAGATCATGTCAACGTCCGTGATCAGATTGTAACACTTGAAACACTCCGATCGCTTTGAGCGCGATTGACTCTCAACCGATAAGAAGCTGGAAAGATTCTAGGGTCAAAAGTTGGCTAAAGGCGTCTTTCTGGAGAGAATAGGGGGCAGGGGAAGGGGACTATTGTTTCTTCCCCTTCATTTTAAAGTTAAACTTTCCTTGAGGCAATTTCGGTCACTTGCTTCAATTTTAGGGAATTTCTAAGTTTCTTTAACTCCCTCTCCCCAACTCTCCAAAAGAAATTTTGTTTCATCGGAAAAACTTTTGACCCCATTAAGATTTAACTGAAATGAGCGCCCTAAATTTGACCAAAGTTGAATCGGCAAAAAATGTTATCAAAATGTTTCAACTAAATATTGAAATTTTATAGATGTTTGAAAACAATCATCACTCTAAAAAAGTTTGCAAAAAAATTAAAATTTGAAAACAAATTCAAAGAAATATCTACAAAAAAGTTTGATCAAAATATCAACACAAAACTTCGATAAAAAAATAACATTTTACAAAAGTTTGATCGAGTATTTACATTTAATAGGAGTTTTATGTGACATTTAATAATAGCGAAAGCTTGATCAAATTTGACAATATTTGATATAAAAAAAAGGATCTAACTTCAGAAAATAATTTCGAGTTATCCATTTAATTTTTATTAAAAAATCACAACTTGATGAAAGTTTCTTTCACGTAAATTATTTTCAGTGATATACAGTATTTTACAAAATTCAGTAAGATTGCAAAATATTTTACCTGTCAATTTCAGATTGGTTTAGAAACCAATTTGTCGATAGAGCACAATGAAGAAATCATTGGAAGGTCTCGACTGAAAAACTTCACCCTCTCAGTCTATGAAAGATGGGGCATGGAAAACTTTTCGTTCGAGTTACTGCTGGCTGCACTTGTACCGGTAAGTTTGCACTTTCAAAAAATGACGTGGAACTTGTTGGCCTAATGCAAGTTTAAATTGGTGTTATGAGATTGAAAATAGCCTCCTCGCATCCAATTTTTTACTTGCTATATAATTCTGGACCAGCTTCACTCGAAACAACCATGCGATACTTAGCTAATTTTTTTCCAAAAACGCCTTTAAATGCAAACATTTAGGGTGAGTTCTGTTTATTGACTGTACTTTATTTGATACATGATTAATTATTGTTTTTAATCACGTCAAATATTTTTGAAAAATTGGATCTGTTTCCTGTCGATCCAAATATTTCATAAAACTTTTGATAAAACGCAAAATAGTTTAACAATAGAGGAGCAAGTCACATGAAGATTAGACGGAGAAAAAGAGATTTAAAAATGTCTGAAATGTATATTCTGTAAAACTGGCTCAATATTAGAGATAACGTTTAACACTTATTTCCAAATTTAAATTATTTTAATTTTTTACATGCAGCAGAATGGTAAAGCTCAAAATTATTCTTATTCCCATCTCCATACTCCTCCTACTATATTGTCGCTTCGATAAAGATTATCTACACAGATACGAATAATTTAAAATGATTTATCTAGGTATTGACTTAAGCGGATTATTTTTGCGATGCTACTTTTGACGACTATCTCTATTTGCAGACTTACATCTACAGTTCGGTGCTGAGCATCGCCGTGATCTCTGTCTTCCTCCGAATCGGGTTCCTTCTCAAGTTGAGTCTAATGTCTGCCGTTGGTGTCAGCCACCTGACTATTTACAGTTCTCTGTCTTTCTTCCGCCATTACTACAACATTGACACTAACAAGTACACTCCAGTTTTTTTATATTCATGGTATTCATTTTTTAATGAATCAACATTGTCGCATCTAGTTTTATTTCTCATCTCATGCTCATTAAATCAAAACCTCATTGGAGTCCGATTTTTTAATCTATATCAATACGACAAGACAATGCAGAATCGTATCTTTTGACTACGCAATATATCGCATTTCGATATCATGTCACACTGGCGATAAATTCAATAATCAGCCAGCAACTGTTTGAAATGAATACAAATTCGTGTCAGGGATGTTTCAATTCATGCAAACACTGAAAAAAATGAGATGCTGTTTTAGCACCTGGGGTGTCAAAAATGTGTCTCGTAATCCCAAGATGCTGCCTTTACTGCCCCCGCAGTTAACTTTACATTCTATGAATGCAAAGTCAACTGCGTGGTCAATCAAGGCAGCATCTTCGATCACTTGACACATTTTTGACATCGTAGGTGCTAAAATAGCATACCATTTTTTTCAGTGAATATCTTTTCGTGAAAACTTTTCGGAGCCACAACGGTGCATGGTCTCTGTAAAAGTCCACTACCATAATAAGTCACTCCAGTCCGAAAAGTCGCTCCATGCCATTTTGTGTTTTCCAGTTTTTTCAATGAAATAATACCTCCTGAATCCCCAAACACATTGTCTAAAAAAAGTAGCTTCAATGGAATGATTGCGAGCAAAAATTACAGCGTCAAGTGTAGGTTTATTGGAAGTATCCGTATTCCGGTTAAAAATCAGCTGATCAACGTAAATATTCTCTGATTGGGCGCAAAAGTATTCTATAACATGTGAAAACTTCCCGTAAACATTCACTTGTCGCTGAATATTTTGCACGCGATCAGCTGATATTACCGGAGATGCTGAATACTTCGGTAGATATTCACTTGACTCTGTAACTTTTACGCGCAATGAGAGAGTGTTTACTGCAATCAGATGACGTAACCGGAGATGCTAACTCTAGAGCAATTGTATGTACCCTATCCTCTTTAATCTCCATTCTAAAGCAACATACTTATTTCAGTGAGGGGCAGTTCAAATATTATGTTAATCATTTTTGTCAACTTTTTGACCACCCTCTCCCCTACAAGCCGCGCGTAAGCCATCCCCCTTCCCCTTTAACTCACCCTTTTTAACTCAAACGAGCCTGGCCGGACCCTTATTCCACCAAATTTCCCCCAAAAATAACATAAAAACTGAAAAAGTATTTTTAATGAAAGATATTATTAGTATTTTTTTTCATAATAAGGGAGGCTTACACGAGTCTTCGCCTGATCCTCCCCCCCCCTCGCACTTTTGCACGACCCCGTAAGCCAAGCTCAGCGGGCTGATTGTTGAAATTGATAGACAAAGCGATGGACAAAGAAAGCATAGGGAGTATGGAGCGATCCCACTGGATAAAATGGGTGGTTCCTGTAGACCACGAGAGGAAATGATGGACTAATTATAGGGTCTCTCGTAGGTTGCTTCCAGTTACTCTACATATGATCTACGTCCTTCGTCCATTGCAACCATCCGCTACCATCAATAAAATCCCTCCATATCCATTTTGTCTTTTTTGTCTATAGTTTTGCCTAACAATTTCAACAATCAGTCCGCTGAGCTCCATTTTCCTCCCAATGCGGTTTACGTAATATTGAACGACCGCTAAAATTCCTCTTTTTTGCACATTTTCGTATGAGAAATGGACGGAGTTAAACAGAAAGGAACCAAGCCACATCGGGATCGAACCGAGAAAAAGAGGTTTAAAGTTTGGCTCCTGCATAAGACTCAATGTAAAAGATAAACTTCAAGTTCAATTTCTGCAAAAGTTGCTCCAACAAAAACTTTGAATTTTTGGCGATATTTAGTAGAGCAGTGGTTGAGTTCAAAACCACTCATAACTCAATTTTTTCCAAAATGTGGGTTGGTTCCTTTCTGCTGATCTCGGTCGAAATGGCATTCAGGTTGTGGTTTTGGACGAATTTTAAATTAGCTGCGGCCAAATATTATTATTTTTTTTTTATTAGATATGAAGAGGTGCCGTGGCAGCTACGGCTATGGATACCGCCTCTGATCATCATAATGGTGTTCCACATCCTGGATCGGCAGATCGAGTTCACGGCGCGCTCTGAGTTCCTGTGGCAGTCCAAGCTCCAGGTCGAGCAGGAGGAGGTGGAGACGATGCGCGGTATCAACAAGATCCTCCTGGAAAACATCCTCCCCGCCCACGTCGCCCAGCATTTCCTTCAAACGAGAATAACCCAAGTAAGACAGTTAAGGATGCGTATTATTTGGGGGAAATCGATTAAAAGTGAATAGATTTAAGTGTAACATTCGAATTTTTAAAATATCGATTCGGAAAAATCGACTGCTTTCAGCCTCTGCCAGAAATGTCAAACACTTACACTAGAGTCCCTTTATACTAAGAGTCCAAGACAACACCCCTCATGGAGTCACAAACGGGAATAAAGATTACAGAAATTGAACGTTTTTCGTAATCTTTGATCGGCTCATTCTCAAACTCCTTTCTCCGTTCCTTCTCTCATTCCATTTGTTCCTTACTGAACCCGCAATTCCCTGGTCCATTCCAGACTATAATCTTTGCAACCGGTGAAAATGTAATCTTTATTCCCGTTTGTGACACAGTGAAGGCCTAAAATACGGGAACCAATCAGAAATGGATTCACATTGTCTTGACTCTCAGTATAAAGGGACTCTAACTTACACAACAGCCATTTTACATTGAAGTTAAGACAGCAAAATACGTATATTTGGGGGGGGGGGGGGATGGATTAAAGGTGAATCGATTTAAGTGTAAAAATCGATCTCTCAGAATATAGATTTAAAAAATTTGATTACTTTCTGCCTCTGCTAGATATGCCAAATTTCGTTTTGCTAATGAGTGAAATTCCATTTTCGATGACATTTCGACGATTTTTCAGAGTAAAAGAATCATCTTAAAACAAAAGAGGGAATTGGTGGTAGGGTAGGCTTTAGTATATGAGAAAAGCTTTGGACGTCAAAAAAAAATCGAAAATATCGCAAAATTTCATCGGTTCAAGAAAAGAATCAATTCGACCCATGGCTGGGGTTACACATTCATCGCATTGGACTGTCTCCATGTTCTGATCCTGGCGTCTCGCCCCAAATTCTTAACGAGGTTGCAAGGTTTCAACCCAAAGATTTGGTCAATTTAACCCCAAGAGAAGTGTTTTCTGAGTTCATTCTCGAAGTTTTACTGAAATGATGTTACTGATGATATTTTTGTCAACAGGAGCTATATCATGAACGATATAACTGCATTGCTGTAATGTTTGCATCGATTCCCAATTATAAAGAATTCTATGATGAAAATGATGTCAATAAACAGGGCCTTGAGTGTCTGAGGCTACTCAACGAAATCATCTGTGATTTTGATAAGGTAATTGTAGTTTGATATCTGAGTTAAAATGAAACGAAGCCATAAAAAGACAGACACATGCCACATTTTAAAACACTTCGGCAACATTATACGTTATGTAAATCCCTATACGATCAGCAAAATTACCAGACAAATTGTGGAAATTTCCCCTTCGCGCAACCAAATTAGACCAAAAGTATAATTTAAAAAAATCAACCTCTCCCTCTTTTTTAAATAAATAGAAGAGACCTTTTACAATACAATTGCATAATTTTCGAATGATGGTGAAGCGGCAGTAACGGTTGTACAATGGTAGTGACGGTTTTTGTGATTATTATCAAGAAACAGGTTTAAAGTTGGAAAATTGCACTATGTCCTCTCGCTGATTAATTGTTCAAATCATAGAATGGAGCTGATGATTTTGTTCTCAAGTTCGATGGTTTTTTATAATGCGTATACGAAAAAACATGCTTTCTTCGTATTCATCCATACCTAAATTTAAAAAAAAAAAACCACCTCGCCGCAGCATTAGCCGGTTGTATAGTTTGGTACACGAATTAATGATTTTGTAAATTTACAGTATTAATTATCTTACTGCCAGCAAAACCTGTGCAGTTTTTTTTTTTGCAATTCAACTACACTTAATTTCCATCTTCTCTTCATAATGCCTCCAGAATCTATTAATTATTGCTTGATGTATTTACTTATCGCATTAATATTTATGCGCCTCAAATTTTTTTTCAAGCTGCTCCTGAAACCCAAGTTCAGTTGCATAGAGAAAATCAAAACAATCGGTAGCACTTACATGTTGGCTTCCGGCTTGAGGCCCGGCAAGGAAGAGGAAGCGAGTGTAAGTAAAACTTAAACTACCTAAATTAATTTTAATTAAATTTTATTAAATTTAAACATTTTAATAAATTTAATTAAATTTTATTAAATTTAATTAAACTCCCCCTCATCTCGTATTAGAAAGTTCATCAATGAAAAAAATAAATCGCATATCTATGGCCAAAACGAGAAACCCCGTATCTCCGTTTGCGACGTCGTAGACTTCCTGTCATGCTTCATATTTTTTTTTGAAAAGTCAAGAGCATTCCAATGTCGCTAACCTTGCAAACATAAACGATCATCTAAACTAGTTTCACCTCTACTCCCAATAAACTATGAATTCAAGACGAAAATTACCGTCGCAAAGTTTACTTTTTGCAAAGAATGTACCTAAGTTGCACAATCCTGGCAACATTGAAATGCTCTTAGTTCCTTTTTGCAAAATGCGATCCAATAGGTTGTTGCTGCAAAAAAATAGTTTCCCACAACCTGCTATACAATGCTCCAGTGACCATGTAAGTTGGCCCGAGCATAAACTTTTCGGGAAGAAAGCCTTTCCCCTACCTGGTTTCTCACTTAATATCCGCCCGAATTTCGCATATCTTCCGTTTCTCCTCATCGCAGCTTCCATCAAACCGCAATTGCCTGGAAACTAGGACCGCACATCTTATCTGATAAAATCGTTCGCCCTTTAGACCGATTCTGGGGGGTTAGGCTAGACTAGTCGATGAGTCAACTGTTGATCTAATTTCATTACGTGAACGTAGAAGAAAAACGGGGTAAAAAATCACTAATGTGTGATCAATTTTCAAGGACAATTCTGTAATTTCTCCTACGATTTTATATAGATTAAAACGCGTAATATCAAAAATCTAAGCTCAGATTCGGATTCCTCGTGAAAAATTGATGAGATTTTATGCAACATATGTTACAATAGCGTGAAGGAAAGAGGTTTAATGACGTAAAAAAACACTAATGTGTGATCAATTTTCAAGGACAATTCTGTAAATTCTCTTACGATTTTAAATAGATTAAAACGCGTAATATCCAAATTTTAAGCTCAGATTCGGATTTCTCGTGAAAAATTGATGAGATTTCATGTATCATATGTTAAAATAGTGTGAAGGAAAAAGATTTAACGACGCGTATAGATTCCTTTGAACTACGCCGCCGCGTCGCGCGGGTCGCCCGAGTGAATGAAACCGAACGGGGAGGCGCCGCGCCGGCCGGCGCTTAGCGATCAGTTTCGTCGCGAGGAATTCCTCACGATAAATTCTTATTCTTACTCCTCCGCTGACCCACTGAGCACTACCCATGTTGCCACGTTGGATTCATATGTTCGAATCAGTATGTCTACGTTGCGTCTCTTTCCTTCACGCTATGCTCGGGTATGATACATGATATCGCATCGATCTTTTACGAGGAATCCGAATCTATAAGCTTCGATTTTGGGTATCACGCGTTTTAAGTAAAATTTTTCAACTTCAAAAATCCGAAATGACTGAAGTGGCTTAAAATGCCATCTCGGCTCCTGTTTGATGGATTCTCCTGAAATTCGGTGTCAGGGTATGATACATGAAATCGCATCGATTTTTTACGAGGAATCTGAATCTGAGCTTCGATTTTGGGGATCACGCGTTTTAAATCAAAATCTGTCAAAATTCAAAATTCGAAAATCCGGAATGACTTAAAATGCTATCTCGGCCCCTGTTCGATGGATTTTTCTGAAATTCGGTGTCAGGAGGTATTTTTCGACAGGAAACTCGAATTTTTAGTCCATTTTTTAAAATTCTCCAATTCAAGATGGCGGACGTGGGCTAAAATGCTATCTCGGTTTCTGTTTGTGCGAGTCTTGTGAAACGCGGTATCACACAGTATTTTTCAACGGAAAACTCGAATTTTTAGTCAACTTTTTAAAATTCTCAACTCCAAAATGTTGGATGTGGCCTAAAATGAGCCCCGGTTCTGGCCTCCGTTTTTGTTCGTTAGAGCTTTGTGAACCGCGGGATCAGGGGTACTTTTCGGCGGGAAACTCGAATTTTTAGTCGATTTTTGAAAATTCTCAAATTCAAGATGGCGAACGTGGCCTAAAATGCTATGTCGGCTCCTGTTCGATGGATTTATGGCGCCCCCTTACTACATGCCTACTCTTGTATTTCTGTACAGCCGCAAATTTAGGGTCAAGGGGCGCCTGACCGTCTATGGACCAGGTGGAGTTTTTGTCCTGAAAATTTACCTTTAGACGGCAATTCTCTTTATATTTTGTCTATGGTTTTTATGCCCCCCCCCTTCTCGCGGACTCTCTTTTCACTTTCCTTGCCTCCTTTTTCCTTCCATTTCCCCCTTCTTCCTTGCTTTCACTGCCCAACCTTGTTTCCTTTTCCTTTTTTCCCCTTGTCCTTTCTTCCCTTTTTTCCTTTTCCTGTTCCCCCCTTTTTTCCCCTCTCTTCTTCTTTCGTGGCGCCCCCCAAAGGCTGGCGCCTGTGTGCGCCGCACGCCCTGCACACGCCCTAAGTCCGGGCCTGGGAAAAGTAGTTGTCGAAATTTCTTGAAAACTTCCTTGATTGTCCCTTTCTGCTAGCAGAGTATTTTGTAAAAATTTCAAGTCATAAAGTTGAGTTGTTTTCCCTCCGAAAACTAAAATAGAAAGGAAAATTTTTAGACACCGCAATGGAGGTAAGTTGTTTCGCACGGTCATCGATATGCACCGCAACATTAAATCCAGTTCTATGAAACACTCCGTAGATTGGATGAGAATATTGAATTTATATGTAATTGCACGTGTGAGGCCACTTACTTCCACATTCTCACAAACACATGGGAGCACATAGTGTTTTTGCGTTTGTTAATCCTCTCATTGTTGAACTCATGCCGGAGAACCTTTCATATGCAGAAGGAAAAAAGCTGGAAGTAACGACCGTACAACGGTGAAATTCCCAAACCTCGTGTCTCGTTTGTTGCGTTTATAAATCTCCACTCCCATTTTATTTTATTTTTATTTTTATTTTTGAATGATACCAAATCAACATCAACCCTTGAGGTGCTCAAAGAATCTTCTTCGAACAGAGAAAACAATCACGAAATTTTTAAAAAATTGACATTGGTTAGTTCTTCCACCCCAAAAATTAAGTATTACAGGAAGTCCACAATGTCGGAAGCTGAAGTACATGGTTTGAGGATTTCACCGTTGATAAGTGTGAAATATCATCAACGAGAATGTATTTAAGCCTTGTGGGGTTTCTTTGAATAGAAACCCAGTTTTGTAGTATACAAGCAAACGATTCATCAGCCGGAATAAGCCAATTTCAAGAATATCATTTTTTTTTTTAAACATCCAATCACCTCTTATTTTAGAGCAATAGTATCGGTATGAAAAAGCAGAATGTCATAAGTAAATGAATCATGAAACAAGAGAACGCATTAGAGGTGCAGCACTCAATCGTAACTGAAGCGCTGAATAGAGATACGCAGACTAGCGGCAATATTACGTACTCATTTTTCTATTTTTAATTATAAGAATCTCTAACATTTGTTTTATCTGTCTTGTAGGTGCAGCGAATAAACAAGCAGCAAGAACACAACATTGTGACCTTAGTAGATTTTGCAATAGCTTTAATGACAATATTAGATCAAATTAATAAAGAATCCTTCCAAAGATTTAAATTAAGAATAGGTAAGTATTGCATACTTACATTAGTAATATGCCATAATCCGCACCTACATTGATACCAATCGAAAAATGTCGAAAATGTCTTTGACTGCAATATTACAGTCTCCGCCCAAGTTATATCTCTTTAAAAGAAAACTAACTAACAGTTTTCCATGAAATTTTCAGTGAATTTCCTTCACATGTATTCCAGTGGCGTGACGTGAATTGCGATTTATCGATTGGTATGCCATTCAAACCTATGGTAAAGAATCGATTATTAAGGTGTTCGCTGGGAACACCCTGTTAATCGATCCTTTTCCATGGGTTTAAATGGCATAACAATCGATACATCGCAAAGCACGCCACGCCACTGATGTATTCAGAAGGGTCCTCGGGATTTATCGGTGAACGAGGTATTTTGCTTTTTTCCTTCAAAAACATTAAACAGTCCAGGGATTTTTGAAACCTTGCAATGATGTAAGTACACGTGTTTCGACTTTAGCCACAGATACGTTTACGAAGATCTTAACATAACAGGTCAATGTCAGGCGGTTCTTTCAAGAAATGGTTTCAGAAAAGGAGGGAGGGTCCTACTCAATGGAGCGAATCTTTCTGTCATGATGATTGGAAAAGGATATTCGTAAATCTCATCCTCTTCTACTGTAGTATCGTAATTTTTTTCGGCGTAAATGAGCCTAAATGATTCAATTAAAATAATGGTCCTCTGAAAACTTTCTGCCTGAAATCTAATGCCAAGTGGCTCTAATTGAGCTTTCTTGTATTGATTGAAGAATGATAATACTTTTTTGAACCCCGAACCAGTTGTGATTTTGCTGAAGTTGCCAACACGGTTTTTCCGCCGCCGTTTAAATCCATTAAAAATATTGATTTTAGGTGAGGCAAACTAATTCACCAAGAATCGATTGTTTTTCATGCATTTAAACGGAGGAAAAACGGTATTGCCGCAACTTTTTCGAATAACCACTGCACCGAAGTGATCCAGCGGATGCGTTTTTATCATTCCAGGATTGAATCATGGACCAGTGATAGCCGGTGTGGTAGGAGCTCAAAAACCTCAGTACGACATCTGGGGGAACACAGTCAATGTTGCCTCCCGTATGGATAGCTGTGGAGTCATGGGCCAATTACAGGTGAATAACATGGCTTCTTTCTAACTTCAACCTTACAGACAGTCATTCGCTCAAAAACATCTGACAAAATTCTTTGCCCGGTTTCGATGACCTGAATTGCAGGAGGCATTATTTTCCCCTCTTAAAAGAAGTGAAGTGGTGGGTAATGCAATCGCCCATCTGTGCCTGGATCGGTTCCTTCTATTATCGTCTCATTAGTACCTACTACAAATTTGGCAAGCGATTTATAAAAATCAAATGTTTTTGGTGCATATTATCCCGCATCAAAAAAAAAGGACCATTGCCAAAAGATGAGACCTTCCGATTCTTAGTTTGCAGTTTTTATTATTACTATTACCACTAGATGATCCAACAAATTGGCAACATTGTTTTCCTCATTTAAACCTATGGAAATGTATCGATTCTTGGAGGAGTCAGGTGCTCCGACACGAATCGATCATTTAACAAAGGTTTAAATGGAGGGAATCCGGTGTTGCCAAATTGCTGTATCCGCCTCAGACTATTACTTTTTAAATCTTGAGGTCGGGCGATTTTCTCAACAAAAAATATGCAAAGATGCACTTAAGCCAGAAACTACTGCATATATATTTTATTTTTGCCGAGTCTAGTACTTTCCAAAGCAAACGATTAAATTTTAGTGGAATCAAGTTATCTTCAAATACTATACTCCTCTGATATACTGTTATTACTTCTTTTTTCATAGGTCACCGAGGACACCGCAAAAATTTTGATTGGTGCAGGCTACGACTGTGTGTGTCGAGGCCCGACTTACGTCAAAGGAAAGGGAACTTTAACAACATACTTCGTTAACACACCTTTCTCGGATAAATAACCCTCTCATCAGAGTCATTTTGCACATGAGAGAGTCAAAATGCTGGAAAACACTGGATTAAGAAGGCAAAATCTGCACATGCTAAGTGAAATTTTCCTGATTTGTAAAGCCTCTTATGTTAAAATTGGACAATTCATTACAAACTTAGAAACATCCCTTCAATATTTTCGTCTTCCGTATGGAATCCGTGTGATTTATATTGCCTTTTACTAAAATTTGGACACTTCCCTGAAAACATAACATCTCTGCTTTAGTATCGTTGAAATTTGTGCAAAATCTGTTCTCTTAATCGTGTCTAATGTCTCTTGTCTAATATCTAATGAGGCATTGCTCATCATAATGCAACGGATGGAATCATTGTAAGAAAAGTTCCATATGGTGAATATAGAGATTGGGTATATATATTATAAACGGAGGTAGGTATACTGCACAGTAAATATAGTTTGATGACCTTGAATTGAAGGAAAGTATCTGTTTGTTTCTGTCGATTCCATACTAAAATATCAAATCAACAGAATGACGATTCTGATGTTTCTTATTTTTACTTTGTTTTATTAATCTTCAAAACTTAAATAATTTTGAACTTTGTCAGTTTGATGCAAAAAATGAAATCTACGATTTAAATAACTGTATAAGTTGAGCTGGATTTTATATTTTCTTTTATCCACTCGGTTTACGATTAGCTTTTCAATTCTCGCATAACAATCTAGTGCACAAAAATACCAAGTGACCTTTAAGTGGTGTCAACAGACGTAAGATCGCGTTTTCTGGTAAAGGTCTGAACGATTGTAATGAGAATGAGACAAAAACATTCCATTTATTACTTGTAATAATTAAAGACTAGCTTTCATCAAAATAATTAGTTGATTTTTTGTACAAAGATGTCTTTCGGTATGTTCAAGCAATTGACAATTCAATTGAGTACCGCCTTGAGTCAGGTCGGGGCATACAAGTTTTGTGTAAAATTGGCTAACTACACATCGACTCTTAATGGGAGGTGCATAGGAATCCATTGAATGATAAAACTACGTGGTGATACGTTTGAGTAGATATCGGAACTTTGCGTCAACGTTTGGAGTATCTCGCGTGATTGAAGGCGCGCCAAATCAAAATCACATGACATAGCTGGGAGTATCACGCAGGACACGATGAAACGAAAGCCCGGATAGTCAGAGGACATCGACTCACATGCAACCATGCATAGCACGTATTAGCGCTGAATCCAACAGGTTCAGAAAGCTATTTCAATCATGTTGATTTTTCCAACCAACTTTTATTTAGAGAAAAATTAGCTCGTTGAAGCGTTTCATGTAATAGTTTGAGGAAAATATGTATGCACTGAATGTAGTGAATTTCATTAAAAGAAGACAGTCGATTGTTGCAAAATTGCTTGATTAATGTTTTTTACGTTGAATTATGTAAAGAAAAGTGCTTATTTAGCCCTTTTTGGCACACACATGCGACCTTCTGATTTCTTTCAAACCTCTAAGGAATGATTTGAATCCACATGAGTCTATTGAGAAAATGGCAACAACCTCATGTAATCGCACGTGTCGAAACTGAAATAATTGAGTGTGGGTTATCCGCTGTGAAAATAAATTGATTAAATGAAAGAAGTCTACTAGGGAGCTTAGTCGTCAGTATAGACACTATTAATGGAAGCGCTTGGACAGTGGCGAGGCGTGAACAATCGATTATCGATATTTCCTCATTTGAAGCCATGGTAAAGAATCGATTATGAAGGTGTTCGTTGCAAACACCCTTATCGACCCTTTTCCATGGGCGCAGGAATATTGGGCGACCCCGCCCAAAAACTGACGATTTTAGGCGAGAAACGACGGGTGTTTTGGGCGAGGAGTAAACGACGAAATGAGGGAGGGGAACGGAGATGAAGGGGGGCTACTGGGCGAGGAGCTCTCGCCAACGCGGCAACGTTGCGTTGTCGCCTTATCACCATCAGAAATCAGAATTTAAAAAAATAAATAAGTAGTAAGTAATAAAACTCACCATATGTCTCGAGAGTTGAGCGTAAAAGTGGTAAAGACGTGAGAGTTGATCGTAAAATGTGTAAAAACGGTAAGAACGGTTAAAACGATAAAAAATGTAGCTTCGAAATTTTTTTAAAAACTTCTCGTCAGAAGAATGAAAGACCTTAAATCTTTTTTGCTTGGTGCAAATATCCTATTTTTTTAATGTATTGGAAGCGACTTTCGTGTGTTCGAGGGCCCGCCTCGTAGGTTCTCCATAGCTCGATAGTTTTTTGAAAACGGGCAGCAACCTCTTATCGTGGCACATTTTGTTTTCCACGACGAATGGATGTTATTTTCGTAAAGCTTTCTGCCTGTATTCCGCGGAGAACTCCAATGACGGTGTGTATGTCAGGATGAGGTTGGTAGAATTCCTTGTTGTAGCTGCTGTGGAAAGATTCTGGTCCGTTTGTTGTGCGTGGCACGGCAGAAGGCGGTCGAGCCCATAACTCAGGCGGGAATCTCGCGAAAAGAATATAATTTTCTGAAATGTATCGCGAAAAATTTTCAGTAATGCCCGGAGGCGCTGCGGACATAATATCTATGAAACCGTCTAATATCACCACTTTTTAAATTATTCGACTCCGTCAGTTTGTAATTTTCTACGATTATACATGTTTTTCCGCGAAAAGTTTGAAACTTTGAGGATATGCGTAAATCCATCCTGCACGCTACTGTCCCGTCCGCCGCTCGAAAAGCACTAACCTCTGATAGACAATTGGAACCGTAGGTAACCAGTATGTAAACAAACTGATCGGCTGATCTCCTCATAATCAGATCAACGGACAGCAGGTGATGGTGATAAGGCGACAACGCAACGTTGCCGCGTTGGCGAGAGCTCCTCGCCCAGTAGCCCCCCTTCATCTCAATTCCCCTCCCTCATTTCGTCGTTTACTCCTCGCCCAAAAGCACTCCTACTTTTTACCTGTGTTTTGGGCGACTCGCCCAAGGGGGTTGCGCCCTTTTCCATAGGTTTCAATGGCAGATCATTCGATATATCGCAAAGCACGCCACGCCATTGCGCTTGGACACTATCATTAGGATCATGCATCTTTTGCTAAAAGGTACCTTATACCTATAAACTGCGGGCAGAAAAATCTTGCCAAGGTGCCGGGTCCAGATGTCTAACAATATTTTGGCAAAGCACGCAGAATGGTAGTAAAAATGAAAACTGTGCGTTGTATATTTGTCTAAAATCTTGTGTAAATTATTTGTAAATATGTTATCAAATTGAGTTCCTGTCTAATCAAAATCTTGCAAATAAATCTTTGAACTGTTATTTTGATTGGCTTTTATCTTATTTATTCTCATAATAAAGGACCTACGCCTTGAGCAGCTTCAACCTTAGATTATTAGTTTTACAGTTTACTGTATTTAGAAACTCTAAATGTGCGTTTCGAAATTTTTATTTGGAAACGCACACTTACTCGCGAAAAGCACGTGACAAGATACAAGAGTTGCGGGTCTTATAGCTCTACCATAAATTACAATCTCAATACTTGCTCACTTTATTAATTGAGTAATTTGCTAGAATTTCCGAAATAGATTGGGATTGTTCCAATTGCGAAATTTCGACTGAATAAGAAAAACGAACATGTTTTTCTATTATTCCTCAATCAAATCAATGCATAGATTGGCTTACGTTCATCGGTTTCCATCAATTCTTGTCAATATCAAAAGCTCTTATTTGTGTGTGTCCTGACTCCTGAGAGAGTGTACCATTTCACGACGATACCACTAATCCACTACGCGGGAGCTCGTGTTGCCAACCTAACCTATAAATTGAAGGCGAACTGATATGCGATTCCAACAGATCAAGTTATCTTGTCTACAACAAATTCGCCGACAGAGACCGTGTGACCATTAAATGAGGAATTCTAGTGCATGACTTAGCGCCCTGCCCAATGGCTCAAAAATCAGTTTTGGAAATTTTTTCTTATATGTCTTTGGGAGTTAAGAGCAAATAAATAATGACAAAATTACCGATAAGGTAAGATAGTTAATTTTCATTTGTTTCAGAAATAAAAAAAGGAATAATTTTAAAAGACTTGTAGTTTGCGGGGAAAAATGATAGACATATATGAGATCAAAAATAATACTTATACTGACCCTAGAATAACAATAAATATATAATCCAAGTAAGCTAGATATCACATAAACTAAAATATTGAAATTATACATTGTAGGTTTTAAATATAAACCCTCGGCAGTGGTTGAATGTATGTCATTGGAAAATAATATTACAAAAACAAGAGCGTTCAAAAAGAAGAATTTCACAAAGAAATTCAAATAGAACATTCCTCTGTTTTTATACGAGAGGATACACCAAGCCAGAGTCCTCCCTCTGGTCGCAATAAAAATGATTTACTGTAACGTAGAGGTATCGTTGTTTTGATACATGGGCTGACGTGAAATTTCTCCAAAAATTGAGCAAGACACAGCTTCATCTCCATATACGCAAAACGCATTCCTGAAACACAGCAGAGTCTCTTAAATACTTGTAATATCGTAAAAGTTCCAAACACGAAAATTCGTATTATACGCCTCTTTAACCTGAGAGCGACAATTCAAAAGACCAGCATTTGCAAACATAGACTGTGAAACCCTCGAACCAAGTATCTCGCTAAAATCTCCGCTCCCATTTTATTAATTTTTCTTCAAGGGAACAAAGCAACATCATTACTTGAAGTTTTCACAGAATCCCAGAATTTGTTTCCTACAGAGAAGAAAAAACAATGACGTTTTAAAAAATTGACGTTGAATATAGGTTTTCATTTAGAAAATCATTTAAAAAATACGTATTTTTAATAGCTATATCGGAAAACAATATCCGCCTGCCTTGCTTTCACAGACTCTCTATTTCCTGGAATTTCCATAATATGACCTCATGAGCATATTTATTTCTCTGCTCCCCCAAAAAGTTGCCTTCGTCCCTTCTTCCGTCTGCTTGAGATGATAAGTACCTCCATATGGTTACGTGTGTCAATAGCAATATCTCAGAACGCCTACTCCCAAAAGGAGCAATGCATCGCTTCATTTATTTAAAGTTTCATGGTATATTGTTCACCGCAAATAAAATTCGAGTTAATCTAAATCATTTAAAACGGAAATTATATAACTAGTTTGATCTGCATAAGTATGACTCACCTATGCAAATTCTAGGTCCATCGCCGAATGGGAGAAAAGTGAAATTGGGTCTTTTCCTGGAGTTCTCAGGCGTGAATCTCTCCGGATCGAAGACCCCTGGATTTGGATAGTATTGAGGATCATGGTGGATAGCATAAACAGGAATCATGACATTCGTGCCTTCTTCGATCTCTATTTTGGTCCCGGGGATGTTAGTTGTCCGGGTGCAAATTCGGGACAAGTTCATCACTGGCGGATGTTTCCTTAGAGTTTCTGCGATAAACAGGATGAGTTCAAGAGTAATATATGATATAGGTTTTGGTTCACTACAATGGACCACTAGACAAGGTACGAATTTCAGCATTCTGATACATGTTTCTTAACCGAAACTTCACGTAGAGCACGGTACGCACAACGAAAATTACCGAAATTAACTCCTTACGAAGATATTTAATGATTCTTGATGGGTGAATTGAAACCACCCGCTCATGAAAACTCAATGCTCTACGTGATTCACATCGCGCGCTAAACGTTATCACGACAGTCTCTGCGACATAAAAATATGGCAACCTCAGTCTTGACGCTTTTGCTCAGCTATAGCGATTTGCTTATAGTTTGAACAACACATGGTGGGAAATGAACATTGCTCGATTGAGAAGCTTGCTGAAACCATTGTAGTGCGCGATTTGACTCACGTAGAGCTTTGAGTTTCTTGTGAGCGGGCAGTTCAAATTCCTCGTAACCAATGTGAAAAAAAGGTTAATATCTTTGTTAGGAGTTAGTTTCAGTAATTTTCATTGCGCGAATCGTGTTCTACGTAAAATTTTGGTTAAAAAAGATGTATTAGAAGGCTTAAATTCGTACCCTGTCTAGTGGTCCATTAAGGGTTTAAGTCCATTACTTTGACAAAAGAGAGTCCACTCTGTGTTGCCTATATTAAGTTAATAGTGTCCTTTTTGAGCCCATCCCCTCGTGAAGTCTTCAAATACTTTTTACGACTACACAACCCGAATGGGAGCCTCTTAATGGCCCTTTAAACGTGACTGTCCTTTCGCTATGGACGGTTCTCTACACTAACAATGGGATACATTTTTAGAAAAGCTCTTTCCGCAAAGCTGGGTTGCAGAATCGAAGAAATTTTGATCGAAAAATCAGTCCGAATTTTAATGAAACCCCTTCCTGAGGCATCTGAAAAACACTTTTTGCTAGTTTCACGAGAATAGTTGTATATGATATATTTCACACATCGAAGAGGAAAAATCTTAGATTATATTGATTCTATCTGATAACCCAGATCCTTAAAGGAAAGCTTACGAATCATGCTTGAGAGCTACAACAATGAAAATCAATGTTTCAGGCTTCAATTTTTCATGACAGCTCAAAGTCATTCTTTAAGTTCGATAGAAAGTTGGAGTAGGCTAGTTATGATTAAATGCGTACTTAATTACAGGTGAGCAAATTAGACAAAACACTGTGAAATATTGACAGAAGTTGAGCTAGAAAGAGCCAACATTCATTCTCTAGATATCCAACTTCCTCTCCCAATTTCTCAAATGAAAATCAGTGGAAAACTTGGAAAAAGTCCACCTACCTTCAATGATGTGTTCAACATAAGTCATTTCTTGAGTGCTTTCATAGGATAGCATTCCATACTTTTCTTTCACGTTCCGGACCTCTTGAACAGCCTTTATTTGAATTTCAGGATTGAGTGCCAACTCGTAGAGGCAAAAACTCAATGTTGTCGACGTCGTCTCAAAACCGGCCGCAAAAAACACAAACGCTTGAGCTGCTACAGTTTTCATACTAAATTCTAAAATAATAATGAAAAAAAAATAATCGTAATAAAGATGATGATATATAGGAAAGGGGAAAATATAAATATTTTTCGTCGCAAATCCGTGCACTAACAGCAACAGCACACTCCGGTACTCCGTTCTCAGTTGAACGAATAACTAGATATGGCTGTTGTGGGGTTGTGTGTTCGCTATTTTGAAGGCGTTTTTTATTCCTCTATCGGATATGCCTCATCTCGGTGGAGTATGAAGTTCGCGGCTTCCATGGAAATTTTACTCTGTATGGATTTTATAAAAGCACCTATATGTGTGGGGAGTTACACCTCTTCTGCTTCTCTGGTTCCCCGTATTAGCATGGTCATTGGTCATAGCCTAGACTTTTTCCTTTTTTCCAGAGCCAATGATACATGTCATATTGCAATTCTCAAATTGGGTATTCAAGTTGTTATGTTCACAAAGTACATGAGATGCGCATAGTTATTTGTTTTTTCATGCCTCAAGACGTGACGCCTCATGATAAAAAAAAACCACCCTTAGCGTCATACGAAACGCAAGGTGCTCACTTGGGTATAAGTAATTGAAACGGCTCTTTCATCCTTGATGCCAATCGGCATTTGACGTATGAAAAAAGGGTCATGTTCCTCCCGTGGGACATACACCATTTTGGGTAAAAAATTGTTTCTAACTGATATGCGACGGTCGCAGTTAGACATCTCATAACGGATGCATCGTTTTGCTCGGATTGTCCATGTTCATGTACCTTTGAACAAAGGGTTGCACCCTTGTTGTCAGTTCTCCGATTTTGATTTCCTTTCCACGTATAAAAATATTGCAAATGCTGCAGTATTATCTCCTACATTTCTTCATGATATAATAATTGATGATTCGTGATTAATGATAAATCAAATTTGACCATATTCTCGACGTGATATCTTTTTGCATTCTGTAATTAGAATTTTATTCGTAAACTGAATTTTAATGCAAGACTTTGTCCATAAAGTCCTCCTCCAGAAGAAGGAACGTAACTCCATTCCAAGGTTGCCAAACTGACTCAAACAACTACTTTATTTCACAAAAATGTACCTATGCGATTTTTATTCAACATTTTTCTTTTTTGCATGAAATTTAGAGAAAAATCGGTGAAATTTTCGGTTGGAAATGTTAGATATTCTTCCAATCAATATGCAATTTGCGAGGGGAAATTTGGCAACATTGAAATGGAGTTATGTTCTTTTGAGAGGGAAACGACGAATTAGGTCATTAATTGTGTTTATTCCAAAATGTAGTCAAAACGACCTTATCTTAATCTCAGCCAGAGACAAGAGACCCTCCACTGGTATCTTGACAACGGTGAAAACTTTTACTTTTGGGACTTCAACATTCAACTGTTGATTTACCTACCAGGTAGATGGTTAACAACGTGATTGGAGTTTCGTTTCGCAAACCAAACAAAGTTTTGGGGAACTCCTTTGGTTCATGACGTCACCCGAAGCTCATCATCCACCCACACTGGATAAAAAAATACATTGGATCTAGAGTCCAGACTCTTGCATTGGCGGATCCAGCAAATTGACAAAATAGTATTTTCTCCATTTAAACCTATGGAAATGTACCGATTCTTGGAGGGGCCAGGTGCTCCGGAAAGAATCGATTATTTAGCATAGGTTTAAGTAAAGAGATTTCAGTGTTGCCAAATTGCTGGATCCGCCTCTGGACTCTTGAAAATATTGACAAGAAAAAGTACTCTTGATTCAATCGGATTTTTGCTTGAATCAAAACGAAATCCGCTTAAATTAAAAGGCTTGGTTCTTGATTTAAGCTAGATTCTGATTGAATCAAGAGTAATTTTTCTTGTCGATGTTTTTAGGAGTCTGGACTCCAGATCCAATGTGTTTTTGTCCAGTGCAGCAGGTAAGATGACTGTTGCTCCCTTATTATTGTCCATAAGGAAGTGTTGAATCCCCGAAAGTAAAAGCTTCCACCTGTCGCCAAGAGGCCAGTGGAGGGTCTCTGGTCTATGATCTCACCGAACGCTGTGGAGCTCTTGTTTTCGGTTTGGAGTCTTTCCTCTTCCTCCTTCAACTTCAACAGGAGATGCATGAAGTCGTTCCTCTGGATATTGTTATTCTTGCGCATCTCCATCGTGTCCTTGGTGAGGTCCTCGAAGAAGTTGTTGACGTTCTTCGGGAAGCTGCGGAGGTCGAGGTAGTTGTAAACGTCGGGGAAGAACTGGCGCACGACCATGGAGACGGCGTACTTCATCGAGGGGGAGAAGACCTTCCTGCCCATGGCACGGAATGGAGCATCCTCTGCGGCGAAGGACTCGAACTCCAGACCGAACGCCACCGAGCCGATAACGTCCGTCGAATATTTCGCCGTCAGCTCTCGGATTTCAAGGCGGCTGCCTTGTTCCGTTTCAAGCAAGTGCTGAAAAATGGTGAAGTGAGTTCATTTTTCAAAAGCGGACTGGCTCTACATTAATAGATCGTATTCGGTTATAGGACATTTCGTCAACGATTTTTTGTCCGCGCACCTGATTTTTCCGGTGATTTACGTCCACGCGTTTTTTCGGCTCGGGAGTTTTGGTCCACGTGCCAGTTGAGACCCACAGTTAATTGGCCCACATGTAAATACAAACGAAAACTGCTCACGACGTTTTTGGATGAAAATGTATAATGTCTTGGAAGGATGAGGGTTTGCTTGTTTTTTTGTATTGTCTGTTCGGTCCAACGTAGAATAATATGGATTCCATTTTGCAATAAGGAACCACTATCTCTTGCTCCTCCGTAAAAGCACATTTCTGCCTAAGGAAACTAATGGCATATATGCTGTTTCTAAAAGTAGCCAGAAATAGTGGTTCCTTATTGCAAAATGCAATCCATATATAGTTGAGAGTTTTGGTAAAAATGGGAGAGCGTCAATTCCATGAGACACAATTCACTAAAACTCTCTACATCTCTTTGGTGTAACAGGACTTAATTATCTTTCAAGAACTTCCTACCTTGTTATACTTGAACCAGATAAACCTCTATATTTGCCTCAGCTAAAGTCTCTTAGATTTTTTCTGTGTACGATAAGTATCTTGATTTATTTTGCGAGGAAAGATCTGTACTTTTAAAGGATGTCTGTCATTCTTAATACGTTCAATTTTGTATAAAACTGTGCAAAACCTCTGTTGTGAAATAGTTGCTTCAGGCGCCGCCGCACGGCGGGCGGGCGGCTAGCGCGGAACACGCATTGACGCCTACAAACCTAAGTGGATACTTCAAGCATTGTGCAATGCGTGGAGTATCCACTTAGGTTTGTAGGCACCAGTGAGCCTCTCGCGCTGGCAGCACGCCGCTCCGCTCTGTTAGGCTTTAATATTTATACTCGCATTGTCAGCGTTTTTTAACTCATGATTTTGAAATGTTTGCACACTTTGCATTGATGATTCTCATTTAAATTGATGGGGAAAAATATGTATCAATTTATCAAAAGGAGAATAATAATATAATGTATGTTTTTTAAATATTGGTGGTTCCGTGTCTTTAATGATTTCCAAAGCACTTTAATTTTTCTTTTACATTTTGTGCTTTTATTGTGCTGCAGCGAGGTGTACGCGCAACCAAACGCTCAAAATTTGACGTATTTGACTCTAAAAAATCGATGTGCAAATAGGTTAAAACTAAAGATTGCGTGCCTCTTGGTTTTTTTTCCTCATTTTTGCAGTTTCTGTCGGCACAACTGCGGCTCATTGGATTAATGTCGCTTGGAAAAGGTTTTACAAATATTAAGGTTTATGCCACGTATTAAAAATATAAATGTTTTCAAAGGAAGTAATAATTTCGTAAAAAAATAAAAAATAAAAAAAAAAAACAAAAAAGTACCTATACATATATAAGGTATATTGTACATCGAATATTTTAAGGATAGAAATAAAACCAAATATTCACCAATGACAATTTAAAAAGATGATTCAAAAGGAGAAAGTAATAACATTTCATTTAGAAAATGAGCAACCATAAAAACACCTCTTTCTCTCTCAATATCTCATTTCCATATCGTCAATATAATTTTACATACCGACTAAAATATAACGCTTGGACCAAGTCACCGTTGCTTATTTTACATGTGGGCGTAAACTACTAGACGAAAAATCGTTGACAAAATGTCCTGAAACCATCCGTTCAATTTTTACAACGTCAATTTAGAAATGATGAGCGCTACCGATCCTATGTTTTTTTAAATATTGGTGGTTCCGTGTCAAATTTAGTGATTTTCAAGTCACTTCAATTTTTTCTTTTACATGGTGTGCTTTTATTGTGCTGCAGCGAGGTGTAGGCGCAACCAAACGCTCAAAATTTGACGTATTTGACTCTAAAAGATCGATGCACAAATGGGTTAAAACTAAAGATTGCGCGCTTCTTGGTTTTTTTCCCTCTTTTATTCATTTTTGCAGTTTCTGTCGGCACAACTGCGGCTCATTGAGATTAATGTCCCTTAGAAAAGGTTTTACAAATATTTGCCACGTTTTAAACATATAAATATTTTCAAAATGAAGTAATAATTTCGTAAAGAAAAAATGAAAAAAATAAACAAAAAAGTACCTGTACATATATAAGGTATATTGTACATCGAATATTTTAAGGATAGAAATAAAACCAAATATTCACCAATGACAATTTAAGAAGATGATTCAAAAGGAGAAAGTAACAACATTTCATTTAGAAAATGAGCAACCATGAAAACACCTCTTTCTCTCTCAATATCTCATTTCCATATTGTCAATATAATTTTACATACCGGCTAAAATATGTTGTTTATTTTACGTGTGGGCGTAAACTACTGGACAAAAAAGGTGCGCGGACAAAAAATCGTTGACAAAATGTCCTGAAACCTCGTATTCGATACATTAAGATGATTCGATGGACACTAAATTTTTCGTCAGAACGACATTCGATACATCGCATACATTGGTTCCATTTTTTCAGGTACTCGTCATTTCCCTCGAATTTTGAGATCGCAATTCTGTTGTCAGGAGACTAAAGAATTGGCCTACTAATTTTGACAAACAAATTCAACATAATATAGGCATGGATTTTTGGAGAGAAAACATAGCACTCGAGTGCAGTTTTGATATCAGGATCGAATGTGATATTTTTCCAAATGTTTTCAATGTACCTCTACGCTCTGCAGTATACGTAGATTTACGGCGGCGGCTATGAGCTGTCATAAATGGACCTTGTTTAGCAGAATGAAACCAAGCCACATCAGCCATTGCCAAATTTAACTGGACAATTTCATTTTTCACGAGAGAAAGTTTGTGCGGTTTGCGGAAGTTGTTGCGGAATTCGCTCCGTATACTACGCAGAAAACTCACTGAGATTTGCACACAAATCATGACAGTTCTCATTAAAAAAAATAAATTGCCCGGTTAAATTTGGCAACAGCGGATGTGTCTTGGTTCCTTTCTGCTTTACGCGGTCCAAATCTACGCTGATAGAGACCACAGACAGGCCAAAAAAACCAACCTACGAAGAAAAGAAGAACTGACAACAGTCGGCAACGTCCAGAGCATTTTATCACCGTTGCCCACCCTCCCCTTTGCAAAAGTGATATTGATTCATTTTACGTGATTTCATGGATGGGTCCACTATAGATTTGGTTCCTTGCTGAAAAACTGAGTCATATCAATGGTGGAGTATCTACCGAAACGTAATCCGAGAGTGTCTCGCCGCACTTGACGAGTAAGTCGGTCATGAGCCGGAGTTTGCCGGTCGTGAAGGCCGGAGACAGCTTTTGCCGGAGATGGCGCCACCGGTCGCCGGTGAGGTTGACCAAGTGAGCTGTGATGGGTTCCCGGCTCTCGTCGAAGGGATGCCCGCGGTCCATAAAATCCTGAAAGTGCTTCACCAGAACATCTCTGATCATCTCCGGGCTCCGAACCAGCATTGTTGGTTTTCGAATCATCCACATCCCCACGAAGGGCTCATCAGGAAATTGACTGAAAATATGAATTCAAACAAGCTTCATTAGGACAATAAACCCTTAAAATGTCCTTATTTCATTTAGACCCTCATCAGAATTTAGGTGGAACACTCTAGTTTAAGTAGTAGTAGTTGTTGTTGTTTAACCCCGTGTTCCTTAACTTCGTGCGCCGTAAAACAACCGAGAAAAAAGCGTACTACGATACCGATTTTCAAGTGTGCGCGCAACCTGCGTACTCCCCGCTTATTTGAAAATTGGCGCGTCAATTTTGTCGAGCGCGCCACTGGAATTGGCGGGAACCAATGGGAGTGCGAGTTTTGTTTTATTTACATTTTACGTTATTTTGATAACAAAATGTAAACAAATGTGTTTCTTCATATTCTCTTGCTCGTGACTGTTGTGTTGTAGGTAAGTCCTTTGAATATTTAAAGTTGCTCGAGAATCTTGATATCGGGGGGGGGGGGGGGGATTTCTGTGGACTTCATTTTAAAAAACCGCCTAAAGCATTACGGGTACGTTCTTTTACGTCGATTGACATATTTTGTATAGATATGTTCGATTAGTAGATAGATTTGAGAAACTTACTTGTAGATGCTTTGGAGACATTGTCCGGATGTCCTTTGGAAGGTGATGACAGGTTTGATGTTGCCGAAGAAGGGGATGGGGCGGGCGTAGATTACACCGCGGTGTTTCCAGTAATTGAACGTCGAGGTCGAGTATGCATATAATGCCAAGCATATCCCTATGCACAGCAAAACAACCCCAAACATTGCCAATTATCCAGTCTGTCAATCATATCATAACGTTTTTCAGTATAGCCGAAAACTCAGAGACCAACAACATGGCCGGCATGATGAAAGGAAGCAAGAGATCTCAAGATGCATTGGATGCAAGATCTGTAGATATAAAATTCTCCCTACATTTGTATTTTATTTTTTTTGTGTTCACAATTTTTGATGATGAGGTCATTTCGAGGTAGAAAAGAAGTGGGAGGGAGGGGTCATAATCATGCAAACTGGACTTAATAATTATGGATTCTAGGTAGATTTCCAATATTTATTAGACAAAAAATCGTTTAATTTAGTAAGAATCCGTTTCTCCTTTCGGCCGAGGGGGGAGGGAGGGAGGGAGGGAGGTCTACCGGGTGTTCAGCAAGGAATTTTTTCGGACTGTTCTCCCAATGGATTTTTGCAGTAAAAAAACCATCGAGTTAATATTTTAGAATAGTCTTTAGCGATTAAAAGCTTAATTTTTTTAATAGTTGATGTCATCGGCGACATTATCGTGGGCGTCTTCGGTTGAGCCATCGATTAAGTCATCGCTAGTTTCAGGTTATTTCACCTGAGCGTTTTGGAGGTTTTAAGAAACAAAATTTTAAGCATTGAAACTAAGGAAATTCTCAAATGTGTGGTCCTACCGGGTAAATGGTCGAACCAAACCCATCATATATTCCTGATTTTCTGATTTTTGCTTCTCTCTATAACTCGGTGAAAAGGTACAGTGCGATCAGTGAGCTCTTCGAGTGATAAATTGAGTAGACTATAAATTATATTAATTATGACTTTCACTTTTCTGTAGAATTTTTGTTACAGCTCATTAAATTTCGTATTCCGACACTAAACTATTTAGCTTATTTGGGTATCTCTTTAAGTGCATTTAGGTATCTATAATACCTTTAATCATTAAAAATAATCATTTTCAAATTCAATGTAAAAACGTACATATAGGTAATCAACGAATAAGTTATTTTTAAATACCTCCGCTTAGTAAAAGTTCTAATTTAAAGATTTACTTTTCATTTTATTCAATCACAGAGTTATCAATGTATTTTGGTTTTAAGATTAGACCCTCTTTGACTGGTTCTCGGTCCAACTCCTTGAGGTGCTTCGCGCCGCAGGCGTAATGCGTTACGCGTTGCTCTTATAATTTTATACTTTTTTGCTACATATTTCAGATTTTTCTCTTAAATTTTGTTTATGCTTTTTATATTACATGGTTCAGTATTTAATTTTTCTTGGTTCTATTTATGTTACCTTTTAGTTTAAGATCAATTAATACTATGAAACCTGAACATATAGTTAATTTGTGCCTCGGTTTATCTTTACCCTATCACAGGGAGGTGGGCATTGGCGCCCCAAATATAAAAAATTACGATAAAATGCAATTTCAGCGCACATAGTTGCAATAAAATTATAATTTCATCGCACATAGTTGCAATAAAATTGCAATTTTATCGCTGGCGAAGAATACCAATATTATCAAAAAAATCAAAATGAATTGAGAAAAAATTTCAATTTTATTGAACGCGATTTTATAGAGATAGAAATTGCGACAAGATCGAAAGTAATCGCTCGGATGTTGATGATCCTGGCGATTTTGTCGCCAAAAAATCATACAAAAATCACATGTTCATTTCAAAATATCTCGAGTTGTCCGTTGATAAATGCAACTTAAAATTATGAAAAGCGACATTTGAACATTTTTAGGGATTGTCCTACACGTAGCCCACTCACTTTACGAGAAAGCGGTTAAAACCGGGCTTTCTAACGAGTTCAGAACGTGGACTTGGAAACATTAAGCTGCTGATATCCAGCGTGATAGAGCTCAGTGTTGCTACAACTACCGCTCTACAGCTCCGGCTGTTTCTACAGCGCGCACGAACTCAAAAGCACGTTGAACGGCGGTGGCGGCATTTGAAGTATCAGGAAAGCAGAATCGCGCGCGACCGAGGCAAAACCTGTCTCGTGCCTTTTCAACCGTTCGCTCCACGTACTCCAGCAGCACCGTTATCAAATGCCCTCCGCAAAGGCTGCACGAAATTCGGCGCTCATTCTCGATCGGTGCAAAGGACATTCCCCTCGTGCCTCGTCGCGGCAAGCTGTCAACTGTAGTGGAGCGCTTTCTCATAAAATGAGTGAGCTACGTGTAGGATAATCCCTAAAAGTGTTCAAATGTCGCTTTCTGTAATTGTAAGTAATATTTGCACCGCATTTAGCAAAACGGAACCAACGTGAATGCAGTGTTTTCAAAATCGTGCAAATTCTTTTTTTCCTTTAAAAAATACTGAATACATGTACAGTAATAAAATTAACACAATTATTTCCCTTCAAAATTACTAATTTTTTGGTGGGATGTAAAAACTATTTGCTATTTTGGAAGATTTTTTAGATGATTATGAAGAATCAACATTTTAACACCACTGTAATCGCGCTGGTTCCGTTTTGCTAAATACGATCCACTTATGAACGGACAAATCGCGATATTTTGAAATTAACGCACGATTTTTACGGTTACGGTGTGAACGGTGCCAATTCTAAAAGTTTAGCTTATTAGCGTGATTTTGGGAGGACCGCTCTTATCAAAATTTTATAAATGAGTACATATTTGGGTATTGCACGGAGGGAATTCTGACCGTGTTGATGATCTGGGCAGGCTCAAGTTTTTGGAACAGGTCCAAAGTATTGCGACGCGAAAATAACTGGTTGAAGTTTTTAAAAAAATGAAGACTCTTGGAGCACCATGCTGAAAGTTCTAAAGTTGAAAAAGGAGACGACAACAGACCTAAGCTCTGTCTTCTGATGGTGCGTTGAAGGGTTTCTGGGGTAAATCTTTGCGCCCGACCTATCTTGAGTGGTGCCCTAGTACATTCAGCTTGGATTTTCAGGGGTTTGTTGGTTTAAAAATTATATTATTAGCTCTCTTAAATAACACAAGAACGATGTGTTGTTCCTCTTTCCAGATCACATCACATTTAACTTTTAACTAAAAAAAATTTTAGGTTAACTAAAAATTTTTTTATTTTCCGGGAAAATCATGCAATTTTTTTCCTCCAAAAGATTTGTCAGAGAAATTGCCCGAAGAACGCCTTGAAAGCATGCTACTCAAAAATTTATAGTTTACCTGGAGTTAAAAGGTTCTAATCGGGATGACACTTCGGAACAGCGGCACGCGATGCAAAGATGTCACTTTAAGGTAAAGAGGTCCACTTGCATCCAGCGATTGAAAGACAAACGTGAATGTCTGACGGGGTTTTCTTACAAGAAGGATGGTATAAAACCCGACGTTTACTGAAAACTGGGGAATTCTCAAAATGGAGTTCTTCGGGAGATCATGATCTGATGGTTGCGTCAACACAACTGCATGCCATGCGTTTACCCGCAGAGATCTACACGGCGCGCTGAGACGCTGACCAGACGCTAACCTTCAACTGAAATGGAGTTTAAGGTTCCAGCAGGGAGATCAGAGACTTTTTCCCCATCGTTGCAGCTATATCGCTGCCGTGATAGCGAAGAGAGCAGTAAGTCCATGCTGGGATGAACCTCGAGACGCATAAAAGCATGTGCTTATCAAGGCTCATACAGAAATCCACTTACTGGCAGTAAGTTACTACTCTCTTCGCTATCACGGCAGATCAGCCAGCTAAACCCAGACGATACGGCTTTTCGCGCAGCCGTGCCTCACGATCAGTGGCGTGGCGTGAATTGCGATATATCGATTGTTATGCCATTCAAACCTATGGAAAAGGATCGATAAACAGGGTGTTCCCAGCGAACACCTTAATAATCGATTCTTTACCATAGGTTTAAATGACATAACAATCGATACATCGCAATTTACGCCACGCCACTGCTCACGATCGCCTTTCGTCATAGGCACCTGAGGAAAGTGAGTAATCGCCCAGCGGACTTTTTACACTGAGAAAAAGTTCGCCCAACCTTCAGTGTACCATATCGAACCGTGTTCGGTTCGTTCCAGTAAAATTTCGGTTCGTCGGATCGAACTTGCGGTTCGTATGACCAAACTCTACGATTGCACCGAACTGATAAAATAAGAATAATGCACAAAAATGACCCAAATAATTCAACTTAAAAAACACAAGAAAATGGGCATTTAGGCTGAGGCCTTGTCTCCACGGGCCTTTTCACGAGATTTGTCCCAGGGAAAAATCCCACTTACGAATTTGGGAAAAATATTGAGTTAATCAATTTTTTTCCCAGTACCAAGTATGGTCCTTTTACTCCTTGGACCCACTGAGAGAGGAAGAAGAAGTGTAAACGAATTGTGCTATATTTTGTTGAATACTCCAATGTTCATGTTTGTTTAGTTAGATTAATGTGTCTAATTGTCGATTGAGTGCAATTATTATTTTAATCCCGGTTAAATACTCGACTTTATCTAATTTATCTTCCCCCGCAAACTAGTCACAGGGCCGTATGAGCCTCGTCCCGTGGAGACGGTAACTGGGAAAAATCCCAGGAGTTTCATTCCTGCGATTCGAACTTGGGACAAATCCTATGAAAACGGCCCGTGGAGACAAGGCCTAAAAAACAATAAACACAAAGCCTGGAACGTTTCTGGGTTGCTTCAGGCCCTCCTCGATCAGGAAACATACACGTGTATGTAAAATTTTTCATCAATTGGGGGGTCTGAGGGTTTTAATTTTTACAATTTTCTATATTTTTGTTTCCTGGTCGAAGAGGGGGTTGAAACCACCCTCAAACATCCCAGACTTATGTGTTTGTTATTCTTGGTGAGTTTGCTTCTCGAAAAAAATCGAGGAGCTATCGAAAAGCGTAATTTAATTACCGCGCAATTCGGCACTAATTCTCAGAACGCGCACCTCATCCCAGCTCCTATGAATCAGTAGAGTGCTTAAAAAGTCAGTATGGAGTGATCGGACGAACAAAAGATCAAATCATCTGAAGTTACCTGTGAATGCCCTTTTTGTAGCACTACTGCGCGTGCGCTGCACTAACGCTTCTTAAGCAATTCAACGGCATTAGGAGCCCAGCATCGCTATTGGAGATTTTTATAGTTCACCGACAATGAGTACATATAAGCATACTGTTCCTCCGAACACTTTGTTTGATTCTGATTCGATTGAATCAGGCAAATAACCGGCCGACAGAAATGATTCTTAATTCACGTGTAAGTCAAAATTAAGTGTTGAAACCTAATTCGTAAAGCAATCATTGCGGTCTGTATTTCGTAATTCCCAAAACTGCTGGCAGTGTGTTAACACACTGCAAGAAAAAGAGAATCTGTAAAGAGTCTCTTTTTCTTGCTGTTTTCAAGTGGTATTACTTACACCTTGCTATTGTCAAAAAAGAGGGTAAATAAACAGTTTATTTTGCCTCTCCTGTATAAACGTATTTTCTGAGATACACGTTCTTGCAGTTTTACTATCGATATGTACATAAAAAAGGAGGAAAAAAATAGTCTGAAGAGCAGAGAAAAGTCTGCGCATTTTACTGTCATTGTGAAAATTGTCCATAAGAAAAATATGTGAGGTATTGAGATTGACTCACACCTCTCTTGCCTCTGATCGCGTTATAGCCCTGAGAATAATGACTCATCAAGAAAAAAAGAAAAAAGAAAAAAAGAAAAAAAATTCTCCAAAATTATGAAAAAGTGTGAGCATGTAACTTTTTTTACTATTGCATCCAAATGATGTAAAACTTTGGATATTTTGGTAAAAAAAATAAAATAAAAAAAAATAAAAAAAAATAAATAAATATCATAGAAGTTGATTAAGCCCTCAGGGTCGTATTGTCGATGTGCAGACCATTAAAAAGACATTTCCCTAGAGATGCATTCGTAGTGCGCAGATCCCATTCTGACTGATGGATGGAGATTTAAGGACGTATGTGCACACTAATCGGAAGTCGACAATTTTCCGCTTCTACATAAAATTCAAACAGGTTGTCTTCCCGCATGGCTTTTTGTGGGGATTGAAAACATTTGTCACTCGGAAAACTAAAAAATGCATAGGTACTGTTAATGAGAAAAAAAATCGACGCGGCTCCGTGTGACATATGGAAGTAGGTCAAAGTGAGAACGAGATGAACAATTATTTGACTTGCTCCCATATGTAACACGAGGAAAAAACGCAGTGTTGCCAATTGTTTACGATGCCGAAGAGGAATCTATGATTGCCCACGTATCGAAAGACCTTCGTGTTAAAAAAAAAAAAAAAAAAAAAAAAAAAAAAAAAAAAAAAAAAAAAAAAAAAATCGGTAACGTATCTGAAAAGAAATTTTTCCAATTTTTTTGCACGGCGGAATACGTCCAAAAATTTCAAAATATGGGAAATACGTCGATTCAAAATTTGCAGTTCTAAAGTTGTACGTTCTTTTTTTTTTAAATGAATAGTCTATCAAAATTTTACTTTGACACGCTCGGGCTCAACATTTCGTCATTTCTCAGACAGTAGAACAGAAAAATGCCTTGACGTGGCAAAATTGCCACCTACGATTTGTATTTTTACTAGGAAAATCTGGGGAACTTTGTTTATTGAAAACTTGCATTTTCCTATGGTTTACCGAAAATAATCAGTGAAATTTTTGACAGAACTTTTCTACCATTTAGGTGTGAAAAAGTAAATATCGTTGGTATATTTTCCAGCCTTGGAATGAACAAGCGATTTTATGTCTGGGAAACGATTAAGGTGCTTTTTCTTGCACTTTAATGACAAAAACAAACTAAACAGCTCCCAAATAATTCTTTGAGATGCCAGGGAGTGCTTTCTCACTAAAGTTCAAATAACAATTTTTCGAAAAAAGAAGAAGAAAAAAAAGGACGCCTTAAATGTGTGCCACCTAGCATTGAGATCCTTTTTACCATGGACATAAAAAATAACGTTGCTTATTAGAATTTTTTATATGAAGGTCTTGTGCGGTGCGGCCCCTCATTGGATACAATCATTTTGCGTCTGCTTTTTTTTAATCTCCACAAGGGCTGAAAAAAGTAAGCCTCTGAATTTGTCGGTTGATCACTGAAATCTTACAAAAGCTCAAGTCGTTGCTTTTGTATCAATAATCGGGCCGCTAGCTACTAAGTTTATTCTACTCTGAAAATGAAAACACACCGATCCCAGCTCGCACTTGGCAACGCTGTGCACAACTTTGGGTTCAAATTTCAATCTCACCGCCAAGGTCACACATACTTGTCAAGATTTACAGGTAGCAAATTATCTCTCCAAAAAGTTACATCATCTCAATTTGAATCACCGGGTATGATTTCGAGAATAAATTAATCGTTACCTATGATTCGACCGGTTAATCTGCGATGCCCAATTTGTGCTGCAATTAGTTCCTCGGTTCGAATTCTTAAATGCATCTTCAAATCTATGCAGGAATGGCCTTCGCCATTATAGAATCCAAAATTAGGATATTGATCGATGGCTACCTTTCTTTCTTTATTGGTAGAATTTGGATAGCTATGCGTGCCACGCACTGAAAGAAAAGAGGTTCGGTCATGAAAACCGTTTGGTGAAAGAAAAGTTTGCTTTCAGTACCGACCGAACGATATTCGCGTTTATTCAACCCAACTAGCAGTACGTTTGACGAAACTTTTTTTCAGCTCTTTTAAATTTTAAATTCGGCCTATCGCACAAGACGCTCGGTTGAATAAGCAAATCGGCACAAGTGGGCGGAGTTAACAGAAAGGAACCAAGCGACACCGGGATCGAACCGAGAAAAAGAGGTTTAAAGTTTGGCTCCTGCATAAGACTCTATGTAAAAGATAAACTTCAAGTTCAATGTCTGCAAAATTTGCTCCAGAAAAAAACTATGAATTTTTGGCGATAGATATTAGTATAGAGCAGTGGTTGAGTTCAAAACCACTCACAACTCATTTTTTTCCAAAATGGGGGTTGGTTCCTTTCTGCTTAACTCAGTCCAAGTATGAGGAACTGAATAGGTATTTTGATCAATATCTAACACCAAACTTTCTTTTTTCACTCTAGAGCCATACTTGGACGTGGTTGTATTTAATAGGCTAGTAATAGTAATAAGTAATAATAAGATCCGTTCATGTTATCAAGTTGCAACCGCGAGAAAAGATATCATTTCAGGAAGAACACTTCGGATGACGTCTACTTCTGTAGTAATGCACCATGGTTCAATCCATCTTGGTCTCATGAATCATTGATGAACACTTGTGCAGGTTGTTCTGAGCGTACATTAGGGGCCAAGGTCAAAGTACATTTCTCATACACTGATCTAATATATGGCGTCACTATTCTTGTCATTTAACGCATAAACGTTCCTCTTGAATAGATCTGATTATGTTTTTTTTCTTCTTTTTTCTTTTTTTACAGATAATATTCAATCATGAAAGCACAGTTCGTATGACCCGCGCGTTTGACTCAGTGTAAGCGACGCATAATCCCTCGTTTTTCAGCCATGCCATCAATCCTCAGATCTATGTCGGGTCCGAAATACCTAAATAGGAAAACATGTTTCTTCAGGGCTTACCCGTCACGTTATTAGAAGCGTGCATTCGCAGAATCCCACAGGATTCTCACTGATAATAAATTTAAACTCTGCCTACCGCTAACCGATAAAAAAAACTCTCTTTTGTTCTTACCCCTCAAAAAAATTATCCTTTTTTTGCAGCCGTGAGTGTAAAATAGATATTTTCAGTTTTTAAAATATTTTAAAATGGGTTAAATTTTTACATTTTGAAATTTAATTAGAAGAAATCCCTTTTTGGTATTTTTTAAAAGTATAAAATTTGCCAATAAGAAAGGTCATTCCTGTCGATGCAAAACTTGCGAAGCAATCGCAGTTTTAAATTTCGATTTTTCCTAGTAAGCGGGTGGGTGTGAGCGATGGTGCGGCTGCGATAGAAGATTTTTCGAGTAAATTCATGTCTCTATTACTTGGCAACAGTGCGTAGAAGATTCAGAAAGTCAGTTGATGCTGTATTCCGGTCTTTTTACCACGCCTTTCGCGGCATAAGTAAATCAAACATTGGTGTCAATGCAGAAACACTTTCTAGGTGAAATCTTTGATTTTAACTAATCATCGCGAGTTCCTTGCCTGGTCAGAGCAAAACGACGGCATAAGTCCGCTATCACATATCTCGTTTGCGGTGTCTGAAAATCTCCGCCCCTATGTTATTTGTTTAAAGGAAAACAAATTGACATCATTCCTTAAAGTTTATGCAGAATTTTCTTTTCTTCGCGCAGGGAAGAAAAATCACAGCAGTCTTGAAGAATTGCCGTTGATTAGTTTTCCGTTTAAAAAATAAACCACCTTATTACATACAGTTCGGGCAACTACGTAGTGTTTTTTTTTTCTCTTCTTTCTTTTTTTTCTCTTTTTTTTCCGATTAAAAAATAAAGTATGACAGAAAGTCTGCGAAGTCGCAAACCGAGTTATGTGATTACCGACTTACACCGTCGAAAAGTAACGAAACTACTGCGCGCAACTATTCGTGCTCTCACGCCGCGCATGTTGCCTACACGGTTATTGAAGGCGAACTAGGAAGATTGAGGTTACACACAGAGCGGAGAGTTTCCAACTCGAGTTCCGTGCCTTCATATGGTTAATCGTTTTTTTTTCTGTTTTTTTTTATTCGTCGTTATTAGTTACAAGTAATTACAAAAAAAGAACTGCATGGAATTTTCGCTAAAAAGCGCGTAATGCAGCGCTCCACGCGAAGCACCGATGAGCCGCTAGTTATTAATTCGACTCCTGTACAACAATAAACGCATCGGATCGACCGTGTTGCCATTTTTTCAGATAAGACTCGCCTCCTCTACTTAGGTCCATATGTGAATATTTTGATATTCCTCGGAGTATCGGCAACACTGATGCGTGGAATGATGTAAGAGCAAGAGATGTGAATGGTCAAGTGCAAGTCCAACCGGAGTGGTCGCGGTAAGCGCGGTGCGGGCGACGGACAACGGGACAAGTTGTGCGGTCAAATGGCGGCAATGTTGCCTTTCGGTGCATTATTACTAGATTTTCTCGTAAAATACATTATAAAAAGAATTGGGTTTTCCCGTGTTTTCACAAAACATTTGGCAGTATTGTACCAGTGCTGCCTTTTAGCGGGGAATGCTCCTTATTTTCCATATAAGAAGCCATGAAAACCAGGCGAATTTTACGCAACAATCGGCTGAGTGGTCGGCGCGGTGCGACGAACGGGACGAGTTAAGCGGTCGAATAGCGGCTGTGTTGCCAATTGGTGTCTATTGTTGTGACATTTTTTTCTACATTTAACAAGTTTTTAATGATTTTTGGCAACATGCAAGCAGCTTTGCTTTTTTAGCGGGGAATTGACATGCTTTACCATAAAAGTTCAGTGAAGTAGGCAAATTTTACTTACAGGGTGAGAGCACTGCGCGGTGAATGAGGGGACGGGGGAAGAGGGAAGGGGGAAGGTGGGAAGGTAAGGGGGGAGGGTTGTCGTCGCCATTACTAGGTACAAGGTACGCGTACAGAGAATATTTTATTTGATGATGGTACTCATTGGATGTAAGCCACCTCTTAAACGACCATGATTATAGTTTCTAAAAGCAGTACCTACAAAGAATTTACTGGTTTCCCGGTAATTTCTTTTTACCCAACATATTATTTTAAAATAATTTACAAATCATTGCATAAATAACTGAACGAACGTACGTTCATACGAACGCTCGGATAATGTTGTGTTCAATACGTCACCAAGGTTGATAACGTTGTTGTTGGTCCGCTTTTGAACCAAAACAATATTTTTACTATATTTTAATCAACGCTCATTTGGTTATCTGCGTCAGATTTACTTTGAATTTTAGATTAAATCTTATCGAAAATTACGAGTAAATCTTTAACCAGATTTTTCATCAAATTTTGATCAGCTTCTGTTGTAAATTCCATCAAGTTTTCTTCAAGTTTATTCAGAATTTTGTATAATGTCCTCAAAATTTTGATTAATAGCGACCTGAGAATAAAGAAGCTTGTACCTTATTGACCAATCAAACAATTGAAAAAATCATAGTCAGTGTAGTCTCAAAACCTCCTCCACAAGCTAGGGCAAAACGTAGTCCTCGCGTAATATAAAAGAAAAAAAATGAAATGGAAATGAAAAAAAAAAACACCCCATCTACCCATCCCTCTTATTTGTACGTAAATCTCATTGAATTATAGTGGCTCGAAGAGTAAACCACGGTTACCCTTAAAAATTCAACTTGATCTACTGGACGACTTAAATCATTTACCCATCATTTAGCCCCCTCTAATTTGTACTTAAATCTCATTGAATTATTGGCTCGAAGAGTAAACCACAGATACCCTTAAAAATTCAACTTGATCTACTGGACGGCTCGAATCAAATGGTGATTGTAAAAATATTGTCACCCTCGATTAGGAGATTTAAAGTCTTATTGCACGTTGATCTATGTGCATATTCACGTCAATTTTCGTCGGAAAATTTTCGGAAGAAAAATTTTGCGGCTTCATAAAAGAGTTTGGGCGATACTCAAAGCCAATTTATTGAGAAGGGAGACATGAGTACTTCGTGTTTTATTTTAAAGAGGATGCAATTATTCTTATGCAAGAGTTTTGCGCTATGCCCAGGGCACGGAACGTAGAATTAAGCGATCAATCGAACTGAGGCTAACAAAGTATCTTAAGTTTCAAGTTTAAGTAATAAAGCAGTCCGGGCTATCAGAGCAGAACCACGTCTGAGCAATAATTGAGTTACCGCCCAACTAGCTGTTGCCGATTTATTTAAATAAAGAAAAAAATTAGATAAAAAATTATTCAAATTATGAGTGATTTTGAGCTCAAATGAGAAGTTACTCCCTCCCACTGAGAAATATTTCTATTTGAATTAGGAAACATCCAGGAGAAATTTTTCGCCAAAAAATGGTCATTTATTTAGCTGGAATTATCCTTTTTAAAAAAACCAAGCATTGCGTAATTTCTTTTTGAAATAGCTGGAATTCCATTTAAACCACAAATTATTATTCTTTTCGGTAAAATGTGTATTTAAAACTTTCATGCTATCAGGCGCTACTTGGTACTTTCGAAGAGTGCGGAGCAGCGTAGTATAAGGTGTATCAGTGTATCACTGCAGTGGAACCAGCCAAAGAGGACTCGGACATGAAATTTTCTTACTTAAGGGGTGTTTTTAATGAAAAATGTCACGAAGAAAATAATGGAACCAATTCAAAACCTCTACTTTTTCTTAAATCAATGAAGATATGAGCTTTTATAGTTTCCACAACATGTCCAACCTCTCCCATTGACTCGCCCCAGTGTGTGGAAGATCAGTCAAAATCGATGGCCAAAGTGCGAGAACACGTCTCTCCAGTATACTTTGTTTCAAAGTCTCCGCTCCTATTTTAGTTTTTCATAGAGAAACGCAAGCCAACCTAATATCTTGATATTTATGCAGAATATTCTGCTAATACAGCGGTAAATCCGGAGAAGTTTTCAAGAAATTAAGTTGACATATTTTCCACAAAACATGAATCAAAGAATAAATAAATAAAATATCACAAGGAGTATAATATCGCAAACGGAGATACGTTTTTGTCCGTGCGAGGCGTGAATGATCGATTATCGATATTTCCCCACCTGAAGCTATGATAAAGAATCGATTATTAAGGTGTTCGTTGGGAAAACCCTATTTATCGATATTCTTCTATTGGTTTAAATGGCAGATCAATCGATATATCGCAAAGCACGCCACGCCACTGATTTTTGCTTTTTAACCATCGGAATGCCTAGTAAGTGATTAGAGTTTACCAGAGAAACTGGCAACCGTGGCGGATATTGTCAATCTTTCGCGAACCTGTGCGTGACATGGGATTGGCGTGGTTGACTCCAATGATGAATCCATCAATTGCGAGAATGACGTAATTCATGCCGTCAATAGCTTCAAAATAATGCACGAGAAATCATAAAAAAATGAGTGGAGTGCGGGTATCGTTTTGGAAACTATAAATTGCTGACTTCGTCACCACTTGAAGGAATGTGTCGTGCTGATCTGAAACTAACTTCGATTCTGCATTTATTTTTATGGCAAACTCCTTCCAGCGCAATCTGCGGGTGGATTGCACAGGTGCGCTTGGTAAAGCGCGATGAAAGATAATATGATTTTTAGATCAAATGATCAGGGACTGTTTCAGAGACCGCAAAGCCCAAAGCATATAAATAAAATATGTGCTTTGCGATCTCTTGTAAATTGGTGGTTTCTTAAGATCAAGATATCAAGATCAAGAGATCAGCGCATGGAGGCATGTTTGACGTTCCATTCCTTTTCTGATCTGAAGATTTTTTTTTCTTCGCGATGACGAACCGGTGTCATTCTACAAATAGGAGGTCTGACAGCTCACACATTTGTAGATAACCTAAAACGGCTACAGCTCTCCTTTTTACATTCACACGCGCATGTCCAAAAAGCTGTGATCTCTCACACTTGGAAAATCGTCAGAGTTTCCTTGAGTCTACAATAAGAAGCACTATCAATGTCAATTGCTCGAAAAATAAACATTATTTTTATTTATAATTGATCCTCCACCCCTCTCTTTTAAATAATCTACTAAAAATCCCGCTTAATGACGCCATGCTGGTGAAATGGGCCTTAAGTGTTTCTTTTAATCGAAATTTTTCGTGTTTAATAGGTCCTTAATTGATTTATGACCTGTCAATGACTAAACTGTAATGAATTAACACAATTAATTTAATTACACATAATTGTAGATGAATTTTGAATTCTCGCGGTGCAATGTGCAACCCGCTGCCGCGCCGCAGCAGGTGAAGTCGTGAGTGGTGCGAGTATCTGCAGAGTCGAAACGCCTTAATTTCCGTGCTTATGCAACACGGACATCCGTGGAGCTCGAATAGTTGTATCCAGGCTTTGTAATGAAATTCGCTTGGTAATCGTTGCTTTGCTCTTTTATCTCACCCGCGGCGCCGATTGCACCGCTGGAGTAAACTATTAGGTACTGATTTTTATCGTTACATTATCAATTTCCCAGGAATTGCTGAAATTGCCGATAAAATCACACGTTGCGGCTTTGCGCTTCTTAAATGTGGGCTGCGGCACTTCCTGACCTATGAACACTTCAAGGAAAAACTTTTAAACACATACCCTAAACATATTTGTTTTTGCAGAAGAGTTAAAAAGAAGTCCGGCTAGGAATGTACATTAATCTACGGTCAGTTCAGAACCCGAGAAGACTCAAAGCTTACAGAAAATATATTTTTATTTAGGTTGCATTTTGAATCTAATTGGAGTGTTTCGATAAAGAAAAGCTGGGGTTAGCCGGTAGCGGCGGCTGGTCTTATAAAGCATGTTTCTCAGTGGCTCATAATGCATCCCATTTAGCGCAAGAAATTAGCTTTCTGTAACATGTATGCGTAAAGAAGTATTTCGTTTATTGTTTCATTCATTTTTGTTTTCTCGCTTTTCATTTCGATAAAACAGTTCGTCGAGTGTAAGAACACTTTTGCCTGTGATTTTCTCATAAAGTCTGTAAAAAATCTGAAACTACCAATCTGAAAGTAACTCAAGAAAAGTGTTTTTCACGATCAATTAGTATCATTTGTGATTTCCTTCTTTACCACTTCCTCAGTTTTATGTACACATAAAACTAACGTATACGGTGCAGAGTGCTCACGGCAGCAGTGAGTGACTGTTTAAAATGCCTACGATAGCGTGCAACAGGGACCCTTGTTTGCGACTGCAGTTGGCTGCATTCAGCTGAGGAAAGCCAGATTGTTTGGGGAACGAGTGGTTTTCCTTTTTACTGCTGACAGATTGCTCCGTATTAAGGGCAATATGAATTAATTTAAGCTTCTCCACTTACTTTGTTAATTGAAACAAAGTTTATAATTGAATGCTTAATGAATGCAGTTGTTCAAAAGCATGCAGTTAATTTTAAAACAACGTATCTAAATTTTGATAAAACGATCAAATTTGTGAAAATTACTAAAAGCTGTTGTATAAAATTTTTAAAATATTAAAAAAAAAACGCTTTCACATATAATTTCCTAGTGAAAGCGTGACAACATATAATCTGTTGGTGAAAGCGTGACAACATACAATCTCTCAGTGAAAGCGTTAGTTTTTTTTTTTTTTTTTTAAATATTTTAAAGTTTTGATAAAGTATCTAAATTACATGATTTAATGGAATTGTTGCCGTAAATTTAAGTTAAATTTTATTTTGGGACTTATTTTAGTATTTTATTAGTTTTAATTGAAACTACCCTGATTGAGTATGTGCCTGGTGATCGGTCTGAGTGGCTGCATGGTCACCTGCGGGCCGATTATTGAAATTGATAGACAAAGCTGAGAAAAGGGATATGGAGAGATCCTATTGGTGAAAGCTGGTGGTTGCAATGGACAAAGGCAGTGGGTAATAGACAAACTAACGGCAACCTGCGAGAAACCTGACAGTCAGTCCATCACTTTCTCCCAAAGTCTATAAGAACCACACATTTCAACCAATAGGATCACTCCATAACCCCTATGTCTTCTCTGTCTATAGCTTTGTCTATCAATTTTAATAATTGGCCCGTTGGGCAATCTGGTGAAACCCGCCCTGAGAGATCAATATTCTTCCGCAGTATTTTTCTTCTCCTTCATTTAACGACTCAAATATTAAGAGGAGGCACATTAAATAACCGCAGGATATCAAAGATTATGCAAATTTCGTCATCTTACCCGAGTTTAGAGCTCGACATTCCTGTAATTTATTCCTGCAATAATTATTATCTATTAGCAATTCAAAACGAGCAATTAAAAGTGTAATAATCAGCGTGTAATTACTCTCATTCCTCTTTTATAAACTCAATACGTGAGTTTTAATTAATTTAGAGTATACAATTAATATTTAAATTTAGTTATTGAATCTATAGAGATTGCTGAAACTGTTAACTGAAAACCTAAAATACCTACGAGTAAATTAGCGGAACATGCAACCTTACACGTATGTGTCCTGAATGTGTATCAATATTGCGGCATGTAGAGTGATGCAAAAGATGAACATAGTATGATTATATTGAAAATACATCGGTGCTAAAATAAATTTAAAAAAAAATCTTAAAATGCATCCAAAGGTATAAGTAATACTCCTGCTCGAACACAAAAGAGGAACATATTACATATAGCAGTGTGAAAAGAAACGTGTGAAAATTCACTGATTTGAATTACTAGCTAGTGAAAATGCAAAGAATACAAAAAGTTTACCTTTAAAGATTTCCAACACCGCAACATTCCAAACATTTTTTCTTACTTATTGCTTACATTTAAAAAATGTCAAACAGAATATTTGATAATGGTTGTTACGAAAGATGAAATTTATACTCTCTTGTATCTCAATGCATTTGTTTTTGATAAATCTTCAAAATCAGTCAGAACTGAATCTGAATATCGTGTATGCCTGCCAGGGTAACTATTTCGATCCGCCACCAGAGGCGTGGCGTGCTTTGCGATAATATATCGATTGTTATGCCATTTAAACCCAGGAAAAAGGATCGATAAACAGGGTGTTCGCAGCGGACACCTTAATAATCGATTCTTTACCATAGGTTTAAATTGCATAATAATCGATACATCGCAATTCACACCACGCGACTGCCCGCCACGCAAAAACTGCTTACGCTTCAAAATAGTTGCCTAACCGATCAAAATAAAGTTGAAATGTACTCTTTGCCGCTTCGTTGATATCACATTCTGTGCAGTAAGTAGCGTTGAGCGCCTTCATTTGAGCGATTATACAAAAACACATCCCTCGGGTCAGAGTATTTGTTTTGTGGCAGATCGATCCGCAAATTCGGAGCTCTTGGGAGCCATCAAAACTGAATTTCATGATGCACTCCCCAATATGATAAATGTCTCCACTGGATAATGGAGGCAGAGAAACACATCACTCTATTGCAGTGTAGGAATATTTTCAGTCTTACTTTGTTTTTTTAAAAAGATAATTCGATACCACCCTCGCATAAAATTGATGATGAATAATTTGAGACGATGATATACAAATTATTTAAATTAGCATAGGGTATAAACGATTAGTCTTTCTTCATTCAAGACCAATGTCTGCGGCCACTGCTTGGCTTATACGTGTTAGCCTCTATTTCGATGGTGAAACTGCAGAAACACGTAACTCAGTTTGCGGCGCTGCAGACCTCCCGTCATACTTTATTTTCTATATGGAAAACTACTGAACGTCATTTTTTTAACATATCAGTGATTTTTCTTCTCTTTATGAAGAATATTTTGAGAAAACTTCATGCCATGATGTTGTTACGGTTTCCTTTTAAGAAATAAAAAAGTAGCGGAGATTTCGAAATTCCACAACCGAAGATATGCATTTTCGCAGTTCCACTGTCGATTTACGACAGAAGAATTCACCGCGGCCGAAAGTAAACAAAACAAAACAAAAACAATGAGTTTTTGTGCAAAAGAGTGGGCCAACACCTTCATTTCATTTGCACAAACTTTAAGGTAGGTGCTGACTTACCTTAAAAGTTTCAATGGTTGCGATTTTTATTTGTTATTTTGTGTTTTTTACAGTATTATGTGGTGTCGTGATCCCTTTCAAGGATCTATTTCCATGGCTTCCATTGCCCAAAACTAGTTCCGAATTCCGGAAATTTTGAAATTCCTGAGATGTTCCGGAACTTTCTCAGAAAGTTTGAAAAAAATCTTAAAGGAATCCCGGAATTTTTGACGGTCATGAAGTAGGAGAAATTGGAACAAAAAAGTCCCGAATCGCGAAACTTTTGACGGACATGGAATGGGAGCAGTGGTTGCCTGTTTCATGCCTTTTCCAAAGGCTGCCTTAATCCTCTCTTAGAGAAAATTTAAAGCGTTCCTCTCATAGGAAAGATGTGTCCAAGGAACGACAACGAAAACGGTCCATAACGCGAGACATAAATCCAGAATCCGCTGCAAATTTTACGAGCGGACAGACATCGAGGCTCCACGCAGGAGAGAGTCCCCGATCCCCCGGATAAAAATTTCGGATAGAGCTGTCTGTAAATTGTTATGGGATACATGAAAGTAAATAGGGATAGCGATCGATAGGGCACTAGCGAAACTCTGATGTGTGGCAGTGTGGTGGAGCGGAGGACTGCAGGCGAAGGGGCGCGGGTGGGCCAAGTTTGGTACCCCCTCCCCCTCCCAGCGCTTCCGGGGGGATGCCCCTCGCCCTGGGGGCGGAGGGAATGAAGACGCGCGGTGCTACCCTTTTCGCGGGAGCCAGTAGTGTCGGACCCGGCGTTGTGCCCGGTTCGTGAAATGAGACTTAAGAGCCTTTGCATTTTCCGCTTGAAATCACTCTCGCGCACCGCGAAATTTTCCGTCCGTGACAGCCTTGCAGAGTCAGCCGAGATTTAAAAGAAATATCGTTTAAAGAGGCTTATATCGAGAAATTTTTTTGTGCGCGATAGATCAAAAAAGTGATACCTGCGAAATTTTGTGAAAAATTTTCAATCCTAGAAGGTACACAGTTAAAAGAGTCGGTGCTCTCAGTTACTGGGGTTACTTTTCATTCAGTCAGATTGACCAAAATGCATAGGGAGAAATCCTCTTGGATCCAAAGTCTAGACTCTTGAAAAATTTGACAAGAAAAAATATTCTTGATTCAATCGGATTTTTGTTTGAATCAAAAGGAAATCCGCTGCGAAACAAGAGTCTTGGCTCTTAGCTCAAGAAATAATTTGATTGAATCAATAGTATTTTTTCAGTCAAATTATTTAAGAGCCCTAGGTCTAAATCCTAGAGACTTTTTAACAGTGCGAGTTGGTAAATCAACCAAATATTTTGTTAAAGCAACCAAAACATTTCGTCAAATCCCCCAAAATCTTAAGGTTACTCCGAGGCATCTCTTTGAGAAAGTGTCCTGATGATCTAATGGACAGAATTTAACAGAGGCGAACTAATTGTAAGTCGAATCACGTTTACCGAGGAAAAATAGGTTCGGAAATTTCTTCCTTCATTTAAGACGCAATGTTAGGGACAAAGTTCAACGTCTATTTCCATGTTCAAAATATATTTTTTTATGAATTTTTAATGGGAGATAATTTACGGGGAGCTGGGAGTTCAAAGCTACCTCCAACTTATTTTTCTAAAATGTGATTCGGTGCGCTTTTGTTAGACTCACAAATGTATGCGCGTTTTTCTTTTTACCGTGCGATTGGGCCGTACCTTTACACCGTGCGATTGGGCGTCGCATTAAATTTTTAACCAAAAACTATAGGTGTAAAACTAGCCATCCAAGGTCTACTTCATACGGATTTAGCGTCTTTTTTACCTAGAAATTTGGTCAATTTAAGAAAAAAAAAATTTGCCAAAGGGAAGCAATATAACGTTTGTGCTCTACATCCCACATCAACACAAAATTTTGTTTCTTTTTTCTCACTGTGCAATGTCGCAAAATTATTCTATATGAAAGCCTCAAAATTCTTGGAATCTTAACGAGAGGTCTTAATAAGAAGGGACTTTACCGAATCTATCAGCGCCTGACTATCCAAGATATTTTCTCCTTGACTTGGAGGCTTTGCTAGTACAGTGACTTTCAGAAAAAAATAATAAAATTAGAAAAAAAGGAAAATATTGATAAAAATAACGGCGGTAAAGTTCCTGAACTGCGTTTTCCGGCTTGCGAAGTCGCAGAAACTTTGTCACGCTTCATATTTTCAGTAGAGAACTACTCAACTTCGTTCCTTGAGACATTCTGTTTGTGAAATTTTCCTCCTCTTTGTGTGGCATTTTCAGTGAAAGTTAAAGAGAATGTTGTTGATTTGTTTAAAGAATGGAACAGTGGTAGCGAGTTCGCAGTATCGCACCCGCGATACGTGGTTTGGGAATCTCACCGTCACCAAGAAGAACCTAAGGCACCTCCCTTGTCTCCCCCCATCCCAGGGAGAACCCAATAAAGCATCTTTCTATCAGCCTGTCATCCGTCATCCTACTAACATCATCATGTTAGACTACTTGTCTGCTCGTGACTTTAAATATGAAAGGTAGTCCTACAAGATGATTGTTTATACGTTTCATAAAAAATTAGATTGAGAGAATTTGGCGACATTTGAATAATCATACGACGTTATTCTTCAAAACGGGAGTGAAACAGCTCAAGTATATCCCTGGTAAAGTCAATTAGCATGATATCATAAAGTGAATTGGCCGATTCTCCTACGTAATATCGGGCAGAGTAAAAAAAAGTAACTGACATTCTGTGTCAATGCGAGATGTAGAGCACAAAGGAAACTGAAATTAATATTTTTAAGGTTAGTTTTTTTTTCATTACATCGACCAAATCTCCAAGTCGAACATTTGCAACCACGTTAAAAATCAGGAGCGACCGCCAGGAATAAACCTGGATCACATTGATGGTACTCCAGTTTGCAAGCTTCTAGCGAGTCTCAACCCCTGAGTGTCATCAAAAGGAACAAGAGTAAATTAGTTCAACGGGACTCTTTCTTCATCCGCAGATGACTCGGTGTAACTTACGGTTTCGGTCGACGTAACAAGACTCTGGTCGATCAACTAAGTCCTTTTGGTTGACCTAACTGGAAAATTTTACTCAAATAAGCACAAAGTAACTACAAACTCAGACATTTTTAACGGTGTGCTATCATCACATTGATATCATACATAGAGTGCAACAGAGTCGCAACGTACTCGAACGCCACTAAGCCAATCCTAGCATTTCGTTCGCCGAAAGTGTGAACCAAGTGTATAAGCCAAACAGCATGCTAGTGATTTTCGAGATTTATTACTTCAAATGGATGATTATTTTCGCGAATTTTGGCATATCGTGTTGACTTTGGTCATAAAATATGTACGAAACTCCAAGTTTTTATGAAAAAAAATGGTGTAGGTACCTTAAATTTTCTGAGCGAGGCCAATGGGACCCCGCGTATACGGCATCGTCTGTCTCCGCACGTTAGTCTTAAGCAGCACTGGACAAAACAGCCTCAAAAAGTAACTTCATTGGTGCTCCTGTACCATGCGACTCCATAATACTCTATGATATCATACCGGGTTTCCCTGCCAGCATGTCATCATGCTGATTTATATTAACATGATATTAGACGGATTCAGTGTACTGCACTCAGCATGTTTATGTAACCTACTTATGTATACAACCGCGCTGTCACCAAGACAGCGTGCAGTCAGTCTTCAGTCTTCTCCAATAAAGACATTGTGACTCAACTACGTTTCTCGTCTTGGCCCAAACCTCAATCCTACATCAGCATGATATCGCACGGATCGAATTTATCAGAATTATGATTATTGAACTTGATAGACAAAGCTGTAGACAAAGAAGTCATAGGGAGTATGGAGCGATCCTATTGGTTGAAATGGGTGGTTAATATAGACTATGGAAGAAAATGACGGACTACCTGGACCGCGTTGAACAGAAAGGAACCAAGCCACGTCAGCTATTGCCAAATTTAATTGGGCAATTTAATTTTCCACATAAAAACGGTTGTACTGATTTTCGTGCAAATTTAGTGAACTTTCTCCATAATACAAAGCAAATTCCTTAAAATTGTCAAAGGCATCCGCACAAACGCTCTCTCATAAAAAATTAAATCAGTTGAATTTGACAATAGCTGATGTGGCTTGGTTCCTCTCTGCTAAACGCGGTCCAACTATTGGGTCTCTCGTGCGTTGCCTTTAGTCAGTCCATTACGTACCTCCTTCGTCCATTGCAACCATCCGCTTCCACCAATAGGTACCCCCCTATTCCTTTTGCATATTTCGTCACCTTCCAGGCAAAGTATCACAAGCGCCATGCGACGTTTAAAAATTTCCGCCGCCATTTTATTTCTTTACTGAGAAATTGTTGGTTGAATCTGTTCGGAAATTTCACTAAATTTTATCGGCAGGACAAAGAAAATTCAGTGAAATTTTCGGACAGCTTCGTTGAACAATTTCTCTGTGAAAAATAAAATGGCGGCGGAAATTTTTAAACTTCGCATGGCGCTTGTGATACTTTGCCTGGAAGGTGACGATTTGTCTATAGCTTTGTCTATCATTGTCAATAATCGGCTTGCAGGGTAACCGCCTTTTTTGATTTTCTAGTATGGTGACAAACTTCAAAGTTGAGAAGATGAAGCTCCCATAGGAACCATTGAGCAGAGACTTTCTATACTCTCTGCCTTTGAGGGTAGACATTTGCAATGATTATCGGGAGTTGATGAAAAGCGTGCCGTGAGCAGGGATGAATATCGGCGGGGTGGGGAGCAGCGCTGACTGCGGGTCCCGCGTGACTGCCAGTCAGCGTCTGCTCAACTTCGCGGAGCTCCCGGCGGACCTGATCTACAACCCGGAGCAGCACGCCCAGAACCTGCAGCCGAGCATCCGTCGGGAGCGTGCCACCGCCGGGCGCTACCTCCAGCGACGCGTGGACGCCCTTCGCGCCCTCAAGGAGTCCACCAAGATCATCGAGCCCTTCTCCGGTCTCTCCAAGTACACCCTCAAGAAGTGGCCCATCGACAAGATGCCTCAAGTCTTGCGCAAGGTGAGTCCTCCTGCCTCCTAGGGCCTTGTCTCCACTAGAGTACCTGTATAGCGAGAGTATAGACAGATGTGAAACTCCGAAAATCCATCAGGCCTTCACCGATGCCTCCGCGAATAAAGTTAGGGCCCAGAAATGCAGCCAACCTATGAATTTCAATTACCCAGAACGATTTACTAATACTATTGTTAAGAACCGTCGTTTATAAAGCACGTATTTGACTTAGTTTTTGCATAAATTTACTCATTTTTGTGGAAGAACGCTCATGTATGTACCTTCTTAGCCATCTGCATTAGAATTGGAATCCACAGACTGGCAGTGAAATTTTGTGCGTTAGAAGTTGGTTAGAAGGGTGGCTGCACTTTTGGGCCCTAAGCCCTCCATGAAGCGATCTGTCCATACTCTCGCTATACAGGTACTCTAGTCTCCACGGGACGTTTTCATAGGATTTGTCCCAAGTTCGAATCGCAGGAATGAAACTTCTGGGATTTTTCCCAGTTACCGTCTCCACGGGACGGGGCTCATACGGTCCTGCGACTAGCTTGCGCGGGAAGATAAATTAGTTAAAGTCGATTATTTAACCGGGATTAAAATAATAATTGCACTCAATTGACAATTAGACACATTATTTTAACTAAAAAAAACATTAACAATGGAGTAATGAAAAAAATATCGCACAATTCGTTTTCACTTCTTCTTCCTCTCCCCGTGAGTCCTAGGGGTAAAGGACCATATTTGGTACCGGGAAAAATATTGATTAACTCAATATTTTTCCCAACTTCGCAAGTGGGATTTTTCCCTGGGACAAATCCCGTGAAACGGCCCGCGGAGACAAGGCCTAGCTTCAGCGGACCGCACTGAAAAAAGAACTCCGGCCGTGGAAGCCGTACTTACGGGCTATGAAGACATACCGTCCGCCTCAGAGGGCGACATTTTCGGGCGTAGCACCGGGAGCAATCGACGCTACAGCTCTGGCACCCGGAAGTCTCAGCCTCCGAGTCCGGAACGGACGGTACGTCTCTTCTACAGCCCGTAATTTTGTTTTTCAGTGCGATTTTTGAAATTTTGGGTTTATCGGGTGAACATAGATGACATAAGAAGAATGGGGTAGCGTGATTATTTGGCTGTGTCTTATCGCTGTTTTGTCGTGCCCATGTTGGGTAGAATTGACGGCATGCTACTAGGGACACAAGTGGTTCCTTTAGTTTAGCTTTGTCGTTAATTTTACCTGCAGGGCCGGATTAAGGGGGTGGCCACATGCGCCGCGGCCCGTGGTGGCAAATTTTGCATTTTTTTAAACGTAGGTATATAAAAATCGGATTCAGAATAAAAAAAATTACAAACGAGAAAAGCGTCTTTCGGTGACACAAGATACAGCACCTTTAATTAGTCGAGTTAAGAGAGAAACCAAAAACGCAATTTGGCATGGAGCGGCGCGGCGCAGAGAATAATGATGATGAAGACTTCAGATCCCTCAAAGAGAAGCCCTCAGCGTGGCGCACGGATTAATGAGAGAGGTCGGACTTTGGAAACTTTAAACGCTTATAACTCCGTTCATATAAAAATCTGATGCTCTGCAAGTGGTTTCATTGGTTTTCTCGTGAAATTTTCTTCCAGTATCACCCCTTGAACTTTAAAATGTGACGAAATAAACATGAACATATGCAGTTTTTGTCAAAAGTTTCATGTCCGTCCTCTCTAATTGACTCAATCCACTGTGCGGCGGTCGGCATGTAACACATATTAGCACCTTCAAGACTGCCTGAATACTTCACGCATTGCGCCAAACACAGTGCGGTCAGCGGCGGTCGCGTCGGCGTGAAGCGCATAGCGCCTACAAAACTTAGGAATACTTCACGCATTGCGCCAAACACAGTGCGGTCAGCGCGGCGCGGCGCGGCGCAGCGGCGGAAGTTAAAATTATTAAACCACATTTATGTTTGTTCTTGCATAATTTTTACGTTCATCTCTTACAAATGGAAGGCCTTGTTTACACAAAGATAGGTTTACGAAACTTAACTTCTGCGCAAAGTTCCGTGAACTTTTGCTAGTAGTGTTGACAGGGCTTTCGCAAAAAATGTGCCCATAACACGAGTAAACGCGTCTTATGCACCCCTCTCCTCCCCCTCTTTTCTTCCACATATGTTTACATTTTTCATTCAAACCCAAATAAATAATTGCAATATGCCGGTAAGCTTACTGCCTGTGGCGCAAAATTAGTACGATTTGATGTCTGAATATTCAAGTGCATTTTTCAATTTTAACCATCCAATTACTCATTGCAAAAATAGGGTACTCCCAAGCTCGCTTCTATATTCTGATGAAAAATCATAAATGCAAACCAAAAGTTGAAATGAGACAATCGTAAATGACTGTTTTCTCGTAGGTACATTCCAGCCATGTGCAGCCAGAGTAATGATGAAAATTAAAAGTGAAGAGGTGGATGGTGCGAGGTTCTATTGATTCTTGCTCATTCATCTCTCTTGTATCCACTCTAAGTCTATATCGAGGGTGAAACTGCAGATATATGTATCTCGGTGCTGTGAGATCTCCGCTCTTATTTAATTTTTAAGGGGCATCGAACCGACATAATGACTTGACATTTTCACAGAATATTCTTGACATAGAGAGGAAAAGTCTTCAAAGTTTTCAATAAATGACGTTGAGTGGTTTTCAATGTAAAAAATCAAGTATGACAGGAAGTCTGCAACGCCGCTAACCGATATGCGCATCTTTGCAGTTTCACCATCGATATGAATTTTCCTTTGTGGAGTAAGATTTTGCGGAGCGAATCCGGACGATGAAATTTTCCACCACAAACAATTGGTGCGACATAAAATCAAATGTTATTAAACTGTGCCACATACACAAAACCGAAAATTGCGCGAGAAGCTGAATATGAAGTCACATTCAAGTCTTTCTCGACTTCCTGTGCAGTAAGGTGAAAGGTCGCAAGTAAAATCCCATTCAACTCCGCCGAATTAACTTCAACCAAACTCAATTGGATGAAAACTTTCATTCTGTAAACTGGACTGAAGTGTCTTGAAGCTCGGAAGAGCTTAGTAACTGCTCCATTGCATCTCGACCAGTCTTCGACTTAATAGTTACTCTCAAGGGAAGCTCTCCCGAGCACTGGACAACAAACCCCTCAATTTTAACTGCGGTTCTTTCTCGCTTAATGCTATCCATTTGCGACGTGTCGCGTTGTGGTAATCGTGTTAGTTCACCTCATGAAGTATTCGAAAAACAAGAGGGAGGAATTGGGCCAGAACTCAGCGGTTTTCTGCAAAGCCTGCAAAAAGCGAATGGTATTAAAAAAAAGACTCCGTGAGGGGACCTAAATACCTCCACCTTTTTTACTTTTTATGAGGCTATTTTCTCTAAATTTCAGTCTTATTTTCATAACAAGAATTGACACTCTTTGCAGACCTTCTGAATTCCCGTTTAATGAGAAATAGTTGCCTGTTTATTGCAACGACTGATGACACTTATCAGATTTTGAATTCCCATACATTTTTCAATTTTTTTTTAAAAAAAAAAGTATAAGGTCAGTTGGTTAGTTTTTAATCATTTACCAATAAACATTCATTTGCTAAATTAGCAACACATTTTTTATAAAATTATATAAAACTAAATGTTTGAAACTATAACCGAGCATTGGCTTACCTGGTTACAAAAGAAATAAGTCAGTTGCAGCGTTAGCATTTAGAAGATATTCAGTTAGCAATGTAGATTGTTTGTTGAAATAATCAATTAACACTTTTCTCATTTTAGTAAGCAAATTCTACTTTGGTCGATTGGTCATTGGTCATTGGGAAAGGGATCGAGAGGGCTGTTGCTCTCAGAAATTTTCTTGGCCCCTCCCAAGAAATGTGAAGAATTTTGCATAGAGGGTACAAGACGTATTTTTCATCTTGAAAATGGGAATTTGATCAATTTTTCTGTGAGAAAAGCTCAGAATTGCTTACGAGATGACTCAATTTTTCAAAACTTTCCGGTACCTACCCTGTAAAACTAAGAAAATTCCTCGAACTCTCCTTTGGCGCCAGGAGAGTCCCCTAGACATAAGCAGACCCCCCTTGGTTGAATGTTTTCTGTGCCCCATAACACACCCATATCTCCTTTATGAAGTACCTTTCTGGCCCCCTGAAAAGTTCCTAGTTTCGCTTTTGACTTTGCATCAATTCGTTTAGCTGATTTGGCGCTACTGATATCTCATATCTTATTTTTGACTGTTCTTAACAGCCTTTTGTTCGAGAGAAGATGACTTATCCTTTCTCATCTTTAAGACGGCATTCATAATGAATAATTTAAATTTTTCAATCATCTTGAAAATCAAAACTTAAGAATGTGAACCTCCTTAAGAATATTTCCTTTTTTTTTTGGGGGGGGGGGGGGGGCTATTCAAGTTTATTTGCGCTATACACTGTCATTTATTACCGTTAATTTTTTATTTGCCGAGCTCTGGTTTTGAATCCTGATCCCTCTCTGTCTTGGCCTTGTCAACCTCCTTTTAAATAGTATATTCATCGATTAATATGACCTTGGTGTGCATTAATAGGATTAAGAGGTCATCGATTTTATTTAAAAATCGCAAGAAACTTGCGATTGCTTCCGGGATACCATCTGAGTACATAGAAATCTCCAGGAAAATCGACTGATCCATAATTTGACATTTTTAAATAATTGTTAATTATAATTTAGTAAGTTGAGAATAAAAAAAAATTGACAAAAATTGTTCACTAATTTCTAATTTAATTTTGTAGGTACAGCAAATTTCAAAATGATAAAAATTCATTTACTTCATCTGCTGTTTTGGCGATTCGTTTGGTGTTTCAGTTTCTAATAAAACGGAACAAGTTTAGCTGTGCAGTGGGTACTCTATTCGGACAGCATAAGTTCGATTCATCTTGAACACCAGTTTTTCGGTTATCGGGTAACCGAAGTTTTCGGTTACAAAAACCGAATCTAGGTTCAAGGAACCAAAATTCGGTTCCTATGACCGGAAAATTCGATTGCCTGAACCGAAAAAAAAGTTTGGCGTCAGTATGTACCGAAACTCAGTCCCTGTGAACATTTTTTTTTTTCTCAGGGCGAACAAGTTGTAAAACTTCCTGAAGTTACCGCGCAGTGTAACCCCGCACAACAAGGTGGATCGCCTGAACCTTGGGGGATGTTGCATGGCTGATTAAGTGGTAGGCACGGGGGGCTTGCTTCCAGGGCATTGTAAGGCATGATGAAGGATGACATCACAGTCAGGAGCAAAAACACGAACACACGCAGCATGGTTACAGGATTTTCTTTCCGGCGAGATTTAACCTTCAACACATACAAATTGACTTAATATTTTGCCCCTAGATTAACAGGCATTTTGTTGAAGTGAGAGGGTGGTTAACTTAATTTATTTACTCAACTTTAAGGTAGAAGGTTTAATAACAAATTGTCAATTAAACAAAAAGCTGTTGAGCTTTCTTACTCGGATCTACTTGAAAATAAAGTTGATCTTCAAGAATAATTTTCATGAAAAATGATTGTTTATACCTATCTGAAGATATCATTTAATTGGAACAAATAATTCTGGTATGAAGTTAAAATAGATGGTATTAGTCATTGATTGCTTTCCATAAATGAGGAGAAATCGAGCGAAAAGACCCTTTAAATGGGTTTTTGAAAGAAATTTTTTTATTGCCGACAAAGTTTGAAAAAAACCGAGTCGGAATAAAACCATCACACGGGAGGGAGGGGGGGTCGAAAATTATTTCGACCGCATAATTCCATTTGTCCCTTTCATATTTAAATTACATGGTAGTTGGATGATTAAAACAGCACCCATACAGTACCAAATTAATATTTGAAAGTTGCAAAATATTCATTTCAAAGGAGACAAATAATATGCGGACTAAATTAGTACAGCTAGGTATATTGTTGCAAATCACCTGCTACATTCAGCTGAATTATGTCCGAAACAGGGAATCGTTTCCAGTCTATCGAATGGCAAAATTGTTTGAGAGACCCGCGGTTAACGTGAATGCGAATGGGTGAAACGCCACACAGTAAACTTGTCAGTTAACACTTGAAACCAATTTACTTCTGATGATTCTGAAAGGACCGTAGTTTTCGTGAGATTGGATCGTTAAACCTCAGTTCGTTTAAAAAGCCCATCATTACCTTAACCTCGAGTCGACTGATGATACAGTACCTCAGGATGACAAATTTTCGAACGGATGATCTCTCAACCAAGGACTTTAATGCAAGCATCCAAGGAATACATTGTTTTTTAAATTTCTTCCCTTCTTTTTGTTTTTCCTTTTTAATTAAAATCGGATCGCGCATCCGAAAGCTTAAGATCCAGCTTCCGAAGTTATGGCCAAACCTCAAAGTTCGGGTGTTTCATATATTTGATCCTAACTTCGGAAACTGGACCTCAAGTTTTTAGATGCGCCATTCAAAAACTTCAGAGATCCATTTAACTTCAACTTCGGGTCCCACGGTCCCACGCACGAAGTTTTTTCTCCGTGCTGAGTGAAGTGAGCTTTTAAGAATTTTTTCGGATTTTTTAAACCCTAAAATGACGAAGAAACCCCGTCTTAAAAATGCCAAAAATGAAACCAGTTTGAAACGGAATTTTTGGCGGGCTTTGATGACATAGCTAGGCGGGGTAAACGGCGTTTGGTGATTAACGGAACTCGTACAGTCTCAGGCTTTGCCTTGCTACGTCAACGTGACTGTCGGTTTTTGATTGGTTGGATTTTGATCAGCTTCTCCTCCCCTTAAAAGACCATTTTTGAAATTATTATTACGATTTGTTCTCGAAATTTTACACGGGTAAACTGCATTCTAACCCTATGAAATTCCTTACCACTGCCCTTTTTGGAAATCCTAAAGAGCTACGGAGAGACTTTTGCACATCTCCTTGGTAAAAATTGGCAGTAAAATCTGTGTTCCAAAATACCATAGACCTACAGCCGGCTGTAAGATTTCCAATAGCGTCTATAGCCGGCTACACAATTTCTTATAGCCTTTTATAGCCGATGGCGATTAAGCAACAGTCAGGCGATAAAGTGTATGCTAAGCGTTACTAATTACGGATGCTAGGACTTAGTGAGTTTTTGGAATACTGCTCTCTTTTTGGGCCGTAGTATCTTGATTTATTTTGCGAGGAAAGCTCCGTACCTTTGATTACTAATATATTAGAGCGCCTTCAGTTTCGTATGATACTGTGCAATACCTCTGGTGTGAAATAGTTGCTTCAAGTGCCGTGGCAGGCGGGCAGCCAGCGCAAAACACGCATTGGCGCCTACAAACCTAACAGGGATACTTCACGCGTTGCGCAATGCGTGAAGTATCCTTGTTAGGTTTGTAGGCGCCAGTGGGTCGCCGCTCCGCTTTGTGTTAGGTTCTAATATTTAATCTGGCGGCGTCAGCGTTATTCAACTCATGATTTTGAAATGTTTGCACATCCTGTATGGATTAGTCTCATTTTAATTCATGAAAAAAAATATGTATTAAGGGAAAATATAATGTGTGTTTTGTAAATATTAAGGTGGTTCCGTATCAAACTTAATGATTTCCAAAGCACACGAATTTCTACACAATTTCTTATAGCCTTTTATAATCAATGGCGAAAAAGCAACAGCCAGGCGATCAAGTGTAAAGCCCGACGATGAAGCGTAAAGCCCGGCGATAGGAACTATAGCCCGGCTGCATAATTTTTTATCGCTTCGTATAGCCCGGCCGTATGATTTTCTCCGCATTCGACAGCCAGCTATATGATTTTCTGTAGCCTTCTTTAGTCGGCTATAAGAATTCCTATGGTATTTTGAAACGCAGCTCTTATCGTTAATTTTTACCAGGGCTATCTTACTCGTTTTCGTCACTTTTCAGAACGGTTTTGAAATTTCAGGGAATTTAATTTTAAGGTGATTCAATGGACGCTATATTCTGTGTCAAAACTACGTGTGATATAACGCATCGATTGCTTCTATTTTCACAGCTACTTTGTCATTTTTTTCGAATTTTGAGATAGCAAATTTGTTGTCAGGAGATTAAGAAATTCAGTTCCCAATTTTGACAAACAAATTCAACTTAATAAAAGCGTGTTTCTTTTAGAGGAAACATATCGCATTCGATACTGATATCGAAACTGAACTCGAATGCGATATTTTCCCTCTAAAAAAACCACGCCTATATTACGTTGAATTTGTTTGTCAAAATTGGTAAGTGAATTTTTTAGTCTCCTGACAACGGAATTGAATCAGCGAGAACGAAAACACACCAACTCGAAAAATGAAAATAATCAAGACACACACATTAATTCACAGTAGGTGAAGAAGTTTGTAAAAAGTTAAATAAAAAAATTTTTGGGGCCGAAAGACATGTGCTTGAGGACACTTTATAGGTCCAAGTTGGAACAGACGCGTAACTTCAAGGACCTTCCTGAAAATTGAATGTCTTTCATGAAAATTGAGCATTTTCGAGTTACCAAGTTGGTGTGTTTTCGTTCTCGCCGATTCAATTGCGATCTCAAAATTCGAGAAAAATGACGAGTAGCTGAAAAAATGGTACCAATCGATGCGATATGTCGCACGTCGTTCTGACACATAATATATAGCGTCCGTCCAATCACCCTAATCATTTTAGCATATAAAAGTGTTTGCCGGAGAGTTCTGTCCAAAATTGAATACAGAGAATACAGAATACAGAGGGGTGAGATCGAAGCGCGGGTCAAGTAGTTGCTGATATTTCGAAGATCTGATCAGAGACCCCAATTTTCTTTTAGTTCATATTTTACATTCGCAAGCACATATCCACAAATCTCGCCAGTTTATGGCCTCCACCCTTCGACGAGTGAGTAATAAACAAGCCAAAATTCCGGGCGAATGAAAGAGTGTAACTCCCATACAACTGATGTGAGGAGAACTTGCGAAACAAAGTTCGTCGAAGACACAACTTAGACGAGCGAAAGGACACCGGGTTCGCAAAACGACTGGAAATTCGCTTTATTTTCCTCTCTTTTCCCCATTCCTTCGGAATAAAAGAAACTCCGAGTTGAAAAAATGATTTGTGGGAAAGGCCAAACTTAAACCATTAATAACAGAAACTCTGTATAGTCGCGCGATGGACAACTGTACAGAGAGTGGAGAGCGATGAATGTGGGATGGCAGAAAAAAGGAATGAGATTATTGCAGTACCATCAAACAATTCAAACAATGATACATACATAAAGGAACCAAGTTTCCAGTTTTTCTATCCTCCTCTCCTTCACCCCCTTTCACTCACACCCACCCCTTCTTTTTTATTCGCTAACTGTCTCTCTTTTTAGCTCTCTGCATCTTTTTAGTCGAAACTTATTTTTATTTCTACCTTGAAAATTCCGTCTTATACTTTTTTTTGTCCACCACATGACCTTACAATTTTTTGACTCATCTTTCTCTCTGTCGTTAAGTGTCTGCAGGATTTTGCTTCAGAACTGCATAGTTGTTACAGCGGCGCGGCGTGCTAACGTGTGATTACAGTTTTTAGGGGAAATCGGAGGTGAAGCTGACTTAATTTTACTCAAACTAAACCTTTATTTATGATTTTATCATGCAAAACAAGATATAAGAAAACAACAAAAACGTGGTGTATTTTCTTCCGAAACATGCGGTTTTGTAGACGCGCGATGGTATAAAATGCCTTCATTTAGCCGAATATGCAATAAACGATAATGACGCTCAGATACATATAACCGCATGCATGCAAACGAAGCCCATCGACAATGTGATTTGAGAAAGAACTCATCCGTTCCAGGGATGAATGGCTTATGGGATTGAAATTTGGAACCTTTCCTGAGTGAACTTTTATGTTCAAGTGCCTCATCCATAAATGAATGTGTAAATAGAAAAAGGGCACATGTCCATCCGACATGACATAACTTTTCAGGGAAGACAAACATATCGTAAAAACACAAGGGAATGCTATTTTGTGACCAGAAAAAATATGTTTCATTTCCTTAATCACAAAACCCATTCAGCCCATAAAGGGTCTCAGATCGAAGTATATTTTTGGACCCTTAAAAAAATCAATTCGGAAATTCGTAAAGGGGGTTCCTCCAATTCACAACAAAGTCCAAGATTTTGTCTCTTCAAACACACTTTAGGTATTGCAGTTAACACTGTTTTCAAGAATTACGTAAGCTACTCATTAAAAAAGGGCATCGCCCCTCGACCGAAGCAGTTTTCAAAATTCAGATGACTTGCTCTGTAAATTTAAAATACGTTTCCGATGTCACTCGTCCACGCACGTGGCTGTGCTACGCACACAGGTGAACCTTACAAAGCTACTTGGACGAGTAAAACTGTTCACCGAAACGTCTAATTTTTGGGAGGAGGTCACCTGAATTTTGACAACCATGGTGGACGCGAGACAATGCGCTTTTTTGCATGGAGGATCAAGTCCAGCCTTACGTAATCCACCCTTTGTTTAAAAAAATAATATTTCCTCATAAAAAGAGTTTCTTTACTGGCTATCTTTGAAAGTTTCTCAGTTATGTTATGAAAAATAGAGGCGGGAAGGGAAGGGCCGTGCAAGTCCCATGTATTTCAAAAAATAATCGAAAGGTTGTCTTTTGGGTGCTTCAAAAGGAGGGAGGGACCAAAAATAATTTGCGGAGTATTTGAATGGCCCATTCATTGAAATTCGTGATTCGTTTTTTAGGCAAATGCGTGCCGAGGCAGAATGAAACGCCTTAAGTTAGAAGAGTATGCAATTCAATGCAGTGATGCACGAATAATGAAACGTTTTTCATCCCGTAATGTTTAAAACGATTGATGCTAATGGAAATCCTCTGTACATCGGCTGTATTAGCTATCCATCCATGGCGACCAAAGGTGGGCCTCCATCAGGTTGAGTATGCAAATTGTGACAGAAACGAAGGGATTTTTACTTGTCTGAAACTATATCTTCTGTTACAAGAATAACACGTCAATTCCGTGCAAAGGTGGCGTTTAATTATTACGGCAGTCTGCTCAATCGATGAGTTAAAGCGAATTTAGGTTCAAGCGGGGTTTGAGGCGAGACCTTCTTTGAGGAAAGATTTACGAGTCACTAAGGGGGGGGAGGGGGCTTATGAAATGAGCAAGGTTTAGCGCTGCTCAAATGGAAGGATCGCGTGCTGATTATATTACAGTCACCTCCTTGTTCCTCACCCTTGCTCCCTAATTCTCCAGTCAGCGATCGAATGGACAACGGGCTAACAAATAAACTGATGACAGATTTTGTTTTAACCAGCTCTCGGCCGGTAATTGGTCCATGTTCGGATGTCGGGCACTTGCTTAGAGGTGGCGAATTTTAGGGGCGGCAAATTAACAAAATAGTTTTCAAAAGTCATCAAATTTTTTTTACATGAACGGAGATTGATGTTTACCCTATCCCAAGAAACATTTTTCAACTGAAAAATCGAGAAAGGTATTTTGAAATTGAGTTACGATTTTTTACGATTTTTGGGCGATAAAATTGCGAAGATCTTTAACATTCGAGCGATTATCCTCGATCTAGTCGCAGGTTTATCTCTATAAAATCGAAATTTTATCTCAATATCATCCAATCAAGATTTTTGATTACATTGATGTTTCTTGATTAGATCATATGTAATCAATATTTCTTGTTCGATTGTATTGCGATAAATTGCCGTCGATGGAATCGCGATTCTCTTGCAAATTTATGTGATTAAATCGCAATTTTCCGCATTTTTTTTTATCTTAAAGTACATCAATGAATTAACATTGGTAAAATTGCGGTACATTCTTCGATCAAATCGCAATTTATCGTTATCACTGCTTCTTGGGATCACCTTCACCGAGAAAAAGCTATGGCTTTTAAACCGATTAATGGTTCGTATGGAACACCATTAATAGCTGTGTAATATGAACTAATTATTATCGGTCTGTGAACCATACTATGGTAGCTCGTACCATAGTATGGTATATATACCATAACTAAGGTATGCTATTATTATATGTTGCCTTCACTACAATTAGTGGTGTTCCATATGAACCAATTGGTTTATAAGCCATAGATTTTTCTCCGTGTGCCTCTGTAGAGATTCTACAGATATTGGGTCCGACTTGCGGGGGGAGATGACACGATTTGATACTTTGAACTCGGAACAATTTCGGAATATGATAGAGGGAAAATGACGATGTTCATGATCATTGAAACCCTTTTGAAATTTCGACGATTCCTCGCGAGAGCAGCGCAACGAGAAGCAGGAACGTTCGCATTTTAACTCCGGATCGTAATCGCTGCATTAAAGCGATTGAGCTGAAACTGCCGAGTCAGAACAGCGTAAGCGCAATGGAAACTCCGGGCAGATGCGCGGTTCTAGCGCAGCAATTTCCTCTCCGAGGTAAAGCGAGGCTGCATAGGGCTAAGGGCTGCACTGGAACGGAGCCAACTGGCCGGAGTCTCTCAATGGAAAAGCTTAAAATATTCAGAGCATTGTGATCAAATTCGCGGTTCCTTGTCGAATAATAAGCGGCTCAAACGCGCTGTTCTTGCAACTTTTTTCCTGCTCTTACAATATTTGTTCGCCCTTGACAATTCCGACTGCAGTGCGAGCCACTGCCACGAGAGTGACGGGAATTTGGCAGATGCCGGGGGCAGCGTTTATTAAAAATTCCAGGCAGTATGAAAGGACGAGACGCAGTGATAAATAGTTAATCGATATGCCGCAGGCCGGAAGTGTAATCAGGCATTTCGTGAAATGCTGTAATGGAAAGTCGAATATTTTCTAATTTTGAACACACTGCACGTTTTTGATTTGGGTGTTTGTATCAGTGCTCCTATTCTATGTCCGTCAAAAGTTCCGGGATTCGGAACTTTTTTGTTCCAATTCCTCCCACTCCATGATCGTCGAAAGTTCAGGGACTCCTTTCGGATTTTTTTCAAAAGTTCTGAGAAAGTGCCGGGAAAAATTCAGGAAAATCTCGAAGTTCCGGAATTCGGAATTAGTTCCGGGAAATGGGAGCACTGGTTTGTATACACTGAAAAAAAAATATCGGTGTATTTACTAAGAAAAGGGTAAAATGACCAAGAATTCAGGGTTCTATTTGATCCCAGTTTTTTCTTGGTAAAATTACCATTTATGGAATTGGTACCCAGTTTGCCCAACCCAGTACCCAACCTTGGCCTGGATCGGCGCGGCGCAGAAAGCAATGATGACGAGGACTCGAGATGGAAAGTAGAAGCCCTCGGCGGTGCGCCAGTCAGCATGAAACACATATTAGCGCCTACAAGACTCCATGAATACTTAACGCATTGCGTCAAACGCAGTGCGGTCAGCAGCGGTTGGCGTGAAACTCATAGTGCCTACAAGACTGCATGGATACTTCACGCATTGCGTCAAAAACAGTGCGGTCAGCAGCGGTCGGCGTGATACGCATAGCGCCTACAAGACTGTAGGAATACTTCACGCATTGCGCCAAACACAGTGCGGTTGGCGCGGTGACGGAAATTAAAATCATTAAACCACATTCATGCTTATTCTTTCATATTGTTTTCGTTCTTTTCTTAAAAATGAAAGGTTTTGTCCACACAGAGATATTTTTGCGGAACGTAATTTTCACGCAAAGTTCTGTGAACTTTTGCTAGTGTTGACAGGGCTGTCACAAAAAATGTGCCCAAGACGAGTAAATTACGCACCTCTTATGCACCTCTCTTCCTCCGGCACGTTCACTTGATGGTTTATATCGATGTTTCAAAACGAATGAGAAGGGGCGGTAAAATACAGGCGACCCATGGGCGGCAAGGATGTAAATCCGCCCCTGGTTGCAGAGAAATCCTTTAGTCAATTTAAAAAATAAGCGGATATTTTCAGATGTTCCATTTGCTGGTGACTTTTATCAAAAAATTTCAACGCTTTGCCGAAGCAGCGTTGCGTGCGGTATAATTATCTCTGAAAATTCCCCGATTTTCCGGCAGAATACAATGTTATAGCGGTGAGTTTCACCCTAAAATGGCAGCACTGAGCGAGGAGGCGGCTTCCGTGCGGCGCGCGATGTCGATGCGGATGCCATCCGATGGAGATCTGACCTCGAGGATCACAACCCTAAAATCAGAACCCGCGGCTCGCCGACTAAACATTTTCCCGACATGCGATTTCCGTAGTTTTAGAAGGAATTTCATCACGAATAATTAAAATGCATTACATTGCGAACACACCGGCGCGTTCTCGGGGATGTTAAACCTCGGTGACTTTAACGGGTGTGCGCTGTTACGGATATTGACGGTGAAACTCTCAAACCCCGTATTATACGGGGTTTGGGAGTGGCGGAGGGTGCTTTGCGATGTAACGATTGAGCTGTCATTTAACCCTATGGGAAAACATCGATAAACAGGGTGTTCGCAACGAACATCTTAATAATCGATTCTTTACCATATCTTCAAATGGGGAAATATCGATAGTCGATCATTTACGCCACGCCACTGCACGTATCTCGGTTTGCGACGCATAAATACTTCTTGTCATACTTTATTTGTACATGAAGAACTATTCAGCGTCACCTCTTAAAAATGTTCGTGATTTTTTTACTCCGAACAAGGAAAATTCTATGGAAAGTTCGACGTTAGTTTATTCTCCTTAAAAAAATCCCATGAGAGTAGAGATTGTTAAGAACCGCAAGCGAGGTGCGTGATTTGGAAGTTTCACCTTTCACCATCGATGCTCGATGTGTATTTCGATACTTACAAGAAATTTTGGTGTTAATTTTACAAAATTTTCAATTTTTATTCTTTTCAGACACAGACAAGAGGAAAATAAAATTTTGAGGAGATAAACGTTGAATACACATTTATTGGTGCAGGCCAGTAGTTTATTTTATGAAGATGCTGGAAAAAGAAATTTAAAGGTGATAAACACAAATTTAAAAAATTGAGAAACTTCATATTTGCATTCAAAATTTTGAAGTGAGGGCCTCCTCCTCTATGCTGGGAGGTATTTTCCAGACTCCAGAATAAATGGAATCGAGTATTATCACCCCTGAATTCATAATTTCCTCTCATTGAAGTTTGAGGCTCCCATTTTCCTAAACCATACTGTACGTATAGTATGAAATCATGAGGGTAGCGTGTCACGCTAATCCTGTTACAAACTGTTTCGCCTCCCTCTCCGACTTCCTCCAACTTCACTTCCGCTCCACCTTTTCTCCGGTTCCCGATTCCCCTCAATTTTACCTAATTTAACTACCTAATTTTAATTCATTAATTATATTATTATTTTTTATAGTTTTAACCTAATTTTACCTAATGAAACCACCAGTTTAAATTCGTACTCCATTGAACCCAGCTTCCCCTTTCTCTTGCATTTGCAATGACGAATAATAAAATTAGAGACGCAGCCGTTATCTTATAAATCCCTAAATCATGGAAAAATTTCTAAAAACCAAAATTTTTTACAAAAAATTTCTTGAGTGTAAATAAAAGAAGGTTCAAAACTTCGGCTACTCTTGAATTCACCCACTGGAAAAAAAACACATTAGATCTAGAGTCCAGACTCTTGAAAACATTGATAAGAAAAAATACTCTTGATTCAATCGGATTTTTGCTTGAATCAAAACGAAATCCGCTTCAATTAAGAGGCTTGGTTCTTGATTTGAGCTAGATTCTGATTGAATCAAGAGTTTTTCTTGTCGATGTTTTTAAGAGTCTGGACTCTAGATCCAATGTGTTTTTTTTTTCCAGTGCTCTCATTACATATTCGCGTGGGTGTTCTCGCAGGACATCGCTGCGTTCATGAGCACTGATGAGAACACCGGCCTCGGTTGAAATCTCGCGGGCGAGCACGCTTGTTTGGGTTCGGGGATCTTCTGCCGTATTAAAATCGAGTGGGTCGCGTCACGAATGAAATTTCACGAGTGAAAGGGCTCGAGGACCCAGCGACGACGATAAAAATGCTCCGGGCGAACGTTAACTTCACCCGTGCGAAGAATCGAGCATTTGCGGAACAAGATTAGAACCAGACGAGACGGAGGGCCGAAGGGGAAGGGTTGCGGGCGGAAGCGGAAATGGGGTCGGATTTGGAAGTCGGGAAGAGCACTCGGCGCGGTGCGGTGCAGAGGTGAATATTTTGAATGCACCGAAGGGGCAGGGGAACGGGGGGGGGGGGGGGGGGGGGGGGTTCGGGGCACGCGGTAATCACTCGGAGGAAAACAAACGAATATCAGGAAACGACCCGACTCAGAGATCTTTCCAATGCGCTTTCTCCCCCCCCCCCCCCCCCACCCATCCTCCAAAAATTACGTCAAGCAGATTGTGCATGCTTAATACAAGTGCAAGATTGGAGGGACGTGACAGGCGCTAGTCTGGCGTGCTAAGGAAGAACGCCGTATGAACATTCGAGAGTTGCCAAATTTCCTTCGATTGAATGTTTATTTTTGAGGAAAGCTATGAATATTTTGCTTTGAAATTTTCAGGGACTTCAGGTGAAATTGCGAGAAAAATTATCTGAAAAATTCGAAGAAAAATATTCATAATTTTACCAGAAAATTCGTGTTTTATCAAAGGAAATTTGGCAACGCCCGAAGATTCATACGGTGTTTTTCCTTAGCACGGCACAAGCTAGACGATCCAAAAGCGCTTCGATGGATATGGAACGATACCGCGTATCTGCAAACTAACGATTTTACAGGACGAAGCAAGGAGACAGCCTCTCCGAGTTTGGTAGCAGAAAATTCAGGAGACTGCGCTGCACTAATGATGGATCCAACTCCAATTAGACCCGAAACGCCTCTGCAGTTGTCTTCCTGAATGGTCGTAATTGAATCGGCTCATGTGAAAACGTCCGTTGTCCAATACAGGGTTTCATAACTGTAGTGGTTTCTTTTGCCCCACGTCACTAATGAATAAGATAGATCTCTTTTGTGAACGTTTAATTATACTTAGGAGATCATTTATAAAATTGTTCTACATTCCTAACGTCTCGAACCATCTTGTGTCTTTAAGTTACAACGAAATCGTCCACTCAAATTCTGACACACTGTAATGGACATCGGACGTTTTTGCATACGCCGCGCCGATGCAATTAGTGTTGCACCAAACAGCGTATTTTCTTGAGGGAAAATTGTGCTCCCAGAAGCGGACTGGCTCCACGTAGCGGCCCAGGAAATCAGCAACAGACCAGCCCATCGTAGTGCCGGCCGCGGTGGACTCACTCCGCCCCCCCATAATTTTTTGAGATTAGCCGTAGGCGTACTTAGGTCATTTTGCAAAAATTGCCGAAGTTACGTTAGATTGCTAGAGCTTATTCTTGTGTGAATGTGATGCCGAGAATATCTCCCGGAAATTTTGCCACATTTGTGTTAAAAAATTTCCACTTCCCATCTTGGAGGTTAAGTTAGTTCAGCGTTCTCCGGACGATAGAACTGAACAGCATTTCAACCTGAAAAATGTCCACTCGTAAATTATATTTTCACCGGAAAAAATACAGGATCGCAAAATCTTTACAATCCGGTGATCCTAGGATTGCAAGCTCGCGGTGTCCACTAATCGGAAATAGTACACCGTGCGACACCAAGACAATATACGCCTTTTTCAACAATTTGAACGCGCACCGGCGCGGCGCACCGTGGTACACGCGCAATGCATGAAGTATCCTGCGGTCTTGTATGGCGCTGTGCGTTTCGAGCCGTGCGCGCCAGCCGCCACTGCCGCTAGCCTCGCGCCGGCCGCACTGTGTTTGATGCGATTACTCAAACTTGCCGTGTCGGGGGTTTTCAACTTTAATAAAAGTTGGAATTCTTGTCATTACACATGATAAAACATTACATGAACCCAACTAATTTTCTCCTCTACATTTACATATTTTCATAAAGAGAAGCCAGAATTTTGTATTTGTTTTGTTCTTATGACTTCGCCTTATGATCATCTCGCAAATCACGTGAATTTAAAAGGAGAAACATTGAATTAAATCACTCAAATAAAACAAAACGTCGGAGTCGTATCAACAACAATAAACATGAAGTTTTTCTTGACTCCCACGATTGCTTCACAAATTATCTAACATCATGAATTTAGAAGGAAACACACCGAAATTTCTCAAATTAAAAAAAACGTCCGAGTTGCGTCAACAACAGTGAACAAAAAACAGCTGATGATGAGTAAGGTTTAGTTCTTAATTCATGATCTGTGTCGACGCAGCCCGCGTTAATCGAGCGATTACACTGACTTGTTATATTATCTAATCTCCATAAAAGTTTCTAAGAATATTTTTGATTGAATAAAAAACAGTTATACAGATAATTACTTTGAAAAAAAAAAATCCAAAATTGTTCTTTTTCATGAAAATAAGACGTGAGCGAAGATGCTTGTAACGTCGCGACCAAAGAAAAGTCTTTTTCAAATTCTGTCATCATACTTTAGAAACTAAATTATTAGTGCTCCAATTAGCTTCTTCCCTCGGCATTGAGATGTCCAGTTTTCTGGATTTTGACGCACGTCGGCAACATTCCCAACTTACTGTGTATGAGAAGTAATAACTTCATCATGCTTGTACTTTTAAGATTAAATTTGCAATTTTTTCATACGTTTCAGCGTCATTACAGCGCTCCCATGCGGAATTAGAAACAACTAGTAACATCTTGCGTATTTTATACTGTAGAATACGGCAAAGTCTCTAATTGGACTGCATTTTGCAATTTTGAACTATAAATTCTGGCTCTTCTGGAAAAACACTTATGTGCTTAGGGAGACTAATGGCACATACGTTGTTTTTAAACCGGGCTAGAATCTATAGGTCCAAATTCCAAAATGTAGTCCAATTCATTTTCGCCAAAATTGCCAATTAAGCAATTCCTTAGCGCTAGACACAGGAAAAAAGAAACCGGCAATATCCGCACCCCGAAGGTGTACCTCATACAAAATCACCTGCGGAAAATGAGTGACTTCTCAGTTGGGTGTAGGGCTCCGGGCTCCTAGAAAAAGAGGTGTTAAGCCATCATTGCAATGTAGATTTCTTTTTATCTGATTGCAGATAATTGGGAACAAACCAAACATCATCTGTGAGAAGGATGAATTAAGGACAGCCTGGAACGATAGTGATTTTATAGCTGAGTGCCTTTGCTGGCACAATGTCTACAGATTTCAGCACCGAGTCCCACCGCTTCAAATGTCTCCGCAGGTAAGGTTTATACGAAAGTAAGAGAGACAACACTTTACCTATTGTAGCACCTGGAAGGTGCTTCGACCACATCCTTGAAAAAAAAATTACTCTTGTCAATGCAGTTAAAAATACCAAAGTGGAAAAAAATGCTCGACCGAAGTCGTAACTTTTTTAATTTTCAAGTCGGTAGGTCCGGTTTGGAATGTGTTATTTATCATGTTAAGAGGGAATTTCATTTTGGGAGATTACGACTCTTAATCCCCACAAGAGTTTTCAGGAGGGAAATACCCTCCAGAAATATCGATAGTATCCAATGGTGAACTTTTTATTGTGATTGATTGCTAAAAGCACAAGAAAAAAGCTAACTGGGGACAAATTGGACGTATTTCTGCCAAACTGAACTATGCGCATTATGACGTGAGCCGGGAGCCCTGTTATGCACACAAGCTTATGGGTCTCTGGGCTCATGTCTTAATGCACATAGTTCCATTTGATAGAAATACGTCCAATTGTAAGTCTTCGTAAGTGTCGACTTCAAAACAGTTGCCGCTCAAAGTTTTGAAAAATGCAACTTTTTTAATGCACCATTTTGACTTTTTAAATTAAGGGAAGGGACACTTCTCTCCTCTGCAATATAAAAAAAATATAGAATAGGTAATTAAAGCAACGATAGGGTTGAAATAAAAGTCGATCGAGCTGGAGGTAGGTCTCCTTTAAATTGCTTGTCCGACCGAGAATGAGATCAAAGAGAAAACAGTCAAAGTTACTTGAAAACTTAATTCAGCCAACACAGAAACGGAGTCGTGAGAGGACTGCCGAGTGAAAATTAGAGAGGTAATGAGAGGAAATTGGCTACCATCACGGATAATAAAATTCATGAGCTTCCTTTGAGAGAAAGAAAGGGCTCGTTCTTTACTCAACTAGTGTTACCAACTGTCTGAATCAATTTCTCGAAAATTCTCCGGAGGATTCTTCATTCGACCTCAAAACCATTCTACAAATAGTTGCTGATTCTTGCGCTAAGCTCTGTCGAACGGAGAGAGGAGGGGGGAGGGCGGCTACTTTTTCCCCCCTCTCTAAGTTTTTGCAAGTGAGGACATAAACGACTTCTCTCTACTGAGGCCTTCTGTAAATTGAAGATGCAGACATCGAGAAAAACGGCACTTTCAGTCTAAAAATAATTTAGAATCCCACGGCTCGCATGAAATTTATACTAATGCATGGCGTGTTAAAACTGAAAATTTAATTAAAAAAAAGTGGATTTTTTTTCAGTGAATTTGTCCTGAAAACGAGTTTCTTTATCTTGCGCCCAAAACCACAAATAGTTCAATTTTTCTTACAAATGCCTCCGACGTATTTTTAGTAAGTAGAGCCTCAATAATGTAAGATTTTATTTTGCTCATTGGGTGAAAAATACATGGAGGGTAAGAAAAGGGGTAATTTGAAATTTTCAAAAGGACCCTGATAAAGAGACCGCCAACCTTTTTTAATTAAAAAAAAAACAGGAAATAATCATACTCGTTCAGAAAATACAGTCATTCTCTTATTGCCCATGATGGGTTTTTTTTTTTTGGTCGCTTATCCTCGAGAATTCCAGACTCCAACTTCTATAAAAGAAACCTGTCCTTCGACATCATGAAATTTCGTTCACGGAGGCCTACATGGTATAGTAAAAAAAAACTTCTATAAAAGAAACCTGTCCTTCGACATCATGGACTTTCGTTCACGAGGGCCTACATGGTATCGTAAAAAAAACTCCCCGAAAAGTTGTGAGAAAAATTGAGAAATAATGAAAAATACTCAAAAAATGTTACGCAAAATGTCATTTCAGTTTTTATAATGGAATGGGGTAGAGTTTTGAAGCCTTGGGATGTTGATAATTTTCCCGACATTGTACAATTTCAATTTTTTCTGTAGATTTGCAGTTATAGGAAGCGAACATTTCGTTTAAAAACCAAAGTAGGAAAATAGAAAAAGAAACAAATTTAACCAACAGACGTCCAGCACAGATTTATTTTCTTTTTCTCTCGTAAAAATGTCTATACTTTAAATTCACGAAATTCTAAAACATTTCCTGATAGCCTAAACTATTATCCGAGTTTGTGCTACCAGGAGCACGGAACAAAAAAACAAAAAACGAAAAAAAACAAAACAAAGTAAACTCTCAGCGCAGAGCATATCATCATTGATTGAGGAATGATGCGACGTTGATGAAAGCGGCAAAGCGCTTTGATACAAATATTCGTGCTTTATGGATGTCCATGTTGCATACGCAAAAATTGAAGGCACTTTGAAGCTCTTTCTATCTCACGCCCTGTGCAACTACACGGGTCGCAAAGCTCTTCATCTAGGATCTTGTGATTTTGTGAGGAAGCTATATTTGTAGATGAATCTTGGTTACTGCATGTAAGTTGGTATTTTTGCTGTACATGGCTGTCCGCGGGAAAAAGTACCTAAGGGTACAGAAGCAAATATTAAGGTGATTCTCGTCGCATTCATTCGAAAAATCGAAGCACGTAGAGTTTTTCGACGGGAACTGCTCTCTATTGTACATACTTCCAAGAATAAGTTTCTGGCGGTAATTTTCCTATTTGCATCGATAGAAGACGTGGATTTCCGTTTCAATCCGAAGATTTTTAGCCCCATACGAGAGCAGCTTAAAACCAAAATTAGGTCTTTCTTCAATAGATTTAAAACGACACAACTCCCGGTTGTTTTGGCCATGCGTTTGTGAGACACTTTTCGAAGCATTGACTTCACAATATTTTCGTAAAATATTCCGATATCAGAGTTCGTATTCTGAGAAAAAGTCATACTCACTAGTCATGGACAATTCTGAAATCGGGGCCAATAAAATGATTTTCTTCGTTTTTCCAGCTCTGTGAAAAAGCTCAAGCTTGGGCCAACCACCTCGCTCACACGGACAGCTTTTTCTATCGAATCGATCGGGATGTTGGTCAAAACTTATTCTATCGCCTGACAAATGCCTTAGAAAGTGACGTCACAGGTACGTTATGCAGTTTTAAGCAGGTATTTGTACTAAATGAGATTTGTCAGTCAAGCAGACGATTCAACTTTAGTGGCTTGGAGGACAAGGCATATAAGTGCAGTATTTCCTATTTCGAGAAATACGTGTTTGAAGTTGTGAAATTACGTGATCCGTATGGCGGAAAGAAATTTCAAACTGACTTTTTGACGCTTCAACATCTGAGTTTGGGAGCGAATTTTTCACAGAAAATGCATTAACTAACATTAGTTTTACGTGAAATCGTTATTATCTCGATTTTTTCAAAAACTGCATTTATGCTCCTTGTCCTCTAAGCCCCTTAAATATACAAGATTTACAAGAAATATCTAGAACACTCATAGAAGTTAAAAAATTAAAGTTAAAAATTAGATGTAACATAAATTTTGTATGGATTTTATTCATAAGATATAATTTTAAAAATAATAATAAGTGAATCAATTCATATAGTAGTAATTTATATATATTTACCTGGTGACCGCTTCGCGATTACGGCGCTACCGCTCAGGCGGTATGCATTACGCACCACGCCGCACAGTGGATCGAGTCAATAAAAGAGTTCGGACAAAATTTGGAAACTTTAAACGCTTTTAACTTCGTCTCTACAAAACGCTGAGGTTCTAAAAGTGGTACCATTGGTTTCCTCGTAAAATTTTCTTCGAAAAGCACCCCTCGAAATATGAAATGTGACTGAATAAACATCAAAATTTGCAGTTTTAGTCAAAATTTTTATGTCCAACCTCTCTAATTGACTCGATCCACTGTGCGCCGTTACGCTTACGATTTTACATCATAGAGTAAGATAAGATATTGCCAATGATAGCAACTATTATTTACTCTTTAAAAATAGTTTGTATCTCCCATGGAGTTTCGCAAAACGTCATACATTTAAGCGCATCTTAACACCCGTGTATTTGGACTCCGATTAACTTGCTGACCGATGCAAGAAATAAAATACAATGGACGGAAAAAGTTGAGGAAAGTTTGCCTCGCAGAAACGGCGATCTAAATTGCGCGCTTTTCTTTTACCCCAATTTCTCGAACTCCCACTTTCTAATGGCTTACCCTAATTCGAGATAAACTTCGTCGTGGGGTTTTAACGTAAATTTATCTCCCTTCTCGGATAAAATGTTTCCAGTAGGTGATGTGAGTGTTTTCTTTCCACACAGCGCTTGTAGCTCTATATGTATACCCACATCTCCATGCAGTTTAATGTTCTTCTCGAATTCTGTCGCAACAGCGCCTTGGATTTCTAGGAATTTATCTCCCTAGTAAAAATGAGGCAGCCTGACGTCAGACTGTTTCATAAACCATAAACCACCCTGAGTCTGACTGATTCAGGCTGACATCAGTCAGACTCGGGGTAGTTTATAGACACGTAGCCCGTCGTCAGACGTATTCACTTTTATTAGGGTAGGGACTAGGGTGAGATTTATTCAGTGCTATGCTTGAACAAGTGTACATTGTTATGGATTTAATTAAATTATTTAAAAAATTGAATAATTCGGGTACCGCTGATATTCCTATATGCGCACTGAGCAACCTAATAATACGGACAGACATGGTCAATGTCTAAGTTATGGAAGCTTAGCGCTGGTTATATGTAACCACTTTTTACGGCCAAACTCCAGCAAGCTTTATTTGCAGCGTGGCAGATTCCTTGTAAAATTATATCATAAAATGGCATCTACTCACTTTCTACTTTTATATTTTTCATGATTAGAAAATGCTTTGCCGTATATTGAATTGCCTCTTTGAAATTTAATAATTTTGAATTTGAATTCAAATATTGCACGTATTAATTGAGTCTTTGGTTTGTAGTTTTGACGAGATTGATCAAAGTAGACTATAATAGAGGTTTACAAGTATACAGCTGCTCAGATGTTAACAAGCATATCAAATTTTCTGTTTCTGCTACATGGTGACTATATCCATTAATTGGGCCGCATTTTGCAATTAGGAACGAAAATTTCTAGATCATTCGTAAAAACACTTATATGCATTGGGGAACTAATGTTACATACGTTGTTTCTGAAATGAGCCCGATTTTGTAGTCTCGAATGGCAAAAAGTAGTCCAATTGCGATTAATGACGTTACGCACATCATGGCGGCTCATGAGCCTCCTTTATCAACATATGCGTTGCTTCCCACTTAACCTCTTACTTAGGCACCATTTCATTCCGACAATTTCGGATTAAAATCGTAAAACAAAGTAGTGAAAAATGACACGAAGGAGCAAATATTTTGTGTTAGTGAATTATCACTTGAACATTTCAAAGGTCTACTTATCTACATAAATAAATCCACGCAAAAGATATTTTATACCTTCTTGCTCGATTCGTGATTTTTTTTTGCAGGTCAAGAAGTTTCGAGTTATTGGTACAGTGCTGTTAAACAGTACGATTTCAGTAAAGAGCCGGACGTATTGCATGCGAACGTAAACGCAGGTACGCTCTTAGCAAAATAATGTTTAATATTAATTTTTTATTCAATTTGTTTGTGCAAGGAAAAGAAGCAAATGGTTGAGAAGACGAAAGGAGTTGACCCAAAAATTGCTTCAGAGGACTGTGAATATTGCTTCCCACTTTTAAGACCGATATATTCCTCGTCAAAGACCAAAAAAAGAGATAAATACCGATAAAAATATTATACTACCTCATCTTGTTACTCAAAACTTTTCCGCTCATGCAAAAAAGCAAGAGAAACGAAGAGGGTATTGAACCATAAGTTAAGAAAGTCCTTATTTGAAACCATCGTTGTCTCTGATGCAGCCTGAGAATTTTTCACGACCCTCAGTACGTGTATGAGGTCCACGTATCCCCTCTTTCAATGCTGTACGCACTGTGTTAGGCGCAATGCGTGAAGTATTTCTGCAGTCTTATAGGCGCTTCACCGTGTTAGGCGCAATGCGAGAAGTATTCCTGCACTCTTGTAGGCGCTAATATGCGTGTCGCATCATGCGACTCGCATGTCGCACCGACCGGCGCGGCGCGGCGCGGCGAGGCGGCCGCACAATGTTCGGCGAGATTAGAAACGATGATTTGATGCTCTTCCATTTTAATAAGAATAATTCGTTTCCTCAGAATCACCATTTTCAAGATAATTGCAGATTCTGTGAGAAAAGCGCGACCTTTTTGTGTGCAAAATTCGACTTTCTCAGTCGCAGAGAACTACCGCAATATCTCACAAACTGGAAGTCACAAATTAATACTTTCATAGGGCTTCTCTTAGGAAAATATTTGCACTTTATAATAGAAGGTCCGATGACATTTTCCCGTAGGACTGATTGTTTCTTAGATATAAGCGAAAAACCGGTCGCATTTTGGTCCCCCATCTCACCTTTTTGCGAGATGATGGCCTTAGCGCGTGGACAGCCTATTCCGGTAAACTTTTGCTACGTTGCTTTGGTGGCCTATTGCAACATGTTCCCGCAAATAATTCTTCGATACATTGATTTTCCCAGAAAAATGCTAGATTGACTGGACTATTAATATGGTCTGGTGATAGTTATTGCAATATTGAGGACCGTTAAAGTATTATGTGAGCTGCTTAAGGGATTTAGGGACCTAAGCCTGCCTGTAGGATTTTTACGAGGGTATATAGGGGAACTAAGGTCGAGCTCAGTCTTACGTATGCCTCTCACAAAAAAAAATATTTTCCAGTAAAACAAGTTTCTTCAGCTATTTTACAGGTTTCCTCAATACCTTCTGAAAAATTGTGGGCGGGGGGGATTCAAGCCAGTCTTACACGTATTCGGCAGGGGGAGGGGGTGAATTGTTTTCTTAAAAAGGGGAAAAGGGAGGAGGATCAAAAATTCGACGAAATGCCTGACGCAACACTTGAACGGCCCCTCAGCCCCATAGAGAAAAAAAAGGAGGTGTTTTCATTTTGGGCATCTTGGAATTTTTCATAGAGTATCTATAGCTTTGATGACGTCATTGGGTACAGCGACGTTTTTATCCTGTCGATTTTCTTGGAAATGGTGTAATTTAAGGGAAAAAGTCATTCTATAAAAAGTGCTTGAAATTATATAAAGAGTTGATTTAAGTAAAAAAATCGGACATTATGGTCCGTTTTTACAGCGTCAACATAACCCTCAACGAGCGTCTTGTTTACATTGATGACGTAGGTGGGTACAAATCCTCAAGATGCAAACACCTCTTTTTTTTCTCTATGCCTCACCCCCTACGACCGCAATGCTGCCGTGCTAAAGAAGAACGCCGTATGAACATTCGAGAGTTGCCAAATTTCCTTCGATAAAATGTTTATTTTTGAGGCAAATCATGAATATTTTTCCTTGAAATTTGCAGACGCACTCGATTAAATTACAAACAAAATTATCTGAGAAATTTGTAGACAAACATTCAAAAAATTTCCTGAAAATTAGTGATTTGCCAGGAGAAGTTTGACAACGTCTCAGGGCTCATACGGCGTTTTTCCTTAGCACGGCAGAATGGCAGGGTGGGTAGAGAGGGAGACATTAATTATGTTCTTTATTGCAGGACATTTCACTCAGCTAGTTTGGGCCAATACGAGATATCTGGGCGTCGGCAGAGCGCAGAGCAGATCCGGTAAGATCATTGTTGTGGCAAACTACAGCCCCGCGGGAAACACCAGCGGTCAGTTCCAGCAAAACATCTTACCTCCGGTTCTCGATGAAACTGACGGCGTCAGTTTAGGCCGCAATTCTAACCAATCAAAAAATTCTAAAAAATCCGATTAGGAGTAGGTATTCAATCCGCCGTAATCATTTTGGCAAGTCTCATTTCGACCCTGGTGATTTTTCGATTTTGTAGACATCCAAGTTTGATCGGCCGGACTGCAGGAGCGTACTCTATGCGACTGCGGGCACTTTTTGAAAAAAAAAAACTTTATACAACAAAAAAGTCTTATTTTGACCCATAGAACACGCTCCTGCAGTCGGGCCGTTTGACTCTGGATCACCCTGTATTAATAAAATTAGCGCTTAGCTGAATGAATCGATGGCGAACTGTAAAAACACGTACCTCGATTACTTACTCTTCATTTGTATTTTTAGTCTAATTCCATGTGTTCAAAAGAATCGATAAATAGAAAATGACAGGAGAATTTATGACGAAGAGAAAATTACACGAAGATTTAAAAAATGATACGTAAACTGAATGAAAGGATTGTGAGCCAGAGAGAGAGAGGCTTAAATGCATTATGTATTGCAAAGTTTAGCATGACAACTTTTTTTTTATTCGTTGACGGAAATGCATGTTTCACAAGGGAATTCGTCTAATCGCATAGAAAATTAATGCACAAAAAATTAGAAAAGAAAATTTTCATCCGTCTTTGCAGGAATTAAGGAATTCTCAAATCAATGGCTAATAGTTGAAAAATGCGTTTAAAAATTCCAATTATGTTAATATACATATACATACCTATAAAAAACTGACCAAAGCATCTCTTTGAGGTTTTGAATATAACTGAATATTTATGAATATTGAAGGATGTTCAAGGAAAATTTCAAGAATTTGTCGGTTAGGTGCACTATTAAAAAATAAAATATAGGCACAGTGTTCCGACTACGCAATCTGGAATAGCTACGCATTTTTTCACCTCAGCCATCGAAATGATAAAACTTAGCCAGCATTGCAATGCAATTCAGCCCCCTCCGCGTTACCTCTCACCTTTTCTGTCGGTGTCTATTTCCAAAAATGAAATTTGTTATAATTACCAGTATTGCCAATTGAGGTGCGTGTTTTGGTCAAAATAAACGGCAATTTTTTATATCAATTTACATCTAATTGTGAGCTCAAAAGTATAAGTGATGATGTCTTTATTTTAGAAAATTATCTTTATTAGTGGGCATCTTACGATCATTATACGTAACATATGGACGCATTATCATGCAAATATATGGTACCTATCTACGACGCAAAATGTAGGGAGACTCTAACTATTGCATTAATGCATCGTATTTTATAATTGGAGTTACTTATAAGAATACTTTGGGGAAAATTTGATACTCAACTTCTTTGCAAAATTCTCCAAAACTTGCGAATCGTTCGCGATAAGTACCTATACAAAAGAAGTCTACCTAAAGCAAAGGTAAAAACTCCTTGACCTATCTCACTTTCATTAGAATATTGAATGGTTTTTAGTAGCGCTATTTATTTCTTTTTCAAACTAGTATCCCTACATTCTCTCCGGTTTCCTACATGCATATTTCTGAGCGCATACTTCAGAAGAGACCAAAAACAATATTCGCAAGTAACTTCTTGATGCAAAAACATACCATTTGATGCTCTTATAACCATGGCTGTAATCAAAAGTAAGCTCAATTTTGTATGAACGTAAGAATTATAAGTTTGTACTTAAGTTTATTTTAAAGTTGAGGGGCATGGAGGACAAGGCGCATAAGTGCAATTTTTGAAAAAATTGACCATGGTAAAAATTGGCAGTAGAATCTGTGTTCCAAAATACCATAGACCTGAAGCCGGCTGTAAGATTTTCAATAGCTTCTACAGCCGGATGCACAATTTCTTACAGCCTTTTGTAGACGATGGCGATTGAGCAACAGCTAGGCGATAAAGTGTATGCTACATGTTACTAATTACGGATGCTAGGACTTAGTAAGTTTTTGGACTACCGCTCTATTTTTGGGCCGTAGTATCTTGATTTATTTTGCGCGGAAAGCTCCGTACTTTTGAAGTTTTGAAGGATGCCTGCCATTCCTTTTATGTTGGAGCGCCTTCAATTTCGTATGATACTGTGCAATACCTCTGGTGTGGAATAGTTGCTTCAAGCGCCGTGGCACGCTGCGGCGCAGCGCGGCGCGGCGGGCGGGCAACCAGCGCGAAAAGCGCCTTAGCGCCTACAAACCTGACAAGGATACTTCACGCATTGCGCCATGCGTGAAGTATCCCAGTTAGGTTTGTAGGCGCTGGTGCGCGCTTATCGCTGGCAGCACGCCGCTCCGCTCTGTGTTATGCTCCAATATAATCTTGCGGAGTCAGCGTTTTTCAACTCCTGATTTTGAAATGTTTGCACATCCTGTATGGATTATTCTCATTTTAATTGATGAAAAAAAAATATGTATTAAAGGAAAATATAATGTGTGTTTTGTGAATATTATGTTGGCTCCGTATCAAACTTAATGATTTCCAAAGCACACGAATTTCTACACAATTTCTTATGGCCTTTTATAGCCGATGGTGATAAAGTGTAAAGCCCGGCGATAGGAACTATAGCCCAGCTGCATACTTTTTCATCGCTTCGTATAGCCCGGCTGTATGATTTGCTCCGCTTTCTACAGCCAGCTATATGATTTTCTATTGCCTTCTTTAGCCGGCTATAAGAATTCCTATGGTATTTTGAAACGCAGCTCCTATCGCCAATTTTTACCAGGGGAGGTAGGTACCTATTAACGATTTCAAATAAAACTAGTCTTAATGCATACTTTGTGAAAGATTCGCTCCCAAATTCTAATTTCTAAGCATCAAAAAGTCAGTTTGAGCTTTCTTTCCGCTTTAAGGATCCGCGTAATTTCGAAACTTGGAACACGTATTTCTCGAAATAGTCAAAATTGCACATACCTACTTTAACGCCTTGTCCTCCAAGCCCCTCAGTTGTAGTTGCTGTCGTTGTTACGATTATTTTCTCCTGTTACTTACTATGATAACTATTTTGAAATCAACATTAAGGAAACTTCCGTAGTGTAACTTTATGTAATTCCATTGCAATGAAAGAAATTTTTTGATAGTTTACTTCCTTTTTCTATTTTGGCTTTATTCTACTTGCAATTTATCCAATATTCCTTGTTTGATCTCCGCTGCTGTACCTTGTACCGAAAAGTTGCTCAATATATACCCTCGTAATTGAATCATTTACTTATTAATAAATTATCATCCCTCGATGCTTTCATTTCTTCGTGTCTTCTATTCTGCCGTGCTAAGGAAGAACGCCGTATGAGCCTCCAGGCGTTGCCAAATCTCTTTCGATAAATCTTGAAATTTCAGGAATATTTGTAAACTTTTGTCCTCCAATTTTTTGATGAATTTTGTTCGTGATTTGATCTAAGAGTTCTGAAAATTTCAAAGACATTCATCTTTTCTGAGGGGCTCTTTGGCACCATTTGAATGCTCATCCGGCATTCTTCCTTAGCACGACAGTATTTACATCTCAGTGGCGTGGCGTGAATGATCGATTATCGATAGGTCCTCATTGAATCTAGTAAAATATCGATTATTAAGGTGTTCGCTGCGAATACCTTGATAAGCGATCTTTTTCCATAGATTTAAATGGCAGATTAATCGATAGATCGCAGAGGACGCCACGCCACTGTTACATCTATTCAGAGGTGCAGACTGATAAACTTCCCGATCACAGGATTATGATGGCGTGCCCGCTCGCGAGAAAAAAAAATGGGAAAGCTGTGAAAAATGGGAAGGCCAACTCACAATGGCGCACAAAAGTCGATGGTAGAGGCCTGAAGAAAAGTGGAAACTTTACTTAAAAGCTTATAACTCCGATAGTACAAAACGTTGAGGTCTTAAAAATGTTTCTGTAAGTTATTAATTCCTAAAATTTTATTCAAAAGTCACCCTGTAAAATTAAAATTGCGACGATATAAACATACAAATTTGCAGTTATATATAAGAAAATCATTACTGACCTCTCCAAAAGAACCACTAAGCCACTGTGTGGCGTTAGAATTGCGTGGTTTTTTATAAATCGCAGTAAAATCAGCGTATTTTTCGTAGTAGTCCGGTGGCATCCGCGAGTTCCTCGCAAAATCGCTGCGATTTGTGAATGAAGGACAATACGGACCGCATTTGGATTACATTTTGCAAGAAGGAACCACTATTTCTGACTCATTTTAGGAACAACATCCATGCCATTTGTTTCCCTATGCAGATATGTGCTTTTATGGGAGAGCCAGAGATAGTAGTTCCTTATTGCAAAATGTAATCCATTTAGCAGTAGGAATCAAAGCCACGCCAGCTATTGCCAAATTTAACTGGGAAATTCGATTTTTTTCCATGAGAACGTTTGTGCGGATTCCTTTGAAAATGTTAAGAAAATTGCTTCGTACTTGCAGAAAATTCACTTAAAGTTGCACACAAATCGGCACAACCGTTTTCAAGTAAAAAATTAAATTGCCGAATTTAAGTTGGCAATGGTAAGTATGATTAGTTTCTTTCTTTTTGACGCAGTCCAAACAAAAATCTTAGCTTTAAAAACTTTAAGGAGAAAAGGGGGTTTTAAAATGGGAAGGCTAAAAAATGTCTTCACTCTGCATCTATTTAAAGTTCTACACACATGAAATTGAACCTTGACCTGGAGGAACAGGTGGAATTATGCATGATTGGTGATTATTCAGAATATAAAATTAACTCTTTACTTTCGTTGCCCGTGCCTTATAATCTTCTCAATGGACACATAAAACTTTCATTGAGAGCAGAGTATTTGCGTATGTAAACTAGACTGCACATGAGGGACTTTCAGAATGTCCTGTAGGTAATAGACAATGACAATGGCCTCAACTTTGAGAGCTTTCTTCTGAGCCTGGAAGTTGATTTTAATGGAATTGAGGTCATCATGGTGTTTCTCACATAATGTTGAATAGAAATAAATGCGTTAGTGATTGACACTGCTCAGGACTCATCCAGTTGAAATGGTACTTAGTATACGAGCTTCTTCTTCTTCTTCTTTTTTTTTTTTTTTTTTTTTTTTTTTCTTTTAAATTTACAGAATTATTTGAAAGATAAGACTAAAACCACAGCTAAAAAAACGTTGTTTTTGATATAAACAAAAAGACTTTAATAATGATCGAACGGGTGCTTAAAAACAAGCAATCATTTTTACAAAACTTGACTTCTTACAAGTATTTACAACAAGAATGTACAGTGGTTACAAATTAAAACAATCTTCACTTCCAACAGATGGACATTAATTGCACAAAATTAGTTACAGGACAGCCTTTGAGATATAAAATTGAATCAAGAGGAACAAGATAAAATGAAAGCTAAAATAAGTATTAATTAGAAATACAGTATGATATTTTTTTAATTTCATCTTTCTGAGTCGTAAACTTCGAGGGTTAGGTAATATGAATGCGGAATTTGACCTCATATAAAGAATGATGATAACAGCACAAATTGAATGTTCAAGGGTATTATTAACTTCGTGAAAAAAACCAATGATCAAGATAACTGGTTGGACCATGTTTGAATTGGCCTAGGGGCCGCAAAAGAGAAGATTAATTTTGCTTCCTGGATCAGAATGGACCAGTACCTATACTTATACAGGAGAAGAAATAAAGCACTACACTAAGCTAATTCTCATCAATATTTCACAAAAAATTTGGTAGGTATCAAAATGTTCAAAAACTCATAAGTAAGAAACTATCATTCACAGAGAAGGCCTTTTTGGTAGAACCTCAGTCTTTGGACAGAGTACTTAGGAGTTGTGTTAGTATGATTCTCAAAAATTTCACAGCTAGTGTCGTGGACTCCGCCAGTGGTTCAGCCAAGGCTGAAGCTACAAAGCAGCCGTAATTCAGTTAGTTGTACCTGAGTACCCTCACGGTTCAAACAGCTGTGCCGTAGCCACAAAAGCTACCACTGTAGCAATAAGCAATTCATACTTGGTGCATCCACAGCACCAACTCTGAAAGTTCACAGACAATCGAGCTTTTTCATGCGTAGGGGATTTGCCATTGGAGTACTTATACTTACGAAAAATTTCGCGAGAAACACGATGGTGCCGCTGGTTTTCTCTGAAATCAAATCCAAAGCTGAAAAAAAGCTCTCAAAGTTAAGGCCGTGACGGAAGGGATATTCCATACACTGCCCTGAAAGTCCACCTTTATGTCTTGTCAAATTCTTCATGCAAAGATAGGGGGGGAAATAATGTTAATGTACTTGCTTCCTATCTCTGCATAGAGAGTTGGTCTTAATATAGGGGCGAATTTTCAGGGTAGCCCTGGGTATCCCCTCTATTACAGCCTCAACTTACAGAGCTTTGGAGTTGATTTCAGCAACAACCGTTGACACCACCGTGTTTCTCGCGAAATTTTCCAAAGAAATCAGTACTGAAATTGCTAATTCCTGGCCTGAGCTTCAAAGCTCTATCCAAATGTATTTTTTTACATTTTATAACCTCATATTATAATTTTTTTATCAACAAATGAGTCAAACCCCATTTTGTGAGTGTGTTTTTTTTTCTCTTTTTTTGGGGGGATATTGCACTTTGAGATTGCCAAGCTTCTGGGTAAAAAATCATGTTACCAACCTCTCCCGCCATGATATTAATATTCCCTCTATTTTTAAGGATAAAAAACGATCAAGCAGCTTGAAACTGCCTCAGTGTGTAGATGTTCTTATACTTAACTTGATTCACAAAATGTTGTCTCAATATTAAAAGAAAAGAAGACGAAAAAGAGATGCATTTTTGCGACTTTTGAGGACTGTTAATTCATGGGTTTATTCAAGTTCATTCCATCAGAAAGATTATTTTTCAGATCCCACATCAAAAAAGAAGTCTTATTTTCACCCAAAAAATCAACTGCTGACTGCTTTTGCGTTAATTTTTTATCAAGTCCAGGGTGCCATCGTAAAATACTATTAGGGCATTAAATAGAAAATCCCAACTGCATGCCAAAACTTCATTGGCTGATAAAACCAAAGGTAGATGAACCATGTGAACCACCATCCTTTCGAGAGGACAATGTCTGCTGCCATATTGAGCGTGTAAACTTGGCCCTCAAGCAGATCTCATTATTTTACATTTTTAGAAGGGTTCACCTTTGAGGAACAATTCTAACGCATCTGACCTATAGCCATAATTAGACAAAAAAAATTTACATACTTTTCTTTAACAACCAAAATGTAAGGGTCAATGATAACCGAAAAACAGGACCGTATTTTCCAGTTACTTAGTTGGCCTTCAGGCACTTTTTCTAGGAGGAGCTGCTTTTCCAATTTTAATAAATTGTGAATAAATACATATTTTTGAACATAATTACGTTTTGGGGATAGGTACCTCAACAGTTTTTTTACAGGAGGATGGAGAGACAAAAATTCTATAATAATAATATTTGAAATCTTTTTAGCTCTTTTTCTACCATTTCAGAGAGAAAAGTACTTAATAAGTCGATGAACTAAATTCTTAAATTGTAATTTGCATTCTTTCATGAAATTTTGATGCTAGGATAGTTAGTAAATTATAATAAAAAATGGGTCCTCTGATTTCAACCTCAAATTATACCTTCTTTATTGGCTTGCAAATGTAGATGAATTTCTAGGGCTTAGTTTACATCGCTCATCCAATGAAAATATAACTCTTCTTGTAATACCATTACCAAAAATAGATCCTCTGCTTCCGACGGATATTAAAATCATTTACAATGAACAAAAGATGAATTACTGAAGTGCAACAGCTCATGAGAAGAAAAGGGGGTTTAAATTAAAAAAAATTTCGGAGAAAAACAACATATGCCTACTTCACAACTAAACCACAACATTTTTATTCATCCCCCCATCTGTTTTCTCATGTTACTTAGTGATCAGATGCAAAATTAAATTAATAAGGAAAAACTATGATAAAAAAACAGCAGATCTTCCATTTAATCGAACATTGAACCATATTCATGTTGGTTCATTTTACATCAGGCTTTCATCAGTGAAACTTCTAATTTAGGCCATGATCTAAAAACTGCAGGAAGAATCTCTAGTAGAGTTTAATACTTTTTTCTTTCCGAGAGTAAAAAAGGCTCTTAAAAATCTAAAGTTTTCAATTACATTACCAACAAAACATATGGTCTTCCAGAAATGTTTTCAAGTAGGTATTCTATTGAATGAAAGAGGCTCTCAAGACTTTGATGGAATGAGGAATGCTGACTGATGCTTGAATTGAATGCACAGATAAACGCAGTACGGGTCTGTTTTGTTGTCATCCTATCATGATGAAGTATGTTAACAGATGTATAACCTGCTTAACCTTGCCTAGCTCTGATTTGGCCATCTGACCAGCCCTACAATTCCTCCAGACAATTTTCTACTTTTTGCATTAAGCAATCTGACATGCATGAAAGGGAAAATGGGATTTTTACCGAATTAATATTTGGTTTCAAAAAATACCAAATGATGCTTAGTTTTCCTTCAAATGAGAAGTTTCATTTTCCAGAATGTCATTTTACCTAGTAACTGCTAACCCAAAAATGAAGAGAATGGAGGAAGAGGAGGAATATTAAATCTTTCAAATTAAATTCCTCAGAATTTGTAAGAAAATTTTTTCCTCAGGCTTCTTGATCTTTCCCTGCTTTAAAGACACACTAAGTACCTTAAACAAGGAATCTGTATATGAAAGAGAGTTTTGAAAAGCAACATACATATAGTTCTTAACTGTGTTATGGGAGATATTGATGGTAAAATTTCAGAAATGCACATCTTGGCTTGCAGTGTTGCAGACTTCCAGTCATACTTCATGAAATACTACTGAATTGCATTACTTGAAAACTTTGGTAATTATTCTTCTCTACATGAAGATCATTCTGTGAAAATTTCAACGTATCAAGATGGTTTGGTCTCCTTTTAATATATGAAATAGGTACAGAGATTTTGAAACACCGCGAACTAGCTTCATATTTTTGCAGTTTCACTGCTGAGTGCTGACATGCATTTTTCTGTAACTCTCTTTTCAGGTGGGCCTTTCTATTTGATACTGTCCAATTGAACTGACTTCAACAGAACAGAACCGAGTGCATGGACACAATTACAGAGCCACTATTCGTTAAGGAAAATCTATATATATGTCCTTTCTAAGGTGAACCAAAAATGTGGCGCTTTTTTTCTAAATGTGGTCTAAATATGAAGGTGAACAACGCAAGCATTCTGAAAAGTCAGTTCACTAGGGAGTTGCTGCATCAAGAGAGAGTTTTTAGAATTGAATTAAACTTTTGTCTTACCGATTGAGACAATCTTAAAATGGGCATGAAACATACCCTCTCTTGAGTAAAATGAGGAGCCAGCCATGGACTCACTATCGTGATGATAAGATTCAGCATACTAGAGGCTTCGACTGCACAATCCCAGAACAATGACCAAAGCTGTGGCGAATTGAATCAATGCTCAGTAGACACCTGGAATGTGAAAAAAAGAAGAAATAATATATAATTACATAAAAAAGGAAAATGGATACAAGATTAAATAATGTTCATGAACTTTTAAGACAGGTATGATAGATACTTTATGTAGGTAATGCAGATTTTTTTAGATGAGGGTACTTAATCCCTTTAGAAAAATAATCAGAACTTTTGGTAAATGAGAGAGGTACAAGTTAGTTTAAAAAAAATTGATGTTGGTGATTTAAAAAAAAAAAATGTTACAAAGTGTTTAAGAAAAAAAATTTAAAAAAAATAAAAGTTCTATTTTTATCTCTCCTCACATCAACTTTTCATTGACTGGACCTTACAACTCGAGGAAATTTTTAAACTTTATATTCGTTCACCTATCAATTACAAATATGTCATTCACTTTTCCATCCAGTGGAGGAATTCACTAGAGGAATTCCTAAGGAATCCACTATAATTTAAAATTAGCATCCCTTTCAATGGCTTGCTTCTTAATAGCAGCACCTCCTTTGAAATGTTCAATTTTCAAGTATTTTATTAGGAACAGTGACCAACTTTTACCAAGTGTTAAAACTAGTGGATACACAGATGGAAAAATATTTGCCAGCTCGTTGACAGTTACATCCTGTGACATAATGGACAACATGGCAACGACGCCATGGCGGACCAGTCATGATCTAGCTTTTTGGTATCTACATGATCTCAACTTGATCTCGTGAATAAACAGATATTCTTGATAAACCCTGTGTCTTATACTTCATTACACATCCCACTAAATCTTTTCAGAATTTTAACTACACAAGAAATACGAATTTCAACATGCAGTTTCCATGGCTCAATTTTTTCTCTGGGAACCTAGCAAAATAACTGACAGCCTAGCATTAAAAATTGGGTGCTCATTTTTTAAAAAAATTGGTAGGTATCACAGGGTACGCAGAAAATGTGAGTCACTGTACATTAGGAGGAAATTTAGGAAACCTCTAAATATGATAAGTTTCTTGACAGGTTTTTATCAAAAGTTTCATGAGCAAAACTTCAAGACTTTTGAAACAATGTGCCAAATTTCTAGAGAGAAAAAGAAAATCTACATAACTCTACTGCATGTAGGTATGGGAAAAGGTTGAAGCATGCTGAAGTATTGTCAATCTTTAGTCACCATACATGTTTCCCATTTCCACAAGTTTCTAACAAATAAGTTTGTTTCAAAGCTAGGTAATCCGACAATCTATGATGAGCTGGGAAAGAAAATAAAATTCATACCCCTGCCTGTGAGAAGTGCTTGTGTTTGTGGGAGAAATTTAACCTAAAGCAGGAGCAGATAAGGTCATTTAACCTTTTGTAAGGTTAAAAAGAATTAATTAAAAAGAAAAATAAATGAGACGATGAGTATATGTTGTTATACTTACATTGAAAAGAAATATTGTAAATTCGTTAGATTATTCCACCCATTGAAGTGAATGGGAATGCGCCAAATTGAGAGTTGACAGGTGTTTTGGGCGAGTTACAACTAAATGCATAGTCATCATTTGAAGTTGAGATTGCCTGGCGATTCAGTGTCGGCTCTGATTTAGAACGATGAATAGTGGGCATTGCTTGAATTAAACTTTCTATAGTCTCTAGGATCTGTCTGAATAGAGGTCTCCCTTCAGGTGTGTGTTTAATGCAGTCTTCTAACAACCGGCGGAGAACTTTTGGTACAGAGGAGGGTATCATTTTCAAATCTGGATGCAAATACCCCCGTCCAACCATGAATAAGATCTGATCTTTATTGTTTATGTTTTGATAAGGTAACTGCCCAGATAATAATTCATACAGAACAATTCCATAGGAATAAACATCGGATTGAAAGCTATAAGGGTTTTCATCTTGCATTCTGATCACTTCTGGTGCCATCCATAGAATTGAGCCTGATGGCTGCCTGAACTGTTTGCCACCAGACCATCTAGTTTTGACAGTTGCAAGTCCAAAATCTCCTATCTTTACAGTCACATCATGCAAGAATATGTTGTTGCTCTTTAGATCCCTGTGAATGATATTTTTAGCGTGAAGGTAATCCATTCCTTGAGCAGTCTGACGTCCTATTTCTATCGAGGTCAATAACTCAAATGATGTCTCTAGGACATGAAGATGGCGATACAAACTAGATCCTTCACACCACTGGGTCACAATTGCTAATTGAGGTTTACTAACACAGCCCATGAACAGTAGAATATTTAGATGCCGTGTTTTGCGAAGGACAGCAACTTCATTTTTGAAGGCTTGCAGCTGGGCTGGAGTGGGATCCTTTACATTCAGAGTTTTGACAGCGACTGGTCCATGCCAATGGCATCGGTAGACGGTTCCAAATGATCCAGAGCCGATTCGTTGTCCGAACAATATTTCCTCAGCAGGAATTTCCCAGTCTTCAATTGACTCACGAGGAGCTTCTCGGTGAATTTTTTTATTAGCACTATCATCAGCACTTCGAGCTCGGGGTCGCCAAGGACGCAAAGCATTTGTTGGTGAAGCTTGGGCACTCTGACTATGGGACAGTCTACTGCCATTCATTACAGTCAAATTTACAAACTGTTTCAGAGAGGCAACATCCCCTGTTGGATTTACGAGGTTATAACATACATTGGGTGCAGAGCTAGAGCGTTCTCCATGTCCTAATGCTCGTGGATGTCTCCGAGAACCAGTTCTGGTCATACTGAAGCTAGACGGTAGCTGTAAAATACCAGCATCTGAGGCATCATCATTGATCATGTTGAAGGCTAACAAATGCTGATAATAAGTGTCTTCCATGTGAACTTGCTGACACAAAGCAGGTACTCCGGTAGCACATCTTTGATGAAAACGATATCCACAGGTTCTGCAATAGAACCCTTGAAACAGCAGCCTACGACACACCTCACAAAATGCAAGAGAGAAAAAAGTTTTCCTCCCAAAATTATGAGAGATGCTCGTTGTAACTGGAAACTTGTCGATTATTTCAACCCTAATTTCATCACAGTCTATTTTCGAACTATCAACGTCCCAAGAGAGATTGATATTATCAAGAGTGCATACAGTGCACATTTCGGGAGTCAAGTTTCTGAGCTTCATCGGCTTTGCTAACGCCTCGCGCAGTGTCTGGCCTGGTCTCACAGGCACACTTGTCCTTTGCTGATTCGGGAGATGGGCCCTAATGACACTTTTCGGCGGAATTTGAAGACTAGGTTGAACATACTTATCTTTGGAATGGTGACTGTTATCAATGACATCTGGAGAGTTGGATCTTCCCAGACTGATCTGCTCTGTTAATTGTTGCTCTTTCAACTCTAGGTCGTGCAACTTGCTCGTTAATTCATGATATTCTGCTAAGTATATAGAGGGAGGGTGCTGGAAGTCGGCGAACTTGTTGTTCAATGCATCGATATTCTGCCTGGTTAAGTAAATAACACTCTGAATGTTCAGTAGTTCATCTTGCAAGGTTCCACTATCGTCATATTCGACAGACATATTACGGACATTTACACAAACGCACAAACAGTATTACGATTCACAGTACCGAAACAACAGACAAATGCCGAAAGTTGCTAGAGGGATTTTAGGAGACAAACTAAATAAATCTAACCCTTCAAGAGTTCAAAACACTGCAGCCAGTAAATTAACCTTAAAATATTAAATATGGCGGTGTGTGCAAGGGAAAGAGCAACACTTTGTAGACAATACAATATTTTGATAATGTTTTGAAGGAAGAATCCACTGTCGGTGGCTGCCGAAAGTCCGCACGTAATAATTTACTTGTTAATCCGAGTGCCTGAGGCAGGGCTTGGATGATGTATGTACAATTAAAATTCATACAATTATACGGCAAGTACATTCATAAAGATAATGGCAAAGGGTTGTCCGGGGGGGGGGGGGGGGGGGGTAGGCGGCCTGCCTCTTTTGAGGTTGAAGGAAGAAGGTTGGAACACAACTGATAAGGAATCAGATTCAACATACGTCACACGATAATATGGTCAACCGCAAATAACTCAAAGAAATTAGCTATCATTAAAATTTGGTGGATTCGTTCAATTTTTTGCTCCGTTTTACGTTTGAACTTCGTATTTAAACCCAATTATCAAAAATTTCAAATCGAAACAAATTTTTTTGCTTTAAGTGACGTCATCAATGTCGGATGACATCCAGAGAGCCGTGGATGGCCGCTTCCCGCCTCTGAACCGGCTTACCTGTTATCACTTATCAGGCACGTTGTTCGTATTGTATTGAATGGCTTTATTGTTTACTTCATCATACAGTTCGAACTAAACCCAGACGTGAGTTTATGAGTTATGGATCCACATTATTTTTAATTATCATCTAGCTCGTATTTTCTTATTCATGATAGTCCTTTCTCGTCATAGTGAATACTCTGCCAAATCTTCTATCCCTACTTTCTACTAGTATTACCTACTCTGTCACTAACTCTCACACCATGCTCAATTCATCGTTCGAAGACGAGTAAGTATGAAAATGAATGCATCTGTTACTTAGATTCCTCATTCATGCTCAAAACCAGGACCCTGGTTTTGTTTTACATGGTTTTACGCGCTGTGCTACATTCCTTATGTCATTACCTCTGTTTCTGGTGTGTTTACCTGTTTTCAGAGGCTGGACACTCGCTGAGCTTGCAAGTTGTACCTAACCGTCGACTGATGTATGTCTATGTCCACAGTGCAGCTGTGAAACAACAAATTAAAGGCTTGGAGGACAAAGCGCATAAGTGCAGTGTTCGGTATTTCAAGGAATACTTACATGTTAAAAGTTTCATAATTACTTGGAGCCTTATGGTGGAAAGGAAGTTTAAACTCACCTTTTGGATGCTTTAAATTTAAAATTGGATTTTAGCCGTGAATTTTTCACAGAATGTCTTTTCAAACTAGTTTTTTGTTGAGTTCATGAATATCTCAATTTTTTCAAAAACTGCACTTATATACCCTGTCCTCCAAGCCCCTCAAATCTAAGATCTATACAATGCACATTTTACTTTTTTGAAGGAGGCTCATCGTTACTTTTGCACAACCATTTGATTCTTTTTTCTCTCCTCTGTCATGAGTATAATCTTATAATTTTTATGACAATTTTGTGTTTTTTTTAAGACATAACGAAAGAATAATGACAACTTAGAAAGGTTACCATGAAGCGGGTTCAAATTTTCCAAAAATTATCTGCTTTTTTTGTTCCAGAACCATTGATGGACTTGATAAAAATGTCAAACTGTCTTTAGATGGGCTACAGCTGAAGCAGTATCATGAGAATTTCCGGAAGCATAGGATTGACATTGATCTGTTCTTCACCCTCACTAATGACGACCTGAAAAATATTGGCATTGAAGATGAAGAACACCGTAAAATTCTGGTGAAAGCAACCACAAAACCCACAATGGCAGTTCAAAACGAATCTATCCGTCCTTTAAAGTGAGTTGCACAATTGTTTTTTCAAATTACAGCTCTCTACCGCTCTCCACCATCTAAGAAAATTACTGAGCTTGGTATGCACGCAATACCTACCAAGAAATTCCTGGGTAAATCTTTATGTTATTTCATATAATGATCCTCACAACCTCCTAACCATGATGAGATTTTGGATTTTAAATTTCTACTTTCTTTCAATCGCAAGTTAATGGGGCTGGAAGTGAATTTTTTGACAATTTTACATGGAATATCTAGCTGAAATGTTGGAACATCTGAATGGTTATCAAATTGATTTTTTGTTTTCTGATGAAGACTTTTCTGAAATGATGAGACAGATGAAAAGAATCCAATTCCTCCGAATGATAACAGCCTGCAGCGCAACATCCTTACACATAATAACAGTCCCATATTCCCATTTTAAAAACGCTTGTAAGAGGGGGAAAAATGACACTTTTCAGTCGCTCTTTGCACAAAATTGGTGCACTGAAAGTTTGATATCTAAGTAAAGCTAGTTGTCCTCAAAAGGTCTCAAGGAACATCATATCAAATAATATCGAAATTTAACTGGGCCAAATTTCTTGATAAGTATTATGTGCTGAGTCGTTTGAAATTTTGTGAAATTTTTGGGGGAAAAATAAATTTACCTGATTGTTCGGATAAAATGGCCAGGAAAACAGGAGGAAAATTCCAGTGAAACAATTTAATTTGTACTGATATTAACTGACTTAGTTACTTAAATATTCTATTGCCATCAGTTAATATCAGTAAAAATTCAACTGTTTAACTAGTATTGCAAAACTGCTCTTCAGAATGTTAATTTTCATCAGGGTAGATACTAAATGTTTCATAAAATTTTAGATTCTGTCTTAATAGTTAAACTATGTCAGCTCCAAAAATATTATGATGTTTCTAAAAGAGATGCAGCCAAACACTACCTCCATTGAAAAACATTCTGATGGTCAAATCTTGCACTACCTGCTTATGTCTGCTGTCCTGACTAACAGTGATACTTTGACTAAATATTTTGGCTTTCACTTGAAATCTAAGTTAAAATCTAAATGAAGGATGTCATGTGTTTGGGAGAGTTAGGATACCAACTAAATAATTAAATTCTTACCAGGGGGAGGGAAACTCTTGTTCCGTACAAATTCCTTATGTCCTTGGTTTTTGCTCTTTCTCTTGGAATGGAATGGTATTAAAGAAAATTCAGGGAAAATTTGAAGCACCGTGATACCAAAATCTATTTTTTATTTTTCTTCAAAAAAAAAATCAAAGTCTATACGCCTGTCTAAAAGTGATTGCAGTAATGTTGTCAATACGGCATTTCTAAAATTAACCTTGTAGCAAAGTTATGGCAACAAGTTTATAACGTCATCTTTGGCAGTTGCTGGGTGGGTATAGAGTCGTTTTGAAGTGTCACAGTTGAGGTAAGTCGTTAAAGATTTCACGGATAATTTTGTTTTATTTGTATGTGCCAGATTGTTGTAAATGTTTAAACAGAATGTCCCTTTCTGTTTATCCAGGAAAGAGGAAGCTGATGCAATTCTAACCAACTCATTCAAATACCTGACAGTGCTGAAATTGTTTATAAAAGAACTAGATCCCACAAGAAAGAAGAATGAAATTAGGAATACCGCATTAAATTCTGAAGCCTCTGCTGCTGATGGAATAGTTACATTTAGTAATGCAGCCATCAAATGTCTCCAGGATCTTAGACTGCAATACTGCACTCTTCTTCCTGAGGTGAGCTTTTATAATTTTATACTTATTAATCTTAATTAAGTCAGTTGCATTGCATCAGTCATACACTTGCGTTATGATAGTTGGGCGTTTTTTAATAAATGAAAAATATCTCTATTGCAACCTGGACTCTGAGACCCAGAGGAAAATATACAGGACACAACTGATGTCACATAGGCTCTCATTCCTTTTGAATGAAATGCGTCCGAGTCCAGAATTCCACCCGCCAAGAGGATGAAGTTTCCTGCTTTATATCAATCGCAAGCACTTATTGTCATGTAAATGAATAAAACCTTGTGGGGATGCGATTAGCACATTATGTTTCTTTAACACTTAATGGCTCCTATGAAGCTGCCAGGAGACCTTCAGCCTTAGTGGACATACGAGAACTTCCATCCTGTGTACTGTTGCCATTCGTTTGTCTTTTGAGTTATGCAGACTGTGAAAGAGATATTCATGTTAGCAGCAGCTCAGTTATGTCAATTGCAAAAATTCTGGTATTTATTTAAAAAAATTCTCTTGTTGGTTAGTATTTTTTATAGGACCTTTTAGTAGGCTTGCCAATACCTGATAGCACAACCCTATTAGCTACTACCCTCCTGGTATTAAAAGTTCCAGAGGAAATTTTGAACATAGTGTAAGATACAATCGTGTTTCAATATTTTATGGCTAAGCAATATTTATTGAATAATAGAGAATTTGCAGGTGTCTGAAATTCTGTGAATTTCATCTTTAAAATGATACTCCTAGGGAAACTGAGTACGAGGATATCCTTGGTTCTAAATTGAACAATTATTGGAGACAATACAACAAAATAACCTAATCTGCTAAAATACATGTGTCTAAATAAAAAATGCTGCCAGACGACATTATAAGGCGGCACTTTTTCTCCTTTTTAAATCTATTGTTCTACAATTCTCCATGTCAGAAAAAAATTATGAAAAATACTGCGACTCAGCTCATTAGGCACTCTCAGATGAAGCAATGAAATTTTTGTGTGCAAATTCTCCATCAGGGAATTCTAAAATGTTATAAAAGTTCTGTTAAGGAGCACAATCAATTTTACCCAAAGTGAAAAGAAAAGGTATTAACTTCTTGCTCTTTTTCAGGATTCATTGAAGAAGGCCAAAAGAAAATCTGCGTGGATCACCAGGAGTGTCCCAGTCCTTGCGGTCTTATTAACTGGAGCTTTGGTCTCTCATTTAATCTGGCGTAAATTGAACAAACCAATTTAGCAAAAACTTTGATCATGTGATACTTGCTTCTTCCTCTCTCTTCCATAAAGAAACTAGTGTCTTAAAAAAGTGTGATGAAAATGTCCTTTTCTGAGAACAAATATTATTGGGACGATGCATTGGCTACGTCGGCTACCTGAGCAATCTAAACAAGAATGAAGCAAAAAAATACAAGTGTGCAGCATTCTTTTTTACTTATTGATGATATATGATTAACTCATGAAGCATTTCAGTTGCCTTGCAAAGATTGATGGATATCAAGACTAAGCAGTGTTGGGTAAACTAGACCTCCTTTGTCAAACAAATTGCTCAATACATTTCTCATCAACCAACATCAGCCAAGAAAAGCATTGATCCCCAGTAATAATTTTTATCCTATGAGAAGTGTGTACTTAATTTGGGATCTCTTAAATATACAATTTTTTCTCCCCTCTTGAAGTACCTAATTTCAATTTAAACACTAACTTGATCTCGGTCTGAACATTTGGGCATGAATTTGGTACTGAAGATGGACCCATATCCTTTTTAAAAGTACAAAATGTTAATGAATTTATATTTTTTACGCATTTAGGATTAAACATTTGTCGTCAATATTATATATTTTTGTACAACATGCAGACGCTTGTTCCAAGATTTTTATTTTTGTAAAAAATTAGCTTCATATGATAAAAAGCCTGTTTTGTAAAAATGTAAAAATAAATGGACCCCTTGTGAATATGATTTTTGTAATGAATAAATTCCATATTTTTCCACTTTTTTTACAAACAATTTTTGTTGTATTCATTTTGAATTGGACACCTTCTTTTATTAAAATAATCATCCATCAGATCCATAGCTTTTTTCTGAATCAGTGGGTAAAAATCAGATAGCCTACCTATTTTCTAAGATGATTTTCCTTGTCTGCTTTCTTTTTTTCTGAAAAATGCTGTCACCTCGACTTTGCCCCTCTATGATTGAATTTAAAGGCATATCAATAAAAGATTATTGCAGATGATCCCTGAATTTAAATAGTAAGATAATAGGCTCTTGAGTTTTATGGTGCAAATAGTGAGGCACAAAAGTAGCAGGAATTGTAGGTCGGCTAAACACACGCCTTTTTTAATGAATTTTAAACGAGCTAGTACTGAGACTTCAATGAGTCTCGCTTTTTTTAAAAAAAAAAAAACTGATGGGCATCATGATTTGAAATTTATAAACCCCAACCAAGGTATATCAAAAATTATTTGAAAATACATCTGGATTACACTCCTCCTCCCGATACTAAACGAATTTACTATCGAAACTAGTCTTAAAATATGTACGTGTGCACAGCTCAAGATTGGTCTTGTTTCAACAGTCCTGGTGAAAATATCATAAAATGTATAATTTTCCATTTGAAGAAGGGGGGTGTATCTAAGAAAGAGTGACGTAATTTTTTCAGCAGAGGAGCCTCTAAACCTATGTGAATGTGATGGCAGCGTGGTGAAGGGGGGGAGGGTAGTTTTTTTTTTATGAACGGCCCCTTAAAAATATTCAACAGGCGCTATACTGGCGATCATATTAAGAGGAAGGAGAAAAGAGAAGCACGAGCTCAGAGCCTCACTCCGCATTTGAAGGCGTTTTCAAATCAACCAAGTTCCGATACCCGGATTATCGTTTTGCATTAATCATATTCTTTTGTTATATTCCGTGCCACTTGTTTATTTTTAATCCTCGTTGAAAAACCACCCATTTGTAAATACAATTCTAGCTGAAGCGCACTTCAGCAATGCATTCACCACTGCAAAAATTTCAGAGGAAATCGACAAGCCCAGCGTGCATGGAGGCTATTTCCATTTAAATCAATTAAATCTTCCGTCACATTATTACGGCGCAATGATACAACTATTTGAACTCTCCGGAATGCGTGAGGTATCACGCCGCATTTGAAGGCGTTTTCAAAACAGCCAAGTTCCGATACCCGGATTATCGTTTTGCATCATATTCTTTTGTTATATTCCGTGCCACTTGTTTATTTTTAATCCTCGTTGAAAAACCACCCATTTGTAAATACAATTCTAGCTGAAGCGCACTTAAGCGCATTAATGACTGCAAAAATGTTAAGGGAAATCGAAAAGGCGAGCGGGCATGAAGGCTATTTCAATTTTTATCTTCCGTCGCATTTCTAACGCGCAATGATACAACTATTTGATTTCCTCGGAATGCGTGAGGTATCACGCCGCATTTGAAGGCGTTTTCAAAACAGCCAAGTTCCGATACCCGGATTATCGTTTTGCATCAATCATATTCTTTTGTTATATTCCGTTCCACTTGTTTATTTTTAATCCTCGTTGAAAAACCACCCATTTGTAAATACAATTCTAGCTGAAGCGCACTTCAGCAATGCATTCACCACTACAAAAACAGAGGAAATCGACAAGCCCAGCGTGCATGGAGGCTATTTCCATTTAAATCTTCCGTCAAGTTCTTACGGCGCAATGATACAACTATTTGAACTCTCCGGAATGCGTGAGGTATCACGCCGCATTTGAAGGCGTTTTCAAAACAGCCAAGTTTCGATACCCGGATTATCGTTTTGAATAGTTCATATTGTTTTGTTATATTCCTTACCACTCGTTTTTTTTTAATCCTCGTAGAAAAACCACCCATTTGTAAATACGATTCTAGCTGAAGCGCACTTAAGCAATGCATTCACCACTGCAAAAATGTCATGTAAAATGAAAATCAACAAGCCCAGCGTGAATGAAGGCAGGCCCGCCCCAAGGGGGGATACTGGGTCCCTGGTACCGGGACCCGGGCTCCGGAGGGGGCTCGTGTTACCCTTGAAAAACCATTACGAATTCACATGTAACCCTTGTTTCGTAAGAAAAAGTGAAAAATTTACCCTAAAAATTTCGCAAAAGGTGAATAAATTTTCAGAAACACGCTGGGGCACTGTAGAATCCTTCTTAAATTTTCAAAGAAGTATACTTCTTGGAAAATTTCTATCTATTTTCAAGATTTTCAGTACAGAGGGATATTTTTAGTAACTGCGTTTCATTTTCTTCCGTCTTCAGATGCTAAGAGTCTCCAGTCTGGGCATCCTCGACTTCAATGGCTCATGGCTCAACTCCCTTGTCATAGACAAACGAAGGGGGAGTCCAGGGGGGCCTGGCCCTCATAGAACTGAAAATAGTATCATATGCCCCATCCCCCCCCCAAAAAAAATAAAAATTTTCCAGATGTTATGAATGCAACAATTCGCAAGCATTTTGTGCTGAAAGTAGGAAAAAAGGAAAAAAAAACATAATTATTCCGCAGAAATTGATGGAAAAATTCTTTATGGAAGCTTCAAAATGCGTCCGATTAGTCGTATAAATTCTAAAATTTCTCGGGGGATGCCCCTCGGACCCTCGCCCCCTCCGTGCTTGGGGGCCGGACCTTAAAACTGGTACCAGGACCCGAGATGGGATGTGGCGGGCCTGACCCTCTCCCGTACATTTACACACACAGATAGCGCGCACCCATCGTTCTCTTTAATTTTTCGTGCGAGCCAACGATACAGTAAGGTCAGCAATACCACCGTGCTAGGGAAAAATATCGTATGAGCATCCGCATCTCGCCAAATTGCTCCACATGAGGATATGTATTAAAAAAGAAAGTTTCGCTTATTTTTCCTTCACGATTTCAGATATTTTAGATTGAATTAAACCAATTTTTTTGAGAAACGGAAGGATAATATTCGTATTTATTATCCTGTATTTTATCGAAGAAAAGTTGGCAACGCCTGATGGTCCCTACGACGTTGTTCCTTAGCACGGCAGTATGTTCCTACAATATTGCTGAGCCGGGCGGGAAGGAGCGGATGGCACCAGGTCAAAGGAAGGGGGGAGGGGTAGACCATCGAAAGGGCGCAAGAGCGCTGACTCCGTGCGCGCGCACCCCTTTGCCTCGCAGGACCCGAGCTCATATGCCCCAGGAAAATGCCCCCTTTCAAAATCGATATCCAACGGGGAAACTTTTAGTAAGAATCGCACAAAATGTTTTTTAACTTATCGCGATCGTTCTCTTCAGAAATGAACAAGTGATACCGTGTTGTCTCCTTTTCCCCCGACGATTTTACCCCCGACGGGAATTGTGCTTGGACCTCTGAAGAATCACCAACTGGAAACGAAAAGTAGGTTAAATGCTTTAACCCTTACATTTTATGTTCTTTATGTCATATAATACTTTGCATTGCATGTAAAATTGTCTATTAACACCCCAATGAAATTTAAAACACGATAGGAGGAATGGAGTAATATGCACAGAGGACATGGAGACGTTCACCTTTGACCTCTCTGAAGTAAAGTACCACCCAGTGACCACAATAAGTTTTGGCTGATCGGCGGTTTGGCGCTTTTTGAAGCTTTTAAAATGAGCCAAATTCACTTTAATCGAAATTGGTTCTTTTCGAAGTGTACTCATCAGGAGATTTTACTTGAGATTCAAAATTTAAAGGATCTGTTTCACACTGTAATTGTTTCTGTCAATATTTGGCAACCATTTTTCGGCAGTTAATTCATGAAATATTTTTGTGTGGGTCTGTATGCGCACACGCACAGATATCCTTTAGACGTCGTATGTATGCTCAAGTTAGATGTAATTTTGGCGGTATTTTTTCAGTAGAGAATTTCGTCCCAGTGTTTTATACATCACGACTAAAGATGAAGAGCTCAATAATAGATGAGAACGTATGATAAACTCTGCCTCTCTTTTGAGTACTCGGTAAAAAGAAAAAAAAAAAGAGAGAAAAAAAAATCGCCAATGTTAGACCAAAGTTTGCTCAGATTTTCATCAAATATTTGCCTCTTGACCAATCAACCTATAAAATACGCACACATGTCTCTAGAGCACAGTTACGTAATTAAAATCCCTACCATGTCTCTCTCTTCCCCTGCCCCCCCTCTTCCCTCCGTGGAATCGGGCTTTTTAGAACGTCGGAACATCGTAAATATGTAATGATACAACTATTCGAACTTCCGTGTGTTGCGCAGTATCATTTTCAATTGAAGGCGTTTTTGCTTTCCCTGAGTCGAGCTTTCTTCCTGGCCCAATGCCTTTGTTCTGACCTCACTCTTCATTTGTCTCCGCCCTTCTTCTCTCTCTCTCTCTCCCTCCCCTGTCTTTCTCCCTCCAGAAAAGCGAAAATTAAGTTTTTGCATATATTTTTTTTCTATGAACAGGAAATGGAATATCTACTACGAGCCTGCACCTTTCTCTACCTGGTGTTTCTAACGAGTGTTTCAAGTGACAATGTGCTTCACATTGGAGGTATATTCCCTATCAACGGCAAGGGTGGATGGCAAGGAGGTCAGGTAAGAGTCACCCAACATTTTAGCTCATTGACGCGGTGAGTAATAAAATAATTCATTCCAGTGTTCGATCATCTGAAATCAAAGCTTGGGATACAAATTGAAAGTATCAATAATTTAGGAACCTAAAGAACTTCTGTACTTTTGGGTTTTTTAGCCAAACTTCTGCTAGCTCGAATACAAATTATTTAGAGTATAACATCAACTGATCGCCAGGGTTTTCGACCGAGTGTGACCGTTTTCGAAAGTGTATCCGGCGCACAGTGGATCGAGTCAATTACAGAGACAGAGGTCGGACATGAAATTTTTGACTGAAACTGGAAATTTTGATGTAAGAATATTTCGTCCTATTTTGAATTTCAAGGGGTGCATGTAGAAGAAAATTTCACGAGGAAACCAATGGAATCACTTTTAGAACCTCAAAATTTTGAATGGACGAAGTTATAAGCGTTTACGACCACTTGGACAGATATTCTTTACCTTATCTAGAGGTTCATTAACTGGACGAGACCAGTCCTTCAAACTTGCGTACGTGGTTTCTTATACTGATGTGCTGAGGAAGAACGCCGTATGCGCCATCAGGCATTGCCAAATTTCCTTCAAAAAACAACAAAATTGCAGGAAGATTTGTGAATATTTCTCCTTCGATTTTTCGGCTGATTTTGCTCGGAATTCGATCTAAAAAGTCTGACAGTATCAAGGAAAAATATTCACAACTTTCTTCAAAAATGGGTGTTTTCTGAGAGAAAATTTGGCAACATTCAAATGCTCATACGGCGTTTTTTCTTTGCACGGCGGTATAAGAGTCAACAATCTAAACACGATTCCAACGATGCACAACTGTATATGTACGTGTCATCAGATTTTTTGTGTCGCAAATCAGCATATATAACTTAAAAACCTCCATCTTTTATTCTTAGGCTTGTGAGCCGGCGGCCAGTTTAGCCCTAGAAGATGTCAACAAGAGGAATGATATTCTTGCCGGGTATACACTTCAGTTGCATTGGAACGACAGCGAGGTAAGCGGTTGAAATCTTAGCCTAAATTTAACAAAGAATGTAAAAAAAAATGTTAAAAAAATGTTTATAAAAAATTTCAAAAAAAAAAATCTGCTTTGAAATCATGGGGTCCAGGAGAAGAGACCTCATCACTATAGGTTGGTTTATTCGTTGACAATCAAATACTTGTTTTTATGGCGTTCAATTTTAGGACGGCAGATTTTTTACCCTGATACGAGGGGTCAGTTTTCAGCAATCACTGAGAAACAAGATTGGTAGAATTTATTATTCCTTCCCGCTATATTTCATACAGCGTGAAGGAATGGCAAATTCTACCCATCTTCAAGTCGATTCTGCCAGAGGGACGCTGATGTGTGTAATACAGCGAGAAGGAATGGTAAATTCTACCAATCTTTTTTTTTCAGTGATTCAGGTTATTAAAATGAATAATAAAACATTCTTATAATTTGATCAAACACTAATAATTTCGACAATTTTCAGTGTGAGCCGGGGCTTGCAGCGTCCGTAATGTACAATCTTTTGTACAACGACCCGCAGAAACTGATGTTACTTGCAGGATGTAGCACCGTCTGCACTACGGTCGCAGAGGCAGCCAAAATGTGGAATCTTGTCGTGGTATAGTTGATTTCTAAATGTTTATTGTTGTAACTTTTCAGTAAAATTGAGAAGTGAGTATCCTATATTCCTTTACTTGTAATTGACGAGCCAGCCTTCCGCATTTGTGAAAGAAACACGAGGACAAAAAACCGTACCTAAGAGCCATTTTGATCGTTGTCCGTTAACAGCTTCTTTCCTTAGGAGTGACGAAATTCTAGGACCATATGTGTCTCAATTGCATTGGTTCAAAATTTTTATGCATACTTTTTTGTTTTTTGTTTTGAAGGAAACTGTATCAATAATATGAACTGAAATAATTAATTACAGGATGCTGAGAAATTGTAAAGAAAATGAGAGAAACTTCCTAGCCATAATGTCGATTTGTTATTCTTCAAGAAAATCTATGCGAAACAATTTTCAAACGTTGCGATTAAGATTCACGGGTCTTATAAGTCCAAGCTATTAATATGATTTACATTGTGGTGAAATTTCCTCATTTCATTTTTAAGGTGCTACCAAAAGAGGAAAACAAGTGACTGAGCACAATTCATGGTGGAAAATTCTAGCTTTTTAAATATTATACATTAAACGAGAGATCATGTTCGAATTCCAAAATAATTTCCACGTTTTCTTTGGACAAAAGATAGAAATGGATAGTTTTAAAAATACTTTTTCGAGTATTAGGTATGCTGTGCAAAATTACATGATTATGAATAATGAGTAATTTTACAAATTCTCACAACCAGTACTACAGTCTTGCTATTGAAGGACCTTTTAAAAAATATACACTTCTATTTGTCTATTTTCCATGAGAATATATGAAACAGAAAAATGAATGATATTTTTTTAGAAAGTGGGTGTTTTTAATAAAATTATTCGGTTTTAGCTTTGCTACGGGGCAAGTTCTCCCGCTCTGTCCGACAGAAACAGGTTCCCGACGTTATTCCGCACACATCCGTCCGCTACCGTCCATAACCCGACGCGTATCAAATTGATGAAGAAGTTCGGATGGTCGAGGATTGCAATTTTGCAACAAGCAGAGGAAGTTTTCATCTCTGTAAGTTTGATATAATGTATGCATTCTCTACCGATTTTGTCTTGATCGTAATCAGTGGCGCAGCGTGCTTTACGATGTATCAATTGATCTGGCATCTAAATCTATGAAAAAGAATAGACAGGGTGTTCGCAACGAACACCTTAATACTCGATTCTTTACCATGGCTTCAAATGGGGATAGATTGATACTCGATCATTCAAGCCTCGCCACCGATCGTAACGCTTGAGTGCGGCGAAGCACTCGCTGGAAATCTCTCAAGGATGTAGTGCTCCTCAACATGACATGAAAACGCCTTCATTTATTTTGTATGCCATACGCATAACAGATGAGCTTGAATAGTGGTATCCAGACGTCATAAACGGCGCGCCGTATCTCTGTGATGAAATTCCTCAGGAATTTCGGCCCTTCGCGACATTGTGGATACTCGGACCGGCTCAATTTATGTGAATAATGACTAGTCACCGTTAATAAATCCAGTTTCATGTGATTTTTCTTTTCCTTTCCAAGAATATTTCTTAAAACATTTGCACAAACGTGTTCAGTACGTATAATGCATCATCTAAGACATTCCGAAGGAGAGGAAATTTTGAAACACAATTCTCAAGATTTATGTTTTAGTATAATCTCACCGTGCATTTACAACTGATACTCAAGTATTCCTTTGACTACTAAACTACCAAACCACAGATTTTGATCACGGTGCTTAAGAATTCCGCTCCTATTCTGTTTATCAACAAGTAATAATTACTAATCGACATTTTTGCGCAAAATTTTCACTAATGCAGTTGAAAGAAAAAAGAAAATTCAATTGAAAGGGGCAAAAACAGAAAATTTGATGCTAATTAGCTGTTTTCAAGAGAATTCAAGTGTGGCAGGAGATTTGCAAACCAAGATACGTGGTTTGGCACTTTTATAGTTTTTGTGTAGTTTTCGTGGATACCTTGCGAATAATATTTTTTTTCTTCTTTTTTTGTTTTTCTCGCAATCATCATTTTAAAGCGATTGTATCATTTTTTCAGACTGTGGAAGATTTAGAAAATCGCTGCAAAGAGGCGGACATCGAAATCATGACAAGGCAAAGTTTTCTAAGCGACCCGACTGATGCCGTCCGTAACTTGCGTCGACAGGACGCAAGAATCATCGTCGGTTTGTTCTATGTTGTGGCAGCACGGAAAGTCTTATGCGAAATCTATAAAAATCAACTCTACGGAAAACAATACGTCTGGTTCTTCATTGGTAAGTGCTCTTTTTGGAATATCGAAATGGCTGAGGTCGAATGATGCGTACGCCTACCTCCAACAGTGACGTTGCGTGCTAATCTCCACTTCCATTTTTCTGAGAATTTTCTTTATTCATAAAAGAGAATTTACCGATAATTTACAGGAGACACTATTAAGTATGTTTAGTTTTTTTAAAATAAACTTAACAATATCAAATATTTTTATCGTTCTATTTTTAAAGAAACGCATCTCCCGACTTTGGTCACCGATTTTTGCCTTATCAAACAAAAACTTTTCCGAAAATCTCCCAGAACAAGATTCATGATTGAGCATGATTGACGGTCAACGCAACAGTCTTAAAAGTGTGAGGTCACTTCGTCGCCTACCAGACACAGGGGCGTAACTACACTTTGCAATGAACCCTGTCATCCATACAACTCAATGTTTTTCCGGGCTCATCCGAGTGTGCTGTTTACGCCCTTATAACAGCCAAGCGACGATTTGTGTGAAAGTCGATAGTGGCCTTGTCGTGCTTCCGTAGCTTGACTGCATCAGTGGCGTGGCGTGAATGATCGATTATCGATATCTCGCCATTTGAAGCTATGGTAAAGAATCGATTACTAAGGTGTTCGCTGCGAACACCCTAATGATCGATTTTTTTTTCATAGGTTTGAGTGGCGTATCGATAGATATATCGCAAAGCACGCTACGCCACTTCTGCATGTGGATTGCGTTTTAATCATCAAGACCGCCCATTAGATTACCGCGCACCAGTTTTTGCTTTGTTGAAATTTTCCCGAACTCTCTTATTAGCAGTATAAGTGCCTCAATTTCAAAGTTTCTAGCAATAAAGTTTCTCTCGCCGTGAACGGTCACGTCAATGATCTGGGAATCTTTTGTCAGAAGTATTAAGTCGAATAATGGTTAAAATAAAAAGTCGATAGTTTATAAAAAAATTGGTTATATATTACATCTGCCATTTTAAGTTTCTTTGATTCTTAAAAATTCTTTATAAATTGATTATTTTAATAATCTGTTTGTTAAAACTTATTTTTACCTGAAAATTGCTTATTTGTTTTCTTTTAAATTGATCATGGTCTACTGTTTTTACAATTCTACTTCATTTTCAGGTTGGTACGAGGATAATTGGTTCAAAGGCAATTTTACTGACGACGGTGTCGACTGCTCGCCAAGGGAGATGGAAATCGCCGCCGAAGGACATCTCACAACCGAGGCTCTAATGTGGAATCAGAACACAAATCAACGCACCATCTCTGGAATGGTTTGCATTTTATTCATTTTCCCTTCCACTGATAGATAACAATAATCAATTAAAATCCCATCGCGAATCTTTTTGAGTCAGGAACTTTGAATGCCAATCAATGTGCATTGGTGAAATCTTTTAATGTTACAAAATATTTTGAATTGGAAAAAAATGCACATTGACCTACCAGCCTCTGGAGGACACTTTTTAAAATGGGCTGATCGCACCCTTATATATCGTAGGGGTATTCACCCTCTTTGAGCGATAAGTATCAGCTAGATATAATAATTAACCACTTTTTATTTTCCGTACGGCTCGTTCTCTTTTTAACCGTCCCGCTAGCTGAATGTACAATTCGTCACCTTCCAGGCAAAGTATCACAAGCGCCATGCGACGTTTAAAAATTTCCGCCGCCATTTTATTTTTTTACAGAGAAATTGTTCAACGAAGCTGTCCGAAAATTACACCGAATTTTCTTTGTGCTGTCGATAAAATTTAGTGAAATTTTCGAACAGATTCAACCAACAATTTCTCAGTAAAAAATAAAATGGCGGCGGAAATTTTTAAACGTCGCTTGGCGCTTGTGATACTTTGCCTGGAAGGTGACGAATTGACCTACAGTTTGCAATTGAGAAGAAGCTAAAAAGCGTACAACAATTATGTGCACATGGAAACTAAGGGTACTTTCGTTGTTCCTAAACTAAATCAGAAATTATCGCTCCTAACTGCAAAATGCAGTCTTTACCATTGACGTTAATTGACTACTTAACATATACACTTCAAAATGTGGTGCACGTAAAATTTTCCTCAATCGGAGACTCTGCCTCTAATCCATAAGAGCTCAACAGGTTATTAGAGCTCAGTTTCTTTGCGATACGAAATAATACCTTTCTGCATAAGGGGAAATGTATACTCCCTGGAAAAGAGCGCCCACATTTATAAGCATGGCTGACCTGAAAGTCATCGTATGTTAGGATCATAAAATTTGAGCTGATAAAAATAATAAATAAAATTCTTGTTTTCAATTTTTACAGACTGTTGATGACTTTCGCGTAAGGTTAGACGCAAAACTACGCGAGGGTAAATACAATGAATCACTATCGAAAGGACTGTATCCTGTGGGATATCAAGAAGCACCTCTTGCATACGATGCAGTTTGGGCTGTCGCTTTGGGTATTACAATTCACTCAAAATTTAATAATACACTAAGACTAACTTTCATTCAATTAAGTTTGTTCAATAATGTATTTTAAGCACTGCTTCCTCGTCAAAAGAGAGAAAGTTGGTAAGCCACGAGTAGTAACAGCACTGAGCCCTTAAAAATACTTGCTTTACAATCAAAGATGATGATACAGCATAGAATGTTGCGCAGCGCGTTTTCGTGAAGAACGCCAAAGCGCCCATGCTATAGAGATACGACTACACGTGCTTGGTGGATGTCCGTGTTGCATACCAAAAAATTGAAGGAGTTTTGACTCTCCCGCCTGTCTCTAGTGTCTCTACAGCGATCAGCACGCAGCAGTGCTGTTGTAACTTGCAAAGTCGTTGGAAAATACCACTATGAATTAATTGTATTTCCGTGTCACGTTTTTTCTTTCTTTTTTCCTTTCTCTTAATTGGCATTTTTATTTAAGCAATTTTCTTTTTATTTTTTGTTATTTAAAAAAAATGAGGAAAGGTGATTTTGACTGCCGTTTATTTTTACTTAACTCACGAGTTCTTTCTAAAAAGTGAAATTTTTTTTTGCTTCTTTTTAACAGCTAATTTTTAGAGCCCTTCACTCGACGAATTTGCCAATTAGGCTCTATTTGACGCCTACAGTACATTTGACGACTTAAAATTGAGTTTCGTATGATTAATAGAATGTTTCGTATAATCTAGAATGATCTCAGAACTTTTATTTACGTAATCTTTTTCTTTCCAGCTTTCAATAAAACAATGGAGAAAGCATTAGAAAACAAAAGACGTCTAAAAGATTTTACATATACTGATAAAGCAATTGCGGATGATATATACTCAGCAATGAATTCTACTAAGTTCCTAGGCATCTCCGTAAGTGCTTTTTCCCTCAATGCTTTCAATTTTTAAACTCTAGGTATGATGCACTGATGAGGATCATCAACTGAGAGCGAAAAATTAAAATGTGCTCGAAATAACTTTTCAAGGAAGATCCCTTCCACAGAAAATTTGCGTGTGAAAATTTATCGCTCTACAACATCTTAATAAAAAAATTACCGTCGCTTAAAAATTACTACGTAATAATTTAACGTATGTACGACGACTGTTCTAAGTAAACATTTGGAGGAAATGGTGTTTTGCAAATTTTCGTGAGAAGATAATCGTTATTTTGTGGAATCTCTTCGCCTGGAGGTGTAAATAAAATTTAATTGAGTCCAATAATCAGACTGACATTCATTTACTCTTGAGGTTCGATTGACAATTAAGGCGAAAAATTGCCGTAGAAGCAGGGGATGTCGAAACAACTACAACATGTCTTTGAGTTTTGTCGAAAGAGGCTCGAGTGACCGTCCACCAAATGGCCGAGCAGTAAATACAGGCATGATGACAATTTTTCCTTTCAAGGTCTCTTTTTCAAATTTCCTCTCAATTTACTTTGATAGAGAGCGAAGTTTGCAACGCTTGCGTCATTTACCTCAGCTGAATAGTTACCTACATCTGTCAAATGAAGATCCTTCCTCAACCTTATCCAAAAACTATTGGTTGATCCCATTTTTCTCCTCGCTCCCACATTTCGTCACTCCTCTGACGTAAAAGCGTATCTCTAATTCCACATAAGCCTCGGAAAGCATGGTCTCATACGGAGATCAGAGCTCACGTGGAAATCGAGATACGCCCTTACGTCAGAGGAGCGATAATTTGTGTGGAAACTCCGACACTTAAAATGATATGCTCTCTCAAGTGAGGTGGTGCTTCCCAGGAGAAAAAGGATTTAAGAGTTTGGGTACATTTGATTTTTTCCTGTCTCTCTTTCTTCCGCCCTTCCTTACTCATTGTTTTTCCATAGGGAGATGTCGCTTTCAGCTCGTACGGAGACAGAATAGCATTGACTCAAATTGAACAGATGATTGGTCAAAAATACGTAGTGTTGGGGTACTACGAGACTACCACTGACAACCTCACTTGGATCAACAAGGAACAATGGATTGGTAGGTATCACTTTCCGTCGGTGGAGACCGCTTCTGGCTTCTTTTTCACACGAGAATATATCAGTCTGAGCTAATCTATCGCCATTGCCCGAGAGCTAATGAAAGGAATAAACGAGACCGACAAGATTCTCGAAAATACCTTTTTCATGAATTATGTCAAAAAGTATCCAGGAGTTTCCTAGTTCATCGTAGCTTGAACGGAAATACACATCATCTAAAATGTAAATGAATGATGGTGAACCATGTAAAACTGAAGAAAAAGTGGGGTTACTTAATTGATAACTGAACAACCACTTTTCTCATGACACCCTTTCACTAAAAGCTTTTATGACTGTGAAATGATGAGGTATCTATACTGCGTACCTATACCTAGTCATAAGAAAGTTTAAAAAGTTGCACTGTGATTAAGCCATATTTGCTCTAGCTTCTTCAAAATTACTTTTCTGCGTGTAATTTCCGGAAAAATATTTTTACACGCCGTCTCTCGGCTTATTTTTCCAGGTGGGAAGGTGCCGCAGGATAGAACGATCGTGAAGCGGGTACTTCGAACCCTCTCGATTCCTCTATGTATTTGCATGTGGACAATCTCTATCATCGGAATCCTGGTTGCCATTTGCCTTATTGCTTTCAACATGTGCTACAGTCACAGGAGGTTTGTCATTTTTCTTTTCTAGAGGATCTTTTCCTCATGATTGTATACATCACATCAGTCGAGACAATTCATGTCTTAACTTTTTTCACGGGAGGGTGTGGGTTTAAAAGGGATGAAAACTGAAACTTATGTTGGAAACGAAACGAAACGAAACGAACCGATCCAAAAAAAAAAAAAAAACGACGCGTATATCTCGGTTTGCGTATTGATTGTTGAAATTGATAGACAAAGCGATAGACAAAGAAGACATAAAGATTATGGAGCGACCCTATTGGTTAAAATGGGTGGTTCTAATAGACTAAGGGAGAAAATGACTGACTAACTAAAGGGCCTCTCGTGGGTTGCCGTTAATTTCTCTACTACCTACCTCCCTTGTCTATTGCAACCACCTACTTCCACCAATAGGATCCGGATCCCTCCATATCCTATTTGTCATCTTTGTCTATAGCTTTGTCTACCAATTTCAACAACGCAGCGTTGATGCGTTAACCCTATTAAAATCTTTTTACATTTTATTCACAATTTCTTCGAATTCCCTTTTTTCACGAATTTTTCTTATATTTTTTCTGACTAATTTCTGATTAATTTTTACCGACAACCTTTCCTGCTTGGCATTGATACATTTGCGAGTAGTTGCTGACGTTCTTCTTTTTCTGCATACCTAAATGAAAATATACAAATGTATGTTACATTTGATTCCAGGGTAATACAAACCTCCCACCCTAAGTGTAACACAATCATGCTCATCGGGATTGTCATCTGTCTATCAAGTGTGTTTCTCCTCGGATTGGACGGGCAGTTCGTGTCTGAAGATGTGTATCCCTTCGTGTGCCAAGCCAGGGCCTGGTTTTTGTCCATCGGATTCACGCTTTCATTCGGTGCCATGTTCAGTAAAATTTGGAGGGTCCACCGACTAACCACGAAATCCAAGAGTGAACCGAAAGTAAGCACATTCGCTTCGCGCATCTTTGACCATCTCCAATGTACTTTGTAAATTTATATGTTAAATTATGCGTTTTATGAATTATGTTGTGTATTAACTCTAGATTTATTAGCCGGGTGAAAACAGGTCCGGTGGCTCGTAAAACTACGCAACTCGAAACGGCATTTTTCATTCATCATGGTCGTCCTAGTAAAAAAAACTAACAGTCACCGCACTGTATAAATAAATAAAATTTTTGGAAAACCCTTGTCATTTCTGCTGTAATTTTAAATAAATTGAAACGCAATATATCCAAAATCTAAGCTTAGATTCGGATTTTTCGTGAAAAATGAACGTGGGTTCATGTATCAAACGTTAGCATAGCATGGAGGAGAGAGGATAAACGTAGGCATATCGACGGTGAAACTACCAAACCACGTATCTCGGTTTGCGACGTCGCAGACTTCCTGTCATACTTTATTTTTTAAATGAAAAGCTACTTAACGTCCAGTCTTGAAAATTTCCGTGATTTTTCCTCTTCGTGCGGAGAAAATTCTGTGAAAATTTCAAGGAATGATATTGATTTGGTCTACTTCAAAAAAATAAAATGTGAGCGGAGATTTTTAAACACCGCAAACGAGATACGTGGTTTGGTAGTTTCACCGTCGATATAGACTCTTCTTTGATGTTTGCCGCTGGCGCGACGGGTGCGGTATCCGAAATCTGCTCTAAGCGCCGGCGGCGCCAAGCTTCTGGTTTCGCGTCCCGAGGAATTTCTGGAGAGGTAAACTTCTTCTTACTCATCCGTCTACACACTTAGATGCCCTGACCCATATTGCCACGTCGGATTGATATGTCAGAATCTGTAAGCACACGTTAAGCCTCTTTTTCCCTCACGCTATGCTAGCGTATGACTCATGAAATTACATCGATTTTTGACGAGGAATCCAAATCTGAGCATGGTTTTGAATGTCACGCGTTTGAGTCAAATTTTGTAAATTCCAAAAAACTCAAGATAACGAATGTGTGCTAAAATGCTCTCTCGGCTTCTGTTGGTTCGATTTTTGTAAAACTCGACATGAAAGAGCACTTTTTAACGGGAAACGCGAATTTATAGTCGATCAAATCCTGTGCGATCAATTTGTGTGAACCTTTGTATTCAGAGAATATTTTCCGAAAGGAAACTTGGAATTTCAGTCGAAATTATAAAATTTCAAAATCCAAGATGGCGAACGTGGCCTTCAATGCTGTCCTGGCTCCTGTTTGTTCGATTTATGTAAAACCCAGTATCGGGAGGTACTTTTCAGTGGCGTGGCGTGAATTGAGATTTATCGATTGTTATGCCATTTACATCTATGGTAAAGAATCGACTGTTAAGGTGTTCGCTGCGAACACCCTGTTTATCGATCCTTTTCCATAGGTTTAAATGGCATAAAAATCGATAAATCGCAATTCACGCCACGCCACTGGTACTGTTCGACGAAAAACTCGAATTTTTATTCAAATTTTAAATTTCCAAAATCCAAGATGCATCCATGGTCTAAAATGTTATCCTAAAGGGACTGCTAATATCCGGGGACTCTTTTCAATTCATAACTTAATTTCTTCTCGAGTACCTTTCCGCAGCCGGTCAGTGTTAGGCAGAGTAGAATTCTCTAGGATGGCGTCGGGAAAATGTTCAGAAACCTCATCTACTAAAAACTTATCGACTTGATTTCAGAAGAAGATCCAACCGTGGAAACTGTACAGGATGGTAACCCTGCTTCTCCTCATCGATTTGTTCTTCCTCATTCCATGGCAAATATACGACCCACTCGCAAGGAGCCTCATCGTTTTCCCCCTCGAAAAACCACTCTCGACGGACGACGATATCAGGATAAGACCAGAGCTAGAACATTGTGAAAGTGAAAATCATATGCTTTGGCTTGGTGAGTAGGTTCCATCGAACCAATTTACTACATCATGCCTTCCTAACCGCCCTCGTAATTAGCCAGCGTGGTTACCTATACTGCCTTGCTCTAAGGAAAAACCGTATGAACCTTTAAGCGTTGCCAAATTTCCTTTGATAAATCTCGAATTTTCGGGAAAATTTGTAAATATTTTTCCTCCAATTTTTCAGATAATTTTGTTCGTAATTTTACCTACAGTTTTTGAGAATTTCGCGTAAAAATATTCATAACTATCCTCAAAATAAACATTTTATCGAAGGAAATTTGGCAACTTTCGAATGTTGATACGACGTTCTTCCTTAATAGCACGGCAGTATACGAGTCTGTCCGCTAGTCACAGAATCGTACGAGTATGGTTTAAGCGTACTAGGTACTTATAGCTTCAGAAACACTTATTTTCAAATGCCAAATTGCTACGTCCAATATGAGAGCAGATAGGTATCTATCGCTCATAAAAAAACATAGAGTACATAGAGTCGTAATGTAATTGGGAGAGCTGGCGCCACTTTTAAGCATTTTCCATGTCCCGAATTCCGAGACTCCTGTGTGACGCCGGGTCACTTTTTCGATACATAATCGATTGTTTGCGATACACGGGTACCCGGCCATCCGATGACAACAACAACAACAACAACAACAACAACAACAACAACAACAACAACAACAACAACAACACCACCAACAACAACAACAACAACAACAAAGGAGATAGGAATTACCACGTATTCCACACCGCCATTTTGGATCGACAATGTATCGAAAAAGCGACCCGAACTCGGCGCACACCGGGTTCGGAATTCGTCGAGCAGAACATGGCGCCAGCTCTCCCATTTACATTACGACTCTATGTACTCTATGATGAAAAAATGATGTAGGTGTATGACGTCATCCTCTGCATTGGTGCATACCATGGGTTCCTCCACCTTTGTCGCTTCACTAAATAGCAGTGATACAGACAATTGGACCACGTTTAGCAAAAAGGAACCAAGCCACGTCAGCTATTGCCAAACTTAACTAGGCAATTTGATTTTCAGAAGAGAACGTTTTTGCGGATTTTTTGGGAATTTTAAGGAATTTCTTTCGTACTATACAGAAAATTCACTGGAATTTGCACAAAAATCCGCACAACCGTTTGCATGTAAAAAATTACAATGCCCAATTATGTTTGGCAAGAACTGATGGGGTTTGGTTCCTTTCTTACCATATCAGCAAAGCACTAATAACGATTTGCGCTCTAGGTTTGGCGCACCTTAATCTTGGTATGATACGCCACTCTCGTTGTTAGTTTTGTTGCTTGGCGAGATTAAATCCTACTTCAATCGACTTCTATACAGAGTGCAATGAGGTCGTCAAAGAGCACGTAATTTTGACCTGCTTTAGTTTGCTTTGGTTTTGGCACTCTAGTCTTCAATATTTGTCAAATACTGACCTACTTTTTCTTTGTTGGTTTTTTTCTTTTTTTAAAGGATTGATGGGAACTTACAAAGGTCTCGTCCTAGTATTCGGACTATTTCTAGCTTACGAAACGAGAAGTATAAAAGTCAAACAGATCAACGACTCCCGTTACGTTGGGATGTCAATTTACAATGTTTTCGTATTTTGCATTATTACTGCGCCTGTCACGTTAGTGATCTCAACCCAGCAAGACGCCAGTTTTGCATTCATGGCGCTATCGTTAATTTTCTGCTGCTTCCTATCCATGGCTCTCATTTTCGTGCCGAAGGTAAGCTTTCAATCTTTATAAGGTAGACAATAATTTTGATAGCGATTCATACACGTAGAATTAATACCTGCCTTATAATGACCAAAAAGACGCAATAAGATGATCTGCATGACTACTTATAAGAAATCCAATCGTCATATATTTTTAAATTTAGTTTAAAAAAAAAGCGATAAAATGCAACAAAGTCACTAGATCACAATTTTCCGTGTTGTTGCATGCTGCCTATCCTCTCAATTCAAGGCGCTGGTACAACCAGTAGGCGATATATATCGACGGTGAAAGTCGGCAATCACATAACTCGGTTTGCGACGTCGCAGACTTCCTGTCATACTTTATTTTTTGAATGGAAAACTACTCAACGGCAATTCTTTAAAACTGTCATGATTTTTCTTCTCAATGCGAAGAAAATTCTGCAAAAACTTTAAGAAATAATATCAATTTGTTCTCCTTTGAAAAAATTACGTAGAGGCGGAGATTTTCAGACACCGCAAACGAGTTATGTGATTGCCGACTTTCACCGTCGACATATAGTCCAGTCGAAGGCGTGCCGTCATTTTACACGTTATTTACATTTTATTTAATAAACGAAAGTAAATAAAATATGTATATTTTTGATGAAAAAATGTAGTGATTCGCCAAAATTCTATTACAAAAGTCTGTATCGAAAAATACTTCGGACTCATGGTACTTAATGTAATGTATGTAACACCTCTGTTGTGAAATAGTTGCTTGAGGCGCCGCGCCGTGGCGTGGCACGCTACGCTGCGGCGCGGCGCGCGGCTGGCCAACTCCCAACGCGCATTGACGCCTACAAACCTAAGGGGATACTTCAAGCATTGCGCAATGCGTGAAGTATCCCCTTAGGTTTGTAGGTGTTAGTGCGCATCTCGCGCCGTGCCGGTAGCACGCCGCGCGCCGCTCCGCTCTGTGTTTGGTTGTAATATTTAAAATCGCGGAGTCGGCGTTTTACAGCTCATGATTTTGAAATTTTTGCACACTCTGCATGGATTTTCCTCATTTAAATTGATAAAAAAAAAAAAAAAAAAAAAAAAAAAAAAATATGTATTAAAGGAAAATTAAAATGTGTTTTGTAAATATTAAGGTGGTTCCGTGTCAAATTTAATGTTTCCCAAAGCACTTTAATGTTTTCTTTTATATTTTGTGCATTTACTGTGCTGCAGCGTGGTGTACGCGCGACCAAACGCTCAAAATTAGACGTATTTGATTCTGAAAGATCAATGTACGTACGGGTTAAAACTAATGATTGCGTGCTTTTTGGTTTTTCCCCCTTTTTTTATTCATTTTTGTGTAGTTTCTTTCAACACAACTCTTATTTTACGCGTGGACGTAAACTACTGGGCAAAACAGGTGCGCGGACAAAAAATCGTCGACGGAATGTCCTGAAACCCTTTGAAATGAGACATTTTTCCGGCCTTATCGTCACCTTTAGAGCCTTACTACGGTCGAGTGCGGCTCTGGTTAGGCCGACAACTGATTTTTAGATTAGGAGGAAAAAGGCTGTCGATTTTCAAAAAAGTTTCCATTTTAAAGATGGACACCAAAATGGCAATGACTTCTAAAGCTATTGATAGCGATATAATCGTGTTCTTCAAATAGATAAATATTCGCTCTCCCCTGTATTTTTGTTGCCCATGTGTGGCGAACTTGAAGCCGAATCTAAAGCGGTTGATTCTTTTTTTTTTAATATATATAGGTTTCTGAAAAAAAAACATACATATTTAAGTATCACTTATTTCAAGACTTGCAGGAATATGACCAGTTTGATTTTTCTTTCTTCAATCCTTCTATTTTTAGGTGATAGAGGTTATAAGACATCCTAGAGACAAGTCGGAGTCTAAATACAATCCAGATTTTGGAATGTCCAAGGAGGATGAAGATCGATATAATAAACTATTAATGGAAAACGAAGAATTACAAAAATTAATTGCCCAGGTAAATATATCACACTATGAATTCAACCTACAAGATTATTACATTTGAATTAAAATGCCGGAAACATTGCTGCTTGGTCTCACATAAATTAACGCCATGCTTAACCTGAACCGTGAAAGCATTTTATCCTTACAGTGACCCTATTGTCCCCCATCGTCCTTTACCTTGTATATTTATATTGTCTTTTCATCCTTAAGATTATTCATTTTTTTTATTTTTTCCCACGTAAGACCCGCTCTCAAAGCGCTCTCTGGTGTTCTGCGACACCTAAACCACCACAATACCCTGTCTTTTCACCCCCCCCCCCCTCCTTAATGAAACTACCGGGGCGACCGTGCTAAAATTGATCATGTTGTTACCAAGCACCATGTTGATTAGTGAAACATGGTGTCTCGTTGACACCAACATGGTATTAATTGGACGTATTTCTACCAAACGGAACTATGTGCATTGTGACGTGAGCCCTGGTATGCATATATTCGTATGGGACTATGGGTCTCGAGACTCATGTCTTGATGCACATAGTTTCGTTTGGCAGAAGTACGTCCAATTTCGTGCTAGCAGTGTACTAATTTGGTCTCAACATAGTCCGATGTTGCTTCCTGATTGGCCTCTGTTGGTCACTTTGACCACGTTCACACCAAAATAAATTTGCCACGGAGGCCGCACAAGAACATCTCAAATTTCTGTTACTGATAACAAATGGTCGCTCTGTTGAGCAATTATTTTACTTATTATTATTACTTATTAACATTAAATTATTTACTTATTATACGTTATTTTACTCTTCTTGTCCCATGTTGATACCATATGGGCGTCAACACGGCACCATGTTTGTTTCACTCATCAACATAATCGGTTTTAGCAGGGAAAATTGCCTACAATTTAAAAAAAGCTCCGGCTTAATAGACATACCATCCGTTTCGGGCTCAGAGGCTGAAAGTTCCGGGAGCTGGAACCATTGCTTTAATTGGATTGCATTTTGCAAAAAGGAACCACTAGCATTGCAATGATGCTAAGATTGTGCAACTTCATCTTTTTGCAATAAAATCGCGGAAATCGTGAAAAACTGAAATTTTAAATGCTAATTTTTGTCTTAAATTTACAGTATTTAGCGAGTAAAATAGAAACTATTAATGGATAATCGGGGGTTTCCTCCAAGACAAAAGAAGTTGCACAATCTTAGCAACATTGCAATGCTAGTGGTTCATTTTTGCAAAATGCAGTCCAATTGTTTCGGGTGCTACGCACTACGCCCGGAACTTAATTTCTGCCTCTGAGCCCGGAACGCGGCCGGTACGTCAGTATGGCCCGTAAAGCCCAATCTACACCATCAAACTTTTCATCCGACATGATTGAACGAAAAGTTGGATGGAAAGTTGGGGGCAAAAAAATTTGATTCAATCACCGTTGCAGTGTGATATCGTCATCAGCCTGCGGCTCGCGAATATCCAGCTGCGGCACATGTAGGTCGGAGGATTTCGTTCCAACTTTTTGTTCAACTCTGAAAGTTGAACGAAAAGTTTAATGTGACGTCACATTCGAGTTTTCGATCAATTTTTCTTCAAATTGAGGACACCGCACCAAGAACAGCCTATAACTTGAAACCGCGTTTTGAAAAAAACGCATTTAAAGTTTTGTTTTTGATGTACTGCGCAGACTTTTCTATGCAGGTACCCTGTTTTGGTGTTTTTGGGTGACCTAACGCTTCTAGTGAAGGATGCCAGGTAGATTTTGCGATACATTTTGGGTTTACTTTCTAATATATTTAATTTAAAAAAGCGGTTTTTAGGCCATTATTACGCCCAACCGTTATTTTGGTGGCAATATGAAGTATAAATCATTTTAATCACGCATGATAAACGCAAAATGAAAGAATATAGATAGTGAGTAAAGAAAGGGGTAACTAGCACCTTATAGGCCCTTAAGTTTATAGGCCCGCTTACAGGTCGTTCTTGCACCCATCGATCCAGTGGTCTGACGTAACTCAGAAAAAAAGGTTTTTCGACCTCGAGCCGTTACCTATCTATATTCTATCGCTACCACAGCATAGTCCAGGGTACGTAGAATCCGAAAAGCAGATGGGCGTAATAACGACCTATACGCCTATAGGCTGTTCTTGGTGCGGTGTCCTCAATTGTAATCTTCCGTCGCATTCCTAAGGCGCAATGATACAACTATTTGAACTCTCCGGTATGCGTGAGGTATCACGCCGCATTTGAAGGCGTTTTCAAACAGCCAAGTTCCGCTATACGGATTATCGTTTTGCGTAGTTCATATTCTTTTGTTATCATTCCGTACCACTTGTTTATTTTTAATCCTCGTATAAAAACCACCCATTTCCTAAATACAATTCTAGCTGAAGCGCACTTCAGCTATGCATTCACCACTGCAAAAATGTCAAAGGATATCGACAAAGCCAGCGTGTATAAGGCTATTTCGATTGTAATCTTCCGTCGCATTTCTAAGGCGCAATGATACAACTATTTGAACTCTCCGGAATGCGTGAGGTATCACGCCGCATTTGAAGGCGTTTTCAAAACAGCCAAGTTCCGATATCCGGATTATCGTTTTGCATAGTTCTATATTCTTTTGTTTCATTTCCTACCACTTGTTTATTTTAATCCTCGTATAAAATCCACCCATTTGCTAAATACAATTCTAGCTGGAGCGCACTTCAGCTATGCATTCACCACTGAAAAAATGCCAAAGGAAATCAACAAGCTCAGCGTGCATGGAGGCTATTTCCATTTTAATCTTCCGTCGCATTTCTACGGCGCAATGATACAACTATTTGAACTCTCCGGAATGCGTGAGGTATCACGCCGTTTTTGAAGGCGTGTCCTCAATTGTTGTTCTCTCTCGTCATCATTTCACTATCCAACTTTCCATTACACAAGTTGCATTCAAGAGTTGGATGAAATGTTTGATGGTGTGAATTTGGCTGTAGTACGGCTTCCACAGCTGGGGTTTTATTTTCAGTGTTTCAGATGAAATGAATGAATTTGCCCTAATGAGCTATTGATTTGGTTTCTTCTTTCAAATTTTCAGAAGGAAGAGCGCATTCATTTGCTGAAGCTTCGCCTGGCTGAGAGGGATGCACTGAAAGGCGAAGACGGTTACAAAGGAGGCCTCGCGGATACTTCTAATTTGCTCACGGTAAACAACAAGGATACTCTAATAGTAGCAGATTTTATTACGGGGGAGGGCACGTCCGACTCCGCTTTCGGTGCGGGCGCATCCGTGTGCACTCGCTCTTCTCGGGCAAGCGCCTCTGATCTCGAATTCTCTGAATCTTATTTATAATTCAATCATTTCGTCACTGCTCTCATTTCCCGGATTTAAAACTCGATTTTTTTCCAGTTTCTTATAAACCCAACACGTTCCGCAGATTTTTGTCCTTCTTCTTTAAATTCCTGAAATATACACCGGTTCGTAACTTCACGGTAAAAAAGTGTCAGGGGTTATCCCGTTATCCCCTAAAATTGTGGTACTACCGCCCAATTTGTTGGATGATATGGACATTTCTAATTAATTGTGGTAGTACTGCAACTCAAGTTAAGGTAGTACCGCATAACATTTGGGTTAGTTACGTAATTTATTGGGGTACTACCATTTACCATAATTAATTGGGGTACTACCACAATTAATTGGAAGTGTCCATATCATCCAACAACCTTTTTTTTCCGTGTTCTGTCGAAATTTCACCCCGAGTTTCTGTGGAATATTATCTTCCGCCAATTTGGTGATCTGTGCAGTCCTCCCATTTCCTGAATCGTTACCTTCTGACCATAGTATCATACCTAAGCGTCATGCGACGTTTAAAAATTTCCTCCGCCATTTTATTTTTTTACAGAGAAATTGTTCAACGAGACTATCCGAAAATTTCACTGAATTTCGTTTGTGCATGCTGCCGATAAAATTCAGTGAAATTTTCAAACGGATTCAACCAACTATTTTTCTGTAAAAAGAATAACATGTCGGCGGAAATTTTGAAACGTCGCATGGCGCTTGTGATACTTCGGCCGGGAGGTGACGGAATGTGAGAACGAATTGTAGAACTTTTGAGATTTTCTGGTTGGTGCATCTGTTCGAGTTTCTCCGACTTTGAAGTTATAGAAGTTAAGAGTCAATAAAAGAGAGACTATTTTGCCAGTTTTTTAGCCAAAAAAGGACAACTAAACATCACAAAGAGTTTTTTTTTTTTTTTTAAATTTACAAATTTTCGGGATCTCGAATTTGTCTGCAATTACTTGAGGTTCATAATAAAAGGGAGACTATTTTGCCAGTTTTTTAGCCAAAAAAGGACAACTAAACATCGCAAATAGTTTTTTTTTTATATTTACAAATTTTAGGGATCTCGAATTTGTCTCCAAAGCAATTACTTGAGGTTCATATTGATATTAACAAATTTTAGGGTCCAATGATGGTTTCATTTAATTTCAGTTACACGCAAAAATTTCTCTTCATTATTCTGAAACCAGTTAAAATGTCAACTTACCTCCTGAAATCAGGTGATATTTCAAAACGTCCTCATCATATTTGTCGCGGAAAGGCTTCAACTAATAACTGAATGAAATACATCGTGAATCGCGGTTTCATTTCAATGACATAAAATGCTTACCTCGTGGTTATTTTCGGGCAAGACCTTTATTTTCATACGTTTATTTTTTTACTGAAAAATTTCTGTATCAAACGTGGCACAGACCAGTCCATGACTCATAACGAGGTTTTCTCGCTTTTATATCCGATATTATACTAATTTAAAATTTAGAAATAGATTATAGGCAAAACTTTAAATTTTCGGGACTGTCTCGTGGGAATGGCTCAGCAGCGTCCCACAATGTTAATAACGCGCCTCCATTATAATATGATCAACTGAGTCCCGGCGCACAGTGGGTCGAGTCAATCTGACAGGTCGGGCCTACAATTTTCGACTAAAAATGCAAATTTTGATGTTTAATTCGTCAAATTTTGAAGTTTAAGGGGTGCTTCAGACTGAGACAATTTTACAAGAAAACCAATGGTACTGCTTTTTGGACCTCTACGTCTTGTACTAATAGAGTTTTGAGCTTTTAAAGTTTCAATATTTTGTCCGACTTTTCGCATTGATTCAATCCACTGTGCGGCGGCTCAGTGAGAAACGCCCACGGTTCTTTGCATATGCAACACGCACGTCCGTAGGACACGAATAGTTGCATCCAGTCGCTGCTTTTAACGTCGCATCGTATCGCGTTCCTCAACATTTCAGAGACGTCCTTTAACGTAAGTTGACGTTCATTCTCATTACGATACACGAAAAATTATCCCTGAGCATGTACAAAACTGTGCTCTCCTTTTTTTCATCCCAGAATTTAGTTCAGAGCACTTTTTTCTGCAGCGAGTCAACTTGTAGTAGTTGTAGTTGGAAAATGGGTAGATTTTTATTTATTTTTTTTTTTTTTACGTGACTGATATTGTTTTAAATCCTGGAAATGTGCAAGTGATAAGATCAGAGTAATGACGAAAAATCATCCTTTTACACTTGAGATGCACAATCATTAATTTTAAGGAGCGTACGGTAATTTTTTTTAATGTAAAAGTAATAAAAAGTAAGATGAAAAAAAAATAGGTGTATTAATCTGTGGCACAAGAAAAAATTTCTGTTGACATTTATAATATTTATTTCTTGTTGATACTTATTACTTGGTTCGTTTATTTTTTTATGGTAATTTTAGAAAAAATTTGGAAGGAATTAGGGTTCCCAAATGTCAATCATCCTTTACTTGTGTTCAAGGAACAATTGTCCTCTCTATTCCTCTTAAAACAACGGCAAATATATCTCGCAGGGTTTATTTATTTTCCAGGAACAAATATTTGCGTTCAATTTCAGAATTAAACAATTCCCTGTTTGAGATATTTTCTCTCGCAACGTAACACTAAAATGTGCTATTTCTTATTTGACTGTTAACTATTTGTAAATGTCTTATCTTCAAAAGTTGTTCATGAGTTCAAGGGAAAATGTGTGGGCGTACATACCATTTTAAGAACACCACCTTTAAATTACCTACATGCAGCCTTCTCACATTTTATCTTTGTTCATGCCGTGTCTACTTTTTGAAAGAAAGAAAAAAAATTGGTGTCGTTATACATTGTGCTATATTATATTGTATCGTATTATATAATATTTTATGATACAAAATAATATTTACCTACATGGATAAGTGGAATTAATGTTATTTGTTGCCGTTATCATACCTGATGTTTAATTGATGTTTGAGGTTATATTCATATTCTTGAAAGATATGTTTTGCCGCGAGGCATAGAGAACAAGTTTATAAACGAAAAAAAGAAAATTAAAAATTTAAATCGCTCAACATAACGAGTTTACTTTTTCAGAGTGACAAAACATCTCCTTAAGAAAACTTAAAGCCAGGTCTTTGGGCGTGGGTGAGGATTATAATTTGTTTGTACGTAGTCAAAGGTCTCCTCTTGATTTATATGTACCTCATCGTAGGCCTTAATTTTGTCAGCGTCATAGGCACATCATAGTGGGCAAATAATGGAAGAGACGCTTTGCTATGTAAAATTCCCGTGGATGCAAACATGGGCGGAACTAGGAACTTTCCATGGGGGAGGGGCAGAAATACACCTCAGCAAAGGGGGTCTGAGGGACACAAGAAGACACCCCATTAAGGTCTCCTCTTGATTTATATGTACCTCATCGTAGGCCTTAATTTTGTCAGCGTCATAGGCACATCATCGTGGGCAAATAATGGAAGAGACGCTTTGCTATGTAAAATTCCCGTGGATGCAAACAGGTCTGAGGGACACAAGAAAACATCCCACTAAGGAAGGGTCTGCGGGACTCTCCTAGCTCAAAGGAAAGTTCGAAACTTTAGAGGCGGGTTCGAAAGGCCCTCTCCGGAAAATTTTTAAAATGATCCAACTATACCTAATTTCCCAGATGAAAGATACGTCACGCACTTACTAAGCAAAATCCCTCACATTTTTTGGGAGGGATCAAGTAGATTTCCGGGGAGAGCAAGCTCCCCGGCCCCCTATTTTCGCCCATGGATGCAAATAGCAGAATAACTGGTCTTTGATCGGATAATTAGCAAAATTGACAAATTTCGTCTCGGTCGGATAGAACACTGAATGCCAGAATGAGACAACGGAGGTGCGTTCCGGAAATATTTTCCTTCATACCCGAGGAACCCTCCTGTAAAAAAAGCATGTGCCATGTAAATTATCAGCTCCGAACTGTAGGTAAACTGACCCAACGTTTTCTTTTCCTGACGAATAGACATGACGGGTCTGGGCTAAGATTTGGAATTTTGAAGGGGCGCCAAATTTCCCTCGTCAATGCCAGAAAACTCTTGACAAAATACTTGTATTCGAAAATTCAGAGAGTTCGTAGTTTCATCAAAGAGCCGTTCATATAATGCGTAACGCTTGCCCCCCCCCCCTTTGCCCCTCTCTCCCCTCTGCACGCATCCGTAATGGAACAGGCTCCGAATGGCTGAAAAAGAAATTGATAAATGAGAACATTCAGATTTAGAGCTCGCGGTGCCTATTAAAACTGCAATTAGGAGATAGAAAGCATTACGCTTTAACTCAGAAGGTCCACAATTGCGATTTTTTTTCTTTTTTTCAAGACAGTATATTCAATCAATTTGGACTACTCCAAAATTAATATACAACCTATTATTTTCAGAGAAAATTTTGCACCTACTTTTAGCTCCAAAAAAACATTCATAGTAGTACTAATATATCTTTCTTAGAAGATTGCAATGTCTTGCGTAGCGATAAATTTAATTTTGTTTCAATAGATGCCCATAACTTGGCTAAGAGGTGACTCTGCTTTTGTTTCAGCCAAGAAAAAAATAAATCAGCACTAAGGGACTAAGGCATTCTAAAATATAATAAAAACCCATTCTAATTTATAAAATCTACTTACTGCAAAAGTGGGACATCTGCACGCAGGAACTGAAGTCAGATTGAACGATTTGCGTTCCTCTTTTGTTCAATCAGATTCCCTCGCAAAAAGCGTTTGACTCTATACGGTAAAATCTCGTTGTGGATGTTCACTTTTCCACGACTGCCTCCTGTTCTTCTCCAGTATTTGTAAGGAAATACCACCGTTTGTAAGTTCGTTTGTTTTTCGTTCTGTTTTCACTTTTTTACCATCTTAATTCATATTCGAGTGACCCTTCTTTGATGGGCATTTGATTGTTACCTTTGAAAAATACGAGTGAAGTTCGATCAATCATTGACTCCTCGTGATGCAAAAGTAGCCTTTAAAATCACAAATCAGCAGCTCCAATAAGGTTTTGTTTAACTTGTATCGAGGTATACTGCCGCTAAACGGTGCCATGCAGAGTTGCGTTTGTTTAACAATCAAGGCGTTGGGTGCAGAAAGGGCATTTCTCGGTAGAGGTGTCTCAGAATCTCCTGTGCTAATTTATATTTTAGAGAGAAAACCATCGGGTCAATTTTCTGATATTATTCGTTTTCGCCATCGTAAAATCATAAGGAATATTCAATAAATGTTAAAACGAACTGCAGACATTTGCTTTCCCTGGTAAAAATTGGCAGTAGAATCTGTGTTCCAAAATATCATAGACCTAAAGCCGGCTGTAAGATTTCCAATAGCTTCTGTAGCCGGCTGTACAATTTCTTTCAGCCTTTTATAGCCGATGGCGATTAAGCAACAGCCAGACGATAAAGTTTATGCTAAACGTTACTAAATACAGATACTAAGACTTAGTTACTTTTTGGACCACCGCTCTCTTTTTGTGCCGTAGTATCTTGATTTATTTTGCGAGGGATGTTCCGTACTTTTCAAGGATGCCTGCCATTCTGTGAGCCATTTTGTGTTCTGTGTTATGTTGGAGCGCCTTTAATTTCTTATGATACTGTGCAATACCTCTGGTGTGAAATAGTTGCTTCAGACGCCGTGGCACGCTGCGGCGCGGCGGGCGGACAGAGAGCACGAAGCGCGCATTAGCGCCTACAAACCTAACAGGGATACTTCACGCATTGCGCAATGCGTGAAGTATCCCTGTTAGGTTTGTAGGCGCCAGTGCGTCGCCGCTCCGCTTTGTGTTAGGCTCTAATATTTAATCTTGCGGAGTCAGCGTTTTTCAACTCATGATTTTGAAATGTTTGCACACTCTGTATGGATAACTCTCATTTTAATTGATGTGTTTTGTAAATGTCAAGGTAGTTCCGTATCAAACTTAATGATTTCCAAAGCACACGAATTTCTACACAATTTCTTATAGCTTTTTATAGCCAATGGATATCAGGTGTAAAGCCCGGCGATGGGAACTATAGCTCGACTGTATACTTTTTATAGCTTCGTATAGCCCGGCTATATGATTTGCTCCGCTTTCTACAGCCAGCTATATGATTTTCAATAGCCTTCTTTAGTCGGCTATAAGAACTCCTAGGGTGTTTTGAAACGCAGCTCCTATCGCCAATTTTTACCAGGGTTAATCATAATACATTTACCGTTAGCGAAGATTGTGAGACATCGCAACCAAGAAATGCCCTTTCATGCACCCAGCGCTTCAATTATGCATGACTAATGTTTTCTCTTAAGACCATTACGTAAAATGGGAAGACTTTGCAAGAATTTCAGCAACACGATTCCATTCATTTAACAGTCAAATGAATATTTAACGATTAAGTATATTCAACGTCAGACATGCAGTCAGGCAATCTCAGGTACGTTGGGCAGCTCAAATCCCCCTCCTTCAAATAGGAAAAACGGTTCTTTCTCAAAAAATCTCCGCGGAAGGACCCCCGAAGCCCCCCCCCCCCCCGCATTCTGAGGGGAGTGGACGTAGAGGTCGGACTATTAGATAGCAGTGGCGAGGCGTGAATGATCGATTTTTAATATATCGATCCCCATTTGAAGCTATGGTAAATAATCGATTATTAAGGTGTTCCTTCCGAACCCCGTGTTTGTCGATCCTTTTTAACAGATTTAGATGCCAGATCAATCGATACATCGTAAAGCACGCCACGCCATTGTATTTGATAGCGGACGAGATTTCTTGTCAAAGGGAAACTAAATACTTAGTGAACATATAATTCCCCGATAATAATCGATATTTCCCCGTTTGAAGCTATGGTAAATAATCGATTGTCGATAAAAAAAATCGATCGAATAATCGATTGGTAATAATCTGTTTGTCGATCCTTTTTAACAGATTTAGATGCCAGATCAATCGATATATCGTAAAGCACGCCACGCACGATTGTATTAGATAGCGGACAAGATTTCCTGTCAAAGGGAAACTAAATACCTACCTAGTGAGCATATAATTCCGTAAAAATTTTAGTGACAGATCCTCGCCCTATGCGCCCTGAAAAATTTCTAACGATACACATTCGTTGTTTGTCTGAAAAAAACAGCATGAGTAAATAAGTAGGTAAAACATTTAAAATAAAACAAAACATTTTAAGCTACCGAGATGTGTGTTTGCATCATCGTAATATTATGTAAAGTTGAATATTTGTCATTTTGAAGGGTATTTTTGTGGAACGATGAGATTTGAATGACCCCCTCCCCTTTCGTGACAAAAATCTAACGTCACGTTGTATTTTAGTGCCAAAATGTAACGCAGTGCCAAATTGAGTCTCATACACTCATCAGATACCATCACTCTGGGAGGCCCGCCTTCTGACTGCTACGCAGTCGGATCCCTTCCGACGACGCACAGTGGATCGAGTCAATTAGAGAGATCGGACATGAAATTTTTGACTAAAAATGCAAATTTTGATGTTTATTTTGTCACAATTCTAATTTCGAGGGGTGCTCCTTTCGGAAAATTTCACAAGAAAACCGATGGGACCACTATTAGAACCTCACAGTTGTGTATAAACAGAGTTATAAGCGTTTAAAGTTTCCGAATTGTGTCCAACCTCTTCTATTGACTCAATCCACTGTGCGACGTAAACTATCAATAGTACAGTTTGAAAGAGAGCAGCGGGGCGATTATTGAAACTGATAGACAAAGCGATAGACAAAGATGACATAGGGAGTATGGAGCGATCCTATTGGTTGACATAGTTGGTTCTCATAGACTAAGGGGGAAAATGATAGACTAACTGTCGGGTCTCTCGTGGGTTGCCGTTAGTTAGTCTATTACCTACCTCCTTTGTCCATTGCAACCACCCGCTTCCACCAATAGGATCCCTCCAAATCCCTTTTGTCGTTTTTGTCTATAGCTTTGTCTATCAGTTTCAATAATCGGCCCGCAGATTTTAAATTTTAGCAAACACAAATCAAGTGATATGTTTGAGATTGGAACAGTGGTACGTCCAAAGAGTGCGATCGAATTTGCTTTCGTCGATTAGCGCCGATTTTAATTTTCATGGCTAGTAATTCAAAATGCTCGTCCGACCCTCCTTACGCCCCCTAAAACAGGGCACTTTTGGAGGGGCGATGGAAAAAAGAAAAAATACTCAAACATTTTGAGAATAATTTAAGGAGAATCACTTGTCCAATAAATTTTACAAGGGTAGTGGCGCAGATGATACGAGCAGCCAGCAGTGAGAGGTCTTAATATATCCTGAATCTTCAAACCATGGCGCGGTGATTTTCACTAAAAGTATGGTTTTACTTTCAGATTCGTTATTGTACTTTTCGCAGTTAGAAAAAATGTATGATATTAGTGTAAATAATTGATTGACGAGGTGCTATTAGAAGTCCGGTACCTAAATCATAACTGTGATGAAAGAAATAATGACCTCATGATCGAAACCAACTAATTAGGTAGGTACAGACATTGACTGTCGAAGAACCATTTCTTCTCACGTTCAGTTCTTAATCCAATTGTTAATTTTCCTTCAGATCAAGAATATCGATCAAAAATATTGCATTACATATATGAAGCTCGTTGGTTCCTCCCACACGGAGAAAAATACTTCGTGCATGGGACCTGAAGTTGAGGTCATATGAATCTCTGAAGTTTTCTGATCGCGCATCTGAAAACTTGAGGTCGAGCTGCCGAAGTTCAAGTCAGACATCGAGGTACTTCGGTATGTACCGGAGTACTTCAGATGTGTGACCCGAGCCCTTCGGTATATATCGAAGTACTTCAGATGTCTGACGTGAACTTCGGTTTTTAGAAACGTGATCCGAAAACTTCAGAGATCCATATGACCTCAGCTTCGGGTCCCACACACGAAGTTTTTTTCTCCGTGTACACATGATCAATTACAATTAGTTAAATAGAAAGGGGAAAAAAGAAAAAAGCAATACTTCATGTACATGTTTTCCTACATTCACTACTTATAATTATAAATTTTTATACGATATAATAGTACTTAGTTTATTCGGTGTTAATTTAATAAAAACATTTTTCAGATATTATTCGTGCATTCTCTTACATATATGCACCGAGCGTCAATAGAATTTGTACTTGTAATGGCTACCAAATTTGAAAATTCTTAGTTGGACTCCTCCGATTGAAAATTAGTATGTTCTAAGCCAACCATATATAACAAATTAAGAATGCAACATGATTGGGTTTTTGGACCCATAGCAAATTTCATGATTATACTCCTTGATACTGCCGTGCTAAGGAAAAACGCCGTATGAACATTCGAGAGTTGCCAAATTCTCCTTGATAAAATATGTATTTTTGACTTCATTCATGGATATTTGGACGTATTTCTGTGAAACGGAACTAAGCGCCAATTTGAGTTCCTTTTGAGGGATTTAGAATGCCGAATAGCGCGTTCTGTCGAACGAAACTAAGCGCCATGGAAAAGCATTGCGAGTATAGGACGGAATGAGCCCGACGCCCGGTTCCGTCGCCAATCAAAGCCCCCCTCTACCTTCCTCCTCCTATGGCGCTTAGTTCTATTTGATAGGAATACGCCCAATTTCCCTTGAAATTTTCGGATATTTTGGATGAAATTGCGTACAAAATTGTCTAAAATTTTTAGAAAACAGTATTAACAAGTTTCCTAGTAATTTCGGTTTTCATCTGAGGAAACTTGGCAACGTCTGAGGGCTCATACGGCGTTCTTCCGTAGCACAGCAGAATAGAACACTCGCTCAAAATATTTTCCCACCTACACCCGCCACCGCATAATGCAGTATAGGTAGTGTACGATAAAATGTAGGTAGATTTACCTACCTTTTATCACAAGACGGTATAGAAGAACACAGAATGCACTTCATTTTCATTTAAGGGCAAATTAGATGTTTCGTGTTGAGATATTAACAACGAAAATCATGAGACACATAAAAAAAATTAAAGTGTGCCATTAAATGAAATTTTGAATGTACTCATAGTTTGGTATCCAATCGATCCCATACTTGATGAATAATGATATATTTCTTGAGATGGAAGTGCCTATATCGGGCTGAAATAAAAACCAAAGAAGATATTACGCTTCTTTATGAAAATACCGATAACTTATTTTCAATAACCGTCACCCATTTTTATAGTGCAGCTTTCGTTTTTTACAAATTGAATATTTGTTAGGGAATGAACATGGAGATAACTTCTTACCTTATCATTGAATACGTAAGACCGAGGAGACTCACTCATGGATGAATGGATTGGCCATTTTCAAAATTCTCATGAAAATCTCTTGATTCAGGGCAGATAGGGAAAGTAAGTCCTCCAAAAACACGTAAATAAACGCTTATAGTACCGTCTCAATTTTCTATGCTTCCATATTTTGTCCATCCGTGAGTATACATTTCCGGCAGAACTTGCACTATTGTATGAATTGAGTGTACTAGCGAATAAACTCAATTAAGGAGAAAACATGTGGGATATTACCACCCTACTCAAAATGGTAATTTTTTAACTTAGAATAAAGTTGAATCTTTTTTCTTTAATTTTTCTCATGACAGTTTTTTGTACACTTACACTCATTTCTCTGAAAAAACTATGTGTCTTGATTTTGCAATTATTAAAGGTTATTTATTTGCTCTTTACATGTTATATTTATTTTCCTCCCGGGAGAGTTTATCCTTCATAGCGCACACTTACAACCAGGCCCGCCACAAGGGGGGGGGGGGGGGTACTGGGTCCCTGGTACCGGGGCCCGGGCCCCGGAGGCGGCCCGTGTAACCCGTGAAAAACCACTACGAATTCACATGCAACCCTTGTTTCGTAAGAAAAAGTGAAAAATTTACCCTAACAATCTCGCAAAAGGTGAATAGATTTTCAGAAACACACTGGGGCACTGTAGAATTCTTCTTAAATTTTCAAAGAAGTATACTTCCTGGAAAATTGCTATCTATTTTCAAGATTTTCAGTAGAGAGGGATATTTTTAGTAACTGCGTTTCATTTTCTTCCGTCGTCAGATGCTAAGAGTCTCCAGTTTGGGCATCCTCGACTTCAATGGCTCAAGGCTCAACTCCCTTGCCATAGACAAACGAAGGGGGAGTCCAGGGGGGCCTGGCCCTCTTAGAACTGAAAATAGTATCATATGCCCCCCCCCCCCAAAAAAAAAAATGAAAATGTTCCAGATGTTTTGCATGCAACAATTCGCAAGTATTTTGTGCTGAAAATAGAAAAAAAAACATAATTATTCCGCAGAAATTGATGGACAAATTCTTTATAGAGGCTTCAAAATGCATCCGATTATTCTTATAAATTCAAAAATTTCTGGGAGGATGCCCCTCGGACACCCCCCCCCCCTCCGTGCTTGGGGCCCGGACCCTTTAAACTGGTACCAGGGCCCGAGATGGGATGTGGCGACCCTGCATGAAGGCCATTTCCATTTAAATCTTCCGTCACATTCATACGGCGCAATGATACAACTATTTGAACTCTCCGGAATTCGTGAGGTATCACGCAGCATTTGAAGGCGTTTTCAAAACAGCCAAGTTCCGTTATCGGAATAATCGTTTTGCATAGTCCATATTATTTTGTTTCCATTTCTAACCACTTATTTAATTATAATCCTCCTATAAAAACCACCCATTTGCTAAATACAATTCTAGCTGAAGCGCACTTCAGCGCATTCATGACTGCAAAAATGTTATAACGGAAATCGAAAAGGCCAGCGTGCATGAAGGCTATTTCAATTGCAATCTTCCGTCGCATTTCTAAGGCGCAATGATACAACTATTTGAACTCTCCGGAATGCGTGGGGTATCATGCAGCATTTGAAGGCGTTTTCAAAACAGCCAAGTTCCGATACCCGGATTATCGTTTTGCATAGTTCATATTCTTTTGTTATATTCCGTACCACTCGTTTATTTTTAATCCTCGTAGAAAAACCATCCATTTGTAAATACAAGTCTAGCTAGAGCGCACTTCAGCTATGCATTCACCACCGCAAAAATGTCAAAGGAAATCGACAAGTCCAGCGTGCATGAAGGCAGGCCCGCCTTAAGGGTGGGATACCGGGTCCCTGGTACCGGGGCCCGGGTCCCGGAGGGGGCCCGTGTTATCCGTGAAAAACCACTACGGGTTCTCATGCAACCCTTGTTTCGTAAGAAAAAGTGAAAGATTTACCCTAACAATTTCGCAAAGGTGAATAGATTTGCAGAAACACGCTGGGGCACCGTATAATTCTTCTTAAATTTTCAAAGAAGTATACTTCCCGGAAAACTTTTATCTATTTTCAAGATTTCCAGTAGAGAGGGATATGTTTAGTAACTGCGTTTCATTTTCTTCCGTCGTCAGATGCTGGGAGTCTCCATAGTCTGGGCATTCTCCGACTTCAAATGCCCATAATTCAACTCCCTCGCCATAGACAAACGAAGGGGGAGTCCAGGGGGCCTGGCCCTCTTAGAGCTGAAAATAGTATCATATGCCCCCCCCCCAAAAAAAAAATAAAAATGTTCCAGATGCTTCGAATGCAACAATTCGCAAGTATTTTGTGCTGATAGTAGAAAAAAAAACATAATTATTCCGTAGAAATTTATGGAAAAATTCTTTATGGAAGCTTCAAAATGCGTCCGATTAGTCGTATAAATTCAAAAATTTCTGGGATGAGGATGCCCCTCGGACACCCCCCCCCCCCTCCGTGCTTGGGGCCCGGACCTTAAAACTGGTACCAGGGCCCGAGATGGGATGTGGCGGGCCTGCTTACAACCTAGGATTTCCAAGTATATAACTCAGTTTTCCCATTTTGAGGTTGAATTTTGTGATTTTGATCCGAAATAAAACTCCACGCAATGCTAAGAGAATAAGATAAGTGGAATACCTAAGGACTGAAAAATATATCCAAGCTGCGAGAGTACTATGCTTTAAAAAAGCACGACTAAGCACACGCAAGATCGTGTGCTGAGAGCATTGATATAGCCTTCAATAGATTGGATAGGCAAAATTGGCTGCTCTCGAGCCCCAATAGTATTATCTTAATGGTGAAAATTGAAAAAAAACGTTTCTCGATTGCGATCATTTAAATAATTTCCTTGTTCTTTAAGGAATGAGCATTATTGTCTAAAATGTTTCGGGAATAATCCGTGAGAGATGAGGATAAAGTACCTAGTCCGTGAAAATTCCAAGATTATGCACATCTAGTTATGGCTTCTTTTTGAAAAATTAAAATACGGAATTGATATACCTGCAACGTCGCAAATCGAGATTTCAGTTTTCATCTCGTACCGTCATTTCTAGTGGGATTAGTTTTATCGGTCGAAGAATTAAATGTTTTCATCCATTTCTTCGTAAGCTTGCCTGAGGTTCGATCACTATAGACATAGAGAAAAAAAAGAGGTGTTTGCATTTCGGGCATCTTGGATGACGTAGGTCGATACCTACAACGAGTTTATCATCGATTTTCTAATTGGAAATGGTGTAATTTATGGAAAAAATTCACCCTACAAAAAGTGCTTATAATTGTATCATGAGTTGATTTAAGCAAAAAAATCGGACATAATGGTCCGTTTTTCATACTTCGAATTCCAGATTTCGCTGGCCAGGTTGTATCGACCTACGTCGCAGGGTCTCAAGATGCAAACACCTCCTTTCTTTCCTCTATGCACTATAGGTATATAATTTGAAAGAAGGGGAGATAAGGCGAGATGAAAAAAGATAGCTTCATGGGAAGTTCCATGTTATGATGCGTGGGGGATTCAGAATCTCTGAACAGGATTCAAGGGCGCACAGTTGACCGAGTCAATAGGAAAAGTCGGACGAAATTTGGAAACCTAAAGCGCCTATAACTCTGTTCATACAATACTTTGAGGTTCTAAAATTGGTTCTATTGGTTTCCTCGTGAAATTTTCTTCTATCAGCAACCCTTAAATTTTAAAATGTGACGAAATAAACATCAAAATTTGCAGTTTTAGTCAAAAATTTCATGTCTAACAGTCCGACCTCTCTAACTGACTCGAGCCACTGTGCGCCGTCCAGATGAAGGCTTTATACTGAAGAATGATGACCGTCTCCGCATATTTAAACGCATCATAAAAAGTTTCGAATGGTGTCCTCAGATTGCCGAGAGGGTGTCTCATATCGGGCTTTGGGCAAAAAGAGACGATCATCCCTCGTAACCCTCTTAATTTTTAAGTTAAAACGTTCCATTTTCCACTGTTTTTCAATGCATCATGGAGCAAATTTATGCGGAGGGGGGGGGGGGGGTGTCAGACCCTCTCAGAAGGAACAGAAGTGCGGGGATCGGACTGCATTTTGCAATTTGGAACTATAAATTCTGGCTCATCAAAAAAAAAAAAAAAAAAAACCACTTATGTGCATAGGGAAACTTGTACGTTGTACTACTACGTTGTTTTTAAACCGGGCCGGAATTTATAGCTCCTAATTGCAAAATGCAGCCCAAGTGTAGTTCTCAAATGAAAACGCCCATCTTTGGATAGAGGTGTCGTCAGCTAAGCTGTCATTTGTTTACTCTCCGTTTGCAAGTGATCTCGATGCAATTGTCCAATAGCGATCGAGGATTGACCGCGGCCCGATTACGAGCCTGGTCAATCCTCGATCGCTATTGGAAGATTCCATCGCGATGGCTATTCGACGATCCCATCGCGATCACGATTGGACGATTCCATCGCGAACGCTATCGGACGATTCTATCGTGATCGCGATTGAACGATTCTATCGCGATCGCGATTGGACGATTCTATCGCGATCGCTATTGGACGATTCCATCGCGATCGCGATTGGACGATCCCATCGCGATCACAATTGGGCGATTCCATCGCGATCGCTTGCAAACGGAAAGCAAACAAACGCCAACTTAGCAGACGACACCTCCACCTAAATCGATCGTTCAGAAGATCAAAAAATCTAAGACTTCGCACACCAAAAAAAACGTAGGTATCTAGACGGCGGCTGGTTGAAGTTTTGGAATGTTCAACATTCAACTTTATCAGGCCGCCATTTTGAGACGGCGATGTACAGAGACCCGCGGTTTTGCCAATAAGACTTTGATTTTTATGCTCTGTCGTACGAATGCATCATGAGATGAGATTGTCGAAAAAAGTTTGGCTGAAATGACACCCCTGTGAGACTCGAGGCACCATACAACAAATAGGAAGGTAAAAAGAATTACCTACAGTGGGTCAGTGGCACCAATTTTGTTAATTTTGGTTTTGAAAGCAGAGAGTGAACTTATCTTCTGGGAACTTTTTTCAGATTGTTAGGTATCTATTAATAGCAAAGAAGCCCCGTTTTGAAAATGCCAAGAAAATGACGCTTGAAACGAAACCTTGGCCGATTGGCCAGATTGGGGGAAATGGCGTTTACTGATTGGCTGTCAGGCATCGCCTTCAGAGCAGGGTTTTGAGAATTGCTGTAAGAGTACCTTTTTTTCATAGAGCGCTGGCTTCATATAACACTAGGTGTCTTGGGCGAAATGTCATGTCGACGGTGTAAGTCGGCAATCACATAATTCGATTTGCGACGTCGCAGACTTCCTGTCATACTTTATTTTTTAAACTTTTTTTTTTTTTTTATTTTTCTGTGCGAGAACTAGTCTGCAAAAAACGACGGTCTGTGCAGATTCCTAAATTCGTCGTCCGCGCTTGCAAACCGAAAGAAGACAAATGCCAACTTATCTAATAACACCTCTACCTACAAATCGCAACGATTAGGTGATTCAGCCCGGGTTTTTGGAGAAGTCAAACTGATTAAAAAAATGAAGTACTTATTCAACGATGGAAATTTTAAAACGTAGCAATGAGATAGCACGTAAGTACATGCTTGGAGTTCAGCGGATCTACGAAATTTAGTAGGGTCGTGGGCAATAAAAGACATCTCACTAGGCGGGGGGAGTCGCCTAGCGTCAAAGCAGGGTTGGGAGGGTGGGGGATTTCTCTAGTTCCAAATCGAGCATAAAACACTAAACACAGATGAAGGTCTCTTGGGATCATCCGTGTCTTGGTTTTTAAAATTTCTTCATTCCATCATTTATAGAAATAATTTCGCTGATTGAAACCCAGGATGGTCCTCCACTTTCTCCTGACTCCCAAAAAAAAAAAAAAAAAAAAAAAAAAAAAAAGGTAGATTATCCTTTTTGGGTTCAGAGCAAAAGTTGGATTTTCTTGTCAGTTGACGAATTCTTAGTACCTACTAGGTCAACGCTAAAGCTCCAAATTTTAGAATAAAATGGTCTTAGAGCTGAAGAGGAAAAATTTTCAGTTATGAACATTTGTGTCAGGATTTGTTCCTTGATTTTAATGGAGAATATTAGTGCCCTTATGAAATCTTGGAAATTCTCAGTTTTTGTAGCTTCTGAACACAATATTTTTGATAAAAGATGGGGTAAAGGTAGAGGAGTGAAGAAAATATTAATTAAAGACAGTATTTTTACTGATTTAATAAAAAGTTTCCAAGTTATTTATTATTTTTCTTTTCAAGTTAAAATAATGTATATACATAGACGTACACAGTAATAACTAACAAAACAATTTTTCCCATAATTTTAATTTACAATTTCTTAGATTCAAAAGTCTGAGCAGTCTTCGTTTGTAAAAACAGACTTATTATTTATTTCCTAGCTAAAATTTACAAGGGATTAACTCACGGGGATGAAGTTACAAAAAATATTTAACATGGTCATCGAAAATAATACTTGGAGCATTATTATTTGCTGACAATAAAATAATCAAATTAATCAGAAAAGAACAATAGGTCAATTAAGATCTTAACAATTTTTGAAAAGAGACCAGATGCACTATAAGAAGATACTGTAACTGGTAAATTACAAAATTTTAAATATGATAGGGCACTTATTTCCGGACAGGAATGTGAAAAAGAATTTCAGAGAAACAGGTGAATTTACGATTTTTTTTAGTAAATGCATCACGAATTGTATCTGATTATAATTAAACCAATGATTGAACACCAAAATTTTGATAAGAGAGAATAAATTTTCACTAAGAAAGAAAGGGCGGATAAAAGTAGGAAAATTACAACTTCTGAATGCATTTTCAAAAACAGGGACAATTTTAAAATACGGTTGGACTTATAGGGCTAAGATAATATTTTTCGGTAGAATTTGAGTATGAAACAATTTAACATTTTATTTTGGTTAAATTTTCCTCAATCATAATAGACCAATATACTTCGTGTTTCAATAAAAATACCTAATTTTAAAAAAAATTACACACCCTGACAGACAAGAGTCTGAGTCATTTAGCAAACTTGTTTTGGAGAGTAAACTTCTATCATTGATTTTTTTTTTTTTTTTTTTTCATTTTTCATTATTACATTCGGTGAGAAAATCATTTTAAATGTAATTTAAAGGAGGAGAGTGTCATTTTCACAATCAAAGCCTCGATAATGCATTTGAGAAAACATGGAACAGATGAGACATTTAGAATTTTTCAATTCTTTGGAACCTTCCTTCAATTTTGTTACCTATTTTATGCATTAAACAAAATTAGAGCTTCATGATCTAGGATTAAAATTCAATACTTAGATTAAAAATTACTTCATTAAACGAATTTCTAAAATTTAGGTACATTTCAATACAAAGAGGACACATGAAAAATCAGACAAAGTTGTTAAGATGTTTTTAATTTAAAAATATGATTGAATCAAGCACATTATTCGGAATGGCTCAGTGATAGAGACCTAATGAACAAGAAATACCTAGAGAGAATACTTCATTGCTTGGTTTACATCTGATTTAACAACTCTCAGACAACAGGGTAGAAATGACAGTTTCATCCAATTTTTTTAAAATATTTTCATTGGTCTAAAACCCTTAGCCCTTTCACATTTTCATAAGAGCCAGTGAGGGCGGGGAAGGAATATATACTTGTTACAGAATTGCCACAGCAACTTGAAAATTAATTCGACCAACTTAGCCCACATGTGTGAAATAATATACTTAAAATAAAAGAGCTAACTGGATATTAATAACTCTCCCAACTGTCTTGTAAGCACTCTATTCATCGATCTTCTATCATTACAAGTTGTTTCTGGCTGAAATTTTGGAATTTTGTACTCCCTACTTGAGGCGACCTTGTTGTAACAAAATTAGAGGAATTTCATCCTACTTCAGTAATGCCTAGTTGTATTTGCAGCATTTGGACATTTCAAAAAATAATTGCTGCTAATTGTATTGAGATTTCAACACTTAAATTTAAGCTCCAGGAACAGTTTTAGATGTGAAAAGATAGAGAAACATAAAAACCTAAAAATAACAGATTCGTATCACATTCATTTTAAAAAAACTCAATTTACTCATCTACAAAAATAGTATGTATTAACACAAGCCTTGGTAGTCCTGGTATAACAAAATAAAGCATCTTAATTTTCTCCTACAGATACTGGATTCCAATTTAGTATGAATAAATTGGATGTGTATTTCATGAAAATGTTCACTTATTACTTACAAAGAAGCAAAGTTGTCAATTAAAGGGGCAATAATTTGCTGGATTTCTTGCTGCTCGTAGTCTTCTGGCAGTGGTAACTGCGCTATTAAACTGGCTAGAATGTGACTGGATGCTCCGATATCTCCCGTTTGAAGCATCAATATACTTCTAACGATATGAGCGATGCGCTTGGCGATTTCTGCTTGCATAAGCCTGTCTTTAGCAGAGAATGTAGGTAGATGCTGGACACGGGAGCAGATTGAACTGATCTGAGGTTGAAGCTTTTCCAGTTGATACGCTACCGACGAGTCCTGAGCCGCAATCAAATGGTTCACTTCTCGAACGCAAGTTAAATAGTCACTAATTACCGATCCAAAGTGGTGCCACCCAGATATGTTTGTACTGTTGGTTGCACATTGACTCAACAATGCTTCTAGATTATCATACTTTTCATTGATGATGGCATCGGCTGCTAGGTGCTGCATGATAATCTGATGACTCCGACTCCACTGACTGGATTTAATGAAGTACCATGCAGCTTCATTGTACCTATGAAAAGAGAGCGCCAACGTTGCTTTAGCATCATAAATCCATTCAATGGGTACACCAAGAGTTTCATTGATAAAAACTTCCGTTTTGTTTAATGTCGTTTTCCCATCTTCTGATAACGTGACGTGTTTGCCAATGATATCCAACACTGCTTGTCTCCGCCGCTGAACGTTTTTCAAATGAAGAAGAACGAAGACAGCCCAATGCCACAGTCCATGACCTTCCAGTTGCATTGCAAAGCTGACATGGATATGTGCTGCCGATAACTCAGATATATGACGGTAACCTAAGGATTCTAGAGTCTCTAATAATAACCAACTTAAACTATAATCTAAAGGATCTGCAGTATAGGTTGCAGGGTTCAGAAGTGACTCTAAGGGATGTGACCGTTGGCTATACAATTTCAGCAGATGGAAGCATACGTCGCTAAACTCCTTTCCTCTAACAATGTCGTAGTCTAATTCTCCGTCTGAGTAATAAGGAACTGGTTTCTCCGCATAGTTCTCTTCACCGCTACAAGCTTTTTCATAGGCTTGTAAAGCTGTTGTTATGGAGTCAGCAGGAGATCCTAAATACCAAAAATGAATGCCTAATGCTCGCTTCCAGTCAAGATTTTGACATACGTTGATGACACCAAAAGAAGATTCAAAGAGTGGGACACCAGCAGTGCACATTGTCAATTTAATTCTATTCTCATCTATCAGCTTATCAGCTTCAGTATCCCGCCATTGCATCAACTGCTTTGAAGCTAAAACTCGGACAGCATTATTACTGCCGACTTGAGATATCAATAAGGATAAGTTGTAGTCTCCTTGTGATATCGCCATTTCACAGGCTTCTAAAATTTTTTTACCCGTCAAAAGGTGAAAGACTGAAGACACTTGCTGCTCATTGACTGTGTCCTTCTTCACACTTGCATGGACAACACTTTGAAGCCACTCGCTAAATGCATGTCTGCGTGCCATTAGACTTGCATGATCTCGTTCATCGTCTTTCGCAGCAAGGTCCGGAAGGTTTCCCCATAAAGCGACGCAAAGTTGCCATATTGATGCAGCGTACCTGGTGTCGGTGTAATTTTCACTTTGTTGATCAGCTATTAAACTGTGAGCATGCAATGCTTCAATGCCAGCTACAGGAGAGAACACGGGACAATCGTCTTGCACATCTTGTTTGCTGAATTTCAGTCTCACATCCATGTGACTCTGGATTAGATCCTTAAAAGTTTGAGATGCCGAAGGACTGATGATTTTCAGTTGCTGAACGATTGTTTTGGTGAAGTCGCTCTTTGTTCTGCCAGCAAGCAGATCTCCCAGTTGCTGAAGATCATTGTGCTTTTCAAACGAATCAGCTAATTTGTCTGTTGTCAGGTGAACAAGGTTGAGTTCTTTACCCCAACCAACACGAAAACTTCGACCCATGAATAGGCTCATATCAGAGATGCATTTAGCTTTAATCCGTGCGACACTGGAGAGGTGAAATGGAAGCACTGAATTTGGATGATTTAAGTGGGAGCGCTGAGGTGCGGCAACAATTGGTTGGGACATGAATAGTTTAGTAGAGGTCGTAACTTTTGCACGAGAAGCCAGTTCTTCATCACCTGCTCCAACACTCATGCTAGTTGCAGCTGGCAAAATAGGTTGTTGAACAAACTGCGTTCTAAAGACAGGAAAAGTTTTTGCTGTTAATCTTGCCATCTCTCTTTGGCTTGTATCCATTTCCACCAAGTCATGAGCTCGAGATGTAGGCATGTTGGTAAAGTCCATATAGTCACTATCAATGCTGTAAGCATCATCGTTTTCATCTTGATTCAAGTAAAAAGAGGCTTTCATGAGTTGCACTTTGTGAGAGGAGGTCCCCAGATTGCGGGCAAGTTCAGATGTTGGACTTTTATGAACTTTTTCTTGTGATAAAGCAGAGACTACATCATCGATGTGATAGTTATTTTTTAGGAGCAGTGAGTCATTTTCATCTAGCATATGCTGATCTTCATTTGGCTCAAAAGGATTGTAATGACTCGGCATTTGCATTTGTTTTTTCAGGTGAACGTTGATGCTGGTTCTGCGAGCTTGCTCTAAGGCGGAGAGTGGGTGAACACCACCAATCATTTTTAGTTTTTTCACATCTGCGACTTGATCTTCCTCCTCATCAGAATCGGACAAGCCGTACTTGGAGAAATGATCAACCTTAAACACCCAGGACCCTGTTTGAGGACGGTATTCCACAAAGCGGGTTTTCAATTTGGCACATGCTTTTCGAAGTTTACCCTCGTAGTCCAATTGAACGAGTCTCACAGGGTCACTTATTGGTTGATGAGAAGATTTATCGGTAGGCCAAACTCTATCCAGAGTGATTTGGGCTTTCCTGTTGAGACCTTCTCCAACAGACGGCTTTATGCTTTCATCTGGATAAACCACCACTTCTTTATGCCGGATGTGCACTGGAAAATAAGAAGAAAAAAAGAAAATTAGAACCAATAACAGCCATTCATGACAAAAATTAGACTAACCCTGAAATATTAAAGAGCTAAGGAAAAATATTCTACAGAGTATCAATTGCCAAGTTGCTTCTGATAAAATATATATTCTAGGGCTGTGCGAATATTCGCTTAGTCTGACATGCGAATATTCGCGCCGTCTTGAATTGTGAATTTTTGAACCAACATATTCAAATATTTACGCTGGAATAACGAATTTTCAAATATTCTCGCCATCAAAAATAACGAATTTCCGAGTGGCAATCATGAAACGTTGCGAGGACCTGCGCAAGGCTTCCATCCAAGATATCGCAAACGACGGATCTCCTTTGATCTTTGCCGACTTTGCCCAGTTTGCGAACAGCGATTGGCCCACAAATCTTGGTTGGGCCAAAGGTACCTCACATTGAAAGTTGAATAACCAAGTCAGAAAATGGGAAAAATTCTTAAACACATTTTCATTGACACCAAAAAAAATAAAAAAATAAAAATTTGTCCGGTGATCCTTAAGATACCACCTTGACTACCTGTGCAGTTACCTTTAAATCCTGGGAATGCATACATAACTGTAGGAACAGTCAAGCCAGCATCCAGGGATCGTCAAACACATTCTTAACAACCTAGGCTACTATCATAGCATTTCATTGTTTTCTATGCAGGTATATGAGCAAATGGAAAATTCTTAAATAATTGATGACACATGTTTGTCGACTTTAGTAATATTTGCGAATTTTTGCCCTTGAAAAAGTCATTTTAAATTATTCGTTTTACTATTCATATTTGTGATTAATTGACTTTAATTATTTGCTATTCGTGAATAATTGGCAAAATTATATGTTTTCGCTTCATTTGAAAAATTCACTATTCTCACAGCCCTAATATATTCCCTTGAAAACTTAGGGATGTTTTTTCTTTAATTTTCCAACAAAATCTACTTGCTCAGGTAATATAATGTATCTGAAAATTTCAAGGAACAATATCCATGAGTATTCTCAAAAAAGAATATTCAATGGACTGGACTTGAGCAACATTAAAATACTCTGATTTTTAGAGACAATAGGATATTGTAATACATTTTTGTAACTTTTTGCGGATGAAATTTCTCATCCAGTCTGACAGGGAAATTTTTAAATTATGTTCCTATCACCTGCCTAACACGCACTGCAATTTCATATACTTTTTTAAAATATTGTCATTCCTTCTTTATAACTGCTCAGGTAAAAAAGGAGAGGTCTTGACTCCTACTTAAAAACACTGTCCCAATGTTGACTTGCATGCGTGCAATGGTTTTTCAAAAGCATTATTGAGAGAGTAAGAAGTGGCAAAAATAAAAATAGCATATTACAGCTTTTACTTTCTTACTTTTTTTACATGGATTCCTGAGAAGGACTAAGGGGACTCAAAAATTAGCAGGAGAAATTTTTTTTTCAAAACTTTGTTGAACTAAGTCTTTTTTTTGCTCAGTTCTTGGAGGACACAACTCTCCTTCCACTTACCTATGGAATCAATGTCTAGACCAGAGACATCAAATGAGTCCGGATAAAATATGTTTCCATAATTTCTTCGACCGATGGTGAAATTTTCAACTATGCATCTGCCGTCTCCGTCAACCAACGGTGTAAGTTCTTCCAATGATGGTATGGTGTAGTAGCCAACTCGGTGTAAGATGATACCAGTAGGATGAGGAGCAGATATGGATCCATCCGATTCATTGTTTTTTGAGGAGTCTGTGAAAGAGACAAAATTGTTGTTTTCATATGAGACACTGAGCACAGCAAGGAGTAAAAAATCTCAAATTTCAAGAAAGGTCACTCAAAAACTACTTTAATTTCAAGTATAATGATAAAGTTTGGTTTCTTAACTGGGCATTCAATTCACACATAATGCTAAATAAACCATAATCAAGTTAATTTTCTTGAAATAGGGCCTAAGAGTCTATTGATTCCTTTTGGAGGGGCGTGGGCAAATTGATTTCAAAGTAAATGGTTTAAGCTAATTGATCTCTCCCCCCCCCCCCCAAAAAAAAGAAAAAAAAAATTCCATTCCTGATCTTAAATACTGTGAGGTGTAATTCAACTCCAGGAGCAAAACTGTACTAAGGGGTCATTCATAAAATATCTAGGGGGCTCAAGGAGAGCATTACACCATTTTTTTTTTTTCTAAATATATGTTGATGGATAGGGATCTGGATCACAACTGTGTTACAGAGGGTCCCGGGGAGGGGGGGGGGGGGGGGCTTGCCAAAAAATCCGGATATTAGCATTTATTTATTTTAGAATAGACCCCTTGTTCCGAATCCGTTTGGATGAATATTTTACTTCCTCAGTAAAGGTAAAAGATTTAAGACAAAGGAGACTTGATGAGGATGAGGGGATATGGATGACTTTTCTATTCCTTAAAAATCAAATCTTCATTTATATTTTGACTTCAGGTTTCACATTAACAAACTTAATCTTAAGTTAGTCTTGGTTAAAGTTGTTTGTTAGTGTCATTGAGGGTAAGAAAGAGAAGGAAATAAAAAAGGAGGAAAAATTGAGAGCAAAAATAGTTGTTAAGAGTTACAGAAAAAAAGCTAATAAATCCTCACTAGATGCTGATGTCTCATCCAAGCTTCGTCTATTTTCCGACTCGTTACTGACATCATGATTGGAACTGTCAACCACTGGAGGTGATGGCGACCCATCTAAGGCAGCGGTGTTTTTCTGCGGAAGTAAGAGTGTCATGGTGTTGTTCATCACTGGCGAACTTGACGATTTGGAGCCACTCTTTGTGGAGGGAGAATCATTGGAGTTGCTTTCTCTGGAAGAAAATTTAAAGAAGAAAAAAATGTAAAAATACAACGTTTAAAACAAAATAAGATAAGGAGATGTTGCTCTGCTTTGAAAGCTAATGGAGATGCCGAGAAACTTATCTCACGGCAGCAATAATTATCATCATGAGCGTTCATTGGTCCATGAAAGGAGAAAGTAATTTACATTGTTAGTTTAGATGATAGCAAAGTAAAAATTTATCAGATGGCTCATTCTAGGCTTCAGCACTGACTTTACTTTTAATATACAAGCCCAGCGGGCTGATTATTGAAATTGATGGACAAAGCTATAGACAAAGAAGACATAGGCAGTATGGAGCGATCCTATTGGTTGAAATGGGTGGTTCTTACAGACAAAGGGAGAAAATGATAGACTAACTGTCAGATCTAACGTGGGTTGCCGTTAGTTAGTCTATTACCTACCCCCTTTGTCTATTGGAACCACCCGCTTCCACCAACAGGACCCTTCCGTATCTCTTTTGTCTCCTTTGTCTATCAATTTCAACAATCGGCCCGCAGCAAAGGTACTTTCATCTACGATTTATTGATCTCTTCCCTTCTATCTCTGTTCTTTGTCTTCATAAAAATATGAAACACTGAAGTCTTGAGATAGAGAAAACAAAAAATAAAGAGAGGGGGGAGGGGGAAATCTTAAACTTTGTCATGACTGAGGACTGGGGACAACTTACCCATTTCGGCTTGAAAAATCTTCAGTTCTGGAGGGTGTTTGGATGGCACAACTGATCATTGACTTCTTGATATTCCTGTTAGAATGAGAAATGAGTAAATCGATTAACAATAGATTTCAATCTAATTCATCTGTTTGAAAAACTACTGAATAATGCCAATGTTTATTTATAAGAGGCATTCAGGATACTGACCAAAATCACACTGGAGATTAGGAGCGCTTCTTTTATTGTTTAAAATAATTTTTCATCTATTCCTAATATCCTTTTCTTTATAATAAGACTGAAAAAAGTCATCTTTTAAAATTGTTACATCGGCCACAAATTCAAAGATGTTATATCTCTCACTTTTCCATATGAATGCTTGAACCATTGATGAACAGCCCTACGCTAAACAAGAAGTAGAAAATCAGACAACATGAGTGAAAAATATTGAAGGTTCATTTTGAGTCCGTTTGTGGTTAAATATATTTTCATATGATTTTCGATCTATTGTTTGGCCTAACTTAATCCTTTACTAGGATATTTTTTTGCTCATCAGATTTGAGCAATGGAGATCTATAGTGGAAGTGAAAGCCTTCCCATATTGCACAAGAATATAATAACCAAAATACCATGAGCACAAAAACTTCTCAGTCATACGACCTGCATGTCACAATCGGTCATAGGTGAGAAAAGGAAGGCTTCAAAAATGGGGGCACCAACAACGAAAGCGCATCTTTTCCACTGAAGGGTGAAAATTGTGTATCTATCCCAAAATTGCAGTAATTTGTACTTAGAATAGAAAAAACGTCATCTCTTCAAAATTTTAGAGGAAAGAGGAGTTTTTAAAATGGGGAGGCTAAGAAAAATCTCCTAGTCGCAGCAATGATCAAGCCTCTCGCTTGAAATGCATCTGTACAATACAAACGGACTTCGTCGGAAGTGAGTGAACAAAATTTTAAGAACTGTTAATCACTTGACCTATAGCTTGTGTGGAAAAGCCCCCTCCAAATTAAGAAAATTTTACATTACAGAGAAAATACTTACGAAACACTGGTATCCGATGCAGCTGATGTAGATTTTGCGAATTTTGAAATAATTGTAGGTGGTTCTAACTGAATTGTGACTTCATCATCATTCGCTTTTTTGTTTGGAGAGCTGAAATCCTTGGCAGGTAAAACGAGGGCTTTCGGATTACTTTTCGTTAGTAGAGAACCTTGTTGATCTTTGATATCTTCCAAACCATCAAATAATGATTTCTAGAATAGACCATAAAATAGATTGAGACCAAACCCATACATACATACCTTAAACTTAAAAATTTGTGTGAGGCGACTCAACTTTAAAGTAGATCATACTTAAATTGTGTGACAATATCTGGAGTTAAGTTTACTACCATTAGCTCCTTTAAGAAACATTCTTCACAAGCTACGGATTTGAATAGTTTCATCTTTTCACAGAATAATAATCTATCAGTTTATCATGTTTTTGATACTTTCTAGACGGACTGAATAGTTTTGTAACTCAGAGATTTTGACGACTTATACAAAAGCAGCTAATATCCATTTTCTCTTTCTTTCAAATTTCTCTATTTTAGAGAGGAGAGGGGCTAGAAAAAAAATATGAATCGTTTTCTACAATCCACCATGGTTTAATACTTGCAGTTTTTTCCAGTTTTCTTAAAATTAGGAAAAATGGACATCACCAAATCACTTTCCGAGCAAGTCAATTCAACTTGCCCATTCAAACCTTCTGATAAACTCCTTGCAAGCGAATGGCACAGTAAATAAGGTCTAATGCAGTTACAATGTGGCCTCCTATTAAATGCTTTTGACATACCTTTGAAAAATCAGAGCGATTGACTGGCCTGACTTTAATGCCAGGACTCTGCCGAGGTGATACTTTGTAATCTTTCTCCGAAAACATACTTTTGCTTTTGGGAACAGATTTCAGGAGAGTATCTGCTTTACCAGTTACCTGATGGAAAAAAAATAAAATATTATAAATAATGAAACCTAAGTTGGATACTGAGGAATACTTACTTATTTTCTTTCCATTATCAGATCTAAACAGTTAGAACAGTTACACAAATCTTTATGAGATTACACATATCACTTGAAACTTATGCAGGAAATATTTAGAGGATATTTTTAATGGGACGAAGAGAAATCATACAATATTCTAATAAAAATTATCAATTGGGCTCTGAAAGAGAAAAATAAGGCACGTTATCTGCAATGCCGAAAATTAATACACTTTTTCCTTCAGCTATTTGATTATAATATGATTAAAGTTATCATACCGTAGTTTTAATACCTTAAAATGCCTAGTAGAGAAAACTAAAAAATTCAATTACCGGGAGTAAGTTCTTGAACAATGGGGTGTCACCGAAAGGCATCGAGGCCAAGGCTAAAATCTGTTGATTCACATTGCCATTGACAGTAGTGTTTTGGGTCTGGTTGGTCCTGGAAAACAAAATAAAAATCTTTTTAGTGTGGAGAGGGCGAAGAACAGAGAAATAGACTTCAATCAAAATCAAGGAAAGTATGTTATATAAATTGCAGAATGCATATAACAAAAAAGTAAACAAGGATGTCATTTTTTTATCCTTTAGATGAGTCTATTTTGAATTTATACATGCCCGGAGTAAAAAATACTACCGGCACAAAAAATCTATTCACATCAAGAACCACATGGTGTGAGCTAAACAACTAGAACAGAATGGCAAACTGACAAATATATTAATTGAAATAGAGATAAAAAAACTACCATCTGTGGAATGCTTGGAAGTTTAGGGATAAAAATATGTACAAATCTAATAAATCAAAGAAATAACTTACGCTGTAGATCCAAGAGTGTTGCCACCAAATGATAGAGATGATCCCAGGCCTGTGTTAGTTCCTGTTCCAAAACCAGAACCCAATCCACCTCCGAATGTGTTAGATCCGAAGAGAGTTCCGCCAGTGTTGGTTGTTGAGCCAAATAAACCACCAGGTTTTGCAGCATTGTTGCCAAACATATTGCTACCAAGGTTTAACCCACCACCTGATTGAAAAAAATGAAAGAACAATATTAAATATCTTAGCGGAATAATTTGAAATCAAACCTTAGGGCTACCGACAAAAAAATTCAAAACAAAATTGTATTTTAAACCCTGGGAAATTTCAATTGTTTGATGAGGGGACCCTCATTTCCCTTCAGCACTTGTGGCAAAATCTTTAGAAAATATAGCTCCGATTGGGATTTGAATCAGGTGTAGATAAGATTCACTTATCTTGAGGATTAGCATAGAGCTTATTAAATTTTTTTTTAGAGGTAGAAACATTTTTCTTTTTTTAAATCAAAAGATGATTTTGAGGATGCACGACATTGAACATTAATTATTTATAGAGCACAATAAAACCTTGGTACTTCATCCTTCACTGTGCAAGTCTGAAACATGTTAATGTCGTCAAAATCGTCCTAATCTGTTTTTCGCCTTTGCATAAAATTCTACCTAATTTGAAATTGTGAAACTTAGAGCCTGCTCCAAGCAAAATTCATCGATCCTGATTGAAAACACCCCACTAGGTTCTAACTTTTGCAAGTTAAACTTTTTTTCTTCTCCTTTAATTCCTTGTTCTTTTTCCCCCTTCAAGCAAGCCAGGAAAAAAATTCAAACTGAAATGTTTGAAGGTATTGGCAGCTGCCAGATTAGAAGCGACTGTGCCAGAGGATAGGACAGAATTGGAAAATTTTAAGTATGCTCCTATATTGATCTCTTCACAAATGGTTGAAACGTACTGCGGGTGACAAAAAGTTTCACAATGAATTGCCTTAAAATGCTATCATTTGAAGGAGCATTGATTTGAGCTATAAGTAACTAAGGCAAATACAAAATTCTGGTGCAAATTTTACAGATTTTTGCTAGAATAATAATTGCTAATGCAAATTTGGTTCTGGAAAAGCAATGAAGATCTGGCAGAAAGATAGTTTTTTCCTTCCAATAAATGGGAGAAAAATCCCTTCAATGGAGGTCTCATGTACTTACCCAAAGAGGTATTGGTTGTTGCAGTTTGACCAAATGAAAAAGTCGCAGTTGGTTTGAGCGTGGACCCAAAGAGTCCTGATGTTGGTTGTGAAGTGGCCGTGGTGTTGAACATGGTGGAGCCAAAAGTTGATCCTGTGCTGGCAGGCGTTGATCCAAATGCGGTTCCCAGTTTAGCGCCAAATGCAGACGTGTTGGTTGCAGTGTTGGAGCCAAACCCAAAGCCAGCTGTTGTGGTTGCGCCCAAGCCAAATGCAGGTTTATTCTGGGCAAAAAGACCACCCTAACAAAAACAAACATTCAACAAAATCACAATGTGAAACCTTTGACTGAATTTAATGCATTTAAACACAAATTGCTTCAGATGTTAAGTAAATTAGACAAGAAAAGCATTTTCCTAAGATGCAGTTGATATGAAATAATTTGAAAAATACATCTTAAAATTTCAAAATTGATAATTTCTAACAATATAGTTGATTAAGAAAGCAACACACTTTTTGTTTTTTCTTCCTGATTTGCCTCAATACGCTCTCTTGTGCTAGGAGATGGAATTTAAAATTTGAAATTTTAGCTAATCAGGCACCGCATTTTTCTCAGTTTGATACAATAATTAGTTGCTCTATTGTGCTGGGTTTTTTTTTTTTTTTTTTTTTTTTTTTTTTTTTTAATTTTTGGTTATTATAAGTAAAATACTTTTTATCTTCCAGTGCTTTGTAAGTATCTTAGTAAATTTGCGTGCAATTAACCTGACAGCACCAAGACCTAATCCAGACCTTTTAAATAGAACATAGCTTGGGAGATACAGAGTTTCATCACCTTTGGCCTTACTAATTGGAAGCATATTGACACTCCTCACTTAACGCAAAATAAATGTTCACAATGGACGATTAGCATACTGCCTGCCGCAGTGTTTTGGGCACATATTTCTACCAGCGCCATAATTTTTTTTCTCCCTCCAAAAATAAAAGAACATAGAACAAAAGTTCAGTGAAGCTTTCTCCCCCTAGGGCCAGCCTGTCATGAGTACTCAATGTAAGCCACTGCATCCCCATCAAAATGACTAGCAGGCAAGGCGCTTGAAGAAACCTTCAATGCCAGTCAAGTAAACCGGCATGGCAGGCAATGTGTTCGACAGGGTAAGAATTAAACGTCCACAGGATATGTTTCCTTGTCAAAATTTCAAGCAGTAGAGGATAACAAAAATTTTAAAACTTGATTTATGTAGGAGAAATTGACAATATTGGTATTCATCAGAATCAGTTAACCGAAACTTTCTTTTTCTTTCTTTCTCAAAAAATCCAAGATCAATAGAGGCCAAACAGGGGGTTGAAAACAATTTTATTTCTTTGACATACAATTACAACTCCTTTTTAAATATAACACTTACAATTGTCAAGAAGAATTCAGTAAATTAATTCAATTTTTTCACTGTAAAACATATTGAAATTATTTTGAAGCTCAATTTTGTGGGACTATAATTTTTCTGTAGAGAGAAATTTGGATTGATATACTTGAAAAAAGCCTTTCTCTTACTTTCAATTTGTACCTGGAAATTTTTAGCGCATCCATTGAATTCTACAAAACATTCTAATGAGAGAAAATTATCTGTGTCCATTCATTTTTTACCCTGTCTAATGGTTCATTCCAACAAAATTTATCATCTAGAGGAAAAAAAGAAAAACCAAACCTGATTCTGAGTTCCAAATCCTCCAAAGCCACTTGTTGAGGTTCCAAAGCCAAGAGAAGATTGTTGAGGAGTGCTTCCGAACAAGGTAGGTGCTTGAGTTGTTGCTGAAATAAGTAAAGATGTTTGTTGTGATTTACAGTTTAAAAATGAGGTGAGATTGCTTTTTTGGAAATTTAGCATCAAACTACGTTCATATTGATTACTCAAGAAATATCTTATTCATTTCTCAGAATGCACCAGGGAAAAAACTTTTTGCGAAGTATCCTTAGATTGCCACTAACAACGGTCTGAGCTAGAAACAAGTGTCTTTTCTTCAAAATCTTACTTAGAAATTGATCCACACAATAGAGAGTTTGGAAATTAACTCCTGAACGAGATATCAACAATTATTTTCAACACAGATCAAATGGAAATCAGATTATACAAATGACGTCATTCCTATTGTTGCCATTTAACCAATGTTAATTGTAAACATTTATATCTTGTTTTCGATTTGTTTTCCAGGCTTTCCATTGTGCAATTCGTTTTCTTTGTGAACATTTTTGGAGAAAATATGTTGCACAGTGCTGTGATCCCATCCTTGCAAACCATTTAAAAAAAAAAAAAAAGGACCTTTGTCATAATATTAATTTATTGAGTACATAGAGTCGTAATGTAAGTGGGAGAGCTGGCGCCATGTTCTGCTCGACGAATTCCAAGCCCGGTGTGCGCCGAGTTCGGGTTGCTTTTTCGACACATTTTCGATCCAAAATGGCGGTGTGGAATACGTGGTAATTCCTATCTCCTTTGTTGTTGTTGTTGTTGTTGTTGTCATCGGATGGCCGGGTACCCGTTTATCGCAAACAATCGATCATGTATCGAAAAAGTGACCCAGCGTCACACAGGAGTCTCGGAATTCGGGACATGGAAAATGCTTAAAAGTGGCGCCAGCTCTCCCACTTACATTACAACTCTATGTACTCTATGTATTAATTCTACTGATTGACTACACATATGAAGAAAAGCTGTAACTTCCCGATGGTAAATTGAAAATTTTTTAATGTAAGTCTTTCTAACAGCAATCTAAGACGCTCGTTAGTTTTTAGTTCATGCTTTCAAACTCAAAGTATCTTATTTTCATTCTTTAAATTTATTTTTGAATATAAATTACATCCCCCATTGGTATGTGAAAATAATCCATACCTCCAAAAGGTCGGACTTGAGCGGTATTTGTGCCGAACATATTGGAAGTAGTCGGAGCACTGAAGCCGAATCCTGTGCTTTGAGTTGCCGCAGGAGCGCCAAAAGCTGGTGCCGTTTGGTTTTTACCAAACAAATCAGTGGTGCCTGTGTTACTGCTAAATAATGTGCCACCAGACGTACTGCCAAATGTGCCTGTAATAAAGAAAAAAACAATTGAAATCTTCGGCTTCATAGGAAAAAAATAGCATTCGAAAAGAGAACTTGATAAAAGGATGATCATTTAATCCCACATATATTTTAACATATATTCCTCTACCCATCCTGTGCTTTATAAAATGTGTTGGCTCTTAAATTTTTCAGGATTACATACATGATTTTATGTTTAACTATACTCAATTCCTTTCAAACTAGAAGTGGGAGTTTATGAGGTAATTTGGGAAACTAGTTATAGTTTTTCATTGATTATAGTTGATTGAGAATTAAGGGATAATACAGAAACATTAATGCCAGTGTAAAATTTGTAAAAGTAGTTACGCTCTGTCCAAGCACCGAGGTTTTACATCCAATATTAGCAGGATATCGCCCTTTACAAACACAGCGTATGAAATTATCCACCGCGATAATTTGAAGCTTAAAGCAAGTCCATTGAAAAGCACATTGAAATTAGGACCGTGTTCGATTGGATTTGAGGAGATTCTGGTTCTTTGGCAAGCGGAGAGTTTCAATTTTTAAGACACAAGAAGTGCTTCGTTCTCTTATGCAAATTGAAATAAAAGAAAAATATTGTGCCCACCATACTTTACCGGAATTTTCAATCAGATTGCCTAGATAATGGGGCTTGGTATCTAAGCTGCTCTAACAGTCTATTGAGCACTTAGAGTTGAAGTTAATTTTTGAGAGCTGCAAAGAATACAGCTGTACAGAATATAACTCCAAAGACTTTTACTTACCAATAGCGCTTGTTGTTCCTCCGAACAAGGGTTTGTTTTCTGTGGATCCAAAAATACCCGTCCCCGTACTTGTACTGGTGGTAGCCCCTCCAAAAAGAGTGGGTGCAGCTGTGGATCCAAAAAGACCAGGAGTTGTGCCCTATAATGATACATGTACATCTCGTTAGTAAAGCTCGTAATATGTTACATAACAAGGTGGGGAAATGGTGCTGGGTCCACACCATTTCGTGGGGAATATGCTATATATACGTGTAAATGAAAACACTACGATAGCCAAGAACAAATGCTGCCTATCTGCAAACTGATAATTTTGCAGGATGAAGAAAAAACCTCGCCATTTTTGTGATAATGAGGTTAAGTTTGCAAATTTTGTTTAATACATTACAGTGCTCCCGCGAGGAATTGGAAAAACCTAAAAGCATTAGCTTGCGTGTTACATATTGTAGAATGCGGCAAAGTTGCTAACTCATTGTCGCCCAAATTGTTCGTTAGGAAGTACTATTCCTTAACCCTTCATTACTGACTGGACTTCGAAAATGGATTATAATGAAAATCATGAACTCGCACTTGGGTCCGAGTCTTTCCAAATAAAGTTTTAAGGAATGAGGAAAAGCCAATCTAGAAGTGATGGAGATGCAATCGTGAGGTTGAAGTAAATAGGCGGTAAATTGACCTTCGGCAAAGAAAAAAGGTCGAGGCATCTTAAATTATTTTTAATAACAAGAATATCAAGTTTCTCAATGCCCAATCCTTAAACTTGATTGCAGCATTTCAATATTTTAATATTTACTTGGCTTCTTTGGAAGAAACTTAGGGATATTTTTTCATGACATTTTTGGGAACTACTTTTGGAAAGGCACTACATCATCTACGAAAGATTGGTACAGCTTTTAATGAGAAAAAAATAGCCATGTCTTTCCAATATTTAATGTTGCACTCCAAGATACAGGGATCGGCATGTCATTTCTACATTTGCTCATAATGTTCTTTTTGAGAATCAGTACTAGAAACGTATACTTCTCTACAAACGACCATTCCATTGAATATCCCTGATGAAATGTCTACTATTTCTTAGAAAGTTGTTAAACAGGAGCTCTTACAACTTTAAAATAGTATAAAGAGCAATTTTAGAGGAAACAGATACGGTTTAATAAAAGCTAGCACAGTGACGTTATCCTACTTCAGAGGGGCAACTATATCTGCTTCCAATACTGTGGTTCGGAAACTTGTCAATTACATATGATTCAAATGTAGTATGCTGAATGAGTTACACCACTACAGCTTCATGGACATATTTAAATTTTTTCTAGGGGTCCGCGAAGCTTCGCATTTGCAAAGCGAACGCAAAACAAAGCGCGAGGTCGGAAAAAGCGAAGCGAAGCAAAAATATCGCGGTAATTCAAATTTTCGCCCTGTTTCGGAGTCGATGCCAAATGCCAATGATTGATGGATAATTCTTCGCCTAAACCGGTTTTTTGCGTATGCGTTTGCGGCCCTGCAGCCGCTCCGCGTTGTTTAGCGCCTTTTCTCTCAAAATCAATTCCATCATAATAAAATTTTTTGAAAAGTTTAAATTGATAGTTTTCAAATTACATTTACAACAATTTTGAAGGTATTGCTATGTTTTAAATTAAAATAGATTTAGAAAAAAATTAAAAGAAAAAGAAAAAGTAAAAACAGTTTTTATTTTTATCATTCCGTGATAATTAAAGCAAAACCGATGGCAAGTTAAAAAAAAAAAAATCGTAGATCTGCTGGCATTTCAATAAAAATTTATTCTTAAAATTTAGGGGAAAAGGAGGGAAATTTAATGAGTGTAGTCTTCACGTATTTCCCGGTGTTCAATTAAATTTATCACCACCGCATGCCTACCGCACGCTGAGTCGCGACTCGCTGGAGTGACCGCCACGAAATTCTGCGGGTTGCATCCAGCGTATTTGAAAGGTTTTTTTAGTCTGCTTCGCTTTGCTTTGAAAAACGCGAAAAAGCTTCACAGATCCCTAATTTTTTGGATTAAAATAAAATCTATAATTTTGGAGACTACGCGTTAATTTCATATAAATACTAAAAGCAACTTCAATTTAAAAAAAAAAAAAAAACGAATTATAGCAAATGGTGACTTTCAGGTTTTCACATGTGAAAACCCAAAAGTATCCACCATTTATCCGTTGATCAAAGTTAAATACTTGCTCAAGGGTCAATTTACTGCGTGTTAAATGTTGGTTTCATTTGTTAAAGATTAGGAGGATGGAAGAGTTAGCTGATCAATTTTGGATGATGTAGAAAAGGAATGAAAAAAATAAAAATTAAGGTGGGAAACAGAGTGTTTTATTGGAACAAAGCAAAAAAAGGAGAAAGTAGGTTCGAGATGGGTAGTAAAAATGAGCAGTGAAAAAAAATGCAGGAGCTAGCTAGGAGTGAAAGACAAGGATTGCAATTTGGATCCTGGTTCCTCTTCTCGTTCTAATTCCGGTTCGAGTTCGATTTAGAGCTGCAAACTCGGGATTTGAATTTGAGAAGCCATATATATGCTAAACAAAACAACATCAGCATAAGAAAATAATTTGAATATACTCTAAAAGCTACTTGAAACTTAGCTTTTTTTGCCAGCAAAACTAATTAATCAAAAATTAAAAGATGAAATATTAACATAAATGTACCTATCCACAGGAAAATGGATATTGTGCGGGGGAACCATTAGTGTGAAATTAAACTGAGAAATTTGTACGTATTTGAGTTTTGAACAGGAAATATTCTCAACATTTTCACTGTTGAGTTAGAAATATAAATGCAGCTTTCTCTAGGTCAAAGAAATTCTCAGGAAATAAACTGATCCCTAAGAGCTATGCAGTTATGTATTCACATGTTTGACTTCATTTGAATTTCCTACCTAGCATGAGGGTGGTAAATTCAAATGAAGGCATGAATGCTAGTAAATTTTAGTTTAGCTGTTTTTCAGGAACAAGTATACATGGCAACAGGAGATAAAAGGTTAAGTATGCAAGAGAATACACTGCAGTAGGTTCAATTCAGTTTGTGCCAATAGAGCATGATCATTTTATTCTGATAGTTTTGAGCGATTAAAATTCTAACAATTGTTCTTTCTAAGAATAACATCGTTTAAAACCCAAGCTTTAAACTCTCACCAGTTTGGTCTGATTATCTAAACGTTTTTCCTTGGTTTTACGTACTAAAATGTTCGTGAAAGCTTCTAGTTATTGTCTTATACTTATTAAAAACATGTAAATATGTTATGATCTGCTGATTTGTACTGCAGAGCTGCTGTGTAAAAATTCATTTCAGAGAAACATTTTGTCCATGCCACATCATACAATGTGTCATTGTTGCTAACTTATCTCTGTCATGTATACTAATTGCTGATCTACGTATCCATTTTTCATAGGCAACCTACTGATTTTGTTTTTAGACAAAGTATATTTCTACTTCTAAAGCTGCTTAAAAAGAGAATAAATACCTGCGGCTGCTGTCCTCCTTTTTTGATGACCATATAATCCTCCAATCGCAGTTCTTCAAGGGACTTTCCTTCATACTCTTTCATACATGTGATACAATAATGACGAGTGTTAATTGGTGTGGTGACACCATTTTTCACCATGGAGTCACTTCCTGTTACTGGGTTGAATTTAATTGGTGTTCCCACAATATCTACAAGAAAATGAAAAACACTTATTGAGACACAGATGGATATGATTAAAGCAGGTGCTTTAAAAACACAGAGACTTCTTTTCCCCCCAATAATTCTTTCCGTTATTTTTTCCTAGTATGCCCCCATGCCTATGTTTATTTTTCTCAAGGAAAAGTGATTCCATGCTCTGAATGCATCTTTTCTATTGAAGTAAGAAATTTAAATACAAATGGTAGGCATTAGATGGGGTCAATCACAAGAAGGCTATTCTTATAAAAATAGTACGGTTTGTTGTAAAACTGCATAATTCAATCAAATGAATGACTGATTGGAATTCCTACTTGTAAAAATAGTAATTTGATTACAATTTTGTCTAGCCTTACAAATTCATACAAGGCTTGGGGAGAAAGAAATTTTAGTAAGTCTTAGGGCATGAGCGTTATGTTCTTTAGGGATATAGGGGCACTATTTGAAGTTAGGAACATTTTTCTTGATTCTTCGTTTTTCTTTAAAGTATTGAATTAGAAAGAGGCTTCGTTTGCAGGTTTCATGACAGTTCAGGCAGAGGAAAAAGAAAAAAAATGCACTTGAAAATTTAAGTTCTTGGAGAGATTTTTTGTAAGCAACAGAAATACGTACTTGTTGCTGAGGCTGAGGCTCCAAAGAGACTTGAGGTCTGTGCTGCAGGTTGGCCGAACAACGAAGTTTGTTGTTGGGCCGGCTGCTGTGTTTGTCCGAACAAGCCTGTTGAAGTGCCGAAACTGAAAGGCTTTGTTTGACCAAATGCTGATGTGTTTGACGATGCAAAAAATGTTCCACCTGCTGAACTAGTAGCAGGATTCTGCTGTGCCCCAAAAAGGGTACCCGAAGTACCACTTGTTGTAGCATTCTGCTGCTGACCAAAAATTGAGCCAAAGCCAGAAGTTTGTCCTGCAAAACAGATGAGAGAAAATTAAGAGATTTGATGTAATGATTATGTAGCATTTGTAATCCATCAGGTTCAATAAAGTTCATTCCCATTAACAATAAACGTCCCAATTAAATAAGCTGCCAAGCACCTTTTCTGTGACATTTTTCATCTATCTACTACTCATTGCTAATGTTCACTTCACACTCAAAATCTGAACAAGACGTCGAGCATGATGTTACTTTGTCTCAACCTTTATTATCAGGCAAGTTCATTCATGACGGACCTGGGCCTTTCTCAAAAGACTAACAGACTGCCATGCGCCTTCCGAAAATCCATCTCAGTCAGGCTTCAGGTTACTGTAAAGGTAGAAAATAAAGTCGAAAAGTGGGTTCCTAGGTTTAAAGCACTTGCTCGACCTTTCTTTCTCTTATTGATCTTTTTAACTCATCCAACTCCATATCATGCTGCAAATACTATTAGACGCCTATAAAAACAACTACTACTACTACTACTATTAGACGCCGTCTCGAAAAAAGGCCGATATAGTTTCAACATTTCTGCTAGAATTGCTTGAAAAACTCAGAAGTGCAAGATTATCCATTTACCTAGTACGAAATCGACATTAAGTGGATAATAAAAGCTTATCTTTAATGTTATTCTTACCAAAAGGAGTTTGTGTTGTTTGAGGTTGTCCAAAAGCTGGAGTGGTAGTGGAAGAACCAAAGAGACCCCCAGTTTGAGGTTGGGCCGGTGTTGGGTTGAACAAGGAGGTGTTCCCTCCGCCAAAAACTGGAGCTGCAAACCCGGCAGGTTTGCCAAATGTTGATTGGCCAAAACCTGTATTTGATGTTGAAGCAGCACCAAACGGGGTACCTGGAAATTAAGATCATTTGGAATCACAAAAAGCAAAATTACAAATTTTAGAGAATCAATGAGAAAGAGCAGATGAGAAGCAAGGCTTTCAACGCCTCATGGAGGCCACATGATGCAGTTAATCAGGAATAAATTTCCTGTTTGCCTAAGTGTCTCCCCTCATTTTTCTGAATAAAATTCGAGATTTAATTTGAGTTGAATTAGTTTGTTTCAGACTTTCTGGCCATATAAAATATGGTGGTTGTCAATCAGTGAAGAGCGTCCATCACAGAATAAAATCTTCTGTCAAACTGAAGATTTTGACTTTAACGACAAAACAGAGATGTCTTGAGAAATTTGGTTGATCTGAAGGTTTAATGATAGTTTGGAATCCGCAGCCATTCGGCCATTGACAGGTTCTGGTGTCGCCTCAGATCAAGATGTCAGCACTACTTAACAGATCAGTTTCAGAACGCTAACTGGGGGCTGATAGTACTTCTGACTATTAGAAGAAATTCCTCACCAATTTATGAACATCTCTTAGAATAGTTAGTAATTGTCAGACTCCGGATGCAATATAAACAAATGAGAAATATATTTCACAATGTTGTGAATTTTACCATCTGAAATAAATCATAAAAAAGAGGACCCTGAAAGAGAAAAACACAAGATATGTTCAATTCAGATTTGCATTAAGAAGAAAATGGGAATAAACATGGAACTAAGGAACCCAAAGCTGCTTTGTCGTGAAAAAGAACTGTTTAGGACCATTTCATAACGGAAATTAGAAATTGTTCTTGAATAAACACACTTCATTTTCACACTATGTCAAAGGAACTCAAGAGAGCATTCAGACCATGGAATAAAGTTTGGTGAACAGGGGAAGAAAATAGAATTGAGAAAGAAAACTTTGACACAGCAACTTGACGTTATCTGTCAACATAACCGTTCGTGAGTGGTAAGCCTGTAACAAGTACGTATAAATTGGATTCGACTAATGTTACACATTTTGTAACATCTGATGAAGAAAATCAAGGATTTAACGATGTTTTTCAGGATATTTAACGGAAATTTTAAGTAATAAGGACATCATGAATTCTGCGCCTTGGCATGGGCTTGCATCAAAAGGCAACTTCGGTAGCCAAGGATTTTGACAGATGCATAAATAAACAAGCTGCGAATGATGATGGCATGTTCCGTGGGAGAAAAGAAACAGAAAAAGGATGAAACTTAAAGGTAAAATGAAATACCATTCAAAACTCACTTTGGCCAAACATTTTGATTGCTAACACGCGATGGTCATTGATGAGTGCGGGCGGCAAAAGGCAGAGTGGATTCAGGTTCTAAATTCAAATTATCTCACAGAACCAATGGTAACTGAACGAGCACTGAAACATCAATAAAACCGAAGAATAATCGTCTCTGGAAACTACGTAATATAAATAAACTGCGTCTTGAATTATTTCAGTTCAATTGAGAAAAACTTGTGCAACAGAAGAAACGAGAACGAGAGCACCATGCTACAACAAAAACGAGCCAACCGAATTTTCGATTTTCTCTTTGGAAATTCATGGGGGGGGGGGGGGGGTCTGAAGAATTTTGGCAGCCACCTTGTTACGTCATTTTGGGCAATATGTCAATGAAAACAATGCACCTTTTGAGGTTAGATATTTGTTTACATTAATTAGTACCACAAAGAATTGGAATTGTCTCTTTCCCTTCGTTTCTTTTGCTTCATTTTGATGATTTTTTAATAAAATTTGGATTTCAGTTTTATCATTTTACCAAGCGACCATCATGTCATCTGCGGGAGGAACTGTCGGAAGTTTTAAGCCGGTAAGAAAATTTTCCTCTGGTAACTTCATACCTCGTGAATTGTAGCTGCACCACATGTAGACCATATGCACTGTAAGCCAAAATTTACATTAAAATGCACCGTTTTTCTCTGCTAAAATGGTTCTAGACAGATAAATTTTTTCAATCGATGGTAGAAGTTACGTTGCTAAAGTCTCTAAAGAGCTCTCTGGCATTACCGAGAGACAACAACAACTGTTGTTAGAGTCCCAAGAAATTACCCGGAGACTTGCTACATCAGTCTCCGAACTGTTTTAGATCTCTTGAAATTGGAGACTATAGAGAGTGACGTAGAAGTGAGATTATGCTTACTTCCTCTTCACTTGGCGTCTTTTTTCTCAAAGCAACATGATCAGGTTCTGGGTCTGCTGTTCTTTTATTTTTGTGAAAGTCTTAAAAGTTGAGAAATACAGAAGATTTTGTCTACTTAATGCAAGAAAATGATGCAGAATCTAGAGGATAGTGACAACAACACAGGGAATCGCAATGCGTCTACGATTAATCCTGCGAAACTCTCCTCTAGAGAGCAAACCAGAGACTTTAGCAACATACATCTTCCGTTCAATTTCTATATGTGTCTTTGCATGTAGTGCCGCTCTCCTTTACAGACCGCTTTTGGTATGGTGGTCAACATACATTTATTCATGGGGGTGGCTACTGCCTCTCGTAACCCTGGTCCGAATACCGCACTGACAGTGTGTCAGTGTTGTAATATCATTGTATTTTGAGCATGTTGATTGCCAGTTGTGCCATTTTGCGCATGACTAAGTACCAGGAAGTATAAATATGAGAGCAACGTAGTGAATCTTCAAATACCTAGAACATTAGATGAATATTGATTAATAAATGGGTTACAAACACTAAGGAGAAAGGACCCTGCACCTAAAGTATGATAGTCGGACAAATGTCCGAGCCCTATTCAATCTTTTATCTGGTGTTGTAACATCTCAACTGGATAATTTGTGTGAAAGTGTTTGAACATTTATGCTTCAGCCCCGCTTATTTCTTGAAATTTCTGCCCAGAGATGTATTTTGAAAGTTCATAAGGCCATGAAGAACATCTTACCAAATGAGAGTGAAATTTAGCCAGTAAAAAAACATTTTCATTTTATGTGCAGGGATCTGTTCAGTCTTTTCTGTCATTGGTCCTAGTTGAACATTGTGAGAAGACCTAATTGTACTAGTACAAAGTTTTTTAATTGGTCAGTCAAAATTATTACCCACCAATTAAAGGTTGGTTGGTCATCAATATATACTTGAAAATATGATCAGTCATTTTTTTCTAATTTTCCAGGATTCAGATGTTCACATTTCGTATGAAGATCAGCAGAAAATAAACAGATTTGCAAACTTGAATGCAAAATTAGAAGATCTTAAAGATGAGCTCAAAATTAAAAATGTAAGTTTTATCTTTAACTTCTTTCATTAAGATCAGTGATATTCAGCTTTTGTAGTTACACATTTTTTCTGGTCAGAAGGTGCTCCTGCTGTCTCATAATTTTTGAGATTTTGCTGTTGGAGTTTGTACAGCTTACTCGGAATTCTTGTAAGTTGATTCAAAAATCACAGAACTCTGTTTAAATTAAAAAGGTGCAAGTTGTAGATTGAACCTCATTCTTCCCATTGACACCAAAAAGAGTAAGGAAGCATCATCTCTGAAGCTCCGGAAGTTGATTCCAGAAAAGAGGAGAGGAAGTGAAATGACCTTGATCTATCGATGATTAGTAATCGCTCTTGGCTATAGCAGATATTTCTCTTACATCATGTGCTATAAGAAATATATTGTATGCACCTGTAAGAGTCCATTAGAAAAACTGGGATCTATTTCTATAGCCTCAACTATTGAACTTACAAAACTTTGTTTATATTCTATCCACTCTAGAGGTACGCTGCTAAAATATTAAGTGTCAGATTCTTACATAAAGATCAGTCATATCATTAAAATAATCGCTAATTTTGGAATCAGATTTTAGCAGCGCCTCATGCTAAATCCTTCCTGAACTGCTAGTGAAGATTTACCTTCAGAACCTTCAGATCTTCCTGGCAAAACATGAGGCAGAGGTGACTTCTCACATGGAAATTTTTTTGGAAAGCTTTGGCAAAAAAATAAATCTAACTCAACTACTCCATTAAGTACATGACGTATGAAGAACGTTCACAGCGGAGGTATTTGAAGACATTTTCCTCTCATTTATCAAGCAAGTTGCGATGGAAGTTGGCAATTATTGAATAGCAGAAAAATATATCCAAAAAAACTGCACTAAGAAGTATATTGAAATGGTGTCAAGGTGAGAAAATGGTGGTTGAAGTGAGAAGATGAGACAATTTGGAGAAATAATTTTTGCAGACAAAGAATGTAAGAATACACTTGAAGCTTAATATTGAGTATTTTAAACATTCAGTTCAAGTACCATGGACAGTATGGAATAATGAGCACTTGTGCTCAAATCACTCATATTTTGTAGGAAGGAAACACCCTTCTAATTACAAATCGTTTTCTTCTACTTCATCCCAGTAAATAGCTCATTTTTGGTTTTCCCTTTCAGAATGAACTACAGAACATAAAGGATGCTGTTGAAGAACTAGAATTAGCAGATGATGACACCAAAGTGCCCTTTTTGATGGGAGACATATTTATTCATCAAGATATGCCAAGCACTCAGGTTAGCATGGGCTTAACTCATTTTTTACAATGTTGCAGAAAACAGATTTCATCTGTTTTTGCTATAAACATTTTACTTTACAATTGGACAATGCCACCTATTCTTGTATGGAAAAGTACTCAAATGAATGAAAAAAATTAGAAAAAGTTATCGCCTCAGCCGCTAGCAATGTCCAACTATGGCTTTACATCCAAGCAATGGATTGGTCTTGCTGAAATAACACAAAGAGGATGAAAACAGGAGGATTTAAAAAAATAAATGAATTTAAAGTAAATTGGCTGGTGCTTTAGATTTTTCTGAAATTTTTTTGATTCCTGATGAAGTCATTCCCCACCAAAATGCAGAATGAGACCATTAAGTTTTAAGTATGTGTCTTTGGAGGCTGTTTACTAAAATTAGGATGTAGCTCAAAAGGCAAAATAATAAAGCCCTTTCTGTGGCATGCAATATATTGTATATACCTACTCAAGTGTCTTGTGCTGACTTAAAATCTCAGTGATTAGCCTAGAGACTCTCACTATTTAGATTTGTTCGCAAATTTATTTGCTCAAATGAAATGAAATCTTCAAAAAGTATGCAATAGATTACGAATATCCAGTTTATTAACGTTCCATGGATTCACTTACTAATTGCCCACACCCACCAGGTATAAACTTGACTTGTACAATTACTGCCTAATTCCTTGCTTTAACTGACCACACATTCCTACCAGAAAACTTCTATCTCGACTGAAATCAACTCAAGGAATGTGAATTCATATTTATTTCAAATGTTTGATTTCAGAGTCTGTTGGAAGAAACCAAATCCCAGATCGATGCCAGTATAAAGGATATTGAAAAACGAAGCGCTGAAATCGTAGATATCATGTCAGAGCTGAAAGTGACCCTGAAAGCTAGGTTTGGAAATCACATTCACTTAGAGGCAGATGAAGATTGAATTGATCATGAATTATGACTACATGAATACATAGAATCCTGTGATCATCATAGAGGAAGTAATTACTCCTGCCTATCGGAAATCAAAGATTCCTTCCTGGTGGATTTTTTTCTTCACTTTTTCTTATCCGTGCTCATCCAATTTCTATCAGAGATGCAGTTAACAATGCATCCTAAGTTTTTAATTAACTTTCTAACCTCCTAAGAATTTGTTATTTAATTTATTTTTCACAAAGTACAATTCCTTTTTAAGTTGCAGTGTAACAGAAAAAGAATTGAATAATTATAACAACTTAACAAGTCTTCTAAGGTTTTTTTTTCTCCCCCACCCATCTAAACTTAAGGTATGTAGTGAATTAGATTTACCCGAAAGTAAAATTCATTCTGTTACTTGAAGGAAAGCTTTATAAGTTGGAAGGATTAATAATTAAAGGACTGACTTATCTGCACAGATGTGCTTTGACATTTTCTTTTAGTTATTGGAGGATCCAGAGTAAAAAATTTCGAGTTTCAATGGGGCATTAATATAGAAACTTACAAAAAAGTTTTATAGAAAGTATGTTAATTTGAAAAATTCCAGAAATCATCAATTAACAAATCTGAAGCTTTTCAATTTGCTTTTAATTTGATAGGATGAGAAATTAAGCACTGCGATACTTGTTTCCTTTAAGAAATCTATGAAGACTTTAAATTTTACGGATATAGTGAATGTGCCAAAAATTGTACCTACACCTCTTCATAAGAAAATTCGCTTATTCTACTTCTGTTGATTTTCATTTCATCTTGCCAAAATATCAAATTTTACATTAGTCAAAGGTGGAAAAATAATTTCAATGCGCTTTGAAACGGAAAATACTTCTCATATTGTGCTGTATTTTGCTTGACAAGATTACGAATACCAAACAAAGGAGGAAAGGAATTCGTCTTACCTACATTACAGTTTCATCCCTAGGCGGGAAGTTTAAATCTACTGATTAAAAACTTAAATATCCACTCAAGGCTGAAAATTATTCAATTCTCCTGACAACGTAAACGTGAGATTTCGATGAGGAAACATTGCAAGAAATCCAAGAAAATGCACCACTTCTGCAAGGCTCCAGGGGTCAAAATGGGTAAGTGGCAGATATGATTGGATATAGATATGCATTGTTGAGCTGAATTCCTACAGAATTCAGCCTTGCAGTTCTACTAACAATTCTTGGGCACTACAATCTTAACAAGGCTAAACAGAAAGAAACCAACTCGTTCAGGTGATGATGCCTTTCTTAACTCCGTCTGCTTGACAGGATAGAGCACTAGAATGGCACAGCCATTCATAGCAATATTGGTGGATGTCAAAGCATCTTCAATTTTATTTCTGCCTTAGGAACCTTAATATTGGCAGCTAAAGGTCTGAACAAGTACATGAGCCAGTTGCACTAGGCACTGAACCATGTGTTGGCTTTGCAAGATCATAGATCAGCAAACAATTTTAAGATACAGTACTCTCTCGCTTTAACGAATCGGCAAGGAACCGAGCGATTCCTTCGCAAAAGAGAGATTTTCGTTATAATGAGAGTCGTTCAAGATAGCAAATCGTTTAAGGGACCAGGCGATTCCTTCGCAAAAGAGATTTTCGTTATAATGAGTGACTTTATAGCAAGAGAATACTGTATATTCAAACGCCAAGTTTTTACATCCAGTACTAACGAATTTATCACTCATCGAAAAAAGGTGGATATGACATCATAGATCTCAATGGTGCATACCATGGTTGATATCATACGGAGGGTTTTTCAATGGGTGATATCTCCCTAATAATAAACGTAAATTCTCAGCATATGAATACATCTCCTTCATGTTTGCTGATCTATAAACTCAAAGAATCAAGACACGATCCTCTGACTGATGCAACTGACACTTTTAAGCTAACGAAGAAGAAGGTAAAAGACAGATGACTTTGTAATAAAATAATAATAAATCTCTTTATTTAATCACTATTTTGATAATTTTTAAAACTCAAAACTTCTCTATAATTTTGTAAATTATAATGATGGTGTAAGTAAGGATCCACACTCAAATATCCTACTTCAATTTACGATTTTCTTCAATTTTGACTCTTTACTTCGATTTCAAAGTAATCAGCATTTAGACTAATGAGACATGGGCATGTTGCACTAACTTAATAAGTGCAAGTTGAAGAAAACTTGTTTGAGCAGAAAACAATAATAAAAATACACTTTTTTAGATTTTATGTACAGGTGAATATTTGAAGATTATTCAAAAGAATATATACACAGGGTGTCTCGGAAATTTGATGGAGGGGGACTTGTTTTGATTTCCTATAGAAGGATCAAAATTCTGCTCGTACCAACAGTGGTATGGAAGAAACTAAAAATTCCTTGACAGCAACTCTTGAAAAGAATTGCGCAATACAAAAAAAAAAAAAAATAAGTTTCTGACATGAATTCCTACAGGTTTCCTTTTCAAGATGAAAACTTTGACTACAGGTTGTTAGGTCCTCAATGTCAGGCACTATTTCAAAATGAAAACTTTAATAACTTCTTCGACTTAAGATTTCACCAAATCATTGATGTGTTCATACATTGAAAGATCCTCCCAAACATAAGGTCCTGTCCACACGAGCGCAGTTCGCGGAACTTACTCCTCGAACAGCTCAGTTCCCGGAACTTATTCCTTGAAACGAGGCATGCTGTCCACACGAGTTCGCCCTAACTGGAACCGTGACTTCATTAAAACTATACAATTATTGCAAAATAATAGATTATCACGACCGCCAAAGTAACAAAAATAAATGTCAAGATATGTAAAGGACGTAAAAAAACAAAAACAAGCAAATTCACATCAGGAAACATATGTGGCAGCTCGGAGTACAGGGGAAGTTCCGGGTTTTGGAGGATTAAGTTTTAGCACAGCTAAAAACTTGTTCCGGGAACAAGTTCCTCGAACTGAGTTCCGCGCTCGTATGGACAGATCCTTAATCGCTGCAAATTGGGAAATTTTTTGGAACAATTTAGGCACGCTCATAAGAGTGCAAAAATTGATAGCTGACTTGCTACTATATCCTAGAATTCAAAATCAGAGCAATTTTCTTTGGAGGGGGGAGGGAGGTCTGAAGTTGAGACTAATGAGGTTTTTAATTATTTTGAGTTACAGCATAAGTAGAGAGGTTCACGCAAGACGCACTCTTTGATTCTTTCTCATCTGTATTCTCAAAAGTGTTTTGAGATAGAGATCCGACAAAATAGTATTTTAAGTATATTCAAATTTTAGTGCTTAATCAGTTTTGTTCCAAAGCTCTGTGGATGGTTAAAATCAATTTAGAAACTCTGATAGAGCTTTTTGCAACATCAACACATTTGGACAGATTCTTGCACATACAAGACAGATTCTCATGTACAAACGAAACTAATTGTGATATATACAAAAATTCTTTGGTAGAACTTGGAAAATGTCAAAACAATCTCCCTCTATTGTAACTAGATTCTTTTAAAGTCTGCAGACAATATGTTACAGCTAATTACACTTGGTTTCTTGTATCCAGTTACCTCTCATACGATTTTTGAAGTTGATGGATTTAAGGCTAGATCAATCAATCATATTGAGCATCGCACTTCCCTAGTGTAAGCTTAGTTACCCTTGCTGTGGTAGTCCTGAATATGTAGTGTGCTATGAGTAGATAGAGATTTTTTGGACAAGTTTTCCTATGTTAGAGTCTATCATCGTATTTTATAGTGTTCGGTCATTGTTACGATTTCCTAAAATTTATTTTTCTACCTTGTCGGTATTAAAATTGTTTAATGGTTGCGACATTATCTTCAGGAAGTTATCATTAATCAGTACTTGGACTAACTCTTAGGAGTCAAGTCAAAACTGAACAAGCCCTGAGTAAAATTACAAAAATGAACCTGACTCGAAATCAACAATGCGTGTCAAGTTTAATCAGACTCTGCACTGAAGTACACTAGAAAACCCGTTCTTGATTTTCGGCAGATTTTGAAATCAATAAATAAAGAAATGGATAAAAAGTTACAAAAATTCAACAATGAACTTTGCTTCAGATTTTCAATAGCTGCACAGCATAAAAATTTTGTTTTGTTTTTTTTCTTTTTTAATCCACAGGAGGAAGAGAAGAAGAGACTTCAAGAGACAGATCTGATTCTGGCTTATTTCATACTCAGCTACTGTACCAGAGGATAAATTTTATCTTTCTTTCAGAACAATGAAAGCAAAGATTTTACTTATTGAAAATTTGCATTATAAAGAGATACGGATTAATTAGACTTCCAACTCAGTATTAAGTAAGAGCACCGAGAATTCATATCTGCCAAAATGCAATCTTTGCGACTGGAAATGTTTTGATTCTGATAAATTTAAGAAACCAGTTCATGAAAAACTAGTTGAGAGGAAATTAATTAATATACCTAATTCCTAGCTGAATATAAGTCGCACAACACAACTTACTTTCCTATTGCAGACAGGGCACTTTTTGAAGTAGAGCCAAACTTTCTTTGCGCATTTGTAACAGCAGTAAACATGGACTTTACCGCCATGGAAGAAACCAGCATTTTTGGGATTCTTCAAACAAATGTTACAATTCCTACTTTCTTCTTGATATTCATTAGCTACATCAGAGAGACCAGAGTCTGTCGATATAGAAATCTGCTTCACATAATTTCTAACTTTAGAATCTGAGGAACTTTCATCGCAATCGCTCGAACTATCGATGTGGCTGTCTTTACTCGTCACAGTCGACTGAGAGCTACTTGGTGCAACAATGACACTAGAATCTTTCATCTCGTCAGCATCATGCAAACTTGACTCAGATTCCGAGTCGGAAAATTTGAGGTTACTTTGACTACTATTTTTGGTATTTTCGCATTTTCGTTTCTTGTGCCCTTTTGGGCGGGCAGGGAAAAACTCTTTTCTCACCTATAACAAAAAAGAAAATAAACAATAACAAGAGAACAGTGTATAGAATAAGGCGTCACAACACAACTAAGATCGGGTATCATCAAGGGTAAAAATTGCCACCCTCACCTCCCACGAGTGTTCCGCTTAATGTGAGACTTATGATCATCTGGCTGTAAGGAAAGAAAGCAATTAAACAAACAAAGCAAATAAATTCAATGATAATTGTTGACCAAGCAGATAAAAAAAGTGAAAAAAGACTGCAGTGGCAAAGACGCATGTGATTGTTTCCACAAGAGAGAATCGTACCTCATATTCACTGTTTTACACTTATTAGTAGATGAATATATTAAAAAAAAAGCTGAACAAAACCTCCTCACAAACTTGCCCTTATGTTTTATTCTCTCGACAGAGAAAGCAACGATATAATGCCGTGAAACTTACACTGAATTTTCCTTAAAATATTCTCACAAGTTTCATATCAGAATGTTGCTTAGTTTTCTGGTAAAAGAAACAGAACATGAGAGGAAATCAGGCGACATCTGATATATTTCGTTGGCTGATTCTGGATACGTAAGAATACAGGACTTCGATAAGTTCCGGATGTTTTGCTTAGGAAAATGATCAGACAGTTAGGCTATCACTGTATAATCAGTAATTCATTCAAATATTGTCTCACTTTTATCCTAAGTGCTTGTTAGATCCATTATTTCTATTTTATTCTTACAATGGAGTTGTTGAATGATTGCAAACAACACTTCTGGATCGATTTCCATTAAAATTCATTACATTAGAGAAATAAACACTGTCCACTGAGCAAAAATCTGGTTCCCTCTTTTCATCCACACTTCTAGAATCGGAGACATAAAACATTCTGATGGAAAAGAGAAAAAGATTGGAGAACGGTCAGTCTAAAATGAAAGCATTTTGGACCCAAGAAGACTGCACTGTCATACGGAAAATCACTTATACCATTTTTCTAAGTGGAAGAAATAAATAATTGGTTAAGTTGAGGGATTAGAATGTTTTCTTTAGGTAGCTTACCAAATTAAGTAAAGAAAAACACCAAAATTGAAAGTAACACATGCATCATGCGTTAGGCACAGTCAAGCAACACTTTTGGTAGGTTCAGAGGCTGATCGCATAGCTCAAGGAACCTTCTTCCCTTGCATGGTTTTAAATCATGGTTTGAGAATGTGATATCCTATTGAAAGCTATTCAACTCGTGGACAACAACACCCCCCCCCCCCCCCCCCCGATAAAAAACATCTACAGAAATATGTACAGACAGAGAGAAATGATAATTAGTTGGAATCCACAGCAGATCAAGTTTTAAATAATTATTTTCTAGTTGGACTATTAAGTAGAAAAAGGGTGTAACCACCAAGAGTTAAATATGGAAATGAGAAAAACTTGCCTTCCTTTGACAATACTTTGTCTTGCTGACTGAAAAAATTGAACGGTTTTTAGTAGCTATCCACACTACAAGTATCGCACATACAGGTTCAGACAAATTGGGTATATTTTACTAACTAATGAAAGTTTGTCCGGCAATAGGAAGAGTGCAGACTTTTTTACCCTTTTCTCAATTCAAGAAGAGATTTAAATTTCAAAGAAAAGGACTTTAAGAGTTTCAGCATAATTGCTTGGTACAATGATGCATCCTTAAGGAATGGTAGATCATCAAAAACTTGAGCTCAGAAACTTTGGCAGCTATGTCCTTTTTCAACTTTTCTGTCCAATTGACGCTTAGGCTACTTTCAAGACTTTCAGAAAAACTGGACAAAGTTTAACAGAAAATCACCAATTTGCATGAACTCTGAACGAAAAAAAAAAAAAAATAGAATTTTAGTTTTATTCCTCCTTAAAATACAATGTTAGAACTAGGTTAAATGACTATTTTCACATTCCTTATGTTCTTTCTCAACTTGATATTTTTGACAGGAGAAAATTTACTACTGTTTAAATCCAAAACTACTTCCAACTCACTCTTCTCCGAAATGGAACTTGGTGCATTCCTGTTTAACATAATCCATTTGATGCAGTATCAATCAATACATTCGGAGAGATGTTCACCATTTAGGTCACCAAAAATAGCATCTTAGAGTGAAATTAACCCGTTCTCTCCCATTTGAATTTTTTCCCAGTGACCAAGTTTAAGATTCAACCTTGCAAATTCATCAGCGACAAACACTTGTGAATTTCCTCAAACCTATTCAATAATGTTGAAAATAGAAACAGTAAATTCATATTCTCATTACAATATGAGAAAAACAAGGAAAATAACCGCTGAAAGTTTCATTGTTGCCAAAATAAAAAAAAAATGGCACATTTCGCTGAGGTAACTGTAAAAGCAAAGTTAGGAAAAGCTTGTAAGTATTGTACAACCAAATCATCATAATTAAGATAATAAGGAAAAATACTTCCTTGGAAAAAAAAATTAGTTAGTCTGATGGTCACATAATGCATAGTGAATCTTGAAAAGATATATATAGCCGTAAAACAATAATGGGGATGAAAATATTTTTGCCTCGATGTGAGTACACTCACCAATACATTTTTGTACAACATGGCAGGCAAGTAAACTTGTTAATGGAAAGGGATGCGTTAAGTAATTCATCAGTTTCACAAATAGACTTTTGATCTGCTCAGAATCCATCGAAACAAGTCTTCAGGTTTTAGTTATAGTCATTCCTTAAGGATGCAGCTCCGTTCCAGAAGGGAGACCACATGTAGCTCACACTGTGATAAAGGGAGAATTAAGGAGACTGTTAATGTGATATCATAGAAAGGACAATTTATACAAAACTGGAATAAACGACCTCGCTTTGATTTTGGAAATGGATCCTAAATGAGGAAAAAAACTAAGTTTATTAAAATCATAGAATCTTTTCCTCTGTGCTTCATATTTTCTGTAAAGGCAATTTATTGTTTTTTTTTTTCCATTTAGAATTCATTTCCAAAATACAACTGATGAGTTTTACTTCAATTCCGTAAAAATTGTACTTCTTATCATACCACATTAAAAGCCTCTTAAATCTTCCTTAATCAAAATGTAAATCAAATGTGGCCTCCATAGAAAAAAATAACTGTTTAAGAAAATACTATGAGTACGACCATTGCTTTCGTGATACAAGAGAAGTGGAAACCAACATATTTATCATCAAAATCCAAAACCGATTGTCATGCAGACTAAAATTTATGACAGAAGGGGGCATGCAGAGTCGGCATACATAAAACATAGATGAAATTACAGCTGAGAGACTGCTTCTCTTGGCATGTGAAGTTATAAAAGAAATAACCAAAAAAATGCCCTCTTGGTTCACTTCTAAAGATACTGGTCACTTTCTGCAAACCATTGTCACAGCATACATTTAACTTTCCACAAGTCACACATTATGAGCAAATTAAAAAGCAAAGTATTCTCAAAATTTGGGACTCGAAGAGAAAAGAAAAAAAAAAAAAAAAAAAAAAAAAAAAAAAAAAAGCTGCTTAGAATCTGAGAATATTGCACCCCTCAAATTCTAAGTTGACTTTCAATCGTTATGAGTTTACGACACATCATGATGTGACAAGGTGCAACAATGTCCGATCTTGGATGTTCCTCTCTGATGTTAGATAACTAACCAAACGGCATTTTTTGGTTTTTATTTTAAATTCCCCACAGAGGTAAATTTTCACGTGATGAAGACATGATGACACACAAGAACAGATTTGGTGAAGAAGGGCATAAGCATCATGGAAATTCCACAGCAAAATCGCCCCTCTTCAACAAAGCTGTTCATTACCATTCGTTACCCATGCAACACTATCACTCTCACTTTCAATAACATCTAAGACATAGAAAGGACGAGGTCAACAGAGCTAAAAAGAGGTTGAAATGTCTTGATATTTTGGCTGGAACACTCCTACTGTAGAACCTCATTCAGTGCACAAGTTCTCATTCAATATTGAGTACAACTAAACACACACTTCTGAGCAAATGAGTCCATAATATCACTTTAAAACTGTAAAAAAGAAAACCTTGGACAAAACAGCAAAGTTTCACTTTCCAACAATCTCAACTCATGATACTATCTCTTGAGCGCCGATAGTTCATTTTTCAAACGAGAGATCTGACTAGAGGGATCTATCAACTGTCACTAGTTTAGCAAAAAATCCACGAGACGGGGGAGAAAGCACTTACGGTATCCATCGAACAGAAATTTCAAAAACAAGTATCTTTGATTCAGCACTGAGAAGAGATGCAAAAACTAAGAGGAATTGAAAATGGAGAGAACACTGATATTGATATCCGCTTCCAAAAAAGGAAAAAAAATTTGAAAATTCTGAGTTAAAAACAAGAAGTTGAAAACACGAGGACTGTTGTAGATGCTGAGAACACAAAACTGAACTTTGGCAGTATTTGAAAAAGTTTTGGCAATCTAGTTTCAACTGAAGATTTTGAACGAATATTAAAGGAGAGAAAAATTATAACGATCATTACTTTGAAACAACGTTCGCAGTAGCGGAAAAGCGGGTTATTGTTTTTTGCCGAACATTGAGCACAGTTCCAGAAGTCCGCTGGACTCAATTCCGGGTCACTAAATGGATATCTTCCACTATCACAGTCAGTTGTATTCGCAGTATCACTGTCCGCAGCACACTCCGTTTCTTGGCACGATAAATCCTCCAGTTTAACAGTTTCTGCGTCCTGTAAACAGAAAATCAATAATTCAATAACTATGTGGACAATGATTTAAGAACTAAACATTGCAATCCACCTGTTTCCCTCAAAATGTAACATACGGCAGAATGGACACACTAAAAATTTTCAGATATGACTCGTTACAAACATGTTTGTGTTTTCCTTGTTAGTAAATTCCAACTATTTGCACAGTAAGCCCACTAGAATAAAATGTGACACTTAACTAATTACAGTAAGCTTGATAATGAGAATTTTTAGTTAATAAATACTGGACATTGAAGATGGACAGACATGTAAAAACTTCTAGACCACAGAGCTAAGGAGGAAACCCTGACAGATTTTTTTCAAGTTTTGCGTTTTTACAGAGTTTTAACAAAGGAAAAATTCAATTTTGGGGGAAAACTATTCATCTTCTTTTTCTTATTTTGATCTCCAAGAGGAGGCAATCATGAATTATAATTCAAAATGGGAGCAGGCTTGGAACTTCGTGCACCTCTTGAGGATGAAATTTTTTGTGAAAGTCAACGTTGATTGTTCACTGAAAAGTAAAGGAGGTTACCCTTAATTGGTTTATTTTTTCTGAGTGGAGGGGTCAAATCTACAGCGTTTCAAGCACATATTAAGTGCTAATCTCTATCACTAATTTATTACAGCTTTTGAATTATTTTAATACATTGATAGAGTTCTGCATAGACTTTTAATGAAGGAATATACTTTGCACTAATGACATTATTACCATTACTGGCACATTAAAAACCATTAAATTTTTTTTTATTTAAGCAAATACTGGTACATAATAATGTTTTTGCCGGTCATCTGGGAAGCAGGAAGTTTTTCAGTAAATATAGCTAATACCACCAAGACGTTGATTCTTCCGACACATTACTCTTCAGCTTAGTCAGAATACATTTCACAAAAAAACCAGCAAGATTGAGGGAATTTTTACGAAAAATCGGGCAGGCTACATTGACTTTTACAGAGAATTAATGCAGCAGTAGTAATTGTACAAAAAATTGGTGGAACAGCAGCAATTTAAACATCTTCAAAACAGTGAGTCAAAATTTTAGTAACATTTTACGGAAGAACTTCACCCTTTTTATCATTTAAAAACAGTAAAATTCATGGAACTGAGCTCATCCCTCGCAATTTTAATGTATGGCCTGATCATGCTCCTGAGACAGAAACTAAACTTGTGTACGGGAAACTGAGACAACCAAAGTTTTGTCCTTTCCTGATGACTTTGGACAGCGCTTCCTTGAAAAACTCATGTTCAGTAAATTAATAGGTGCAAAGATATTTTTAAGATAAGGGGTGACGCCGGATGTCAACGTGGTTTTGAAAGGTTTATAGTATTACATTCAAAATACTACACTCGATTCTCAGGCGCACCATGTAAAGAGCCTTTACCAGTGTCAGTGGTGCAATTAATTATCGACCATGGAACCGGCAGGTAGTAATAGCAACATGGAAAATGGGAAGGCCCCGAAAACGGGTTACACAAATGGGAAGGCCGCATAAAAATCACTTACTGACAGCAAAATTAATGTGCAAATTGCATGACTTTTGCTACACTAAAATTAAAAACCCAGCAGTTGGCGCATGGGAAGCAAAAGAAAATGTCATCACTTGGAGATTTTTAAGGAAAAAGAGGTTTTTAAAATGGAAAGGCTAAGAAGTTTCAGCACTTGGAACAGCGTGCATTCAAGCACAATTCCTACATTCTCATACATGCATTGCCTTTGCTGAAATGTACTCAGTTCCCTGCAAGATGTATCATGTAGATTCAAGCGCAATCTACACACCTGTTAAACAATTTTAGAGACTCCGAAAATTCAAATACATTAATAAGTGTTGTTTTAAAAAAAAAAGAGAATATCTGATTGAAATGGCTTTTTGGTGTCTGAACAAAGCCTCATTTCAGCCAGCGTCATTAAACAACCAAAATAGTGCTGAGTTCAAGGGCAGCATTGACAGAATTCAAGGGATGGAGGAAAAAGCTAAAAATGGAGATGTTGCATGTGTGAGGAATTTGCAATTTGATTGTTGATTCTTACGTAAAAGTTCGCGAGAAACATAATGGTGCCACTTGTTTTCTCTGAAATCAACTCCCAAGCTCAAAAAAAACTCTCAAAGTGAGGCCAAAATGGAGGGGATATCCCACGCTATCCTGAGAGTCCACGTCTACATCAAGACAAACTCTCCATGCAAAGATACGGAGCAAATACATTGACAGGGCTGCCACTTTGTTTGGGGACTCTGAAACTGAAAACACGGCGTCACTGCTAATGCATTTTGCTCCCTTTCTTTGCATGGAGAGTTTGTCTTGATGTAGAGGTGGACTCTCAGGATAGCGTGGGATATCCCCTCCATTTTAGCCTCAACTTGAGAACTTTTTTTGAGCTTGGGAGTTGATTTCAGAGGAAACCAGTGGCACCATCGTGTTTCTCGCTAACTTTTACATAAGATTCAATAGTCAAATTGTAAATTCCTTACACATGCAACATCTCCATTCAAGGAATGAAGGAAAAAGCTAAAAGTTATTGAGTTGGTAACAGTTTGTTTGATTGAGAGCATGATTTTTACTAGTTAGAAAATCTGTAGGACTTACCGATTCTTCCGAACTTGAGGAGTTATTATCCCACATGAATGGATGAATTGGATTATGATCCAGGCTTTTGACGTCGTACTCGATGTCTGATTCAGACCAATCTGAATCTGTATCACAGACTATCACTGTAATAATTAAAATGAAAAAAAAAACCAGTGTTATTTCTTCAAATGAAGTTGCTCAAAGAAAATAAAGATCTACCTCACAAACTACTTTAACTGGGGTTGTTTTGTTGAAATTTTTTTGGCAGGAAACGCATTGAGAAAAAAAAGGAGGTGGTTGCATTTCCGGCATCTAGGAGTTTTTTTGATGATGTAGGTCGGTACCGGGACTTTTATCATCGATTTTCTTGGAAATTGAGTAGTTTATGGAAAAATTCATTCTACAAAAAGTGTTTGAAATTATATCATGAGTTGATTTAAGCAAAAAAATCGGACATTACGGTCCATTCTTTATACTCCGAATTCCGGATTTTGCTGATCAGGTTGTACTGACCTACGTCACAGGGTACACAATCCTCAAGATGCAAACACCTCCTTTTTTTTCTCTATGAGGGAAACGGTTGTAACCATCTGTAGCAGGGAATCTCCCTTCTTTTGCTCTAAGGGTAAGGCCACCCTTCTTCTCTTCACCCACAGTGATTTGCTTCTGATATATTGATGTATTCTTTGCCCAACTACTTTTATTTGCAACATCATAGTGTTGTGTGGTGCTGGAGTGCAGCTCTGATCAAGAGTAAGGATGGGACACCTCATCTAAATCAACATTTTTCTTATATGCCAAAGAGCGAAACTCAAAGTCTAAAAAAAAAAAAAAAAATGGGGAAAAGTGTGCCACTGCATTTAATCTTTTGAGCCCAGTTTTAACACATACTCTATGGGCACGGCACGTACATTTGTTGGTCTTAAAAAATTGAGCACTTGCCGAAAGGCAGTTTTTCTTGTCTTTCTCAAGACGAGAAATTAGGCACTTGGACCCTTTAGAAAAATATCAGTTCAATTGTTATACCTTGTAAAACTGAAGGAAGAGAAAGAGATTGCTTCATAGTTTATCTAGAGACTTTAAAGTAATACTTAAATTATAAGTTTAATTCAGTCTTTTTTTTGTTCCAGTCAAGGAAAAATCTTAGATTGAATAGGTGCTTAATTGAGTAATTCTAGAATGGTTTTCTGGAGTCGTGCAATTATTTCCCTTTCTCTCTCTCTTTGCTTTTTCATTTAAGTTCAGTGCAATGATATGGTAGTATTGTTAATAGAAATTTTTTCACCATTCTTCCTTCAGATAAAAAAAAGAGAAAAAAAAGAAGAAAAAAAAGAAGAAGAAAAAAACAACTTGTTGGCTATTTTAAAGCATGGCCAAAAATAGCACACAGAATCTTCAAACCCTGAGCAGGATTTATGTTTGTAGTGATGAGAAGAGAAACACTTGAATTTCATTCAAGTAAGCTGAGGAAAATTTTTCATAGAGAGTTAGCTCTCACTGCCTATTCCTTTTCTTTCTACATTTTTCTCATTAAAAGGCACAGAAACCTGATGAAATCATGACAAGAATATTGAAACTTACTGGTGGACTTGTCTTGAATAGTGTATATACTTTCAGACCCTGTGTCCTCCTTAGCTAATGCATCATCTTCTTCCTCCTTCTCAAGGGTGACGTAGTACTTGATGACACTCTCTGCAAAAAAAAAAAAAAAAAAAAAATCAAGAGATCAGTCAATAATAATGGCAATGAAAAAAAAGCGAACAGTAAGAAAAAAAATTCGTTTTACACAAGTGTATCTAACTTTTCCTGATTTTCTGAACTACAATTTAATTTTTCTCTTAGTTAAACCAAGAGAAGAGAAACTATTTACTTTTAATATGTAAATGACAGAGGTTATACATTACTGGTGTAAATAGAAAAACTCTAACTATCTCTATTTGTGCCATTGTAAAGTCTGCACCACATTTGACAGCTACGCAGACTAACTGATCATTATCCTTGTTAGGATCATTCTTTTGTGACAGGTGTTAACATTGTACATTTAAAATATTTGTTTTTTGCCTTCAACTCTTGAGATATCTAAAAGATAGATTATCAAGGTAATCAGTCTAAAAAGGAGATATTTGCATACCAAAGGATATTTATGAAAGTCATATCTTTCATGGAGATAAGTTCAGCCAAATGTTCTGATTTTTTTCTGAGTTTCTGAAATTTATTTACTTTTTTGCTTTTTACAGCCCCGCAAATCAGGCAGAGCCCAACAAAGATATCAAAATTACGCATAGCTTTTAAATTTTCAGCGATTCAGGTTGAGTGCAATCTGCTTCTGCCAAATTGATCTCCAGTTTTCTGGACTTTTTCTCACTAGAACCTATTGACTTAGAGTCAAACTGACTACCTGGTTGGCAAATATTATGCATATTTCTTTCAAATTTTACAGTACAGAAATTTAAAACTCTTATCCTCTTCAATAAAAAAAATGCAGCATGATTTATTTCAATGAGTACTTGTGCCCGGAGGGAGGGGGGGGGGGGAGAGGGATAAAATTCCACTCTGGATTTCTTAAGCATGAAATGACTTCGCAGCAGAGAAGCTTGGACAATTCCTCCCCCCTCTCCTCCTAGAAAATTTGCTGATAGCATTTAAAATTCTCACGACAAAAACCATGAGCTGAGATAGGTCATCAAGATGGGGTTGTGTTTTTCTTGTTTTACAATCAGCATATTTCATATTCCATATTTACATCACGATGAGCGGAAGGAAACCAACTGTCCTCTTTCAAATCAGAAACTACAAAATGACTCCTTTCTACAAAAATTAATTTGATGAAGAAATTTGAGTACTTTGGTCTTTTCTCATAAGCTCGGGCCATCTTAAAAATACTGGAATTTATAGGCTTGGGGCGAACAGATCTTAAGAAATTATTTCTCAGCTTTAAGAAATTTTCGATCTTAATAGAAAGTTATCATAGCATGCAATTTACTATGATTGATTCTTATTACAACTGCTAGTTCTAACATTCTTATTTCAGGGATGGTCTAACAAGAACAGTGTCTATTATGTTTACAATAACTTTGTTCTTCCATCCTCTAAAGCTGTGCATGAATTGAGATGTAGAATTCAAAATTCGTAAACACTAAAGCACTCCTGAAGTACCAAACACTAGTAGCCCAGGACACACTGGTAAGACTTACCATCTCCGGAGTCATCCTGAGACAGTTTCCTTTTTCTTTGGGTTGAAACTGAAAAAAAAAATAAATAAATAATCCAAAAGCACTGACAGAAATTAAATACACTTTCATGAGAAGGCTGGAGGTCCAAAAACCATAAGCCTTGGCTTCTCTAGCAAGTATTAGAAGCCAAGACTCATCAGTATTTGGACTTCTGCCATCCCCAAAATTTCACAAATTTCTTCAATTTGAGCATTCATAAATAAAAATATGATTTTATTTATGCATTCATTATCCTAAAATTGATGTCAGTGAAACGGTACGGACTAAGCAATCAAGTTTGAAAAATTACAATTTGACAGATCTTATTTCATCTCAACAGAAATAAGTAACTTTATACCAAAGTAGAGCATATTTTCTTTTGAAGTGATAATATTTTGTTAGAAGATCCATTCTGGAAAATTAATTCAAATTTTAATAGATGTTCATGGACCTGTCTTTACCTAAAATTTAAAATCTGAGATAAGCTGAAGCCAAAGATGAAATAAATGGATTTAAAATCCAAACTTCTTAATTATAACTGTTGCTGGGAATGTTTTTTCGACTAAAAAAGGCTCATAAAACCAACTTCAAGACCCTATTTTCTTCGTCACTCTCCTTTAATTAAACGGGGTGACAAGTACTTATGTACTTTGAAACGGATTAATTTAAGACTCTGATCATGATTATCTTCAGGAGTGAAAAAGTAGGAAAAAATCCACTAATTTGCGCTAGACACTCATCTTCAATTTTTTTTTCTACACATAAATAAAGTAGCACTCAACTTCAGAAAATGTTGAAGTTGGCTGTTTTTTACAAGCATTTAAGATTTAGCTAGGAGAGGGAGATGCAAGGGGAGATTGGCACCCTCTGTAAACCCAATGTCTTTAAGGGTGTAGAATTCAGTTCTGTTGGGCTAGGAAAGAACGCCGTATGAGCATTTTGCTGTTACCAAATTTCTCCAGATAAAACATTCATTTTTGCGGAGGGTTATCCATAATTTTCACTGAAATTTTCAGATGTAACAGATTAAATTGAGTAAGAACAAACTTGTCAGAAAAATATTCAGAATTCTCACAGTAAATTGGTTTTATATAGTGGGAAATAAGGCAAAGCTTGAAGGCTCATACGGCATTCTCCCTTTGTACCGCAGGATATCATCCTAACCGAATTTTTAAGTCCTCTCATACCCCTGAAAAATATGAGATGTGCCAGAGTTCCTTAGGCCTAATGCACCAAGGTGGTCCCATCTTGTACCCTCTAGACATAACATGGTATAAAATGCAACCTCTTTCTTGTAGGGCCCTGTCCAGATAACTTGTCCTATTTCCCTACATGCACAGTAAGTGAACGGAATTCCCTATCCTGCTCATAAAGCAAAAAAGGACAAGTTATCTGAAGTGGACTCCACCCGCTTTACATGTTACCAAATTCTATACTTGACTGACTTAACCTCTCATTGATAATCGCTACGTATTTTCCGACCAATGAGAAAATTTTACATACAGGGATGCACACCTGGTTTTCAAATTTTGGTATGAGCTTTCAGTGGGATACTTAAAATAAAACAAGCATTGAGTTAACAGCTGAGGTGTGGATTGCATTCTTTCAATATCTTCATTGAAATTCGTGCATTCCTACGATTTGGGCCACGGTGAAAACTTACGTCTCGGACAATTGCAATAATTAACTTTGAAAGACATTGACCTAGGCAAGACAGTGGACAGGGGAAGTTCCTGTCAGCAATTCTGGTAATGGTGCGAGACAACTAACAACATCTCTTCTGCATAACCAAGGAACCAATTCGATGAAAAAAAGTTCCTTTAATCCTCCCACAGCTGCAAGTTAAGTTGCCTGATTCTAACAGGGAAAAATTTGACAAGATGGTTGTTCCATCTAGTTTTCACAGAATAAACGAGCGAGGAAGACGACTTATTAACGTGAGATGCGGCAAGGGAGGAGGGTGTCAGGGTGAGGGACTCAGAATCAAAGGTTTTAAAGGGACTACAGGGACCCCCATGAGAGCGAAGCATTTGGAAAGGCTGCAAGTAGGCTGTTGGAACAGCAAGGTAGAAGGATTGGAGTTCTGAGAATGCACGAGAGTCAGAATGTAAAGAGATAGCGTGGTAAAAAGGCTGCAGTGCATGGCGACGTGGATAGTTCAATGGAAGTTGACAATGCCTTACCTGGCCATAAAGCACTTGACGTTGATGCCATGATCTTATGTGTTGACGAAAATATTCGCCTACGCCCTAACAAAACAAAACTAAGAGATTTCGGAAAATATTATAAGAATTTAAACTGCGCGAGACGCTGTTACTTACGAAGAACGCAACGCCAAATCGCGAAAAAGAAGAAGATTTAAACGCTTGCTGGGAATGGAGACCCCCGTGACGTCATAGATGTAAACAAAAAGCAACCTGTCGCTCCCCTCCATACCGTCCTGCCCTCTTATTGGTCTTTCCCGAAGGTCAGAAAAAAACCGCCAAAATGTGAACTATTGACTAATTCCTGGCGATTTTCTAGCTGATTTATCATCATCGGGGCACATTTTGGAAAGTTTGAAAAATTTCGCTCATTAGGTAAAACATTTTGGGGCAAGATGGGTGAAAATACTTTGCTCTCTGATCCCCCATGTTCACTAGAGATGAAAATCTCACATAATATGATATTCCAGGTGTATGTAATTTCCATGAAAACCCCATGCGGCAGAAATTTTTAAAAAATCATTAGAAAATTCAGGTTTACTACCCAAGTAGTCAGGAATGATAAAAAAGGATTGCAATCTAAGTAATGCAGTAAAATTGCAACGTTTCAACCATTAAATTGAGATACTTTTACACCATTAGAACGATGTAAAATTATCAATAAATTATGTCAATAAACAATCAATCGAATTGGAGTAAATACCTAGAGAGAGTTCCATGTCTCCCAGGATAGAAAAGGAAGTTTTCAATGCAGAGAAGAACTGCGCCTTGTCTCAATTTTATTTTCCGATGAGAGGAGCCCCTCTGATCGGTTGGACTACATTTGGCAATAAGGAATCATTACCTATTTCTGGCTCATTTTAGAAACAATACTTAATATACTATTGCTTTCCCCAAGCAGGAAGGTACTTTTATGAAAGAGCCTGCGAGCTAGAGGTTTCTTATCGCAAAATGTAGGTAGGTAATCCAGTTGGTAGGCAAAATACGCATCACTCCTATGCACAACCTGCTGGAAGTGATAAATGGGCTGAGAGCATTTAATGATGGTTTGTTGATACCTATGAAATTTCTGCAAATGAGTATGTAGTTAGGTAATTATAATTTTTAGGACAGTAGAATAGTGCAGGGTGTACACAATTCTACAAGGGAGTAAAAAGCCAGACAAAAAGACCAAAAATTAGAATTAGTGTGACAAAATGAAATCTGACGAGTTTCAATGCAAGAGGGAGAGTGCTCAGCTCAGGCAGATGCATTAAATTGATTGATTATTGATTTGATTTGATTAGATTAATGAAATATTTAGCTGCAGCAAAGCTGAAGTTTCACAGAGAGATCTGTACTAGTTTGGTTCCTTATTGAAGTTGGCAGCAGATCACACTCTGTTGGTGACCCCATGTTTAATAGTTGACATTTTCATCTACCCATGAAATACGAACCTAAAACCATCTATTTTTGACAATCAAATACTTAAAAATTATTTACAGAATGATCTGATTTTTTTAATGTCTCACGATTATACTTTAATAAGTGACAGCAAATTTACAATACAAAATTTGGATAGGTAAGTTTTTTGGCTAGAAAACATCATGATGTAAAGCTAGATTCATGGAAACAGTGGTGGGAAGCGAGCTACCTACTGAAGCAAGGTGGCAGATTTCAAAAGTGATTGATTATTACCGCTTTTTTGTTTTCTTCTGAAAAGTAAAAAAAAGTTATCACTTTCTAAATTTGGTGTCAGCAAATAATTGTTAGCCCCGAGCAGCAAAATTGTAAGTCGGACCCTATAGCTGCAAGTCGAATAGAAGTTGTTGAAATAACTGAATCCTGACATGCGAAAACCGCTAATGTCCATTTTTCTGGTCTTACGTTTTTTTGAGTTCATAATACTCTTAAAGAGTTGATACAACTGTAAAAGTGATGAAAAGACTCGTTTTGAGATTGAGGAAACCCAAAGACGAGTTTTAATGCCACTTTGAAGGTTGCAACTAACTCCGAAGAGTATTATGAACTCAAAAAAACTGAAGACTGGCAAAATGAACATTAGCAGTTTTCGCACGTCCCAATTCAATTGGAAAGGTGGTTTCTTTAAACGATTGAATTTTAGGCACTGATAAAGGCTGCATATTCACAAGGGTATTTCTTTGAAGGGTTGCTAGAAAAATAGAAACATTAAATTCCCTGACTTTTATTCCTGATCTGGTGAACCAATTTCCAAAAAGCTCCCTTCTAATTTTATAGATTGATTCATTGTAGGTATCAGGGTACATTATTTATTCTTGGCAGTCACAATTTCAGACTTAATGATTTACTTACTTACTAACGGCGCTACAGCCCTGAGACTTAATGATTAGAGATAGAAAATATGTGTTGGCTTAAGTGCAAAACCACATACCTCCATTTGCAACATTGCAGACTTTCTATCATACTTTATTTCTTCTTTGGAAAACCAGTCAATGTAGTTTCTGGAGAACTGCCTTGATTTTCCTTTTCTATAGGCAGAATATTCTACTTCAATGACAAGATTTATACCTTTAATCTTTGACTGGAAACGGGTATACTCGTAATTAGAAATTACAAACACAGTTTTATTATGTAACAGTTTTATCAGGTACAACAATAAATTTGGATCAGCTTCAAAAAATAAAGCATAGGTAGAATAATAAATTAATAAATAAACAAATGAACAATGACAAAATGACAGAAGAAGAGTTACGAAATAGGAGTAATATGCATACTAACTTGGAGTTACCTATTTAATATTTATAAAATTTTATCAATATCATTGATACGGTGATTACAGTTGTACAGTAGGTAAATAACCATACAGAAAAGAACTCATAGCTCTGAATAAATACAATAGCTGAAGCGATGAAAAAAAATTTAACCCTCATGGTTTAGGAATCTGTTCCCACGTTGATTATTGCCTAAAATAAAAATTACCTAACATCAAGTAAATAAGACAGAATAAAAAATCAAGCCTTTGAAGCATAGGTAAGACATGAAATGTATTCAAATGGCAATGTTTTGCCCGCACTTGCGGCAAATTCAATGATAGATAGCTTGAAAGTATGAATCTAGTGCTAATACACATAGATCCTTGAACCATTGTGTGCGGAGAGCTGATAGTAGATTTACACTTTCAATTTCATTATCGTTACACATTGGACACACAACTGAAACTGAAGGAATAGTTTTAGTTCAGAGAAGCTGAAGATTCCAGCGTATTGAAAGTGTACCTGTGTTGCAAATCAGATTAACTTTGTATATGCCAATTAATCATGGACCACTGGATAGAATAAGAAATTAAGCACTACAACAAATGTTCTCTGAACACAATTTTGTGCAGAGCACATTAAGCAGATCAAAAACTTGTGAAATTAACTCACAAGCGAGGAAGAAACAGAAAATTCTAACTTCACGCTCACAAAGAAACCATAATAAAGGTGGACCAAAATTAAGAAGTAGAATCAACCTGTATGTTAGGCAAATGTTTAGAGCTTGATTTTAAACACACTTCTTTTCTGCTCTGATGTGAGATACTTTCAATCTTATAAAAAAAATTGGGTGAACATGAAATTTTTTCCATTGTAAATTAGACCAAAATCAGTTTAGTGCTCAATTCGACTCGATTAAACTCAAGTTTTTTAGTGAGCAGGAAGTGTAAATTAACAAAAACAAGAATCATTATTTATCGTCGATTTGTTGATTGACAGAGCAAAACTTTAAAAAGAGAGGATAGATGAGTTTCTTGAGTTTTCATTTCATTTTCAGAGAGAGTGACATTTTTCTCATCAGAGAGAGGAAAATTAAAAAATCCAAATTATATTTGCTTTCTTTTCCATATTCCCCTTCAAATTAATAAGATTGAGTTTTTTCTTTTTCTCATAAAACTCTCCTATTGTCTTTAAATATTGCACAGCTATATCACAACTTTTCAGTTTAACTGGATAGTAAATGAGAATCAATTTGACAGACATTCGAAAGTAATTACAAGTTTCAATAAACAATTAATTGTGTGAGATGGAAAACGTTGATAGACCTCTTTTAGGGTCTGGTTTTGCTTTAATACATTAAGGGAACAGAAATAATAAAACTTAGAGAGGAATAAATGCAATAAAAAAGGAAAATCTCTGAGAACGGACTTATTAAATTCCCTAGATTTTTTGGTGATGAAACTTCTTGTTCACTCTGGCATTTCCTATGGGTAAAAACTTTTATACAGTGGACAATAATTAGTTTGAGAAATGATAGTTTCCTAGTCAACTCTGAGGTTAGCACCAGCTTAATGATACCTTCAGCATTAAATCTTTCTTTGTATCCTTATTACATGCGTCTCAAAGATAAAGGGTATTCACAGAAAATCACGACATTCCAAGTTGACCCAACTGCAAAAAGAGAAACACAGAAAAATTGAGATCAGTTTTTTTCATTGATAAGATTATACATAAATATTATTAACTACTTGAGCTTCCAGTAAATTGAAGTGGACTGAGAGAAAGTATGTACTTGCATGGAAAAATTCAGATTAACGAAACATCCCGCTAATTTTGAATTTAGTACTTTCATCAGATAATTTAAAATTTCAAAGGACCATATTTAAGTTTCAGCATCAGTGATCTGTAAGTTTATACATGGATAAAAATAGAAACAAACATTTAGAATTGAATATTCACACTATTTAATGCAATTAAACTTAACAGGGTTTTAATAATTGCTCATTGTAGTTTGACAATCGAAAGACGCATAACAGGCAATGAGGAAGGATTTCTGTTCATCCTTCTGCACTATAAATTTTAGTCTGTTAAACATTTTAAAGAAGATAAGTTCTGTTCCAAATTTTGAAAGTTTCCTATAAAATCAGCGCATCATGCATTTTCTGATTTCCTCTCTTACAAGCTTGACTCATGCTGCTTGAAAGAGACCCCTCTTTAATCCCTACTTGAGTGTTGCCTAATATGAGTAGATGTGACTGTATTGAAGAAGGTGAAAAAAAGCCAAAATATTAACAATTGAGACATATGTGTTGGTGATAGTCCGTGCAGATGAATAAAGAATACTCAAAAAAAGAAGAACAAAAAATGTTGAGCTAATCCCAGCAGCCTGATTGTAGAAATTTCGGTCCGCACAACAAGAATCGAAAATCGATACATAACACGGCGCAGACAGGCTGTGTCTTGTCGTATCTTGCCAACATAGCCAGTTAATGTTTAAACAATTAGGCTGCAGGTCATAATGATTAAACGACATAGTTCTGAGGAAATGGTACTTAAGGCTTAAAATAGTCATTTTCAGAGCTACAAATTGTTGATTGGTGAGAAGATCAGTGGTATTTCATCACTTAGCAGAAATCATGGGTGGCAGTAGCCATCTCCGAACAAAGTCTAAACACAGCATTCAGCACACCAATAGGATCCTACTAGGTTCTGGCTAAAAAAAGGGACAGATAAAGATATTCTTTAAATGACCATCTAACACTCAGTGGGTCTTAAGGCTGGATATTTGAAAAATTATTTGAAATCCACTTTCTTCAATTTCAATAAAATAAAATATTTGGCTACATGTCAACCACAAAACTTACCAGAGTATATCGTTGTTCCTCTTTCTGTAATACTCTACTCGTTTGCTCCGAGTCAAACTTGACTAAAGCAGCCAGAACACGTGCGAGAACCTGAAAACAGGAAAATATACACCTGTATTCACGACAGTTGAAAAATTACTGTCTCCAAAACTAATCCCCGTTTCATGGGTAAACCCTTATTTTACAGGAATTTCTGATTCTAAAACTTATTTTAATACATGATTTAAAGTACAAAAATTTCATGATCATGATGAATACTGATGTAAATTTCTCAAATCCTAAAAAGTTCAGTGAGACTCATATTCTTTGTTTAAAAGAGAAAAAGGGTAGATTTGGAAGCGTTTTAAAATGTCACTGACATACCTGATAGGATTAGAGTCACAAAGCTCTGGATCAGAGACCAATTTTCTTTTGAAGCACAAAATAAAAAAAAACAGCTCAGTTTCCTTTACATACATGAAACATCTTTGGGTCCCAAGTAAGAAAGTCCGTCTCAGGTAAAAGAGCGAATAAGACTTTTTAAACATAGCTAGGCTGTTAAACAATGATTCATACTAAATGCATAAAATCTTGCGATCACATTTAAAGGTTTCATACATTAGAAAAAAAGAGATGCTAGCAACAAAAAACAAATACAGTTCCGCCATCTTGAAGGCATTTTTCTCACACACATGTTTTAGTTACCAGTCTCACATCAAAGAACTCCTCAATTTTTTAGTGGAGCCTATAAGTGTACTCAAATTAGTGATTTTCATCGGTACTTACCACGGGTTCTTTACCCATCATATATTCATACAGTATGTTCCTCAAGTATTCCATTTCGGTGCAATCTTCGAGGTCTTGCTCCATACACTCTTTTGGTTGTCTAAAGGAATTTTTCTTGGAGAGGAGTTGTTGCAATTCTTGCACCTCGTGCCTTTAATTTAAAAAAACCAAATTACAGCGAAAACTTTAGTTGCAAAATAAATAATAAAATCAATGGATAGGGCAACTAAAAAATCGACCAAAATTTGAAGGATCAAAAAATTTCAGAGAGAAAACATGAATTGACAAGGTGCAAATTGAAGCATTATAATCTATGATTTCTCATTTAAATTTTACGTATAATATGATTCGTACAACAAAAATTACTGAAATAACTCCTAATTGAGATATTAATGTTTTTTCAAGCATTAATTGTGTTTTTTATACAATAATTTTGTTTTTTATGCATTTTAAACTTCTCGCTCATATAAAACAATGATCCACTTGAGTTAAGGCTCACATTATCAACATTACTGTCCCTGGAGAATTGCCGGTTTTTCCTTGGGCTTTGACGAAAACCCCGTTGAATAAATTTCCTGCATCTCTGACTAATCTCAGCCTTGCTTTTACATTATCATTTGCATACTCGCCATCATTCCTTCTCATACCATGAAGTCAGACCACTTGAAAGTACTGCTTAGCATGAAATAAACATTATTTTAATTGGGAAAATATTCTGAAGGAGGTTGCATTAGAAAAAGCCAGAATGTTAGAACCTATATCAGTGAGAGCTGTGCTTAAGAGTCTTGATGAGGTGTTCATACATGACTTTTGAATCCCAAAAAAAAGACAAAAGAGCAAAATTTGTAGATTTCGTATGTCTCAATCATTTTAAGGTTTTTCTCACTTGTAAAAATAAAGAAGCAAGGACGATGAACAAATAAAAAATCTTACTTGCGGAGACTCCTTTCATCATTTAATTCTTTTTTCAGAGCTTTCAGTTGAATGTTCAAGGACTCGACGGTTTCGGAATCAGCTCCTGCTGAGTTGGCTAATTTTTCTAATTCCTAAAATCAAACATAGAGAGAAAGCATTATTACAAAGGGAGTCAATAAGAAATTTAAAACTTTTTTCCCAAAAATTTCTTAACTAATACCCATTACTTTTTTTTTTTTCCATGAGAGTTTAGTTTGACAGCACTTAATGTAGGGCCATTCAGGATTAAGTCCAAACATTCTAAAAAATGAGTCTTTGGAAATGTATAATTGTTCCAAAACCCTTTAATCTCCACATAGCCACAGCCCTCCAATATTAAGTAAATCATTTTTTTTCATTCCCACCGGAACAAAATTTGTGGATCAAATTACATAAGGAACAGTAAGCAAAGGTAATTTTGAGAGTTCAAAATCATTTTCAATCTCAATAATGAGGGAAGCTCATTTTATGAGTGATTTTGGAGGTATTATTTTACAGAAGTCTACTCGGACAGTTTGAAGACTCTGTTGACTCCGCATAAAATGAGATTAGAACACATGCTGCCCTGTTGTTGGTAAAATGTCATTCTTGTATCATCATTTATTTATCTCAGTAGACACCAAGTTTTTAAACCTGCTCTACCTCTCTATCTAGCTTTCGTCAAAATGAGTCAGGTTTTCAGCTTTGATCTTTTAAAACATTTTCCTGGTTTATTATCGTTGATAATTTCAAGGAAACTGCATAAAATATCTTTTGTTTGTTTTAGATTTTAAGTTTTTATTTTTTCAGCCTCGTCTTCAGATTGTTTCCCTTTCTTTTTAATGTTCATTTGTTATGTTGTAAGGCTGCTATAGTGCATTTCGATGTGTTTACTGCAAGAGGTGCGTAGTTTGGTTGATGCTCTGAATACTTTCTGTTTTATGGCTCACAATGAATTACCTGCTTCTGATAAACTGTATTGGCTGCAGGAATGTTTTCACAATCAATCTGGAAAAGGTGAAATTAAAATTTATAAAATAATTCAAAGAAAAATGCAGGTAAATTATAACAAATAAAAAAAATTTTAAAAACAAACTGATAATGAAAGAAACACAGAATAAATAAATTAGTCTCAAAACACAAAAATATTGCATTAAATTTTTAGAAATTTGGTAAAAAGCAGTCATATTAACTGCAAAATTATGAAATGATACAACTGAGGAAAAATGTAGGAGCTCAAGCAAGCTATTAATCATGAGAAAAAACAAACCAAAAAAATTGAAAGTAAGTAGTGAAAAGAAAAAATGGGCGAAAAACAGACTGCGAGAATCATTATTGTAAGTTTCATAGGTAGTCATTATTGTAATAATTATTAATATTGAATTATTATCCTATTGTTGGATACCTAGAACTTTCTTTGATGGTAGAAACAATGAAATAATGATGAGGTACAAAGATTGTGTCCAAATCATGCAGATATTTCAACACTCTCTGTTGAAATTCTTGAGTTGAAGACTTTCGATATCTCATTACTTAGTCGAGGTCCATTTTCTGACTCTCGACTCACTGCTCAAATTACAAGTGAATTTTAAAATTTATAATAAAGGCTCAGGTCATTTAAAAATGTATTCAGTAAACATATAAAAAAGGGGGGAAAAAGCAAAGGAAAAGAAACAAAACATGGAAATACAGTTTCAAATGAAGAAGAGAGAAAATAAATCTAATGATGGTTTTTAAAATATAAATGAAAAGAGATCCTGAGTCCTGAGTTGGTAAAAAATTAAAAGATTCATTGGAAATAATTAAAATTGAAGCAAACCTTTCGTTCCTGGTGCCATTCTCTAGTTAATGCCATAACTTCATCACAGTGCTTCTGTTCAAGCTCAGCAATTTTCTTATCGAGGAAATTCTTCCATTTCTTAATAGTGGCATTCATTTCAACAAGATGTGCTTGTTTTAGTTCTTCAATTTTCGAGGTAGCTTCCTGAAATTATAATAACAAATGTTTTAATAACAATTCAAATTAGGTTAATACCTTCTGAGAAAGTTTATTATAATTACTTGTTAGTCCCTAATCCCTTATCTTATCATAATAAAGGAAGCGAAAGAAAGTAATTTTGTGGCAGATTGTTTTGGTCATGAATAAAATATGTACAACTCATTTCTGGAAGTTTTAATTTTTTGAGTGTCAATTTAATGAAATAACTAATGCGGAAAAAGTGTCTGCTCTTGGATGACTGGCTATACTATTACGTACTTCATTTTTGCACAGAAGCCAAGGGACAGTTCTTATTGCAAGAAAGTGAAACTTTATTTTTAACACACAATTTGTAAACAGTACCAATGTACTGATTATGTGCTTACTAAGAGATACGAGGCGCCTACCAGACAAGGAAGTGGTTTGGTTGATGATATGACAAAATAGCTCAATAAAGCCTGCACCAGCTTAGATTCTGATTAATAATTTAAGTATAGTAGAGGAATTTCTTACCAAAATATTTGGTCTCTTTCATTGAAATAAAGTTGGAACAGAAATTTCAAAACATACATATGTAGTATGTAATTGACTACTGTCTCAAAATTTCACTGTCGATATGTAATTGAATATTTCAAGACATTTGAAAGCATGAAAATGAGGATTGAAAATGAGTCAAACAATAATGGAACAAATGAACAGCATGGGTCAGAAAGGAAACAAATGAATGGAAATACTCATAAAGGCATCTATCTACATAGGGAAACCAATAGCAGATATGTTGTTTTTTTAAGTAAGCTAACAAAGACGGTTCATTATGGATGAGCAATGTATTAACAACAAAATAACATATGCTTACTTTCTCTGTCTGTTGCAACTGCAAACGAAATTCATCCAGCTGTTCATTCTGAAGTTCTTCTGATTCTTTGGCATCTTTGATGATTTCTCGAACCTCCTTGTTCAATCGCCTTTCTTGTTCCAACTCTTGCTCTGTAACAGTGTATTAAACACATAACATATTGCTTGTGGCTCAGAATTTCCTAAAGAGTATGAGGAAAATAGAAAATAGTGTTTGAAATTGGTAGGTAATACCAAGTTTTCCTTTGTATTATCTTGAATAATCTTATTACTTTTGAATAAAGAACTTGAAATTCTGTAGTAGCCATTATGTAGTAGTCATCATCTTCTAAAATAAAACATTTTCCACCCAAATAAAATTAGAAACAGCAAAATACTTATCAATTTAAAAAGGGTGTAAAAAGTAAGATATAGTATGAGTTGCTGAAATAAATACGAAGATCTGATGACTCCAAAAAATAAATTGATGACTGATTTTGACTGCCCACAAGACAAAACTACCTGATTAATAGGTGCTTGTAAAGTTTTCCACTTTTTACAGGAGTGAAAAGACAGCTTTTTATTGAAGAAACGTTTCATTCCTGTTTCAGACGAAAAACAGTTAGAGGTGTACATACTTAGAAAAAACCCAAGAGAATATCGAGGTCATTATTTACTTCACCGACGACAGGATAAGCCTTTTTAAAACAAAAGAGGAGGAATGTAGAAACCAAGGTGGGAGCTTTTTCTTGTTTCTGAGAATGAAAACTTTCCTAGGGTTGTTCAGCAAAATTCCTCACTGACATCTACTTTTTTGGGAAACTTAGAGAAACACACACGCATTTCCACTTATTTAACGTTTCCACTCACAATTTAAAGAGCTACTTGGGACAGTTCCTATAAACATTTACTGACAAGTCCCTTGACGTGAGTCTTCATTTGAACACTTGATGCTAAAAAAAACAGTAATTTCTAGCACTTGTTAGTGTCCTTGTAGTCAATGTTCAGGTTCCACCTCAAACTTTTAAGATCCATTTGGCCACCAGGCATGATTTTTATCAGCCTATTTTGAAAAAGCTATAGAGATTTTTGTTTGTGCAGCAAGACATTTTGTAACAAGAAAGGACTGCACCGACTTTTAAGTGTCTTGTTAGGATAATGCAACCTAATTTCCAATACTAAAACCTGATTTTTAGATGCATTATGCGCAGGATATCCAGTGAAGTTCAGACTAAATTTAAAATGATTGAAATCATCCTTGTCGGGTAGTGAAGCTATCTTAATTTTATATTTATAAACTTAAAATCTCTTTTCCTGAAACCCAGGACAATATGACTAAACAGTTATAGGTATCTGAATGACAAAGACAAAGTTTGTGAATAATTACCATGGTATTTAGCCTCCAAAATTTCGTACTCTTTGTATTTTTCTGCCAAAAGAGATGCATAGCGTTTTTCAATTTCATGAATTTCTTGTTGGTGACGTAATTCTAGATTTTCAATTTCTACTAATGAGAGATCTGATGTAGCGTCTTCAACTTCTCTTGATTTTTCCAGCAAATGGCGGGTTGATGCATTATTCAGCTGTTTGCACTCACTTCTGATGGCTTCCGATTCCACTGACATGCTCCCTACATGAAAATCTTTTACCTCACTATTTTTGAAATTCAACTGTTCTTTTAATTCAGCAACTTCCGATTTCAATTTTTCAATTTCTAATTCTTTTTGACTCCACTCTGCGGAATGCTCTTCTCCTATATTACTTAGCTCTTGGTTACCCTGATCAGATTTTAAAGCATCTATTATTTTGTTTTTGCTAACTAATTCCGCCTGCAATACTTTAATTCGCTCTGAGTAATCATTTGTAATCGTTTCTGAAATTTGGACTCTGGAGATCAACTCTGAAATTCTCTTTTGTTGAGCTTCTATTTCTGAATTTTTGGAGTTGACAGCCTGTTTGATGTCTTTGATTTTCTCACAAAGCTCAAACTGAATGGATTTCAATTCACTTTCACGATGTTCAAACTCTCTTGCTATGATATCAAAGGATCTTTTCTTCTCCTCTACAAACTTTAATGTGTAATTCTGGCAATCAGTTAGCAAGTTTAAACAATCCTCTTTAGTTTTGTTAAATGTTTTTGCAAACTCAGCTCTCAGAGAGAGAACATCATCTTTCAATATAGCCAGGGCTTTCTTCGTTTCTTTAGCAGTTAGCTGCCATTTTTCCTTGCTCTCCTTACAAACTTCCAGCTCTAATCTAAGGTTGTTTAAGGCTGCTTCATTGTGGGAGGCACTTTGGTTTGATTCCACTAAATTTGAGATAAGCTCTGAAATTGGCTTTTGGTTTTGCAAATGGTTTGTCTCCAGTATGTTTTTTATTTTCAAAAATTCACTATGTTCGTTTTTGTATCGTATCTTTGCTTGTCTTTTAAGCAATTTTCTAATTCTTTTTTAGCATTTTCTGCTTCTTGCAGCTTTGTTTCATAATCTTGCAGTTTAACATGAAGTTCATTTAATGTAAGGTCATATTTTTGAAGTTCTGCAGCAGCACTTTCATTTTTATTTTTTAAATCTTTAATTTCAGCCCGAAGTAATTCTACTTGTGATTCATCATGACTATTTTGTAACTGCTGCTTCAATGATGCAATTGATTTTTCTAGATTCGTGACTAAATTTCTATGACCTGCAATCTCATCATCTTTTGAGGACAATAAACCTTCCAATGTTTTCAGGTTTGAAAGGAGTTCATTGTTTGACCCTTTTAACGACGTCATTTCGTTTTCAAAGTTCTTTTCTGCCTTTGACAAGGAACTCTGCAACTCAGTGAGAGAAGTGTCTCTTTCCTCAACTGTTTTACTTAACTGGTCAATTTCTTGTTTGAGGCTTGAATTCTTATCTCGTATATTTTCCAGTTCTTCCGATTTTGCATTTAAGTCACAGACTATTTGCGCACATTTGGAAGTTTCCTCCTCGAATTTCGATGTAAGAGAGACAAAATCCTTTTCCAATTGGTCAGCTTTCAGGTGGTTTGACTTGTATTTTGTGAGCTCATTCTTCAACTCACTAATTTCACTTCTAAGGCTTCCATTTTCTTGGGTTTTCAAACCCAGTTCTTCCTTCAAATTCGTTAAACTTTGCCGGTAATCGGATATTGTAGCGCTGTAGTTGGTTACTTCTCCTTCTTTGTCTTTTATTTGTACTCGTAAGTCTTCAAGACTGCAGTTCAAATTAGCTATTTCCGACAAATATCCTTCAATTTGTTTTTCGTACTGAGTTTTCATTTGCATCCACTCTTCTCGCTTGGATCGGAAATCACTTTCCATTTGATTGACCTTCTCGATGGATAAATTTAACTTTGCTGAATTGCTGAGGGAATGCTCATTGATATGCCTTAATTTGGTTTCTTTCTCATTTAATTCTCCTTTGAGAAGTTCAATTATATTTTTCAGTTCACATACGGACTTTTTATCTTCTGGAGGAGGTGAAAGAAGGAGTTCGTCTTCAAGAGGCACCAACAATTCTTCGCCATCTTCTGGCTTTTTGACATCATTTCCTGAGTTACTTGGAATATTCAATGTACCATCCATCAAATTAGCAATTTCTGTGGTGTTCAGAGATAAATCTTTACAAGATTTTTCCTTTGACAAGTCTTCAGGTTCTTGGGGCTTAAATTCAACTTTCCTTGATTGCAACAATTCGTTCTCTCCCTGTAATTTTTTCATCAATCGGTCCTTCTCATCCAGCAATCGCATAAAATGACTTTCTGACGCATTTAGTTTTGCAGACCATTTTCTCTCTAATTCTTTCTCAGCTTTGGCCAATTTTACTGCTATGTCCTCACTTGATTGCATACTCGCCTCCAAATTGGCAACTGGAACACAGATTACGGAAATTACTTCGGATCTTCTACAAGTAAATTTGAATTTTGTAATTTAAAATTCATAAAAGTATAAAAATTTTCAGAAGAATCTGGTTATATACACATGCTTTCTTAAGAACATGGTAAAAATAGAATTTACAGACTTTCCATGCAGCTGATGTAAAAAATCATGTCTGTGATTGCTTAAAAGAGGAATGAATAAAAAAAAATTCGCTAGGTCTAGGAAAAACGCCTCTGAAATTGCTCTATTTAAATAATACATGGGTTATTCAAAAGTCACGCACCACTGGCCATAAATTTAATTCTAATTAAGATATTGACTTGCAGTTTGCGACGTTTTTCCTTATATCAAGGGGAAAACTTTTACAGGTACTTTCCAGTTTTTGACCCCCTCAGGGGGAGGGGGGCAACTAAAAATTTTAAATGGCCACCCCCCCTCATGGCCAGTGGTGCGTGACTTTTGAATAACCTTGTAAACTGACAGATGATTGGAGCAAATGATTGAAAATTCAGAAAGGTGATCAAAATTCTAAAGAAATGGCAAAGTATCTTATTAATGCCTTTAATTTTTACAACAAGACCCACAGCATGTCACATATCTCGTGTCAACAATCCGCAATCACACATCTCGTTTGTGGTGTCTGAAAATCTCTGCCTCTATGTTATTTTTTGAGAGGGGAACAAATTGGCATCATTCCTTGAAGTTTATGCAGAATTTTCTTCAAATAAAGAAGAAAAATCGTGACAGTTTTAAAGAATTGCTGTTGAGTAGTTTTCCGTTTAAAAAATAAAGTATGACAGGAAGTGTGCGATGTTGCAAACTGAGTTATGTGATTGCTGACTTACATTGTCGATGTATCATATTTTCTACATTCCTGCTTCTCTGGTAATATATACATATGTATTAAGTTTACATTAGATTTGATCATCGAATGGTTGAATTTGCCTCTCACCTCCTTGAAAAGAGGGGAAAAGGAGGGATGGGTCCATGCTGTGTGGCATGTATAAAATATATTCAAAATCTTACCTTTGTCACTCAAACGAGCTTTTTCTTGAAGAGCTTTTGCCAGAGTTTCTTTCAAGTTCTTCACTTGGGCTTCTTTACTTTCTAATTCCAAGTATATAGATTGCTTGGTCTCAGCCGCTGAGATGGCAGCTTCCTCTTCACTTTTCTGTAGGGTTTCAACTAATTTTTGTAGCGAGACAACTTTATCTTTCACAGTGGCCAACTCCTTCACTTCAGACTTTGAAAACAAAAGGGAAAAAGAGGTTTTTTAAAAGAAGGCAGAAGTTGTTGGAACCATTAAAGATGCAGGTTTTTCCCGACCGTTATGACCTAAATGCCTTGATTTTTTTTTTACCAAACCAAGGATGGGTCAACTTCTATTATTTATTAACAAATTTACCTCAAACTCCTTGATATTTCTTTCAATGATATTCATGGCTAATCTTGCAAACTGCTTAACTCAGTTTGTGACTTTACCAACTATCCAACCATCTCTATTTCATACTCAGAAATATAGTCATCGTAATTTTTTTGAAATTTCCATGACTTGTATACTTACTTTCAATTTCAATAATATTCTGTTGACAGAACAAGCAATACCGTATCATTACAAGAAAAATAAAAGAGGTACAGAAATTTTGTAGCACTGGAGTCCAGATTAGTGATTTCTCATAATGACCATCGATGTTTTTTCCTAAAAGTTGTTAGGCTGGCTGTACAAATTTCATGAGAGGAAAAGTCTTGGTGTATTTCATGTCATGTTTCTATATGCCTCGGTTTTCTTTTAGATTTTCCAAAAACATTTTTTTCTTGACTTTTCATCTAATTTTCATGATTATATTCTGAATAATAAAATTAAGAATGAGAGAAGATCATTTAAGGAAAATCCTGGCAAATTAAATGATCTTAACCATTCTAAAGTATTTTTTTAGAATAGTATGAAGCACGTTCTGTTACAGATACATATCCCGATTTTTCAACCCTATTTCTCAAAAATGGATCAGTTGTGTTGGTCACAGAACCATATCATGATGCTTTATTCTTGTAGAAAAGTTAAAAATGATAAGATCTGTCCAAACAGCAACGTTCTAGGTTGAATATTAACCGAGATATCGCGCCTTGAAAAACCGATTTATGATGTTGTCAATCGAGGTTGTGCATAACATGCACGTCGGATGGCATCAAAAACCCGAATTTACAAAGACAAAAACTCGGTTAATATTCAATGTAGGAAGTTGCTGTTAGGACAGTTCTTCTTATTTTTAGCTAATCTACAAGAATCAAGCATCAAAACACCATTCTGTTGCCAGCGCAACTGGCCCATCACATTCTAAAAAATTTGCATTCAAGCACCATGGCTAATCATCCAAAACAGCGACAAGGGCTAATGATTAGGATTCTAACCTCATTTCCCTCAAGAAAAAAACGCTCTCACAGATGAGTGAAAATAAAGGGTTTAGAACAACTGGAAAGACAAAGATTCAAATGGGCATAAAGATGAAGTAAACAAAACGAAAAGACTCACTTTTAATTCGGTGTTTTCTTTGTTTAAATCCTTGATAGTGTTTATCTTTTCGATGATCACTCCTTTGGATTTTTGAAGGAGCTCTTCTAGATTCTTGATCTTTTCTACAAAATCATAAGTGGAAACAAGTGGTTAGTTAGTTTTGTTGATGTACAATTAACTATTTCTTTACTTATTCATTTGCAAGTGCATGCTAAAAAGCGCAAAAAGGCGGGTAAAATGAGTAAAATTATAAAATGGCAATGTGACTCAGAGGGTAAAATTCTAAATGAGAAAAAAATGGAAACTAGAAAGATTAGCTAGGTGGAATATTCTGCCAAACAATTTAGCAGCATTGGAAGATTTGGGGCATAATGGGGGAAAGAAATTCCATTAGAATATACAAACCTTTTAGTGCTGCATCTCCACTAGATGAAACAGGAGGGAATGTAGCAACAGGAGAGGTAGGTAAATTTTCTGAGCTTCCGTTTGTTTTACTTAGGCTTTCTGTTTCTATTCCACTTTCGCTGCTGTCTCTTAGGTAGCCAATCTGGAAAAATTTCAGTGCATAGTTATGATTTTCGTTTACAGAAATTTAAGCAAAAAAACTGACATTTTCCTCAGTTTTTCAAGACTTTATTTGAACCTTTGGCTCAATTTTGCCAGGTCAGTCATGACATTGGTTAGTCCAAATTATCTCACTAACAACTGAATTTACTTCATTGATAACGAGGTTCACTTTATGCTACATGTTTTATGTAATGGTCCATTGTGGCTTCTCGTGCTATCCGAAATCCCTTAGAAAAAGATGGGTAAATTTTTAGTTTCTAAAGAAGAAGTAAAGTACTTTATTTTCAATTGATTTTCCTGGATCTTACTTTCAAAGTCTTGTGCACTTCCTGGAAAATCTGCTCTAGTGCAAATTTTTAGATATTTTTGTGGAACCTTCGTCGAACCTTCAAGGCAAATATTCAGAATTTTTCCTGGCCTATTACGGAAATACCTTCCTTTCCTTGGGGTTTTAGAATTTTACAGACTCATACGTGCACTCATCTGGTTAGATAAGAAAGTTAAAGAAATGTTTTACTTGTTTGCTACTTTGCAGGTTAATTGGTTAAAGCTTGGTAAACCACACAGTTTTAGGGTCGAGTTTGGTGAGTTTCACAGTTCTCAGGTTTTAGACTTACTTTGGTATTTAATGTGTTGATTATGTGATCCCTTTCCTCAATGTCATTACGTAGAGATTCTTCCAAATGTGCTTTGGCTTTTTGTTCCAACTGACACTGCTCTTTCAGGTCCGCAATTCTTCTCAGAGCCTTGTCTTGCGTCTCACTAAGAATTGACTGAAAATGTAACATAAGGTAAAAAGGATACTAAAACTTCAAATTAATGAGAAACTAAGATTTAAAATCTGGTTTTATCACTTGACTTGTGTGCATTTTAACATGACCTCCTGAACTGTTATGTGAATAATGTTTCCTCATGTATTTATTAATTTGGTTTGTAGTTTTAAAGTCGATGATGATAAGAAAAAAAATTCCAATAAAATAAGGCCCAAATGCTGTAAGGAACATGATGGAATATTGCTGGGTCCACACAACACTGAGGGGAAAACATAGTCAAAATAAACCACGAATAAAATGAAGTTCAGTTGAACATTGAACATAAAATAATCTTTTTTTTTATTTTCCTCATTATGCCTTCAGAAATGTTCAACATAGATGACATATGATGCCAAGATTGTGCCGTGATAAAGCCATGTCTAGCAACATATCCATGATGGTAATTTAATCCTGTCTAGGATTTTTTAGAGGGGCATGCTGTGTTCTGATTGAGCATGGCTGACTAAGAGGCTTTAAAAAGAATGAGACCGGAATCAGTCTTTCACTAAGACCCCAGCAAAGTATCTTTAATGTAACTGCTACGGCTGAACTCCCCCTCCCCTTTTGTATTGCACTGAAATTCACTAGAGTTCACTACAACAAGGTGGAGAAATGGTGCTGGGTCCACACTATATCACAGGGAAATCAAAGCCAAGAAATTCGAAAAAATTTTGGAACTTCTTGGCTTCGATTTCCCTGCAAAATGGTGTGGACCCAGCACCATCTCTCCACCTTGTTACATACGGTATTCAGGCCACTTCTTAGTGTTTTTTTCTCGTTCACTACAACTCTAATTCTAATTTTTAGTTTCTTCTAACTTGGATTTTCTCTCAAAATAGTGTGGACCAAGCACTATTCTACCATTCTATTAATGATAAGAATACTCTTTTTTCCCCACGTTTTTTATTTGTAATTTTTTCAACTATCAAATTTTTTTCAACCTTGCAAACATTTTCATTAATGAAGGTTAAATTGAATGTTTGCAAGATACACATTAATGCATGGCATGTTACGCTATTTTTATACCCTGAACAATGGCATAGCATACTTTTCGATAAATCAATCAATCTGCCTTTTAAACCTGTGGAAAAAGATTGATTATCAAGATGATCATTGCGAACACCTTGATAATGTATTCTTTACCATAGTTTCAAATGGAAAAATATTGACAGCCAATGGTTCATGCTTCGCTAGTGACTCTTAGGAATTTTTAAATGATTGGGAGATTAAAAAACTTAAAATTTTAGAACTTTACAAAAAAAAATTTACATTGAAAAACTTACTTTCGCTTTCTGATTTTCTTGTTCTAGCTTTTTATAGTGCCTCACTAAATCCGAATAACGCCCCTTGTATTTTTGATATCTAGACTGAATCTTACGACATGTGTGGTACAGTTTTTCTTTAGATATGTGGTCCAACTGGTAACTTGTGAAGAAGTCCTCAACTTCGCTGGCATTTGACTCAAGATCAGACTAGAAAAGGTAAATGAGTCTAATTAGATAAAGTAACACCAAATGATCTATAGTTAGTGGCTACCTTACAAATCCTGCAATCAATCAAGCAGTTGTTTAGTGGTAAGTTATCTCAGAAATTTATGCCATGGGCATGGTTACATATACGTGCACATATTCTGAAAATAACCAAAAGCAAGAAGTTTTATAAGATGCAAAATTAGTATAATAAAGATATTCTAAGGATTTCTAAGAACTTTTTAAGAATCACTCAAGGAAATTAAGGGGGGACAGCAAAGGAAAATTTATGACACAAAGCATTCACTATCGATGTTGACACGTTAACAGAGAGTAAGAATTTTCACAGAGCTAGCTGCACTTTAAGATCACGTTAATTGAAGCGACTAGTTTCTAAACTGATCATTCATTAAGTTCGTTAGTTGATTCACATTGGTTATTTATTAACCTTTCACTTTTCTAAGTTGTGATAATACACGAGCGGTGGTTACCATGAGGCATGTGTCTTTTTACATGAAATTCAAATTGCTTAGCATGCCATTTATGTGCACATTTATTTCTATCCTATCATCGAAAGGCCAGGCTAGGCAAAAACCACGAAACTTCACCCCAAATTTTGAGAATCTATTTTAAGTAGATAAAACGCTTCGTTAAAAAGAAGCCTGAGTATGTGCATTCTTCTTTCTTTCAGAACATGTACTCCCTACCCCACACTTTTCATCCTAAACAAATTATGTAGAAATGAAAGCTGCCTAGCTTTAAAGTAGGTGATATGCTTAAGAAAAACTAGCAAAATGTGCGATAAATTCTTGCTAAGCACAACAGAAAAACTTGAGCAGATTTAGATGGAGCACTCCTGATTCCATCAGAGGTAAACCTCCGATAATTTTTCTTGGGTACATCAAATTCTGTACTGAGAATATACATTGCCAGCTCAGGAGATACTACTATACCAGGCTGCGGAATCCCTTGTAACCCATCGTGTCTGTTGGTAAAGTTTTGCATGAGATGTGAGAAAAAAACTTTACTAGGTCTCTGCAATTTATTCTGGATCAATTAGGTCAGAGGTCTTTTCACAGTGTACTTTTCAACAGCTCCCTATGGCAGATGAAAATTTTGAAAGGATTAAAGGTGATTTTGAAAAATGTCGCGCTATAAACATTTGCACAAGAAACTCCAGAAAATCAACAAACCTGAAATTGATTGAAGGCACTAGGCGATTCATAAACAGGGAACAAATCATTTGTAGCTGATGACAGTGATGATCTTCGTGAGAAAGATAAAGTTGACATTCCATCATCATCCCTGAACTCTGTCTTGTCTTTAGATTGCTCTGTTTGAGAAATTCCTGCAGTCATGCAAAAACAATAAAGAATGACAAAAGTTGCAATTTTCAACTGGAGCACACTTGTTCACTAAAACCGCTCAAAAATTTGGAAACATAAAACAGAAAATAATTATAATTACTGAGGGTGGTAGAAACCATCACTAGTTGACTTTAATAATTACATGAATTGAAAATACTCCCTACAGAACATTCTACATTTTGTAAAGAAAGCATTATGAACTATTTCACAGGCAAATTGTTCAAGACTATCATCTCTCAGATGGAAAATCAAAGTATCGTTTGAAGTGGTTGTACATACAGACTTTAGTTCTAGGTTCCAATAAATGAGGGATTCTTGATTTTTCAGACAAAAATTTCTTCCAAAGGCCTTTTGGAAGCTGGCACTCCCGCATTTTATCTTCAACCCCCCATTACCACTCTTCCTCTGTGCGGGTCTTTTGTCTCCTCCCAGGAGAGACCTGATTAAGCTTTTTTTTTTTTTGGCAGCCTTTCTTCCGCCATCCTGCTTGTATGACCATACCAGACAAGCTGCTTGGTCATGATGTCCAGTAGGATGAAATTTTCAATTTGTGAGATTAGACCCACTCTTTCATTACAAATTCAATCCCTTATTAAAATTCCTGATGACATCCTCCAGAAATCCATCTCTGTTGCTTTTAGCATACTTACCTTTTGTCCGTTACAGAAGATATTAGAATAAAAAATTTGATCTTGAAAGAATTCGAATCAACTCAGTTACAACATCCCAAGAAAAAACAGCAGAGAATCAGAAAGAGATACTGTCATACTTATTTTCTTGACTACTAGGTACATTTACCTACATCTCTATCCATGTTTCAAAGTCTTAAAACATTTACACTTGAAATAATGCTCAAGACGAACAAGTTGATAACTCACACAAGAGGAATGGCTTACCAGAGTCATCTTCTGAAATGACAAAGTGATCATTTAATGTAGCCTCTGAGGTGGAACTTGTGACGGAAGGTGCTACAGCCTGGAAGAAAAAACAAAATACTTGATTAGGGAAAATCCACTCCTACATTTTCACCCTCCTCCCAACGGAGCAGGGAGGGAAATACTGCCACAGAAAGGCCATGGTTGAATATTCCATGCTGATAAAAGTTGGCCAAAATTCTTACGCACAAAAAATGTTTACAAAATCTTGGCGAGTTATTCACTGATTGAATCTAGAGGGATTTAGATACTTACTTGTGCTAATTGTTGAACAGATGCTTGAAATTTTAAGGGTGATTGCTTAACTTCCTCCGTTATTTTATCCTTTAACTTCTTGAACATTGTGCTTGGAGCTCAAATAACGCCACAGTTGCTTAAAAAGTAGATTTGAAGAAAATTAGATGAAAATCCCCACTTGAAAGGAGGGATTAGTGAAACAGGAGCTACTTATCACATGATAACATCCTAATTAGACAATGATAACCATATTTGGATTGAAAACTTAGCACAAAGAGATTACAAAGGGTAGTAAAACGATGGTTCAACAAAAATTTACGTCTTAGATGAGTTAAACACTACAATAAATGCTTATGTAATTCGGAATAGTGTTTTTTACTAAAATTTTGGGATCTAAACAGAAACCTAACCTTTCAATACACGTATTTACTAAAAAGTTTACAATTTGCAGTGATCGGGAAACCGTTTCGTCACCGAACAGTCACTAATCATCAGTGAAAACTTCCACTCCCATTGGTTCCCGCCAATTCCGTACAAGGCTTGGCAAAATATACGAATTGACGCGGGACTTTTCAAATAAGCGGGAACTACGCTGGTTGCGCGCACGCGGAAAATTGGCAGTACGTTGTGGACGGTGATGATTTGTAAACAGTACAACTTCTTATATCTTCGGTGGGCATTAGATCTCCATTGATCGGATTACAAACGGATCGAAATACTAGATGCATTGAGGTGACGCATGAGGACTCATAAAGCAGTAAACAGGACTTGCTCTTAAGTGGTAACGATAACTGGTATTATGGAGCGATTTCCGTAACCCGTATACACTCTCACTAGTCACTGGGGTACCGCGCGCGCGTCTCGTCGGGGCCATCTCTGCCAACAGGCCAACACCTAAACAAACAACAACAACAACAACTCTTCAGCTTTATTGGCCTGAGATTTTCCCACATTTTCTCAGATATTATTTCCGCTCCCGCTCAAATCATGTATTCGTATTGAATTGTACCTGCACGTGCAAGAAAGTAAGTGTTATTTTTGTATTTAAATCTACCTACTTATTTATAATTTATTCATTTAACTATTTACCCAATGACATATGAAAGCTCATGAAGTGAAGGAATTCAGACGTCCAGTTAGGAAATTGAATGACTCTGTTTCTTATGTAAGTATTTACAGAGCAACGGACAGATCACTGAAAAGAGCCTAGAATGCAATGGAAATTAGGGGGCTGAGTGTTGAAAATTTGTGTTTGTCCCATAACAGTGGAGGTATGTTATCGGTCAGTTGTAAGGATTGTTTTCTCTGCAATGCCTTAAGCAGGTCGAACAATTGACAAACTATAGGCACCTCCTCTCACATTCTGTCAGCCAGTCGATTATCCAGCCTGCAGATACAGGTATGGCAGAGAAAACAAGCATGGTAACGGACTGATCACATAACTCAATTCCTTCCATTGTAATCTTGTCTTGTCCGACAGACAAACTCAAAATTTCAATGATTGGTCTGCAGGGTCATTTAGAAGTACTAAACAACTCCCTGATCTACGAAATTAAACCTGCAGGCAGATAGGGAAGTTGTGCCTCACAAGTATCAATGGGGCAAGACGTGCCCAAGCGTGTATTACGTCTGTTGAGTCACTTGATTTTTTTGTTGTGCTTCACTTGGATCTAATCGAGACAAGTCTTGAGGTGCATTATTGTCTCTCTTTAAGAGCAGGTTGTCAATTGAAAATTTCTGCGGTCTTATGACTTTCATGTCTCAACCAGTCGTATTGATAACTCTATTGATTTAAAAGACTAAGCATCGCTGTGATACGGATATTGGAACAAAACAGGTGATTTAACCAACCTACCAACCACGCTACGCTTCAATGGCCCAAATATTGAATTATTATCTTTGTCAGTGGGACATAATGAGACTGAGCGGAAATAGAATCATGTCATTTCCTTGAGAATGACTGGAAATTTTGGGTTCATAGTATTCCATTAGAATTCAGATATAAGGCCCATGTTTGATGATCTCTCATTTGGAATCATCTTACAAGGATGTCAAAGAGTTCAACCAATACGGCATATTTCAGCTTTATCTTACTGTCTCCTAGGACTGTAATCATTTCAGGTCCTCGGTTGGTATTTCACAATTCATTATCTGTTGTATGGCAACACATGAGTTGTTGATCTCAGTAAATTGCCCATCAAGTTGCTCAGTAGAGCGTTCTTCAACTACCGTTGAGCAACCTGGGTGACTAACAACGGTTATCCATTGAATTTCTCAGTGATCCAACGAGCTCCCAGGGATGCTGGATTGCTGTGATGTTCGCTTTGTTTTTGTTTACATTTTGCCATCAGAGCCGATTTGACTGCTTGGAATCGGCTTTTCCATTGTAGCAACGATTGAATGTGCCTAATTTCTCTCCCCCCATCTACTATGAATGAGGATTGTCTTCTCATTAGAAAGTAAATTTGTCCACCAAAACAGTCCACTGTATGACCCAAAAATTAAAATATTTGCATAAATCTCTCTGATACATTTTGATGAAGGCAGCTATGTCACAACGCAAGATGGTTGCGAGCATCATGTGGTAATTTAATATGAAGGTTGTTTATTTACTTTCAAGCCACTTTCATTTTGTCATTGTGCAAGTTTCCTAGCAACTTTCTCGATGAGATTAACAACCCATCTAATTTATGAATGAAAGAAAAGTGATTATTATTATAGATTTTCTGAAAATAGACAGAAAAGTGTGCATGATTATATTCGGTTGATGAATTGCTGCCAAAGTTGGGAAAATACGATAAGGATTTTCCATTATTATCCTAAGTGATGTTTATTATATTTCAGCTCATTTCTGGAATGATGACGAGTCCATCTGTTAATCGCACGCATATGCTTGTGTCTTTTCATTGAAAAGAAGATGACCCTTCTGGCATCCTAATCTCATCAGTGAAAACGGTACTTTTCAGTACCATGGTAAATGTGCTTCTTTTTCTTCTCTTCGCATATACTTCGTAGTTTGTATTCTGTCCTTTTATCTTTCTCTATCTGGCAATACTACTATCTTCTATTTTTTAGTTGCTACGTAGAAAAGGGAGTTTTTGTTTCCATCCTTCTGTAATCTATCGTGACTGAACATTCTTCATTTCAATCTAAGGCAGGGTGAAATATTTGTTTTGTCTACCACAGAAGTCTCGAAGGCACTTCTGAGAAGTATTTTTAATATTTGAGAAGTATCTTACAAATGTCTAGGTTGTAAGTCTTATGTTCTATGTTTCTTTTTTGGCAGTGAGAATAATGCCTGAAAACATATGAATACATTAGAATTTCGATTTTTCAATCCTGCATAAACCATCATCTGAAAATTTAATACATAAAGTACGGTAATATTCTCCAGAGAGATAAAAAAATATTTGGTTGATGTTCTTCCAGAACATAGTATTAATTCTCACTCATTTGTTTCGCAGGTAAAAAAAGGTTCCCAGGTCTGTTTTCAAGATTTGAGAAGAAATGAGTGACCGGTAAGTTCTCTTTACGTTCAGCTTTCCACATATCTTCATCACGGTCAATTGCACAGGCGGTTCTACGGGGGTGCTAGCGGGTACCGGGCACCTCCTATCAAAAATTAAGTACTGTTACCGGAACCGTCAAAGAGGCTTTTGGGCAAGTATAAACGTCAAGAAAAAATCGTATCATGAAGGGCCGAAAATTGGCAATATTTTTATTTCATGAAGTTTTGAAATCTGCAGGTGTCCAGTATTCAATGATGATGGACAAGGGTGATAGGAGGAGGGAGGATCTCGTCGAAAGTTGACTTCTGGTAAATCATGAGGTTGATATGACTTGAAGAATGTTTCAAAAATCGCCCACGCGCGAGGGCAGTAGTTTCCACGCAATGAATTCATCCTGACTCCAGACAGCTGATTGACAAGAATGTTTCAAAAATCTGTGCAAAAATCCATGTGAACAGAGTTTCTCCAAAATAGTCATTGTAAAGACAAAACTTCGTTCGACTATGGTACAGAATCGACTGAAACATGCCATGATGCCGTTCGTAGAGAGAACAGTTGCTCTTGAAATAAGCTTCGAAGACATTATTGAAGAGTTCAAGAAGATGATACTGTTTGAACGGAGAATGCACCTGTATCGTCATAATCATTTGAGTGTGAAACTCTTATTTTTTTAAATACGTAGTTAGTTTCTTCCCTCGAAAATTGAAGTCCACGAATAAATATAATTACCTTCACTTCTATCTTACTTTTTATCTTCTACCTTCACCTCTATTTATTGCTTTTTTAACCAGTATAGAATTTAATATACAAAAGACCAAATTACTGCTTTCAAAGATTCTGTATTTGCTCACACAGAGTAAAAAATCCCAGCAATTAATTGAAAATGTTTTAAACAGAGTTAAATGTATCCTGGGGGTGAGTGGAGAATTTCCCTACACAAAATACATTCGGTGCAGTCTTTCTTTTGGAGAAAATAGGCAGGGAAAAGGCTGAGGTGAGAAATTGGAGCATTAAGGTTTGGGTATGTTCACCCAAACGGGTTGCTGCGCTCCATGCATGTACATAGGCTGTCCCAAAAGTTTCGCATCGGTACACCGTATAAGCCAACAAAGAAAGCTAGCAAGTTGCGGTTTGCAGGGTTCTTTAGATCAACTCATTAGCTACGAAACGAGCTCTTGTCGAGCTTATTTTGTCAAAAATTGACCAAGATTCAGCGTTTTTTCGGAGACGTGTTGGGTGGACCCCTCCAAGATTTTAGGACTTCTTTCAAGAAAAAAAAGAAACAAACAAACGAAGTTTCAACATTAGATGCGTGTATTAAAATAAATGCGACCAAAATAAGTATTCCTAATAAAGCTTACACACTTTATGGCTCCTCATCTGACAATTCTAAGCTTCTTCTTTCTTTTTCAAAGTACTTTCCTCCAGCTTTGACGCACAGACGCGAGCGTTCTTCCAATTTGACCAAAATCATTTTTCCGAAATCCTCGGGAGTGAGAGTTCCAAAAAAAGCTTGAGCTGCGGCCTTAATTTCAGCAACTGAATTGAACCTGGTACCTCGTAAAGCATTTTTTAGTTCTGGAAAAAGCCAGAAATAGCAAGGTGCGAGATCCGGGCTGTAGGGGGGGGGGGGGGGGTGCGGGAGGATCACCATGTCCTTTGACTCCATAAATTCGCGCGTGAGAATGGACGTGTGTGGACGAGCGTTGTCCTGGTGAAGGATCCTTGTTTCCTTCATATCGGGGCATTTTCTACAAATATGGGTTCGAAGAGTATTCAACACACTGATAAAATACGCACTATCAACCGTTTGCTTAATGTTAAAACTGTGTTTGTTTGTTTTTTTTCCCCCCTAAAAAAGTCCTAAAATCTTGGAGGGGTCCACCCAACACGTCTCCGAAAAAATGCTGTATCTTGGTCAATTTTTGACGAAATGAGCTCAACAAAAGCTCATTTTGTAGCTAATAAATTGATCTAAAAAATCCTGCAAACCGCAACTTGCTAGCTTTCTTTGTTGGCTTATGCGGTGTACCGATGCGAAACTTTTGGGACAGCCTATGTATTGCACAGATAGTCATAACAAATCTAGCAGGACCTATGATACCATTTTGGTGGTGAACATTTCCTCTACAAATATTTGACTTGTCACATCCTACCCTTTGATTTCATGCAGCATCTAATGTTAATTTTCTTTTATTCTTTCAGAAAAAAATCGTTCAGCCAGAAGGATGTGGCTAATCTCCTGAAACGCCTCGCAGAAAATCCTGCTGCCCTTGAAGCCTGCCTAAATGATTCAGGCAACTCTTCCAGGCATGTTGCAGGAAATGATTCATTGCCATCAACGCCATTGTTTTCAGGCAACACTTCCAGGCATGTTACACATTTAATGTTTAATTTATTTTTTTAATTTTTAAATATTTTTTTTTCTAAATTTTGTTTTTCTAAATTTTTATTTTTTCAGGTTACATCAACCCAATAAAATGAAAGATACTCAAAATGGAAAACCAAACCTAATAGAGAATACAAAATGGGAAGAACAAGAGAAAACATAAGGAATTAACCCCAAAATATTGATAAACAAGATAAATAAAAATAAAGAAATAAACAAAAATACACTGACCTCTATTTTACTCCAAGAATAAAAGTTAATAAACTCTTTAGTTAAAAAAGATAACAAACAAATACACAACCAGTTGTAACCAACCGTTTTTTTTTTTATTTTTTTTCATAGAAATTAGTTTTAAATCGGAGTTTAGTTAATCGGGAAATGTTTCATTGCCATCAACGCCGTCATTTATATCTCGTCCCAGGCCTTCAAGTAGTGTCAGCTGCTCCACTCCCATTATTCCAAACAACAATTTTTCTTTTTCATTAGCAAAGCATAAAAATCAGAAGAATCAGAAGGAGTAGTACCCAGATTTTACCAGAAAGGTCATATTAGTAGACAAAAACTGCCGAACAACTCCGGTCGGAGAAGAGTTAAAGAACTATAGGTCACAAAAACGGATTTGTGACACCAGTATTTTTGAAAAAAAATGGTCTGAAACCCAGGTGAAAGATCACATCAGGACTATTTTTAAGTCACATATTGATGAAGAGGAAGACTTCGAAATCCTGCAAGATGAAGGAGGCGCTTTAGTCGAAATCAATCTTGCACCGGGGTTATCCCTTACTGGCGACATTTTTATCAAAGAATAAGTTAACTGGAACAATTTTGTATGTTCGGATCATTGAAGGCGACTCAGATACTTCCGAATTGAAGGTTGTACCTTCCCCAAGTAAAAGTAACGATTCAGATGATTCTTTAGATTCATCTGACTCTTAGTAGAGGTTGCCCCAACAGGTGGAACCAATCCTTAAAAACAAAAATTTGTTTGTTGCCATTTTTGTCAGATTTACTGGGCTTCAGCTTGTTGATGACTGCTTGGAGTTCATCATTAGTGATCTGATGAAATTCAAAGCAAGAAGAAATGGAGGGATAACACCTATTAAGTGTATCAAGAGCTTCAGAGCTATCTATAGTAGGGGTCCAATTGGACTGCATTTTGCAATTTTGAACTATAAATTCTAGCCCGGTTCAAAAACAACGTATATGCCATTAGTTTCCCTATGCACATAAGTGTTTTTCCAGAAGAGCCAGAATTTATAGTTCCAAATTGCAAAATGCAGTCCAATTATAGTCAAATTGGCAAAGATCGTGCTGAACTCATTCGAAATTTCACCTGGAGCAGTTATCTCTTTTCCATGGATCTTAATAGATTGGATCCATGACTGATGCTCAGCTTTTCTCCCCTCATTAATAATACTCCATATTGATTTTCTTCTGTTTCTTGATCTTCTTATTTTAAACAGTACCTATGCTGAAAATATCAAGAAATTCGGTGTTATAAGGAAAAATTAAGGAAACACCTCTCAGGAAACTTTGTTGCGGGACTAGAAAATTTAGTGTGCATCAAATCTTCCTCGTAGTCATTCAGTCGATTTCATTTCTTGAAATTTTGTTTGCTATTTCTTTCTACACAATACTTCCACTTTTTAAAATGTCATATTATTTACATGCAAAATCAATAAGAATTTTATTTCATGTGCCCCAAAATTCAGAAAATACCTATCAAACATCAGGAAAAATTGGAAATCATCGCAGGAAACTCCAAAATGAAATTAAATTCTACGAAATAATATGCAAGGAATTATCAATAAAATACCGTGTATGCAAATTCACTTGCACTTGACATGTCTCCCAAGGTGCATTTCGGTGCTCCCTGGCTCCATCATCCGACATTTTGAGGGAACTCAACTTTTCCCTTAAAATGGCTGATGATGAAGAAAGGGGTCTCCAAAGCACATCCTGTCAATTATTTAAAGCGTAAGTGAGTTCGTTATAGTTTAAACATGTCGTCCAATATAAAACTTGCTACTCAGTTGATGACATTTTTTGTGTTTTTCAAAGAGATTCATCTTGTACGTGCTAAGTTCTGTGAGCAGTGTGTCTTGACAGTAATATGGTCCTCGATCCATTCAATTATCTGCATGTGATTGACACTATGGATCAGCTATTATATTTGTTTCTGAAGTTACTCCTCGTCTATGTAATCAATCGTAACGGTTTATAAAAATTAAATGGAAAGAAAAAGATTTTTATGGATGCTAGAAGAAAGATGAAAACTGTGGCTTATGAAAAATTGACCAAGAAAGGGGTACGTGCAAAGCATATCAATCTTGGCTGGTGCCGACGCCTTTGAAATTGGCTACATTCAATCTCTAGGAGACTTCATTTCTTACCCTTATAATATGTCTGCCTTCTGCATGGCTTGATTTCTTCACATTTAATCCAATGTTAATTTGTATCGCTACTTTTAAGGCTCCCGCAACAATGTGCATAATACAATTTTCCATCTTTTTTTGCCTTGTTGGTTTTACTGGGGCAAAAAGGAACAGGAAAATGCCTAGAGGGCGTACTGTTTTGAGACTACTTTGAGTATCCTATGCTTATATTATCATGGGTGAAAAAGGCCGCCACTGCAACTTTAACACAGCATAACTCGCCTGATGTAAACGTTTCTTCAATGTGTCCGTTATGGATCTTGCAAGAAACGGGGCCTACAGTCTTAAAAAGTGGATTTTGTTTTGCTATAATCATTACGCACCCCTAAAAAAAAGCAAGTTTGAAATTTTTGCACCCTGGAAAATGGAGAAATTTCTATAAATTGCAATTAAACAAATTCTTTTTTTTTTACTTTTTTATGGTGTGTACAGATGAATATTCATTTTAAAAAAAAGTTTAATTGTTTAAAGTTTAGTTGGATCTTTCACATAAAAAAAAGTTTAACTCAATCGAATGAGTCGTTCACAAATTATAGGCAGTTAATGATTTTGCCTTTGATACCCCCAACCCTCCTTAATTGGGGGAGTGGGGAGCTTGAACCAAAATTTCTGTCATATTTAAATGTCTCACATGTACTATACCTTCCATGCAATCACTCAATTGTGAACGCCTGTTTGTCTAAGTCACAAAAACATGTCCGAACTCCTTTTATTTGTCCATGCTTCTGTATAATTCAATACCAGGATTTACAGAATTTCATATCAATTTTCGGAATTCAAACCAATAATCCCTATGTTAAATTTGCTTTCAGTTTTTAGGAATGCCACGGAGGAAGAAAAAGGAAAGAGACAGATGTCACCAAATGATAACTACCAGATGACTACCAGGCGATTACCATTGTTGAATCCGCAACACCTACTCAGACAAGCCAGCCAGGAAACAGGCGTAACACAAACAAAGCCCTCACTTCTGCTTCCTCGTCAACTAACCGCACAACCGCGCCAATTGGACAATCAGTTCTCCTATGTACCAGGGCCCGAGATGAGATGTGGCGGGCCTGTACGTGAATAACATGATATCTGCAGCAAGTGCTTAAACAACAGAAACTTTGTCGTCAAAACCCTCGCCCTCAGTCAATTTTGCCGACATTGAAGATCCTCTACCAACACCCAAAAATCTGCACATCTCCTTGAAAAAGGAACAAAGGGGAAATCTGAAGATATCGGTCAACCTCTCTTCAGGATTTTGAAAGTCATGTACCATTGACATTTTCTGTACTGGCTATGCCGAAAGTATTTCCTTCAAAGGAGAAGGAGGCGTAAATATAGGTGGATTTAACACGCAAACTTCTAATGTTTGTCATTCAATATGAAAAAAGATGAAACTTCATTCGAATGCGATGTTACTTAATGAAAAAAATCTCATTTCGAATGAAAGCAATCTTAAACAGGGCCACTATAACCTTATAGGAAAAGTCATTCAACTTTCATTTTTAAATGATGCGGGCCTGCTCCTAAGTTTTTTTCACCGCATTTATTTGAGTTCCTCGTTTGTTCAGATGTGCCGGTGAGGAAACTGAAAGTCACTGCAACGCAAACTTATTTGCGCAACTAGAAGATTCCAGGGAGTGCGAAACACTAGCGGATTGTAATCGCCTTCTCGCAACGGATCTACATGACTTCATTGGCTGGATGGGCACAAAACATTGTGTAACCCGAGAAAAAATTGAAGAGGAGAGAGATGAAATTATGGATGATCAGTGTAGTATTCAATTGTTTTCACTTTCTTGAACTTCGTTCCGCGCTACTTTATGATTGAAAAAATAAAAGAAAAGAAAATGATACCTAACGCCACTTTTAACTGATACTTTTGACATGCCTAGGCATCATCATGTGATAGTGGTAAAATTACATTCATGTAATTGATACAATTATCTTCAATGTTATAGTTCAGATGAACAAAAAGTTTGAGGTCATGCTGAACATGAAACCACTAAAAGTACAAGTGATGTACCTAACTTACATTAGTTTCATTAAGGAGCACTTGGATGTAATAAATTAGAATAAAGAATTAAAGATTCCCCAAAGACTTGTAATCATAAGTTTATTTTGATAACTGGTCACATCGAGACGGGAAAGTAAATAAACAATAAAATCAACAATCATCAACAATTAACAACGATCGATGTGCCGGCGCGACTCTGATGCGCGCACGGCGGCTTATACGAAAATCGATCCACACAGATACGCCATCGCGCGCAGATTTTTCATTTTGTTATTGGTATGTGACGGTAGCCAATCACCATCCAGCGCGAGCAGTGCGGCTCTCGCTCACACCCTATTGGCTGCGGGGCTGTATCGCCGGCATCTATTGGCCCATTAGAATAGATGATAGATCACCGATGCTCGACACATCCTCCTAATCACATCTCATTGGTCAGTCCCTCTCCGACCCGGCTACACATACACAAGTACACAAACCTGCAACCCATCCAACACTTGTCACTGCGCCTTTGCGCCAGCCAACGTGACAGCACATCCAGCCGGCCTTTTTTAGGGGCACCCTATCGAGAACCTATGAGCTTGCCTATGAGTGGGTTGTATACGTTTTTTCTTATATCCTTAAGATTAGATTAGAAACAGGATTTTTACTCTCTTTGATATTGAATTTCAAATGTGGTACTTCCAATGTGAATGGTTACTGAAAGAAAGGTAGGCAAAGAAATGCTCAATATTTACCCTTTGCGGGCCTATAAAGAAAGGGTTAAACTAGTCTTTTCTTTGTCTTGTCTTTCCATTTTTTATTTAAAGAATTAAAGATTTTAAAAACATTAAAACCATTATAAGCATATAAAAACCTAAACTAAGCGCCAATTTGTTTTACGGTAATGGCATTGCGAGGGTGAGAAAGGTATGAAAACTCAGGAAATTGAGACCGTTAATTTACTAAGGGCTCCGACCATCAATTTCAAATTTCACGCACATCACGTTAAAAATGTAAACAACTTGCAAAATTGACTTTTTGGTGAGAAATTAATGTTAGAGCTTTAAAGCAAAATCGCTCAATTCAAGCATTCATTGAAAAAGCTATAAAATCAACCCTCCTACTTTGGTCAAACCGCGGAGGCCATTTATATGAACATCATGCGGTAGGTAAATAATTAGTGAGATCTCACACTTGCTTTCTTCCTCTGGTGTGAGCAGGTATCTCAAAGGTATCAAAAAAAAAAACAAAACAAAACAAAACAAAAAAAAAAAAAAATATATTCGCACACAAAAAACCTCCATCCATTTTAGCACATGCTTACTGAAATCGCACACATGCTGAAAACTGTACTGCATGCAACATACTGCACACTGTATTTGCTATACATTCATATTGGTATAAGTAATGATATACAGCTCATATTTTATTTTTTCCGGTAGAAGAAAAGAAGTGATGACAGTATTAGCGCATTCCACGGAATGCTCACCGTGCATCATTTATGTACATACTTTTATATATTTATCTTTTGGGTTGCACGAAAACATCCATGAAAGGGGAATCGTCAGCGTTTCGCGGTGGAATTGTTGTCATTTGCGGAAAAATTTCCGGGTAAAATAAGAAGGCAAGTCTCAGCTGTGAGCCAAGAGTTAGGAGATATTTTAAAAAAAATTGATATTATCTTGCGCGACGATAAAATGACAAGAAATACATGAATTATATTATAACTGAAGGCTAATGTAAATGACTGAATTATAGTTTTCGGAAAACCGACTTATTTTTAGCTCGAGACAGTAGTACCTGGTGCGAATATGCAAATATGGATGATTGGGGTGTAACAGTTAAATTCTCTCGCGTATGTACTTCCGTATTTTCTTTCGTGCCCCAATCCTCGTCTCTATTTTCAAACGCCATTCACGAACGAAACGTGTCATTCATTGTTCTAAACTCTCCGCCTGAGAAAACCGCGCTGGAAATGCATTCAATTTGGACACTCTCTTCAGAGGAAGGTACCTTTCTTAGAGTATCTCATTGTGTAATTGTGTACATATATAGTGATGTATAAAACTGAGAGTGCATTGCAGGCCCGCCATAGGGGGGGGGGGGGGGGGGAATACTGGGTCCCTGGTACCGGGGCCCGTGTTACCCGTGAAAAACCACTACGAATTCACATGCAACCCTTGTTTCGTAGGAAAAAGTGAAAAATTTACCCTAAAAATTTCGCAAAAAGTGAATAGATTTTCAGAAACACGCTGGGGCACTGTAGAATTCTTCTTAAATTTTCAAAGAAGTATACTTCTTGGAAAATTTCTATCTACTTTCAAGATTTTCAGTACAGAGGGATATTTTTAGTAACTGCGTTTCATTTTCTTCCGTCGTCAGATGCTAAGAGTCTCCAGTCTGGGCATCCTCGACTTCAATGGCTCATGGCTCAACTCCCTTGCCATAGACAAACGAAGGGGGAGTCCAAGAGGCCCTCATAGAACTGAAAATAGTATCATATGCCCCCCCTCAAAAAAATAAATAAATAAATAAACATTTTCCAGATGTTATGAATGCAACAATTCGCAAGTATTTTGTGCTGAAAATATATAGAAAAAAAATATTCCGCTGAAATTGATGGAAAAATTCTTTATGGAAGCTTAAAAATGCGTCCGATTAGTCGTATAAATTCTAAAATTTCTCAAGGGATGCCTCTCGAACCCCCCCCCCCTTCCGTGCTTGGGGCCCGGACCTTAAAACTGGTACCAAGGCCCGAGATGGGATGTGGCGAGCCTGCATGAAAGCTATTTCATTTAAATCTTCCGTCACATTCATACGGCGCAATGATACAACTATTTGAACTCTCCGGAATGCGTGAGGTATCACGCCGCATTTGAAGGCGTTTTCAAAACAGCCAAGTTCCGTTATCGGAATAATCGTTTTGAATAGTTCATATTATTTTGTTTCCATTTCTAACCACTTGTTTAATTATAATCGTCCAATAAAAACCACCCATTTGCTAAATACAATTCTAGCTAAAGCGCACTTAAGCACATTAATGACTGCTTAAATGTTAATGGAAGATTAAATTGGAAATAGTCTCCATGCACGCTGGGCGTGTCGATTTCCTTTGACGTTTTTGCAGTGATGAATGCATATCTGAAGTGCGCTTCAGCTAGAATTGTATTTACAAATGGGTGGTTTTTCTACGAGGATTAAAAATAAACAAGTGGCACGGAATATAACAAAAGAATATGAACTATGCAAAACGATAATCCGGGTATCGGAATTTGGCTGTTTTGAAAACGCCTTCAAATGCGGCGTGATACCTCACACATTCCGGAGAGTTCAAATAGTTGTATCATTGCGACTTAGAAATGCGACGGAAGATTTAATTGGAAATAGCCTCCATGCACGCTGGGCGTGTCGATTTCCTTTGACGTTTTTGCAGTGATGAATGCATATCTGAAGTGCGCTTTACCTAGAATTGTATTTAGCCAATGGGTGGTTTTTCTACGAGGATTAAAAATAAACGAGTGGCACGGAATATAACAAAAGAATATGAACTATGCATAATGATTATTCCGATAACGGAACTTGGCTGTTTTGAAAACGCCTTCAAATGCGGCGTGATACCTTACACATTCCGGAGACTTCAAATAGTTGTATCATTGCGCCTCAGAAATGCGACGGGAGATTTAATTGGAAATAGCCTCCATGCACGCTGGGCGTATTCAAGACAGCCAAGTTCCGATACCCGGATAATCGCTATGCATACTTCATATTCTTTTGTTTCATTCCGTGCCACTCGTTTATTTTTAATCCTCGTAGAAAAACCACCCATTGGCTAAATACAATTCTAGGTAAAGCGCACTTCAGATATGCATTCATCACTGCAAAAACGTCAAAGGAAATCGACACGCCCAGCGTGCATGGAGGCTATTTCCAATTAAATCTCCCGTCGCATTTCTAAGTCGCAATGATACAAGTATTTGAACTCTCCGGAATGTGTGAGGTATCACACCGCATTTGAAGGCGTTTTCAAAACAGCCAAATTCCGATACCCGGATTATCGTTTTGCATAGTTCATATTCTTTTGTTATATTCCGTGCCACTTGTTTATTTTTAATCCTCGCAGAAAAACCACCCTGTTGGCGCCGCTAGCGTCACCAATATTTAGCCTTCATTCCGTCAGCTAGGCAAGCCGCCCGCATCTCATGTCGCGCCGCGCGCCTAGTTCCGCCGCGGCCCGCCCGATCGCGCTGCGGGCTCTTTATTCGCCCCTCCGGCTTTCCTTTAGATATTTAAATTCTTTTCTTTATTATTTTGTCTGTTTCAATATGTAAAATTCATCTTTGATTACTTCTCTCCATAAATCCTAAATTATAATACTCACTGGTGCCTTCCTTCAAAACCTTTCTCAACTCAATCCACGCGTCCGCGTAATTCCTTTTCAAATCTAGTTTGACCGGTTGGCCCGTGTGCTGTATCTAAATTATGCTTCACCTACCACTCTATGGTAGCGTCTATGGGTATGTTCATTCGCCCCGCATATGTCTTTCATGCGCTGTAACCTTCCTTCTTAAACAGTTACGTCTTTTCATTCAATCAAGTGAGTATGTATTCTAAATTCACCTTCTTTACTCTATCTTTTCCAATAATAATAATTCATGTCAAATTCCGGCCTTCTGCCAATAAATAATTCCTTTCGGTCTCTAAATTCATTCGCGTTACTCGTGTCCGGACACGATTGCCTGCGGTCCGAGTGCCGCGGATGAATTCTTCCAAATTTCAATAAAGTAAATGTTCGTCTCTCTCTTTAATTAGCTTCCATCGCGCTACTCGTGACCGGTCACGATTGCCTACGGTCCGGGTGCCGTGGACGACCCTTTCGGCTAATCTTTTTAGAAGACTTTCATTAAACTTTCATTGGTCCTGACCGAACCGGATTTGAACTTCAAAATTTTCAGTTTAAAAAATACAGTCCACTGCTCTCAAAAATAAGCATCAAAAACGTGTCTCCTTCTTTCAAATATGGCTCCAAGAAAGGCAAAAGTGCAGGAAGAGCAACTCTCTAGAGTAAACGAGATTCTCATTAGGAACTCATTGCTTTTCAAACGTGTACAAGACACAAATGCACTATCAGAAAATTTGCCGGAAAAACGCGGAATTTTTCTTGCTCGCTGTGAGCATCTTGAAAGTCTGTGGAAGGAACACGAGGAAAATTTTTCCGAACTCGTCCGTCTCTCTTCTCACATTTCGGAGCAGAAGAGAACTGACTTAAAATCTGAGATGGAACAATTTGAGGAGCTCTTTTACGAAGTGAAAGCCAAGTTCAACTCTCTAAAAAGCTCGCATAATGAAAACTCAAATTCAACTCGTTTCTCATCTCAAAAATCAGCAGCGTCAGTGCGACTTCCAAAAATGGAGTTGCCTCAATTCTCAGGAAAAATTGAGACCTGGAGCTCATTCTTTAACGTTTTTAACGTCACAGTGCACTCTCTGCCGGAATTATCATCAGTTCAAAAATTCCAGTACCTCTTAAGCTCACTTCGCGGTGAAGCCCTTGATCTTGTAAAAGGACTTAACATCACAGAACAAAATTACGATGTTGCTTATGAACTCTTATGTAAAAGGTACCAGTGCGAGAGACGTCACGTTGTCCATCATTTACATGGACTTTTGGATTTGCCTGAAATTTCCAAAACAGAGCATATTCCAACCTTTCTTACGCAATACCGCGAGCATACTCAAGCGCTTGAAGGTCTAGGGTACAAAGAAGAAAATCCTCATCTCCTCGTTGCGGCGTTATTACGCAAAATGAATCACTATTTCAAAAAGCGATTTGAAGATTATCGAGGCAAGGATGCCAAGTTTCCTAAAATTGATGAACTTATTAATTTTCTTGAAAAGGAAACTCTTTTGGTTGAAGAACTTTCTTCCTCAAATCCGAAACCCAAGGCTCAACAGAAAAATGCTCGAGCTCTAGTAGGAACTGGAGAAAATTCTGACTCGAATGAACGAAATCAGAAAAAATCTAATAAAAAGAGTAGTTTGAAAAAACCAAACAACTCATCTAAATCAAACAATTGGACCGATCCATGCCCACTTTGTAAAGAACCTCATCCAGTTTTCAAATGTGAAGCGTTTTTACAAAAATCGGTCCGAGAGCGCTCTTCAATAGCGCAGCAGCACAGACTCTGCAAAAATTGTCTGCGTTCGCACCCCGTCGACCAGTGCAATTCTACATGGACTTGTCGAGTGTGCCTTAAAGCTCATAATACATTGCTCCATACTGAAAGTTCAGATGCCAAAAACGATGATTCCACTAAACCAGCGACAGTTGTGGCAACAACCGTTGCAGACGCGATCCCTGTTCGTACTACTGTGCTACTAGCCACGGTTAAAGCTCGAATTTCAGGTCATTCGAATCGCAGTATCATTGTCCGCGGAATTCTGGACTCCGGTGCTCAAAGAACGATAATCACAACGCAACTTTCTCAAAAGCTGCATCTCAAATGCTATCCTAAAAGCTCTCCTTTGAGCGGCATTTCAGATGTACCAGTGAATGTACGCGGGAGCACCAAAATAAATGTCTTAACATCTGAAAACATTCTTGTGACACAGAATCACTCCGTAGATGTTCTTGATGCTATTACAGCTCCACTTCCGTCGCACCCTGTTTCCAGTGAGCTGCGTACTTACGCGCGCAATTTCAAATTGGCGGATCCTGAGTTTCACGTCAAAGGCCCAATCGACATTCTGTTTGGCGCTGATTTAATGCCAACCCTAATTTCTGGGACACCGATTTCTCTTGGCCCTAACATGCCAATGGCCTTGCCTACAGTCTTCGGTGACGCACTTTTTGGTCCAACTCTTGATCAAAGTCATGACTCATCGGTCTCTTTGTTAACAAGCACTGTTCCTTCTATTCAGGAAACTATGGAGCGCTTTTGGCGGTCAGAAGAGCCACCTCAAGCTCAAAAGTTGAGCCCTGCAGAGCTCGCTTGTGAAAAACACTATCAAGAAACGCACACCCGGCTGGAAAATGGTCGTTACAGTGTGCGCCTGCCATTCAAAAATGGAAGTCCTAATTTGGGTAAATCACACCCTCAGGCTTTAAGAAGATTTTATGCCCTAGAGAAAAAGCTCAACTCAAATCCAAAGCTCAAAGCTCTTTATACGGAGTACATGAGAGAGTACGAGCAACTTGGGCACATGAAAAAGGTTGCCACGTTGAATCATTTTGATTTTTCGCAGCCTAATTATTTTTTACCTCATCATCCTGTACTTAAGGATTCTAGCAGTACCACTAAGTGTCGCGTAGTCATGGATGCCAGTATGAAAACTGACAACGGAGAATCCTTGAATTCTCAACTTTTGTGTGGCCCTAAACTGCAAAATGAGCTTGTTGATGTAGTTGCCCGTTTTAGATTTCATCCAATCGTATTAGTTTGTGATATACGCCAAATGTACAGACAAATTAACATGGATGAATCTGATAGAAATTATCAATTAATTTTTTGGCGCGAATCAGAAAATGAACCGATAACTGTGTACCAACTCACCACAGTAACTTTTGGATTCACCAGCTCATCCTTTTTAGCGGTCCGCTCAATACATCAATTGGTGACAGATGAAGGTCATAAATTTCCATTGGCAGCGCCAGTACTGCGCAAAAATATTCTGGTTGATGACATCGTAACCTCCGTGAAAACCGTGAACACAGCTGAGTGTCTTTTTCAAGAATTAATCGATTTATGCGGCTTATGTCATTTCTCATTACGAAAAATCGTCAGCAATTCACCTGAAATTTTGGCAAAAATACCTCAGGAAGACCTCGAAAAACCCCTTGATTTCACGGATCCTAATGATCTATCATTCGGCATTTTAGGTCTACGATGGATAAAACCTAAGGATGCTTTATCCTACAAAATTAAAAGTATAATGCCTGCTAACACGAAACGCACAATTTTATCAGTCATAGCTCGAATTTATGACCCGTGCGGCTTTTTAGCCCCAACTAGTCTATGGTGTAAAACCTTCATGAAAATCATCTGGACTAAAGGGCTCGACTGGGACGAACCGGTTCCCTCAGAAACTCTGTGCCTGTGGAACCAATTTACCACAGAATTGCCACTCTTTGAGAATATTCTCATTGATAGACTTCTCGTGTCAGAAAATTGCACTTCTATAGAGCTTTGTGGATTTTGCGATGGTTCAGAAAAAGGATTTGCTGCCGTAATCTACATCAGAAGCACTACAGACTCAAAAGTTCGATTATTCATGGCTAAAAACAGAGTTTCGCCCCTCAAAACCTTAAGCATACCTCGATTAGAGCTCAATGGAGCTCACCTCTTGTCAAAACTTTTGGCATATGCAAAATCAATTTTAGCAGAGGACTTCGAGATTGCAGAAACCCACGCCTTCACGGACTCCACCGTAGCCCTGGGTTGGATCCAAACTCCAGCTTATCGCCTCAAGACCTATGAGGGGAACAGAGTTGCTGAGATTCAAGAAAACGTATCTCCAGAGTCCTGGAGACATGTACCATCAGAAGAGAACGCTGCAGACTGTGCGTCTAGAGGTTTGCTGCCATCAGAGCTGATGAACGCTGAAATGTGGTGGTCCGGCCCAAAATGGCTCAGCGGACCAAAATCAGAATGGCCTATCTCTAGAAAGGACCCAACTAAACGGGAAGATGAATTCATCAAAGGTGCTATGAAACCAGAATCAGCGACCAGTCTTCACCTCAACGAGAAACCCGCAACCTGGGATTTCTTCCAGCGCTTCTCCTGGTGGTCTTCTCTGAAACGCGTGATGGCCTACGTACTACGTTTTGTCAACAACATTAGAGCAAGAAAAATCGATAGCTCTCTGTCAATTCTGCATGGACCCTTATCGCTTGAGGAGATTGCAGCAGCTCAAAACAAAATTTGCACGCTGGTGCAAAAGGAAGCCTTCGCTGAGGACCTCAAGAACCTCCGCAAAGGCAAGGAATGCAATCATCAAATTCAACTTTTTAAATTTTTTCTTCTTATTGAAACACCCCAGTATTTCAATGGGGGCCGGTATGTTGGCGCCGCTAGCGTCACCAATATTTAGCCTTCATTCCGTCAGCTAGGCAAGCCGCCCACATCTCATGTCGCGCCGCGCGCCTAGTTCCGCCGCGGCCCGCCCGATCGCGCTGCGGGCTCTTTATCCGCCCCTCCGGCTTTCTTTTAGATATTTAAATTCTTTTCTTTATTATTTTGTCTGTTTCAATATGTAAAATTCATCTTCAATTACTTCTCTCAATTAATCCTAAATTATAACACTCACTGGTGCCTTCCTTCAAAACCTTTCTCAACTCAATCCACGCGTCCGCGTAATTCCTTTTCAAATCTAGTTTGACCGGTTGGCCCGTGTGCTGTATCTAAATTATGCTTCACCTACCACCCTTTGGTAGTGTCTATGGGTATGTTCATTCGCCCCGCACATGTCTTTCATGCGCCTTAACCTTTCTTCCTAAAGCAGTTATATCTTTTCATTCAACCAAGTGAGTATGTATACTAAATGCACCTTCTTTACTCTATCTTTTCCAATAATAATAAATTCATGTCAAATTCCGGCCTTCTGCCAATAAATAATTCCTTTCGGTCTCTAAATTCATTCGCGTTACTCGTGTCCGGACACGATTGCCTGCGGTCCGAGTGCCGCGGATGAATTCTTCCAAATTTCAATAAAGTAAATGTTCGTCTCTCTCTTTAATTAGCTCCCATCGCGCTACTCGTGACCGGTCACGATTGCCTACGGTCCGGGTGCCGTGGACGACCCTTTCGGCTAATCTTTTTAGAAGACTTTCATTAAACTTTCACACCCATTTGACGTTTTTGCAGTGATGAATGCATATCTGAAGTGCGCTTTACCTAGAATTGTATTTAGCCAATGGGTGGTTTTTCTACGAGGATTAAAAATAAACAAGTGGCACGGAATGTAACAAAAGAATATGAAGTATGCATAACGATTATCCGGGTATCGGAACTTGGCTGTCTTGAATACGCCCAGCGTGCATGGAGGCTATTTCCAATTAAATCTCCCGTCGCATTTCTAAGGCGCAATGATACAACTATTTGAAGTCTCCGGAATGTGTAAGCTATCACGCCGCATTTGAAGGCGTTTTCAAAACAGCCAAGTTCCGTTATCGGAATAATCATTATGCATAGTTCATATTCTTTTGTTATATTCCGTGCCACTTGTTTATTTTTAATCCTCGCAGAAAAACCACCCATTTGTAAATACAATTCTAGCTGAAGCGCACTTCAGCTATGCATTCACCTCTGCAAAAATTTCAGAGGAAATCGACAAGCCCAGCGTGCATGGAGGCGATCTCCATTTAAATCTTCCGTCACATTCTTACGGCGCAATGATACAACTATTTGAACTCTCCGGAATGAGTGAGGTATCACGCCGCATTTGAAGGCGTTTTCAAAACAGCCAAGTTCCGATATCGGAATAATCGTTATGCATAGTTCATATTCTTTTATTATATTCTGTACCACATTGAAGTTGCCACACATGGCAATGAATAGTCCGACGGTGCAGCTGCAGAATCTCAGTTTGCGTTGTTGCAGACTTCCGACCATACTTTTTTACGGAATGAAAAACCACCTATTGTTGTATTTTGACTTCCCCGAATTTTTTGTGTACGTGAAGAATATTCTTTAAAAATTTCAAGCCATTCACTCTTCTTAAAATTAAACTAAGTGGGAGCGAAGATGTCGAAACACCCCAAAGGAGATGTGCATTTTCGCAGTTTCGCCGTCCGATTGCCTTTTAAATAAAATTTGTTTTTGTAACGCAATTTTATCGTACCATTCGCTCTTCTATTATCTTAGATATTCTTACACAAGTTGCAATGACGATGAGCAGTTGGAGTGCCTTCAGTATGCGGTATTTCACTGTCTACGTTGATTTACTCTCGAAAACGGGTCCTCTTTTCGTCTTGCTATCTCTTGGAGTCATCTATATCTTGTACTACCTCTACCTCCTCAGTCGACCACTAAATTTAATTTCCGTAAGAAGCTACGTTTATTTTTTACAAACCTCGCTACTTGACACGACAAAATTGCTCAGAAATCCACACATCGTAGCTCCTTTGACGTAAGGATGTATCTCGATTTCCCTGCCCTCCGTTTGAGCCCTGCTCTCCGTTTAACTCGGTGCTCCTCTGGGCTCATGCGAAAATCGAGATACACCCTTTCGTCAGAGGAGCGAAGGTATTTGGGTCTCCTAAGCTATTCCGACGTATGATTTCCGTCTCAATTGCTGTAGCTAATTTAATTTTGGAAATCACGGTTCCTAGTTTGAACCGACTTTGTTGCTAGAGCTGCCCTTTTAATCAAAAATAAATTGCCCCCTCTCTAAAGGACTCTAAAAAAGCCGCCGCCGCCGCCCCCCCCCCCCCCCCGCTTCAGTGAAACAGTAGAGCAGCAAAATATATACACTCAGAAACTCTTCTGTCCGGCAAAACGTGTCCGTTTTCTTCCTTCTTCAGAAGTCTGATGAAAAAAGAGGTTTTAAACTACTTTAAAACGTGTAGCAGTTATGTAAGAATCACAACTTTCAAAACCGTTCTATTTTCCCCCTCAAATGAACCCACTGTAAAAAGTAACTTCACATTTTCCCTGACAGTTTCCGAGCAGCTTTTATCAATTTGCGCCAGAGCAGGCTGCTTTATAAGAGTACTGTCATAAGGCTTGTAAATGTGTAAACGTTGTAAAGTTAAAATATGCCTACAATGGAATTAATGTTTTTTCTCTCGGATTTTCGTATGACAAGGATTTGACCGGGGAGAAGAGTGATAAATATTTCCGACTTCCCGCAAAAAATGATGCGATGGCCAAAGAGCATTTCAGAAGCCGATTGCAACAAGAACGAGGGTCTGGAAAACTTCCAATATATCCAAACGGATGGTTTGGTATACTCGAATCCTCAGAAATTGGCCGTAACGAAGTTAAATACGTCACAGCTTTGGGTAATTTTAGCATAAAATATTTTTGAGAATTTATTTTCTTTATCAGAGGATCAGTCCAACAGTCACATATCTTCTAGATCCGAGATGCAAGGCGTATTAGTTTTGCATAACATTTTTAGTCGCGTTGTTCATCAAACTTGCTAATTCAAAGTGCAGATCCAAATAAACCTTCACAAACAGTACTTCCTGGAAAGGAGCTCATATTTCCGTGAGGGATTTACGATTCAAGGACCTCCACTTAGGTATTTCACGCGAGAAACACGATGGCGCCTTAGGTTTTCTCTTAAATCAACTCGAAAGCTTAAAAAAAGGTCACGAAGTTAAGGCCGTAACGGAGGGATATCCCACGCTACCCTGAGAGCCCACCTCTATATCTAATCAAAGTCTCCATGCAAAGATAGACTCTATCAGTGCGACGTCACAGTCAGTATCGGTTGTATCGAATGGGACTGTTGCATGCAAGAGATACAGCCGCGCGAATAGACTTTTTAGAGGTTAAATGACACGAAAATTACGATGGTCACATTAAAAAAGTCTGAAATACACTCCTTACTGCGCAATTTGCGTCGTTAGGAACGCGCTTTTTCAAATTTCCCGCGTCTGGGGGCAGTTTTCTAATCACCGGAAACGAGCAAACGGCGGGCTCGGTGATTTCCGGAAGATGCCGAGTCGTTGTTGTTGTTGTTATTTTTTCCTTCAGTTTGCTTACAAACCCAACGTGATCTCTTATACGCCATATACGCTTTATGCGGTAACCAAATCGATCAACTTTTAAATATCCAACGCAATCCTTCTACATTTCATTTCACGATACCACGAGCTCCGATTTTTAGGTTATGTTGTCAGTTTTAGTTGACCGGAAATAGCCGCGAGTTGCCGTTAGTTGTTTTCGTTATAGAAAACTGCCCCCAGACGCGGGAAATTTGAAAAAGCGCGTTCTTAACGACGCAAATTGCGCAGTAAGGAGTGTATTTCAGACTTTTTTAATGTGACCATCGTAATTTTCGTGCCATTTAACCTCTAAAAAGTCTATTCGCACGGCTGTATCTCTTGCATGCAACAGGCCCATTGGATCCAAACAATGAAACATAACCTCACATTGATCAATCCTCTCCCAATAAACATCCGAATTTCACTCTTTCACTGTCACAAGACGGACATGGTGGCTCACCTTCCCCACCCCTCTCTGAAACTGCCATTTGTCCAAAAATTTGTCCATTTTGAAGGGGGAAACCTATAAATGACAGCGACCTCTTGGACTATTCAGGAGATCCTAAAAAAATTGTACATCGACCTAATCTAATAAGTGTGGCTTGGATAATTTACGAAGAGGGGGGGGGGGGGGGGGATAGAGTACCTGTATAGGAAGAGTACCGACAGATCGGTTCATGGAGGGCTTAGGGCCCAAAAGTGCAGCCACCCTCCTAACCAACTTCTAACGCACAAAATTTCACTGCCAGTCTGCAGATTCCAATTCCAACCAAGATGGCCAAGAATGTACAGAAATGAGCGTTCTTCCGCGAAATTTAGTAAATTTATGCAAAAACTGAGTCAAACACGTGCTTAATAAAGGACGGTTCGTAACAATAGTATAAGTAAATCGCTATGGATAATTGAAATTCATAGGTTGGCTGCCCTTTTGGCCCTAACTTTATTCGTGGAGGCATCGGTGAAGGCCTGATGGACTTTCGGAGTTTCAGATCTGTCGCTACTCTCCCCATACAGGTACTCTAGGGGGGACGGGGGAAGAAATGCAGCCTTCACAGGGGTCTTCTGGTGTATCTATCTATTTACCTATCTACTGGTATCGATCTAAATAAGGTTGCAACTTTTCTGGGGGCGGAAAGAACCTTCCAAGCACCATATGGGCGTATTTTTGATTTTTCTAGAATGCAAAGTATCTCTAGCTCGATGGAAAACATTCACAGCAAGATTTACCGACATAAGAGTGATTATATTCGTGTTTTCTTGTGTTTTTCAGGCGAGAATTTTGCTGTTTTTCGGGGGGCAGATGGAAAAGTACATGTAGTCAATGCGTGTTGCATCCATTTAAGAGGAGACGTGGAAGTAGAAGGGACACCTAGGAACGGTTGCTTGGAATGTCCTTCCCATGGATGGCAATTCAGTGCAGAAACGGAAAACTGGAAGAATATCCCACGTATCGAAAAAGGCAGGAGGAAAAAAAAATATCAGGGATCAGGATCAAGGATCAAGTTAAAGAAATAGGGGGCAACTGGACCAGTGACTGGCTTGTATTTAGAAGTAGAGTACAATAGAGTCGCTAAGTACTGAAGCGCAGAAGTCACTTTTTGAGTTTGTTTTACTGTCCAGTGCTTCTATGATTAATGTGCAGCGACTGCTGATGCCACATGCGCAGAATCCCAGCTCGAGGCTTCACTTGGAAAATATAGATAAAAAAAGATGTATTTCGTACAAACTGGGACTTTCAAACATTTATTAATTTGTTATGATTTCGGTCAACATATTTTGCCGAAATTCGCGAAAGTAATGATCGATTTCTATAGTAAATCCCCAAAACCACTCGCGGCCCGCAATTCTTCCATTAAGACACCGTGTTAAAAAGTCGTTTGGTTCTCTTTTTCGACGAACATGGGGCTAAGAATGCACCGTTTGAGGATTGACTTCATCGGCGTTCCAGCACATAGCAACTCTACATACTTATGTATTCAAGCGATAACTTTGCAGGGCCGGATTTAGGAGGTGGCCACGTCGGCCGCGGCCCATGGCGGCAAATTTTGCAATTTTTTAAATGTAGCTATAAAGAAAAATAGGATTTAGAAAAAAAATTACAAACGAAAAAAGGTGACAAAATCTCTCATTTCCTGAGAGTATACTCTAATTTTGTCGTCTTTCTGTGATACAAGAGACAGCACCTTTCATTAGTCGAGTTAAGCCTAGGAGAGAAACCGAACACGGAATTTGGCTTTGAACGGCCCGGCGCAGACAGCAATGATGACGAGAACTTGAGATGAAAATGAGAAACCTACGGAGCGGCGCGACGGTCGGCATGCAACACATATTAGCGCCTACAAGACTGCATGAATACTTCACGCATTGCGTCAAAGACAGCGCGGTCGCTGCGGTCCGCAGCGGGTGGCGCGGCGTGAGACGCATATCGCCTACAAGACTGCATGAATACTTCACGCATTACGTCAAACACAGTGCGTGCAGCAGCGGTCGGCGTGAAACGTAGCGCATACAAGACTGTAGGAATACTTCGCGCATTACGCCAAACACAGTACTGTCAGCGCGGCGCGGCGGCGGAAGTTAAAATTATTAGACCACATTTATGTTAGTTCTTTCATAATATTTTCGTTCATTTCATTTGAATGGAAGGCCTTATCCACACAGCGATAGGTTTACGGAACTTAACTTTCGCGCCAAGTTCCGTGAACTTTTGCTAGTAGTGTTGACAGGGCTTTCGCAAAAAAAATGCGTCCAACACGAGTAAACGCGTCCTATGCACCCCTCCCCCTCCGGCACGTTCTTTTGATGGTTTTTCTTGATGTTTCAAAACGAATGAGAAGGGAGCGGTAAAATACAGGCGGCTAATGGGCGGCAAGTGGGTAAATCCGGCCCTGTAACTTATTGAACCGTTAATATAAGATAGGACTGTAGCAAATTCATCTGAGCGTGCCATAAATACTATTGAACGAAACGATGGATGAGAATTTCTCATGCCTACTTTCCATTAAAAACGCTTCATTTCTGTGTTTCGTTCCAAAAAATGAATGGGTGATACTACGCCTTATAGTAGGGAATATATGGGTGCGGCTTGTTCCAATACAAGCGGTGGATAATTTTGAAAACCTTCAGCGATTCCGCCAATTTATATTCCTATAGTTGTGTGAAAAGAGTCGTTATAGAAGGGTTTTGCAATTCTTTGTAGTACAGGTACCGGTAGACCTACTCGCAAAATTAATGATGTAGATAGTGGGTATAAATTTATTGCAGTAGGTATCACAAAAACTATTCCTGAATTTTACTTACCCTCTTATTGAGTTTTAGTTTTGTTACTTCAGTTGTTTTTATCTTCCAGTCTCAAAATTATATTTATGGGGGACAGTTTAAGGATGTAAAAAACCCCAACTTGATATGAAAAAATTTAACAATATCGAGCGCAGCACTATAAGTTCACAAAAATAAATTGAGGAATTCCACAATGTGGTATGTTTTTACATACTTTGAAGCAAACTAAAGAGGTTCTCTGGAATTTTATCATATAAAATTGTTATCACCAAGCCTTACCGCATAAGAGAACATTTTGGATTTACAGATTTTCAGTATTCTAATCTCATTTTTCCGAATTTCTTATTTTGTTCAACGAGCTATTTGTTTCAAGAATATGCATGCGGGTCCATGAAAAATATTAACCCTGTTGGACCTTAAATAGATCCCGGGGTTCTAAGTAGAAGTGTTTTCATAACTTCGTGTTGAGAGAGCTTAATTATTTATTGGTAATAATAATTTTAGTTGCTTTCGCTTCCAGACAGTGCGAAAGTGCCTACTACTTGGAGGTCAGTAGAGGTGAACCACATCATTTTCGTGTGGTATCACGCTGAGGGAGAGGAGCCATCCTACGAAATACAACCATTAAAGGAAATAACGAGTTCTGGGGGATACAAGTACGTCGGACGCTTTGAATATTTAATGGATGCGCATACTGAGGTGAGATTGAAGCAGGATCATTAGGGTGCATATGTATGGCACTGGGAAAAATTCTTGTTCAAAAAACTTAGAGAGTCGTTTGATATTTGTAAGAGCCCCCGTACTGTGATAATTCTCAAAATCTGCAATAACTAAGAACCTTGACTCATATCTAAATCCAATGGGTCAACAATGGCTATTTAGTTTCACGGGAATGTTGAGAAATTGAAAGGCCTTTAAACAATCCTGAAATTCCTTGTTGGAATAATTGGCCAATAGCTGCTTGTAGGGGCGTCGCGTCGTATGTCCGACTCTGCCCATGTAGCAAGGAAAGAGACTTTCAGAGAAGATTATTCAGCGGAAAATAGAATATTTCTATCCGCAACCCTTACAAAAAAACTCTTAGATACCCAAGACTTTTTTAATACATAAAGCCCCAAATCGGATGAAATCGACCCACCTTTGAACACATTGATTTTGATGTATTATCTCTGTTGTTTCCATGTTTTGAAGGTGTGAGATGTTTTTTTTTCTTTCTTTGGAAATTTTCATCTTTTTGGTAACACTCTGGCGCTTTCTCGCCGCCTCCTCATCCGTCATATGTAAAACCCTCGGAAGCGAACCTCGGGCCAATTTGACTCGGCTTGAGATTTCTGGGGGTAGTCGTTTAAAAACAAATTCTCTGACATGACATAACTCTTGCCAAAATACCAATTTTTAGACGTGCGCCCTTTAGGACGTTTGAGAGACCTCTAGACATGATTTCCTCCAAAATGATTATTGATTTGGACACATCATAGTATAGGTATTTTGAGCAAACTCAACCTTATAATTTTTCTCATATTTTAAAAACAAGAGACACCTCAACGCGCGTTAAATGACAGCGCAGGGGTACCTCCAACTATATATGCTTGATGGGTGTCCGTGTCGCATCTGCAAAATTGAAGGCGTACACTTTAAATGCTCCGCTGCATACTACCAGTGAGACGCACCTCAGATTCAGGAGGAAAGTTCCAAAAACCACGTAAACGTATCTCCCATATGCGGCTGGACAATCCATGTTTTCCCTTACCATTTGCTTGAATTGGATTAATTCCTGGTTTTTGTTCTTGAAAAACAAAGAAATAAGGAGGTTACAGTCGCAAAAAAACTATTGAATTCCTAAGCAAGAAAATTATTGTAAGATTTCATGTTGATTGAATTTTGGTTGAGGTTTCCTCTTGGCAAATCTGGTCACCGGTTACCATGAAAAGCTGTCTGCGCACGCGGAAAATTTAAGAGGAAGAAGAAGAAGAATAAAAAATAACAACAACAACAACAACAACAACAAAGTTGCAGCAAAGGGAGTTACGAAATCCGGTTATTGATAAATTGTGCGCTATAAAACTTTTTTGTCGTTGGCGTGTCTATCGTAATTTTACTCAGTTATTGTCTACTCACTTGGCCAGCATCTCTTGCGTGCAGCAGACCCATTGCTGATTTGAACTGTGTTCTGCAATTTGGAGCTAAAAATTCTGTCCCATCTGAAAAAACACATATGTGCATAGGGAAACTAATGGCACATACGTTGTTTTTAAACAGAGCTGAAATTTATAGTTCCTAATTGCAAGATGAAGTCCATTTTATAAGCTCGCTTTTGTTTTCAATTAAAAGGACATCCTGCAAAATTTGGCTGACAACTTCCATGTGGAATATTTACACGTTCCTCGAATGGGATTTGCGGGTGCTGACTTGGACGGCTTCTGGAGGAAGTGGATCTCATTCTTCGTTAAATTGAATCAAAAAACATCCTGGGAACCTGATGCAGACCATCCACACTTGTCGTGGACTCGCACTGAATTTCAGTTTAAACTTCTCAAAAAAATTTCTATTCCGAACGGACTTCAGGTTGTAAAATGTGTATGTATGATCATTGCTGCATTTCTTTTCCTTTATTCAATAGGACAAAGAGCAATTCTTTTCTTATCCTCTTACCAAAAATCAAACACCAGACTGGGTCGAAATATAACATTATGCTTCATCACTGACTTTACACGTTCATTATGATTCGTGTAACGGAAGTTCCAACTTGGGTATGAAGAGTGATCGTATCTATTCACGTTTTTAGAAAGTGTGCATTGGTTAAGATTTGTTACAAGCAATTAACAACCCAACGGCACATTTTTAGTTGGAAGTGTTTTGGTTGGTCTAATTCAATTTGTGAGAAGTTCTTAAGAAATAAATAAACAAGGGAACGGAAGAAAACTAATGGCTAACACTGCATATAATTTCACGTTTGGCAGCTCATTAACGTATAAGGAAACGCATGAATAAATGGTACTACAAAAAGCTGGAATTTTCTAACCATGTTCTAACAGTATGATTAGTAATTTTTACAGTTGCTGTGTCCTTGAGGCTTGCTTACGGATATCATGGTGCAAATCTTGTCTTCCAGGTTGGACCAGGCTATCTTGAGGTCACAACATTATTTACAAACGTCAAAGCATACATGACGGTGTTCATTACGCCAATTGGGCCACTTAAAGTTCGGATGGCTGGACAACTATATACGCGACCATGCCAAGTTCTCATGGGACGATTCATGCTGCATGGATATTATAATAACGTAAGTGAGCTACGACTTACTTACGATGTTTGTAAGAAAAATGTTTCCACCAGCGCTGACACTTCGGTGTTTAAAGAGCGCGCCATCTACAAATTACATAAGGCTTTTAATTTTTCAACAGACCTTGACGTATTTAGACGTCACACAGTGGATCAAGTCGATCAGAGAGGTCGGACATAAATTTTTTGACTAAAACTGCAAATTTTGATGTTTATTTCGTCTTATTTTAAATTTTAAGGGGTGCTTCCAGCAGAAAATTTCACGTGGAAACCAAAAGACCCACTTCGAGAACCTCAATATTTTGTATGAACGGAGTTAAAATCTTTTCAAGTTTCCAAATTTTGTCCGACATATCCTACTAACTCAATCCACTGTGCGTCAGGTCTCCTCACATTACTCACGAAAAATTGGAGTTTTTCGCCGCGAATGATCGGAATTTTTTTCGAATGGACGCTTCGCACCGGTTCAGGCCTGAGATTAGATTTACGTGAACGGACAAAAATCTATAGCTTTAAGAACCGATTAATAGTTCATACAGAGAACCACTAATAGTGATAAAATAACTAATGATTCTCGGTCTGGTGAACCACACCAACGTATATACATATACTGAGATATATACCTATGTTGCCTTTACCACCATTAGTGGTGTTCCATATGAACCACTAATTGGTTTATGAGCCATGGCTTTTTCTCAGTGTGGACCCCCTCTCCCTTGAAACATTGTTCGAGGCACGTCAGGTATCCATGACACCCCCCTTACCTTTGGGCCTAGACATCCTTCACTGACGAGATTGTAGAGAAAAACTACTTCATATGGAACGAAAAGAGAGGTTAATAATTGAATTTAAAATACTTAGATGATCTATCATCGAGGTATTCTCAGAACTTGATCTAAGGATTGAAAGAACCGTATTTGGTCATTTTCATTATGAAGGTGCAGAAAATATGGTATCGGATTTGCACCAAATTTCGCATTGTTATTTAAGAAGAGCTGCCGATGCCTCTCTTTTTTTATTACCTTAGGTGACTTCACCCTCATACATGAGCAAACCAAAGTCTATATTCTCCAAGCCGTTATCGCGGATTGACATTGTGGTTTCATTTAATTTTGTCCCTTATGCTTTTACCAGGTTGAGGATGATGTCACGATATGGAATTATGGCAAACCAAGATTGCAACTCAACGCGATAAAGGAAGAAGGACCCCTTGTCAACTTCAGGAGATGGTACAGTCAGTTCTATTCAAACAACAGCTTCTCATTAGACTATGAGCGGAGGAATATTTGACGATGATTTTTCAAATACACACCATTGTTGTGGAATTTTCGCATAGGTTATAGGATTAGAGGAGAAGCAGAATTTTGTCATATGATCTTTGATTCAATTAAAATACCCGCATAAAATTTTTGTTGTATTAACACCCGACAAATTAGGAGTATTACCTCCTTCAGGCTTTTGTGATGAACGAGGAATTAAAAATTTCTTCAGATGATCGTTTTTGTACCGAGACCTGATTTTTACGTTTTAAAATTTTATTACCTACCAATTACAGCTAAATGTATTTAAGTAAGCAAACAAATATAACTATTTTGTCATTATTTTTCTCTCCATCTGAATGATATTTGCATGATCATTTTTACCATTTAATAATAATTTTCATTTTTATTTATATGTTTCCGAGTGAAAATATAATTATACATGGTGAGTGAGCGCGCGTTGAAGCTTCCCTCTTTTATGGCAGTTTGGCAATGCAGGCTTAAAAAAAAACCAGACTGGATTAATGACTGTTTGATGTTTGCAGTCTGAAACTAAACATGCGAGAAGAAAAGGCGGGAAGTTTCTATAGGCGATGTAAGGGGCGTAGAAGTGTCGGATGAAAATGCTACTTTACGTCGTCCTAGACGGCACAAAAATGGGGATCCTAGAGAGAACTTGTTGCCAAAAACGTAATTGTTTCCCTTTTCCATCTGCATCTTCGTCTTTGAAAGTGGAACAAGCGGACTTAAGGAATGGAGGATCACGATGCGATCGTGTTAATTTGCGAGAAATGTTTACTTAATTCCAGTAATAAACAAGTTTCGAAAATTTGAACAACTATGCCATGATCAGTCAAAGTGCGCTGAGAAGCGCCGAGAAATCAGCATTACACGCTTGAAAGTGAGCGTCGTTTTTTGGAAATGCCATATTTCCCCTTAAGGAAGAAAAAGGGTCATGAAGATACCAAACTATCTCAATTTCAAGGTGTGGTTGGGCATTCGTTATTTTCATTTGCCTAAAAAAATCTACGACTGTAGGAAACGTGACAATCTCTGGGTGGAAACAAGGCTCTGAGACCCTCTGTCAACTTCCCCAGCTACGTCAAGCAGGGCCGGATTTACCTACTTGCCGCCCATGGGCCGCCTGTATTTTGCCGCCCCCTTCTCATTCGTTTTCAAACATCAATAAAAACCATCAAGTGAACGTGCCAAAGGGGTAGGGGTGCATGAGACGCGTTTACCTACTCGTGTTGGATACATTTTTTGCGAAAGCCCTGTCAACACGACCAGCAAAATTTCACGGAACTTTGCGCGTAAACCTATCTCTATGTGGACAAGGTCCTCCATTTATAAGAAATGAACCAAAAAATTATGAAAGAACAAACATAAATGTGGTTGAATAATTTTAACTTCCGCCGCTGCGCCGCGCTGATCGCACTGTGATTGGCGCAATGCATGAAGTATTCCTGCAGTCTTGTAGGCGCTATACGTTTCACGCCAACCGCTCCAGACCGCACTGTGTTTGGCGCAATGAGTGAAGTATTCATGCAGTCTTGTAGGCGCTAATACATATATGTGTATACATGCCGATCGCCGCGCCGAGGGCTTGTCTTTTTCCTCTCAAGTAATAGTCATCATTCCTCTCTGCGTTGAGCTCCAGGCCAAATTGCGTGTTTATTCCTCTCTTCACTCTTAATTAAATATGATATTTCTTGTATCATCGAGAAACGACAAACTTAGAAATGACTATACTCTCAGGAAAGAGAGATTTCGTCCCCTTTTCTCATTCATAATTTTTTTTCTGAATCCGATTTTTCATACCTACATTTAAAAAAATTGCAAAATTTGCCGCCATGGGCCGCGGCCATGTGGCCACCCCCTTAATACGACCGTGACGTCAAGTTCCAACTCAGAGTGAGGAAAGATTTTCAAAAAGTGATTATAAACCGAGAAAGCTGCGGGAAAATATGCCGCAGATTAAACTTGAGATTGCATAAATTAATAATTAATTAATTAATTTGCATTAATTTGATTCCATGTGGATAGGTAACTGAATTATCTTACGGACTACTCCCAGTACAAGTACTCAGTCTTACAAGATGATATTATGAAAATGGGTGATTACATCCGTTGACTTTTTTCGCGTCTGCGTCTATCCTATTTTTCCACCTATCCAGATGTCCAGCTCAGAGTGAGGAAAGATTTTCAAATGGGATTAAACCGAGAGAATTTCGTGGAAATATGCCTGAGATTGCACATAATTCAATTTTATATTTGAACTATCTTACGGAGTAGTGCTACAAGATACTGTTATGCAAATGGGTGATAACATCGGTTGACTTCTTTCGAGTCTACGTTTTCCCTAATTATTTTGCCCACCTGTCACCATCTCCATTATTCCGAACGTAATTCTCAAACTGGACGCGTCACGCACTGTTTTCTGCTCTCCTCCGAAGGACGATTGAGATGCATTGAATTTGGGCACTCTCTTCAGGGGAAGGTAACTTTCTTGGATCATCACATTGTACAGGGTGTCTCACGAAAAAGGAGCCACCTTGAATATCTGGCGAACGGGTTGGAATTTCGAAAAACGGTAAAAGACGTGTTCGTTTATATCGAGGGGGACACCTTTTGGCGTATTTGACATTTTCTCAAACCGCGGGGGGGCGCGGGGCGGGGGGTGCCCCCCCCGTAAATCGAAATTTTCAAATGGCACCCCTACTTTTTTATTTCAGAAATCAATTCTACGCAAAAAAACAAGCCACCCTATCCAAACCGGATGTGAATCGGACAATTTTTCAGCGATTGGCAGAGGTTCAAACATTTTTTTCATGCTCTTTTCAAAAATTCCCTACGCTCAATGGAATTGCCGTATCAAACCAAACTCTCCGCCAAAAAAATTCTTAAACATTGCACTTTCAATTTAAAATAAGAAAAAGAAAGGATAAACCCCCAAAAAACCAAAAAAAAAACCAAAAAAAAAAAAAAAAAAAAAAAAATCTGTACTCGAAAACTTGAGCACGCGGAGCCCTTTTTTGCGATATTGAAATGCGTTTGACCGATCATATCCGGAGGGGCGCTCATCGGGAGGGAGTGGTAAGTGTTTGACACGAATTATTATTTTTGTTTCTGAAGCTAAAAATAAACTGCCAAAATCGAAATTAAGATTATTAATCTTATCAAAAACTTAAACCCAAGATACCAAAAATAGTTAATTACTAATCATTTAATTAAAAACCCAAGAAAAGGAAGAAATCCAGAAATTCTTAAACCATAAATAAAAATTATGACTTTTGTAAAAAAGGTAAAAAAACTTTAAAAAACCACTGAAACCACTTTGCCACTTAAAAAAAGGTAATTCATTTGTATTTCTACTTAGCTGTTTCTTCACGGACATGGTTCCTTATGCTTCAGAAACAAAAATAATAATTCGTGTCAAACACTTACCACTCCCTCCCGATGAGCGCCCCTCGGATATGTTCGGACAAACGCATTTCAATATCGCAAAAAAGGGCTCCGCGTGCTCAAGTTTTCAAGTACAGATTTTTTTTTTTTTTTTTTTTTTTTTTTTTTTTTTTTTTTTTTTTTTGGTTTTTTGGGGGTTTATCCTTTCTTTTTCTTATTTTTAATTGAAAGTGCAATGTTTAAGAATTTTTTTGGCGGAGAGTTTGGTTTGATGCGGCAATTCCATTGAGCGTAGGGAATTTTTGAAAAGAGCATGAAAAAAATGTTTGAACCTCTGCCAATCGCTGAAAAATTGTCCGATTCACATCCGGTTTGGATAGGGTGGCTTGTTTTTTTGCGTAGAATTGATTTCTGAAATAAAAAAGTAGGGGTGCCATTTGAAAATTTCGATTTACGGGGGGGGCACCCCCCGCCCCGCGCCCCCCCGCGGTTTGAGAAAATGTCAAATACGCCAAAAGGTGTCCCCCTCGATATAAACGAACACGTCTTTTACCGTTTTTCGAAATTCCAACCCGTTCGCCAGATATTCAAGGTGGCTCCTTTTTCGTGAGACACCCTGTATATATATTTCAGCAATGGAAGAAACTGCGGATGTACAGCGAGCTGCTGTAAAAGGAGACAACAGTTAAAAGAAGGTTCATCCCTCGCACGAGATTGAAAAAAGTTTATACATTGACAGAATGACAAAAAGCGCCAAATTTATGAATTTTTTCCTCGGTTGTCACTCTTACACAATGGCCATTTCGACTCCAGTAGGAGTCATCATCAGGTGCTTAAAACTAAGGACGAAAATAAAATAAAAACCGAAGCTAAAAAATTTTGACGTTAGATTCACGTATTATCTCCGGCGACGCGTCGCGATACTAGTCAGTGGGATATCTCGCCGGTGATCAGCTGACTGTGTTGCGTCACGAAGGAGAGCGGGGGGGGACGATCACTGGTGCCACCTGTTGCTCGATTTGTGAATTAAGTAGCTGTTCCTTAGGTGTTTTCATTATTTCGATTTGTTCTAATACATTTAATTTCCGGCCTTTCTGACATACTTTTTCTAGTTTCGCATAACAATTTTCCAGTTTATGGTCAGTGTCGATTATATGATCCCCGAACGATGACTGACCTCTCCTTTTTAGTATGGCACAGTCAACGTGTTCCTTCAGCCTTGTTGCCACACTCCTTCCTGTTTGGCCTATATATATTTTCCCACAGTTACATTCTATTTTGTACACTCCGCTTGCTTCCAATTTTCCACATTTCTCTTTTGTATTGATTAAAATTCTGCCCAAATTTCTCTGGTTGCCGTAGGTTACTTTTACGCTTTTGTCCTTCTCTATTATTCCCTTCACTCTCTCTGATATTTTCTCGATATATGGTATTGAGATCCATTTTTCGGTCCCTTTTGTTTTTATTTTCCCATATATCATCCTGTCTCTTTTCTCTTGTTGTTTGCGATGTAGTAGATGAAAAATGTCACGTTTCTGATATCCGTTGTTAGTGGCAATGTTCAAGATAGTTGTTAGCTCCCTCTCATATTCCTCCTTTTCAAGTGGTATAGTTGTTAGTCTGTTAAGCATGCTATGGAACCCTGCCATTTTCTGGGGCCAGGGGTGGTACGAGTTATTAGGTATTATTGCATCTGTGAAGCATTGTTTCCTATAAATTCCAAACTTTATCTTTCTGTTTTCTACTCGTATGGTAAGGTCCAGGAAATTCAGAGTTTTCCCACCCACTTCCAATTTGAATCTGAGATTGGGGTGTAAATCATTTATCTCATTATGAAAAATGGACAGTTCTCGATCAGTGCCCAGCCAAACTGCAAAAATATCATCCATATATCTGAAATAACATAGAATTTTCGAGGCCCATTTATTGGATGTACATATTCTGTGGTCATATTTATCCATGAAAATGTCGGCCATAATGGGGGATATAGGCCCTCCCATTGGTAACCCTTTATTCATCTTATAGAATTTCCCATTGTACTTGAAGTAATTATTCGAAGTGGTGAACTCTAAAAGCGTTGTGAATTCCATGATTTCACCTTTTGAGAGGGATGAGTGGTCCTTCAGAATGGTTTTCATCCTCATATTGGTTTCCTCTACATCTACATTTGTGTATAAGTTATCCACATCAAGTGAGATCAATTTAGCATTTAGGGGAATCTCTATGTTCTCAAGTTTTTCGGCCAGTTCCCCTGAGTTTTTGACTGCGTATTGGGGTTTCCATGTGACATGTCTCCTAAAGGTTTTAATTAGGAATTTCTCAACATCATATGTGGGTGATTGGCATGTTGATACTACTGGCCTTATCGGAACATCTCTGATACTCAACTCTTCCGTGACTTTATGGATTTTTAGGTATCCTTGGAGTTTTGGAGGGAGGGGGTTCATCTGGACGAGTGATTTGGGATATTGAGTTAACTGCCATGATTTATTCAATAGGTTTTTCAGGTTTTTCTGAGTGACCGGCCCAGAATGCCCTCCTTGGATGCCCAGAAAGGAGCCTCTTAGCATCCGACAACGGAAGAAAATGAAACACAGTTACTAAAAATATCATTCTACATTATACTCAAAATCTTGAAAATCTCTAAGAAAGTAAGAAAAATTTTATAGTGCCCTAGCGTGTTTTTGAAACTTTATTCACCTTTTGCGGAATTTTTAGGGTAATTTTTTCACTTTTCCCTACGAGACAAGGGTTACACATGAATTCGTAGTGGTTTGTCACCTGCGTCACGGGCCCCTCCAGGGCCCGGGCCCCGGTACCAAGGACCCAGTATCCCCCCCCTTGTGGCGGGCCTGGGTGTTAGTTAGATAGAATAGAATAGATTTTGAAACACAACGAATGAGAAACGTGTTTTTGTGGTGCCTCTATCGAATTGCCATTTACTGAGATGAAGCTTTTTTTTCTTTTTGTCATGTTTGTAACATCATTTCAGCCATTAGTATCCCACATATTCTGACACAAGTTGCAATGACTATAGGCAGTTCGGAAGCCTTCAGTTTACAGTATTACACTACCTGCTTTGCGTCTCTCTCCCAAACGGGTCTTAACCTCGCCTTGCTATCTCTCGGAACCATCTGTCTTTTGTATTATCTGAGCCGACCGTTGAATTTAACTACCGTAAGTAACTATATATAAGTTGGTATCTCATGATCCTAGTTAGTGTATATGCAAACACAAACAATTTACTTGGTGAATGATCCACGCAGTTCAGTCTCCAGAGCCATTCAGAAGCACAATTTCTGCCTCGATTGCAAGGGATGATTTAAGTTGCGAAATGATGGTTCTCAAGTTCATTGATTTTTTGATAAAGCTTACTTCCGCCTCAAGAATATCCTCAGGAAATGATCGTCTCCATTAATCTGCAAAAAATGAGCGTGTTCGCTGATATCTTATATTTTTTGGCGATGGTGAATGAGAAGAGAGGCAGTTTTAACCGTTTGTGTGACAAGAGCTCATTGATGTGCAATATATATCAAGGTCTGACGAAAGAGTGAAAAAGTGCTACAAAAAATGTCAGACTTGTTTGGTGGTTATTTTCTAAACAGAGCTGTTGTTTAGTAAAGAACTTTCAAAATTGTTCCATATTTTTAACTTTTAAAGGCCTCACTGGAAATACGAAGTTCATGATATGATGTATTTTCCTCGATTGTTTCCTAACAAGTTTTATCCCTCGATGTTGAAAACGGTAAACCATTTTCAGAGTACTTTTATAATTTTCGTGTCTATCCTCTGTTAAAAATTGAAATGGCAGGGGAAATTCTGAAACATTGCGTGGTGCTTGTGATACTTTGGCTGGAAGGTGACGATATCTCCATTGCGGTGTTCTCAACCCTGTGCCTAACTTAAATAAAATCTGTGGGTTACTTTTTCCCCTCGTCAATCCGGACAATTGGACATATTTCTACAAAACAGAACTATGTGCTGTGGAAATATGAGGTGTGCTCGTTACGTGAGGGCCGTAAGAATGAATGGGAATTATTGGGCTGCCAGTGGCGTGAGCGTCGACGACGGAACGTTGTCGAGTCGCCGATCGTGGTCGTAAACTCATGAGCCCTGTTCATAATCCTCTTGTCCCATGCCCACAGCTCATGAGTTACCATGGAGTTTGTACATATTTCTGTTTGGTAGAATGTAAAATCCTGCATTCCCAATTCAGCAAACGGAGTTACGCCCACTTTTACATTGTTTCTTATGCAGCTCACCACCAGCACACCCTACTTTCTTACCCGAACATAGTTCTGTTTTGTAGAAATACATCCAATTCTCTTTCATATCATTGTGCCCCCGGTGCATGACAGTGAAAATGCAAAAATGCCTCAGTATCTCGGTTGTGGTGTTCATAAATGGTAACCAAATCAACATCATGGCTTAAATTTTCGCAGGATATTCTTTACACAAAGAGTGAAAATCACCAAATTTTCTAGAAATGGCTTAAGTAATAGTTTTTTGCAGAAAATCATGGGTGGTGGTAGCCACCTTCGGACCAAGTTCTACAACGCAAACCAAGGTACCAAGTTCTGCAACGCAAACCAAGGTACCCATTTTCGCAGTTTCACCACCGCAATATTTTAAGAAGAACCTCACATATTCTTAGGATTGCAAAGTGTTTACCCTCAATTTTCCTGCTTTTCAGATATGTTTTACTTCAGAAAATTACCAGTCAAAATCTACTTTTTTTTCTCTCTATGCACTTGCATCAAAAAACTTCCCTTGAAATTGCTTGCTTTTGAGTTGTTATGGCCCGATTATGGCTGCAACTACAGCAATCTTCTTCCGGCCGATCAGGTGGCAGTCTTATTCTCTCCTCTCAGAACAAAATTGTTTACCTGCCAAACAAAAGAAATTTCTCCAGATACTTCCAAGTGACGGCAGAGGAATCATAAACCCTAATTGAGAGTATGGAAGCTACTACTTACTTACATAAGTCGTTTCCTCTGTTTTGGTACATAGGAAGTTTAAAAAAGAAGTTCCTTATGTCCTGAAATGTTCCTAACTGTAGCATACCTAAAGGAAATTTGAGCAAGAATGTTTTGCAATCCACTAAGTGCAGGGTCTTTCACTGAGAGCTTTAATGAGAAGATATCCCATATTCTGGCTTGGGTTAGATTCATACGAAGGATTTTTCAGCCTTTGCTCAGAAAAACAAATGGTTGACATTCAACTGCAGTGCCTCCAGTTAGCTACATGAATGAATAAATCTTTAATATTCATACAAGATGCTGGCACCAGTTGCATAAGTTTGCCCAAAATCACTTACATACCGACTGGGGCTCACTAGAAATCCAGCTGAATCCAATTTAACAACAGTACCAATTCCATCAAGTATCCATATTTATTTTGGCCGCTACTTGAATAAAAACAAATAATGATGATAACTGTATCATCAGGTTTTCCATATTGTGTGTGTGACAATTTTTTAGCCATTTAAACTTCCGCATGTACCTTTCATTTATTCATCTATCAACACATCCCTAAATTATTCGGGCTTAGGACAATACGTCCACCTGCGTTATATCCACCTTTCGCTGATGAACCAACGAACTCATCGGTGATTGGTTAGGTTAGGTCAGGTGAGGTAAGATTAGCTATAGTTTTATATACGGGTGGACGTATCGCATGTGGATATACTGACATGCACTCAATTATTCTTCTTTTTTTTCAGAAATAGTTCTCCAGTTCTGATCTGAAATATCTTCAAAGTGATAGTTTCTCCATCCTATTATGGGTAAGTATGAACCTGCTGTTTCTTTCTTTTTGTTTAAATCCAGCTTCTGTTAATTTAAATTTGTATGAAACCGTCAGAAGTTGTTTAACGTAACCTCTACAAGTTGATCAAAGAAGACAGTGCCTCATCGATTGATTTAATGAACAGATTCCCTAGTGATTGGGCCAATTCTGAAATTAAGTGCATTCTTGAAACAGTGTGGTGTTTGTAGGATTCACTCACGTGCAACTGGTCCATTTTGATCATTTGGACGTATTTATGCAAAAAGGAACCATGTGCAAGTGGAAAGATGGGGGGTGCTCGATAGTTCTTGGGCCATAAGAATGAATGGGAATTAATAAGCACCAGTGATGTCAGCGGCGACGACGGAGACGACGCCCACTGCTTATGAATTAGCGCTTAGTACCTTTTGATTTAATAGAAAATTCCGCTTTTCCATTTTCTCAAAAGGAACTATATCCACTTTTACATTGTTTCTTATAGCCCAACTAACGAGCACACCGCATCTTCCCAATTGGACATAGTTCCTTTTCACAAAAATACGTCTATTTAGAATTTCTGCTGCGCATGTATCCAATAAAAAAATAATGCTATTTAGATGGTCTGTTTTGCCTCATTTTGTGAACCAAATATCAGTCACTACTGCTGGTTTGGTTTCCGTACAAAAAATAAAGAAGAGATTCTCTAGGGGATGTAAATAAACTAGGGTACAGTTGTAGAAATTTAAAATTCATCATTAATATGTGGGTGAAGCCGATTGACATGCACACATTTATATGACAGCCGATTATTAAATTGGCTGCTTATATTACTGCATTGAAGGATCTGTAACGTGCCCCACTCTGTAATAATTTTTTCTGGGTATTAAGCCATTTTGTTCCAATTACAATCACTTTATAATTCTTGAATGTTTCACCCCCCCCCCCTCTCCCCCATTTAAGAATGGAGACCAGAAAATGTTCACTTAAAAGATATGGTCTCCCAGAGAATTATTAAGAACTTTCTTTTGAGGAAGTTTTTTGAAAATCTAGCATACTTGCTGAAAACAAATGAAAGAAAACTAGCAAAGCTGCTGTATTCCAAGAAGCTGAGGGGAAAAAAAATTCTTAACTCTCCTCATTGAATGGGTTAATGGAAAAAGGGTGTCACTGCCAAAAATCAAGTTTCAAGAATACACGAAAAAACTTGATTTCTTCAACAATTCTTCATGCTTCTGTTCGTATAAATCAACCGTTCTTTTACAGATCATCATCACAGAAGGAGGGTCAGAAAAATTGTGCAAGAACTAACGATTTTTAAAATTTTGGTGGATACCCTGTTCTTCTACAATATTGCTCAATAGCAGTATTTTAGCAGCGTTCTTAGCAGTATTATGATCGTCAAGTAGCTTGCTTGTCTGATGAAAACATAAAAAATAATATTTTGTGCCCCTATTTCTGGTTTCTATCACAAAGAAGCACCCTGCGCTTGAAGAGGCTTTTCCTTCCGAAAAATTTCTATGTTGTTTGTCTCAAAGAAGCATTTGAAACATTCTATTGATCCCTGTCCAAATAAATCAAGCCTCGTCCAGAAACATTTCGATGGCCAAAGTGCAAAAATCTCGCATCCCAGTTTGCGACATTGCAGACCTCCTGTCATAATTAATTTTTTCTTTGGAAAATAGTTACCGTAATTTTTTGAAAACTTCCTTGATTTTTCTTCTCTGCAAGCAGAGTATTCTGAATATTCTAATTAAGTCGGTTTGTTTCTCTTGTGATAAATAAAATAAAATAGGAGCTGAAACTTTGAGACACTGCAATGGAGATACTTTGTTTCGCACTTTGGTAATCAATTTTAAATAATTGTCTCTCTAAGCTTTATTAACCAACCAAATCTTATTCTAAATCTTTACACATCTAAGTCTAAATCTTATGGACAGTCTTTTTTATTTGTTAAGTTAATCAGTCAATCAATTTTCATTTATTTACATCAAGCTCTCTCCCCTCTGTGTTTCAGGCACATAGACGGGAATGAAAAATTACCGAAATCACGAAACCTCAAGAAAGCTGGCTCCTCGACCATGGTTTCGGGATTTTCACAACCTTTCAAAAATCATGGGACAAAATGAAATTAATATCCCATGTAGACCAATTATTTCTTCATGTCCCCAAACTGAGTCATATTGATATGCGCCTAGCATTCTTACACTCTACACTCTACCAACAATGGCAAGTTGCATCCCATCCGTTTAGAGCCAGGCGTTTTTTTGACTGGTCAACGTCTTGCTTTTGCCACTCGCAAAGTCGTTTTTATCCGCCCCTCAGCGAACATTTTATCGGATGAATTACAAGCAGATTTCTTACAAATTGGTCAAAAAAAGCCCACTAACAAAAAAGTCAAAATAGATTATTCTTCAGAAACAGATTCAGCTGATGAAATTATTTCAACAGATAACGAGTCTGTCAATAAAAGTAAATCTGGAACTTGCCAAACAGTTGACCAAACGCTAAGCGAAAATATAAACACACCTATTAATGAAACTGCTGATGTGAATAATAAAGAGGAAGAAATGATTTATTATCAAGATGAACGTGGAGTTATCCATTTATTGGAATCATCGAAACAGCAGACAGAATTACAATTTGAAGCGACAGATGCTTTATTTCTCCACCTAACCAAGACTATTACAATGATTCCTCAAAAGGTTGAATTCACAACAGGAAACCTACTAGAACAAACAGTAAATCTATTGAAAAATGGAAACTTAGTATGGTTCGCAGATCTTAAAGTCAATTTCACAGATGAAGATGGCATCGATCTTGGTGGGGTCCGCCGCGAATACCTATCTGAACTTATAGGTGAAGTGGTGAGCAGCAACATTTTTGAAGGCTCTGATGCCAAATATATCAAGTAAAACCTAAAATTTATCAACGACAAAATGTATTTTTGGGTCGGCCAAATATTGGTCTTGTCACTCTTGAATGGTGGCCCCGGCCCTGGATGTTTCTCCTCCCTTTTGTATCAGTCATTATACTCGGAACCATCAGCTAAAGACTTAGTGTTGGAAAATGTATCGAACCCAGATCACGCTGAAGCACTCAAGTCTATTGAGTGTAGCCAATCTTTCCTTGATCTTAATAAGACTATTGCGGAGCACTCGTTGTTCGCCTTAACAGGGCATGAACAGGAAGAGAGTGCAGACCTTGGAAATGATCCTTTGCCAGTGGTGAAGACAAAAATTTTCAATGGTCAGTATCTTCACAAGTTCCATAAATCCTCTTTAGCATATTCAATGGTGTAATAATGTGATCACACTTCAATTAAGGGCGTTTGTTTAATACTCAAAATTAACAACACTTCATTTGTGTGACTTGAATCATTATTATACATCATTTCCACAAATACGTTTGGTAACTTATAAACATGAGGGACAGGGGATCAAAGAGCTGGCCTGTCAGTGCCAAAATTGCATTAATAGCGACCAGTGAAGTGTATCACTCATTCCTTTCGTTTATTATAATCATTGAAATTTGAGAGATCCTTGTAAGTCAATCAAACAAACACCAAAAAAATCGAAAATCGGCCCCAGACCCCCACTAAATAATAACCCCCGAACCCTGGGGGTGCCCCACTTGACATCCGTGGAGCCCAACCCTCGGGGGCTGCCTTCATCTCCTGGCAAAAGCGCAAAATTGGCTCCCGCTGACTAAACAAGAAAAAAACATGATGGAAAATGATTTGAATGTTACTGACGTTGAGTTCTATACGGAGATGTCTACTCCGCAAGTAATAGAAAATATTTGTGATAAAGTTGAAGCATTGAATCGGAACATTAACTTTGACTCATCGTCAAATTAAATGGGAGGGTGTTAGTGACCGAAATCTGAAGATATCGGTCAACCTCTCTTCAGGATTTTGAAAGTCATATGTACCATTGACATTTTCTGTACTGGCTATGCCGAAAGTATTTCCTTTAAAGAAGAAGGAGGCGTAAATAAAGGTGGATTTAACACGCAGACTTCTAATGTATGTCATTCAATAGCTATGCCGAAAGTATTTCCTTCAAAGGAGAAGGAGGCGTAAATATAGGTGGATTTAACACGCAAACTTCTAATGTTTGTCATTCAATATGAAAGAAGATGAAACTTCGTTCGAATGCGATGTTAATGAAAAAAATCTCACTTCGAATGAAAGCAATCTTAAACAGGGCCACTATAACCTTATAGGAAAAGTCATTCAACTTTCATTTTTAAATGATGCGGGCCTGCTCCTAAGTTTTTTTCACCGCATTTATTTGAATTCCTAGTTCGTTCAGATGTGCCGATGAAGAAACTATGAAAGTCACTGCAACGCAAACTTATCTGCGCAACTAGAAGATTCCAGGGAGTGCGAAACAGTAGCGGATTGTAATCGCCTTCTCGCAACGGATCTACATGACTTCATTGGCTGGATGGGCACAAACCATTGTGTAACCCGAGAAAAAATTGAAGAGGAGACAGATGAAATTATGGATGATCAGTGTAGTAATCTAATTGTTTTCACGCTCTTGAACTTCGTTCCGCGCTACTTTATGATTGAAAAAAAAAGAAAAGAGAATGATACTACTGCCACTTTTAACTGATACTTTTGACATGCCTAGGCATTATCATGTGATAGTGGTAAAATTACATTCTAATGTAATTGATACAATTATCTTCAATGTTATGGTTCAGTTTGAAATCATGCTGAACATGAAACTACTAAAAGTACAAGTGACGTAACTTACATCAGTTTCATTAAGGAGAACTTGGATGTAATAAATTAGAATAAAGAATTAAAGATTCCCCGAAGACTTGTAATCATAAGTTTATTTTGATAACTAGTCACATCGAGACGGGAAAGTAAATAAACACAATAAAATCAACAATCATCAAAAATTAACAACGATCGATGCGCCGGCGCGGCTCTGATGCGCGCACGGCGGCTTAAACGAAAATCGATCCACACAGATACGCCATCGCGCGCAGATTTTTCATTTTGTTATTGGTGTGTGACGGTAGCCAATCGCCATCCAGCGCGAGCAGTGCGGCTCTCGCTCACACCCTATTGGCTGCGGGGCTGTATCACCGGCATCTATTGGCCCATTAGAATAGATGATAGATCACCGATGCTCGACACATCCTCCTAATCACATCTCATTGGTCAGTCCCTCTCCGACCCGGCTACACATACACAAGTACACAAACCTGCAACCCATCCAACACTTGTCACTGCGCCTTTGCGCCAGCCAACGTGACAGCACATCCAGCCGGCCTTTTTTAGGGGCACCCTATCGAGAACCTATGAGCTTGCCTATGAGTGGGTTGTATACGTTTTTTCTTATATCCTTAAGATTAGATTAGAAGCAGGATTTTTACTCTCTTTGATATTGAATTTCAAATGTGATATTTTCAACGTGAATGGTTACTGAAAGAAAGATAGGAAAAGAAATGCTCAATATTTACCCTTTGCGGGCCTATAAAAAAAGGGTTAAACTAGTCTTTTCTTTGTTTTGTCTTTCCATTTTTTATTCAAGGAATTAAAGATTTTAAAAACATTGAAAGCATTATAAGCATATAACAACCTAAACTAAGCGCCAATTTGTTTTACGGTAAGGGCATTACGAGGGTGAGAAAGGTATGAAAACTCAGGAAAGTGAGATCTTTAATTTACTATAAGGGCTCAGACCATTAATTTAAATTTCACGCACATCACGTTAAAAACGTAAACAACTTGCAAAATTGACTTTTTGGTGAGAAATTAATGTTAGAGCTTTAGAGCAAAATCGCTCAATTCAAGCATTCATTGAAAAAGCTATAAAATCAACCCTCCTACTTTGGTCAAACCGCGGGGGCCATCGCATGAACATCATGCGGTAGGTAAATAATTAGTGAGATCTCACACTTGCTTTCTTCCCCTGGTGTGAGCAAGTATCTCAAAGGTATCAAAAAAAAAAAAAAAAAAAAAAAAAAAAAAAAAAAAAATTTGCACACAAAAAAACCTCCATCCATTTTGGCACATGCTTACTGAAATTGCACACATGCTGAAAACTGTACTGCATGCAATATACTGCACACTGTATTTGCTATACATTCATATTGGTATAAGTATAATAATATACAGCTCATATTTTATTTTTTCCGGTAGAAGAAAAGAAGTGATGACAGTATTAGCGCATTCCACGGAATGCTCACCGTGCATCAATTATGTACATACTTTTATTTATTTATCTTTTGGGTTGCACGAAAACATCCATGAAAGGGGAGTCGTCAGAGTTTCGCGGTGGAAACGTCTTTTGCGGAAAAATTTCCAGGTAAAATAAGAAGGCAAGTCTCAGCTGTGAGCCAAGAGTTAGGAAATATTTTTAAAAAAATTTATATTATCTTGCGCGACGATAAAATTACGAGAAATACATGAATCATATTATAACTGAAGGCTAATGAATAGCCTGAGACGCTGAATGTCTTAAAATTATACTAACTAACTAACTAAATGACTGAATTATAGCTTTCGGAAAACCGACTTATTTTTAGCTAAAGACAGTAGTACCTGGTAGAACTTTCTTTTAAAATGTAAACAAGGCCTTCATGTGATATTCTGTTAAATAGCATTCCACCCTGTAAATAAACATAATAAAATAATTGATTTTCGTTTAAAAAAAAAAAAAAAAAGTAGTACCTGGTGCGAATATGCAAATATGGATGATTGGTGTGTGACAGTTAAATTCTCTCGAGTATGTACTTCCGTATTTTCTTTCGTGCTCCAATCCTCGTCTCTATTTTCAAACGCCATTCACGAATGAAACGAGTCATTCATTGTTCTATACTCTCCCGTCTGAGAAAACCGCGCTGGAAATGCATTCAATTTGGACACTCTCTTCAGAGGAAGGTACCCTTCTCAGAGTATCTCATTGTGCAATTGTGTACATATACAGGGTGGCCCATGTAACGAGGCAAATCCCGTTTCTTCAGAGGCTCATACGTCCTCTGGTATAAGATAAGCCAACGTTACTGTAGTTGCCGGAATGAGCTCGCCGGGATCCTGGATTCGGGCGCCAATTTTAAAAAATGATAGAGTTTGAAAGAGGGGAAGAATGATCAAACTCTTGTGTCTCAAATTTACAAAAAGAATGTCCGTTTATTAGCTAAATTTGTGGGGATCCTACTAAAACTACACTCAAAATTATGATAATAATTTTGCCGAAATGCCACTCACTAACGTGCACCTCAAGGCTTATACGTTAGGAAATATTTTACAATCGACGATAAAATCCTAAAAATGAAATCAAAATAAAACGGAAGCCGAAATGCTTCTCACTAACGTGCACCTCTAGGCTTATACGTTAGGAAATATTTTACAATCGACGATAAAATCCTAGAAATGAAATCGAAATAAAAGGGAAGCCGAAATGCTACTCACTAACGTGCACCTCTAGGCTTATACGTTAGGAAATATTTTACAAATGAAATTAAAACAAAAGGGAAGCCGAAATGCTACTCACTAACGTGCACCTCTAGGCTTGAAATTACAGGATATATGCAAGAGGAGAGGAGGAGTGAAGCTGGGCGAGATGCTACTCACTAACGTGCACCTCAGCACAGAAGAAGAGAAAAGAGGAAAGTGAATGGACAGAGGGCTCGACGAGATGCTACTCACTAACGTGCACCTCGAGTCGAGAAAGATTTAGGAAAGATGAGAGAAGAGGTGACCCTCCGGAAAGGAGAGGGTGATGAACAATGTTTGGCTTAGAGGGCTATCAGATTGATTTGAAGCTATTGAAAGACGATCTCGACATTCGTTGCAAAATTTTTGTTACAAGAAAAATTAATTAAAATATAAAATTTACAGAAATGGATGTAGGAAAATTTCCTACAGAAGTTTATAGTAGTTTAGAATTTTTTACAATTTTTCGTTTGGGGTAAATCTACGGAAAACCCTGATTTCGCAGTTATCTTCGAGAGAGAAAAAAAGAAGAAACAGTATTCCATTTCTTTTCATTATTCAAACAGCTGATGTACCGTCACCGGGCGTCGTGGCGCGGTGTCGCCAAGCCGTGACACATTTGTCGCTATTTTGGTCTGCAAAAGAAGTGAAAAAACTTAAAACGGAGAATGAAATTCTTCGTTACAGCCCAGACCTACCGTACCAGGCCTTTTTTTCAGTTAATTTGGGTCGCACGAAGTCCAGGATCGCGGGGATGAATAGGGAATCGACCGGATTTCGGCATCGTTCATTGCACACTTATCTTCGTCGATTTAGCCAAACTTGTTTTTAAGGTTGCCGTCTCTTTAAATGCATATTGTGCTGGGCCTTATTTGAATCCTTCACAAATATCCCCTTGGTTACAGTCCAATGAGGGGCTGTTTTTTGAGTAGAACTGACTGTACCATCGCCTGAAGTTGATTAAGGATCCTTCCTCCTTTACCACGTTTAGATGCAATCTTGGTTTTCCGTAGTTCAATATTGCGGCGTCTTGCTCACTCTACAAATATAGTAAAATTATAAAGAAAATTAATGAATTGCAAAAAGTCGATCCGTGGTCCCTAAAAAAACAGTATCAAATTTAGTTTGCATGCGTATGAGGGTCAAATGCAGCGCAAGGGTGTGTATTTTTACTCTTTTACATAAATATCAACCCAATATTTGTTTTCAATCCACTGCCATCAATAGTTTTTCTCTGCATCTTTATGCTGCAATGTGAAAAGCCTCAAATCTAACGATGTTTTAATCTTCAGATCAAATTCTTCGAAAGTATAAGCGGTAGTTTGTTTGTGTTCGAGTGCTTAAAATAATCGTAATTGGCATAAAGCAATCGAGCCGATTTATTTTCAAATGTATAATGGGATCCCCTATCTCCCACCGGTGATTCAGCTATTATACAGCCCCAAAATACTTTCAAATTGCCTTTATCTTCAAGGATCTTTACAGAATAATTTTTCTTTTTGGCCTAGCTGATTCAAGAGACATAATGTAGTTCAAGAATCTGAAGAGTTTCTGAAGATTTTTCGATCGTGGCAGATAAAACAATTTAAACTCGTTCAGGCACACCGTGTATTGAAGGGGTACCGCAGATTCGACCCTTGTCTTTATAGGTCAAAATTCTTGCCTTATTTGTTGCGCGAGATGGGATCTCGGTCCGACTACCAGACTCGGTAGATGCTCCATGAGGGGTATTAAATGCAGGAACATGCAAAAGTCACCTACCACCCCTGATGTAACTTTTTTCCTAATTGAGATAGAAGTTTAAAAATTTGGCAATGTTCCTCGTACTGTTCAGCCATCTTCGAATCAGTTTGTTTGCTTTTATTATACAGGGTGTACCAAAAGTCCGTCCCACCCCTGCTAACTTTTGAACGAATTGAGCTAGGGTAATGAAACTTTGGAAATGTTCCTATCTCAAAGGGGACCATCTTTTGGGGGGGTCAAAATTTTGGTCCCCCCTCAGGGGGGGCGCGGGGGGCCCCCAACTTTTTTTTTTCAAATGGCAACCCCTATCTTGTGCTACCTCATTCGAAAGAACATAAAAAACTAAGAATTTCGGCGCAAACCGCAGATCAATATCTTAATTTTTGACCGAGTTACGATAGGTCAAAGGTCAAATTTGACCTATTTTCAAAAAATCATAACTCCGGTTCAAATTATCGTAAAGAAAAAAATAAAACGGGAAAATTTACCAAATTGTGTCCGCTTTTAAGTAAAAATTGCAGAAATCACTTCGTTTTAATTTTAAGGGGGGGCTCGGACCCCCAAATACGTCAATTCAAAGGTCATTCAATTTTCCCGCGAAATAAGCCAATTTCCCCTAGATTTGCCTCCCCATCATCTCAGTAAGGTCAAAATCATTCAACATTACGTTCGCAAGTCCCCAAATTTCGGAAAAGTTAAAAAACGAAATTTAACGGTCATTTAATCACCTTAAATTTCGTTTTTTAACTTTTCCGAAATTTGGGGACTTGCGAACGTAATGTTGAATGATTTTGACCTTACTGAGATGATGGGGAGGCAAATCTAGGGGAAATTGGCTTATTTCGCGGGAAAATTGAATGACCTTTGAATTGACGTATTTGGGGGTCCGAGCCCCCCCTTAAAATTAAAACGAAGTGATTTCTGCAATTTTTACTTAAAAGCGGACACAATTTGGTAAATTTTCCCGTTTTATTTTTTTCTTTACGATAATTTGAACCGGAGTTATGATTTTTTGAAAATAGGTCAAATTTGACCTTTGACCTATCGTAACTCGGTCAAAAATTAAGATATTGATCTGCGGTTTGCGCCGAAATTCTTAGTTTTTTATGTTCTTTCGAATGAGGTAGCACAAGATAGGGGTTGCCATTTGAAAAAAAAAAGTTGGGGGCCCCCCGCGCCCCCCCTGAGGGGGGACCAAAATTTTGACCCCCCCAAAAGATGGTCCCCTTTGAGATAGGAACATTTCCAAAGTTTCATTACCCTAGCTCAATTCGTTCAAAAGTTAGCAGGGGTGGGACGGACTTTTGGTACACCCTGTATACTAAGGGGCCCTGCCCCCTGACCGCAACGCGGCTCAACCCCCGGAGGGCGCCTCGCGGGCCCTATACGCATATGTATAGGCAAAAATGTTCTTCCATTGTAATACACCATTTTGTGTTCGAGCTGCATTGATTTCAACATTTTTGACGTAGCACTCAGACTTGTAAATGATGAGGAATAGCTGGATGTACATGATTTCTTAGTCCACTTACTGGAGAAATTTCCATTTAGGTATTATGTTATTTTAAATACTTAATTTAAAAAAAAAAAAAAAAAAAATAATCGGATTTCGACCGTTAAGAGTTAATAATATTTGGTCCGTCCTGACGCGACGCGACGCAGCGCCTGCCTTCTCACTTTGCATCTGCTGTAAATATTAATAGAAATTCAGCAATCAAGTAAATTGACCAATGCCACAAATCGAAGCCGGAAGAATGCAGGAAAAATTGAGTTAAACCTTATACCTTGGACCTTGAGCCTTGAACCCTGAGCGATGCACCGTTCCTCAACTCTTCGAATGAGGAGCCCTTCACGAGCTTTTCCATTGTTTTATTGTTTATTCGAGTCACTCAGGTAGAATCCCACACCTTGACGTTTCTAGCGGAAACGACATATCTCTCACGCTATTAACATTTGACTTAAGTGACATGAGCCTTAAAAGCTCTACAACATTAAAAGTTCGGGGTTTTATAATTTTTTGCACATCTACATCTACTACAGATGACATACATGTAAAGATCATCCTTATCGGTCCGGCAGTTCGTCAGAAATAGTGCTTTCAAGATTTTGCTTGTAGCTGTATAATATAATAATGTATATTTCAAACTAGCACGGCAGAATTTTATAAGTATTTAAAATGAACTAAACAATTGAGTCCGTTTTTCTCTAGGATTCACAATAAGGAAATACAGACTTTGACGAAGATCAATCAACCTAAAAGATTGAAGCATTAGGAACGTTCTTATTTCAAGCTCTCAAAGATCCAGAAAGATCCCGCCAGTCACTTTCTGGTAACCAACTCGGGCACTCGTTACATTGTAATCGAGAAGGGGGTCGAAACGATCGCAAAAGGCAGTATACTAAGTATACGAGTTATTTGTGGGCGGCCAAACTAATCGATGGGGCGCGCTTTGAGCATTAAAATATTATCGCTAGCAGAATAATTTTCCTTACGAGGATGAATCTTTAATTGCAAGGCACTTACGACTTTGCTCAATACACTCAATAAGAATCGTGCTATGAGAATGTGAAATGGTCGCGCATACAGTCGCCCGGTTATTCGAACTCTAAGTGGCCCAGTTGGCGTCATACAGGTAGTCATATATACTTTGCCTTTTGCAATTAACATTGTTATCTCGACGTAGCCTGGTCCAACCTGGAAAACAAGATTTGTATTATTACAAGCCAAAAAAAAAAAGTATCGCAGCTACGGTAAAATATTGCGAGTCCAACGATTAGAATCATTATTTGTGCTTATAATGGTATAAATGTTGCACGCACGTTTATTTCATCATTAAGTTGATGAGATGAAAGACATGACTTTTTACACGGGGGATGTCGTTTTGGGCGAGTGCGGGCGAGTACCGGGCGTTTTGGGCGAGGATGAGGGTGTCTTTCGGGCGAGAGAAGAAGGATGGTTTTGGGGCGAGTGACCGACATCTAGTTAAGTAATGATTTTAATTTATAAAAATGACAACGTTGCTTACTTTAATGCAGATATTGATGTCTAGAGCGGTTAAGATCGGAGAACATGGAATTTCATTGAAGCCACGGGTGTAAAGAGCCCGCCTTGTCTCATTAAAATAAAAAGGCGTCAAAATCAGTTCTTAAACTTTTTTCCCTTCATACGTATAGCTAATTTTTTTGAGGTATGCAAAATGGCGTTCTGTGCTTCGGGCACCTGATTGACGAAAATTCCAATGCTGCAGCGTTGGTTCGAGGCGATCTTTAGTAGATTTTTTGGTTGGATTTATTACATTTCTGTTGATGGACGCACTTTTAGGGTAGGTTTCTGCTTGGATTTCGGATGACATACGCGTGACGTCGTGAACCGAAGGGTGTGGGTGGTAAAATTCCTAATTGTACGAGGATTGGAAGGATTCGGCTCCGTTGGTCGTGCGGGGGCTTGCTGACGGTTGGTGCGGCCTACATCTCAGGAGGGAAGGGCGCGGAGCGAGTCGCAAGTTCGTCGCGAAGCGTAGAACTGGGGTCCAGGGGCACTCCCCGGCTAGACGTGTCAGCTCGCAAAGCGAGCTAATCACGACTAGTTTTACATAACGTCTGTTAACCAATGCATACCTATTAAAGATGTTCCTTTCATAAGTCGAGAAATGAAATCTCTATTTCACAAATCGTCCTTTCCATGAAATATTAGTGAGGAAATATAACTAATTCGTATTTCCATATTATAATTTTCCAAATATAATTATATTACTACGGTGGTCAGGTTTGTGCCAGTGGTCGTTATTTGGTGGGAATGAGAAAAAATTCTCCGTTATTCTTTTTTCAGCAAAATAAGTTCAATACATCAAATCCTCATACTTACGCATTTTAATTCAGCTCTGATCGGAATGGAAATTTTTTTAAAGAGTTCCAACTGAAATTCACTGCGACCCCACGACAGATGAGGAGTGTCTGCATCAGGTCCCCAAGAAGTTTTTTGGGACAAGTTGGCAAAGAGCGAAAGCCATTTACTCCAGAAGCCATCCAAGCCAGCTACCGCAGTACACAGTGAAGGGGTGTGCACAAAATCAAGATGTACGCTGTCAGCCTCGTTTTGCGCTAAGTCCTTGAAATTTAACAAAACGAACATTATACATAAAATCAGAAGTTTTACGTGAAGGATTATTCTCAAGTCACACAGGGCACCTCTGTAACAAATCGAGGCAGAGACATGCAAGTTTGGTGTATTTGTTGGTAATTTTTTGGACCCCCTCCCTCCCTGTCGGAGACCCAGTCCGAGGGAGGGGGGGCTGTAGTTTCCCCCTTCTCTAAGAAGCCACTCAATCGTGAGAAATTGTTACAGATAGCGCACAGCTATCAAATTCAGATAAAAGTGAAACAATAAGGGTTTGGTTCCAACTTATGGACGTTGAGCGCAGAGCATTCTCTGTGCAAACCTTTTGATTTTTACTAAGAATTAATTGAAGTACATTCAACGTTCATAAATCTATATTTCCTCCCAAAAGCAGAAACTACCAAATGATACAAACAGCAATGACATGACAATGGTATGTATCAGACATTTCAGTTATTCGGCACGCTTTCCAACTTATTCACGTTGGATTGTCTTCTTGTTTTTTCCTCCTTAGAGAAGACGTAAGTCATCCCGAGTTGCTGCATTTTTATTGATTTTTGTAAAAAAAATACTTAACTGAAATCCAGCCTATTTTCCAACATACTGAGTGTTGCAGAGCATCCGTCCACTATCTTTTTCTCGAAAACGGCGGAAAATTGAGCTTCGGGACCAAAACTTTCATTCGGTAAATTGACCCCAAAGAATCGAATGAAAATATTTTCAGCCCTCCAAAATGGCCCCTACGGGGTGTTTGGTGGGGGATGCACCCCCCCCCCCCCCGTTTTTCGCGATTTTCAAATAGAAAGGGTATGTTTTGACTTTGAATTCGGAATCGACGGCAAAATGTAAGAACATTTCAATCTTTGCACTTTTTCCCTAAACTCCCATTTTTTGGAGTTATGGGACATTTTCGGGGCATTTTCAATTCGATGCTGTAAGCGGCCAAATTATTCAAATTTCAAAATCTAAAAGACTCCGGAGAGGAGAGGCCAATACCTTTTTATTGATGTGCCATATGACCCCTGCTGCTCCCAGAAATTCTCATTCGAAGAGTGCCGAACTGCTCAGTCATCCTCGAATCAGTTCGTTTGTTTCTGCTTATAAATGCATATTTTAAATTAGCGCGGAGCATTCTAAGGTTTTTTTTTTTAAAAAAAACCAAGTAACGAAGACTCTTGGTATTCATTGTGCATAAACTAGAAAGCCCCAGAATGAGAAACAACTTTGAATCATAATTATTGACGGATAAGTAAACTTTTTACACGCTTTGGAAGATTTCAGAAGTTTGCGGTAGTCACATTCCGGTAAGAAACTAAGGGACTCGGTAATTGTATCGAGTGGGGGGTCGAAACGATCGCAAAGGCGGTATACTACGTATACGCGCCAACATTGACAAAATAGGTATTACTTCCCGCCGCAAAAAATGGCGACCATATACCAACGGACCAACGCGGGCCTTATGCCGCAATCAGACGCTAAATTTAGCAGCTGAATGTGGAAGTCAACAGTCATCGCCCAACGGCTGAAATTTAGCAAATTCGAGTTATTTTCATCCAGATGTGTATTAAATCTACTCGAATAGTTCAGACAAATTCAAAATTGGTCCGATGGTTGCTGAGAATGGTTGCTGAATTTTGCGCGTCACGCGCAAAATTCAGGCATTGGGCCGATGACTTCCACATTCAAGCCACATTCAGCTCCCACATTCAGCGTGTGATTGCGGTGTATGTACGAGTATTACAACATTATTAATACGGTTGATGGAAAACGGCCGGAAACAGAGAACACCACCAGCGTGGTGAATGCTCAAAAAGGGTTTGAGTCTCATTATGATGCAAATGTTTTTATTCGTACCTATTACACAAATTTGCATGTTTTATGAACAGTAATGTTTTCCTTGTCCTACCGTCCATTTACTCTGAATGATCCTGATTTATTCTTACCTCAATGTGCGCATCCATTAAACATTCAAAACGACCAACATACATGTAGCCCTCACTCGTTATTTCTTTTAATGGGTGTATTTCGTACGAAGGCTCCTCTCCCTCCGCGTGGTACCAAAGAAAAATGATGTGATTCACCTCTACGGACCTCAAAGTCTGTACTTCCGCCAAGTCCGGAACTGTAAGTGACCGAAATTATCGGAATAATATATTTACTTGCTTTCTTAAACAGAAACTTAGAATGTCGATACATTTCTGCCAATGATGCCAATTCGACGGTGAAACTACCAGACCACGTAATTCGGTTTGCGACGTTACAGACTCCTCGTCATACTTCATTTTTTAAATGGTAAACTCCTGAACGTCAATTCTGAATCATTTCCGTGATTTTTTCTTCTCTGTGGTTAGAAAATTCTTCGAAAACTTCAAGGAATGATATTGATTTGTTCTTTTTCGAGAGAAAAAATGGGAGCTGAGGTTTTTTAGGCAACGCATGCAAGGGACCATCGAATTGCAAGGAGCGTTGCTTGGTTCCTCCATGACATTTAAAAGCAATCGTTGTGGAATCCTTTTGCACTTTGTCAAAGTTTTAAAGTCTCGATTGGTCTTCAATAATACAGACACAGTATGCAAGAGATTTTTGTCTAGAAAATCTCCGTTATATGACGAATCGAGTTTTCCTGAAACTGATATAGGTATTCTCATCGAAGTTTTATAGCTTACTTTATGGATTTATAATTGCTAAATTGGAAAAGTGACAACAATTTTCTCCCATCACATTATAATATTTTGCCTTCTCGAAATTTTCCGCAAAAAAATGTGATCACGGGGTAACGAAACTGCAGGCCGATTATGAACGATCGAATTCAGACGGGAATTCTGATCGATTTGGGGACGCTATCGATTTAGAAAAGCATTGCGCTTATGGGCCGGTCAAATCGATAGGACACAAATCGATGCAAAAATGCAGAAATACGGCCCTAAATCGATCAGAATCCCGAAATCGATGGAAATCCAAATCGATGGGTCCGGACCCATCGATTTGGATTTCCATCGATTTCGTGAAAAACCAAGTTTTCCATCGATTTGGGTTTAGTTTCAAAGATGGCGAATCTCGTGCTAGTCATTGAGAACTACGAAGATGTTGTAAATGAAGAGATAGAGGAGCGAATACGAATTGAGGAGAGAAGAATATTGAGGAAAACATTAAGGGACAATTGCAACTCATTTAACATGCCAAAAAAAGTATTCCAGCAGAATTTCCGCGCAAATTTACGCGCGGATTTTTTTTTATTTTTTTTTTTATTTTTAATTTTTTTTTATTTTTTTATTTTTATTTTATTTTTTTTTCCTACGCAAATTTTAAGGCTCCTTCTGTTCGTTATGTCTTTATGATGAATTTCTCGCTCGGAAGAAGTCAGTGGGAAGTGTTCTGCGCCCATGAGAATTTTTTGAAAATCAATATCCATTGTACATTGCCAGTCAATCAACTCGGATAACTAAGATAACATAAAAGAGGGCGGGTGGGTTCATTCCCTCCCCCCTCCCTTAAAAAGATTCGTCTTAAAATTGGAAGTATACTTATTTATGAAACTTCAGCTATCGCAATAAATTGGATTTTTTTTGGCTTTCACAAATCTCGACCCTCCCTTCCCCCCCTAAGTATCGCGTGGAGATAAAAGTTCATTGACTGCCTTTGGCCGTGTACAGTAGACATTCCATATCTTGGGTTCTACTGGTCCGATTTTGACCAGAGAGGACTTAAATTTTTTATACAAAGTTAGCTTGGCTGGAATCAGCACTTGGAAGATGTGCACGAAAGTATCTAGAGAAAATAATCTACGAATATTATTTCTCAGCAAAACTGGAATATTCTATGAATTCTATGAATATATCCAGGACTTCTAACCCTCCGAAGGGCTCTCCACCTCAGGCGATATGCGTTACTTATCTACTCTTATGATTTTAAATTGCAGAGCATGATTTCTCCATGACAGCAATTTGAACTTAGGCCTCACTATCCAATAAAGAATTTTAAATTCTGATTTCAACTACTTACACTTAAGAATTAATTAATTTTCCACTTATTTTTTCGCAAGACTATGAAGGAAGTTTGCACAAATATTATAGGGGAAAGAAGAACCCCAAAGAGTATATTATGAGAAGGATTTTACCTTCATTGAGGCTGGCTCTACTGAAACAATGGGCTGTTGAGTAGAAAGCAACACAGAGATTTTTCATAATTTGCTTTCAAGAGGGGAAAAATATGATGGAACATGTTCTTGATTTCAACCGCCTCAGCTCTAACATGTAAAAATACTACCCAGCAAGACTGCGGGATCTAGGGAAATGAATCTGAGAGAATAAGAACTTTACACAAAGAAACAGGAAAAGGCGCATGAAAATTTGTGACTGAAACACCAACTTAGATATTTTAATTGGGACGAAAGTGCAGGCATACAAAGAAAAATTTGCATGCAGCAAAAAACTGAATGGAAGAGTAAAAATTATTTTGACACCAATATTAGGATTTAAAATATGAGATCTCTTTAAGACAGAATTGTTAAACCTAGCAAATAGTGTTAAAATGAGGTGTATCATTTGAAAATTGAGTTCGCTGTGCATGGATGGTTATGGAGATGTTCAAGGTTCAAAATAAAAATTGTATGAAACGTATAAAACTACAGCTAGATAGGTACTTACAGAAAATTTTGTTCCTCTTTGCGACATTCTAGTAGATTCAAGTGATGAAAAGGGAGTTGATGAAACTTGGTAGAATTAATGGCTGTTTACAATCAAGTTATAGTCTCCGCAAATCCTTAAAATGTACGATAGAACAAGCGGAAGCCATAATTCTGAGTGACACAGCTATTTAGAATTGGTGAAGTCCATGGTGACTTGTTGCTCTGGCTAGCAAGTGTTTTAAAACATTTTGAGTTGAACACATAACTGAGAACAACTGATGATAAACTGACCGCTTGCTGCTGTGAGATTGGACTAGTTGAGCTTGTTAAAAGCTGATTATCCTGGACTTTAGTAACTATCAGGACTCTCAGAGCCCCCTCATGATTGCACAGTTATTATTGCTTGATAAATCAATCCATAAAGGGGCAGCATATCAAGATAAATAAACCTCTGGTTAGGCATGCACTCATGTAGATATTTCTCTATAAGGCTCACCTATGGGTTCATTGTCAATCATCACTCGGACCCATCATGGAAACTCTTACGGACAAAGATAAAAATCAATGACGATTCATTTAATCAGTAAGGAATGGGAAAACTTACTTCTCAAATAGTTTTATGGTATTTTAATACTACATGTGTTTTTGCACTGTTGGACCAATACGCTAGTACTGGTTAGCTACGCTAACCTAATCGCAACCAACGATCCGATGAATTACGGTTGTGATGTTATGCGCAACCAGAGGATTTTGGAAGTGAATTTCTTAAATGGAGAAGTGATATTATAAAATCTTTGACACATGGTACCTGAGGATGAGAGATATAATTACTAATGAAATCACAGATGATAAATGATTTGGAAGCTGCCCGAAGAAGTTTATCATGAGCGGCGATGTCTATGATGATTACTCAGTATCCGGCACGAACTAGTTTTCGAAAATTAGAGCACGCACTTACGAGGGATTACACTACAAATTACGGATGAAATATTAATGACTAAATGTGAAAAAGGACCTCGTGTATCACCATTGAATAGCTTTGATCGGTATTCAGAGAGCGAACCAACACCTCGTAGATCCGTCACACACACCACTTTCCGGTTTGCTAACCATTTCTCCAAAGGATAGAATGTGATCCAAATTGACTGCCTTATAATGGAAGTATTGTAATGATCTAATTAGTTCGATAATATCTTCAAAAAGTAAAATAACTGACAAGAAAACACTCATTCACCAAGAGACTAAGAGAGAATGCAGGGATAAGCAGTACATAAAAGGGGTTTTCTTTTTTTGATCGGTGGTACCGCCGATCACCAAACTGTGTTCGTTAATTGATCCGTCGGTGCTGACGTCACGACCGGTGGAAGTACGACCGGTGGATTTGGTACCACCGATCAGTGATCGGAGTGATCGGTCATTTCTCCGATCACAGCTCCACCGGTGGACAACCTAACCTTACTTCAGCCAGATCTCAGGCCAAAAACAAGCAAACAAACGAGAAATCGTGAGTATTTCGCGCCTCCCGCCGTCGCTGAGTCTGATGATTCTGCTTGGATCGTCATTGTCGCCTATGTATTGAATTATGTAATATTTTTAGTGATATTTTCCCCCGTACTTTATTTGTAGCAAAAAAGGAGTTAATGCTGGTACATTGAGTATATATTTGCACTATTGCAGTATCATTGCGGTAAAGGTTTGATGAGAGGAAGAAATCCATTTGTTTACATTGGTGGAAAGTGTGTTCTTAAACTCCCGACTGATCGCGGGCAATTTCGTACCAAAATGGCGGCCGATGGATTTCCATCGGTGGATTTAGGCAGATCTACCGATCAAAAAAAGAAAACCCCTAAACAAACCTTTCCGAATCAACCGTTCATCGCGCGCGCGCTTTCAAATATTTTGAATATTACCGCGAATATTTAATTTGACGGACTACAAATCATCTTTTGTACACTTTTCATTGTAATTCTTTCTTCATTTTCTTGATTCTTTTCTTATTTATTGGATCTATTGTCCAAAAAAACGGCGCTTCCACTTGGAAGCCATTTTTTTTTTTGGAAATCGATCGGAAATCGATCGAAAATCGATAGGCCCTAAAATCTGTCAGAAGCTCCTCAAATCGATCAGAATTCGATCGTTCATAATCGGCTTGCTGATCCTTAACCACCAAAGTAGTTCCTCTGTGCAATGGTAAAAGTTCCTAGAGCATCATATGTTTAATGCCTCGAATTTGTTTTGCGCTGATGAGAATTGAAATCCTTCCGGTCGAAAGACTATAATAACCTATGGCCGTCCTAAGATGTATAATGAATGGCTGGAGTAGAAAAGTTTGTATTTAAAAATAGCCAAAATTCTAGGATGTAAAAAAATTGTATTTCCATTCAAATTAGTTTGATAGGTTTCATACCGGGTAGACTAAGTCACGGCATTAGTAATTGTTCACACATATTATGACCCTCAAACGTCACTCATTCAGCTTGAAATAAAAGGTAAAAACTGATGCAATTTCGAGTTACGCATTTCCCTCCATATCGTACCGCAGGCCGCTGTGAGATGTGCATTTTTCGTCCTATGCAACAGAATGAGATATTCTTGAAAATGTCCTTCCAATTCTCGCGTATGCAATATTTGAGATGCATAGGGTTCTTTCTACTACATAAATGAGGGTGATAGCTTTTTTTTCTGTTCTCAGTGATCACTTACCTTCTTTGGCGCCTTGGATATTACTCCATTTTTTTGTTTCACCATCGAATTGCCACCCATGGGAAGGGCATTCTATGTGCGTCTTTGCTGTTACTTCTAATCCCATGTTTACTCGTAAATGGGGGCAGCATGTGTTGAAAACCTGCACTGTTTCATCCGACATTCGAAAAACAGCAACATTTTTGCCTGAAACACGAGAGAACGTTAAAACGGTCATTCTTGCACTGTTACCAACACGGCCAGATTTACCTACTTGCCGCCCATGGGCCGCCTATATTTTGCCGCCCATGGGCCGCCTATATTTTGCCGCCCTCTTCTCATTCATTTTGAAACATCAATAAAAACCATCAAGTGAACGTGTCAGCGGGAGAGGGGTGCATAAGACGCGTTTACTCGTGTTGGACAAATTTTTTTGGGAAAGCCCTGTCAACACTACTAGCAAAAGTTCACGGAACTTTGCGCGAAATTTAAGTTATAGAAATAAATCCTATCTCTTTGTAGATAAGGCCTTCCATTCATCAGAAATGAACGATGAAATTATGAAAGAACAAACATAAATGTGGTTTAATTATTTTGACTTCAGCCGCGCCGCGCCGCGCAGACCGCACCGTGTTTGGCGCAATGCGAGAAGTATTCATGCATTCTTGCAGGCGCTATCTGTTTCACGCTGACCATAATGACCGCACTATGTTTGATGCAATGCGTGAAGTGTTCGTGCAGTCTTATAGGAGCTAATATGTGTTACATGCCGATCGATCGCCGCTCCGAGGCTTCTCCTTTTCATCTCGAGTCCTTGTCATCATTTCTCTCCAAGTCGAGCCGTTCCAGGCCAAATTGGGTGTTTGGTTTCTCTCTTAAATCGACTAATTAAAGGTGCTGTCACTTGTATCACTGAAAGACGACAAAATTAGAAATTACTATACTCTCAGGAAATTAGAGATTTTGTCGCTTTTTTTCGTTTTTAATTTTTTTTTTCTATATCCGATTTTTTTTTTACGTACATTTAAAAAAATTTCAAAATTTGCTACCCCCTAGATTTGCCGCCATGGGCCACGGCCCATGTGGCCAACCCCTTAATCCGGCCCTGGTAACCAAGTCAATGGGTCATCAGACCAAGTGTAAATCTACTAATGCACTACTATAATGCATAATTATTCCATGAAATTTCACGGAGAACACAATTTGTGGAACGAAATTTACTGAAATGAACTAACTAGGATATTTAGCGTCAATTCTGACATTCTGCATATGAAAAAACGAAAGTTAACCATTCATGATTTTATCAAGACCCCCCCTCCCTCCCGCCCTCTCCCCTCCGACCAATACATCTTTAATTGATTCGAAACATTTGAGGGGTTTTGTTGATCTCTCTCTGAGACTAGAGTACCTTTATGGACAGAGTAGGGCCATTTCTGTTCCGGTTTTTCATTGGTCTTGTGAAAATAGGCTGACACGATGTTCTTACGGCCGTAAATAAACAAACAAGATGGCTGTTATCAGCAAGCAAGATTGAGGCTATGCACATCTTACATCCTCCTGTGATAAAGGTGAAAGGCGATTTAACAATGTTTTCATGTGTTTTTCGTGTGTTATTCGTAGATATGCTCGTTTAGATTGTTACTGCCACATAATTGAAAGAGCTTGATGCAAAAACGGCTTTTTTCGCCCCCCCTCTGGAAGTTCTTCAGACTTTGTCTATTGATTACTCATACTTGAGCGCTTCTAATCCCAAATTTTCAGACCCCCAAAAAATTTTGGGGGGGAGCTAGGGGGGGTGGAAGTCAAAACCTGTGAACCTCGATGTCTCTTGAACAAAGAAAGATATCGAGGTCCGGTTTGGACGAAAAATCGTCTAAAATTGCATACTTTAAGATTCTAAAGGTCGAAATCCCGATATCACATTTTTAAGTCAACATATGTGCTTTTTTCCAGTTTTTAGGTCTAGAAAATTTCTTTTAAACAAAAAATTTACAAAAATCTCAATTTTTTATTCGAATCAAAACCAGTTTTTTAAATTGTTCGTCTTTTTCCGCATCCAACGAGTGGTCCATTAAGCTGGGGAACCAAACGGTTCCGGAGTTATGATAGATTGAAGTTTTCGCTCAACGCGCGCCGACCGATTTTCGCGTGCAAAAAAGTCGGATTTGACTGTTATTAGATCAGATTGAATGTTCAAACTGAGCAAAATGCTTTATTAGGGACTCTTGAGGGTCGCTGAGTTCAGAAATTACCGATACTTCCAAAAAATTCACGTTTTTTAAATTACAGCTCCGCAGCGCTATTTTAGAGGCCCACTGAGCGCCGACCGGCCGCTCAGTGGTCCTGTCCGAAGCTGCAATTTAAAAAACGTGAATTTTTTGGAAGTATCGGTAATTTCTGAACTCAGCGACCCTCAAGAGTCCCTAATAAAGCATTTTGCTCAGTTTGAACATTCAATCTGATTTAATAACAGTCAAATCCGACTCTTTGCACGCGAAAATCGGTCGGCGCGCGTTGAGCGAAAACTTCAATCGATCATAACTCCGGAACCGTTTGGTTCCCCAGCTTAATGGACCACTCGTTGGATGCGGAAAAAGACGAACAATTTAAAAAACTGGTTTTGGTTCAAATAAAAAATTGTGATCTTTGTAAATTTTTCGTTTAAAAGAAATTTTCTAGACCTAAAAACTGGAAAAAAGCACATATGTTGACTTAAAAATGTGATATCGGGATTTCGACCTTTAGAATCTTAAAGTATGCAATTTTAGACGATTTTTCGTCCAAACCGGACCTCGATATCTTTCTTTGTTCAAGAGATATCGAGGTTCACAGGTTTTGACTTCCACCCCCCCTAGCTCCCCTCCAAAATTTTTTGGGGGTCTGAAAATTTGGGATTAGAAGCGCTCAAGTATGAGTAATCAATAGACAAAGTCTGAAGAACTTCCAGAGGGGGGGGGGGGGGCGAAAAAAGCCGTTTTTGCATCAAGCTCTTTTTGTCAAATTTAGCTTCTTATCTATGTTACGGTGAGCCGCCATCTTGTTTGTTTATTTACGGCCGTAAGAGCATCATGAAGCCTAAAAACTCGTTGACCAATCAAAGAGCGGAACAGTTTTCCTTTAGTAAGAAGATACGAATGGCCATACTCTGTCCATAAAGGTATCTGAGACAGGGGGATTTAGGGACATCTGATGATAACAATGACGTTTAAAAAGATCGAGATTCAGTTCGACATTTACCCTAGTGTGTTAGATCAACGTTAAATTTCCATCGCTTGTCAGGGATATGCATTCCATTTTGAAATATATTTTATGCTAAAATTACCCAAAGCCATGACGTATTTAATCTCGTTACGGCCAATTTCCGAGGATTTGAGTATACCAAACCATCCGTTCGGATAAATTGGAATAGATTTCCCCGACTTCCTTTGCAATCGACCCTTGAGGTGCTCTTTTGCCATTGCATCATTTTTCGCAGGAAGTTTGAAATATTTATCACCCTTCGCTCCGGTCAGGTCCTGAGTATGGGAAAATAAAAGAGAACAATGAAAAATAAAATCTACTCAATAGTATGAACTGGATCTGGATAAACACGAAAATTTTGAAAGTAATCTGAAAATGGTTTACCGTTTTCAACATGGGGGGATAAAACTTGTTGGGAAACAATCGAGGAAAATACATCATATCATGAACTTCGTATTTCCAGTGGGGCCGTCAAAGGTTAAAAATACGGAAGAATTTTGGAAATTCTTCTCCTCCAAACAACAATTCTGTTTCGAAAATAACCATCAAATAAGTCTGACGTTTTTATAGTACATCTTTACTCAGTCGTCGGACCTTGATATATCATTGCGCATCAATGAGCGGACGTCACACAAACGCGGTTAAAATTGCCTCTCTTCCCATTCATCAACGAACAAGCTCATTTTCTGCAGATTAATGGAGACGATCATTTCCTGAGGATAATCTTGAGGCGGTAGTAAGCTCCACTAAAGAATCAGTGAACTTGAAAATCATCATTTCTAAACTTAAAGCATCCCTTGCAATCGAGGCAGAAATTGTGTATCTTATTGGCTTAGGTGACTAAACTGCGTGGATCACTCACTACGTAAACCGTTTGCGTTTGCATACGCACTAACAAGGCTTACGAGGTATGAATTTAGGTAGTTACTTACGGAAATTAAATTCAGCGGTCGGCTCAGATAATACAAAAGACAGATCGTTCCGAGAGATAGCAAGGCGAGGAGAAGACCCGTTTGGGAGAGTGACGCAAAACAGGCAGTGCAATACCGTATACTGAAGGCTTCCAAACTACCTATAGTCATTGCAACTTGTGTCAGAATAATAATGATGTGAATGATGCTACAAACATGACTTAAAAAAACAGCTTCAAAATCTTAATAAATAGCAACTCGACGGTGGCACTGCAAAAACACGAATCTCATTCGTGGTTTTTCAAACTCTATTCTGTTCTATTCTATCATGTTCTATCTAAAACTATTCTGTTTTATCTAACCAACAGCAAGACTTGAAACTTTCACAGAGTATGCTTCACACAAAGAAAAAGTTCACGGAGGTTCTCACGGTATGATCATAGGAATTTTTTTAGGAAGGAAATACGTTTGACATCATGTCTGCAACGCCGTAAACCGAGGTACACGTCCTGTAGTTTCAGCGTCGGATTGTATCCTGAATGCGATAGGTTTTTGAAGATTTTTGAAGTGACCTCCCTCAGAATTTTCCCCTCCCCCATCTAAAAAAAATCACGAAGTACAATTCCATTTATCTTAAATCCTGCTCTCAATTTAGTATCAAGCGAAAGCATTTGCATAGTTGACCCTTATTTTTTTACTGTCAGTATATCTCAAGTTAAGGGGTAACTCTACAAAACTGTTTGGGTGCATAAAAAAACCAGGATAAACATTTAATAGTAGTGCTTTATCATGAATTTCCGATTATTGTAATTGGCTTACTTGACATAATAACACCATACAAGACGACACAAGGAAATCAATTCCTAACAAGAAGATAAACTATTTAAATTGGTGGATCACTCAGAAAGTTGTGAGACTATAATACTAACTCAAGGGAAGGATACTTATGAAAAATCTTTATTGATAAGAAATATTGATTGTGACTACACTCGTACTTCACATAATGAAGCATATTTTTGGTTTCTAAGAAGGTAGCCAACACAAAAAGAGGTGGGTCACCCAGGTAAAATTAGACTTTCCCTTTTGTAATTAATCCGAGACAGGAATCTAAATTTGCAAAAAATTTCCATCGAAAATACTGAGATAAAAAATGAATTTGGCGCTTTTTGTCATTCTGTCAATGCATACATTTTTTTCAATCTTGCACAAGGGATGAACTTTTTTTTAACGGCTGTGTTCCTTTACAGCAGCCCTGCTAAACATCCCCAGTTTCTTCCATCACTGAAATATATAAAATGGGATGATCCAAGAATGTTACCTTCCCCTGAAGACAGAGTCCAAATTGAATGCATCTTCAGCGTCCTTTGAGGGAGACTAGAAAACAATTGCGTTGCGCGTCCAGTTTGAGAATGACGTTCGAAATGGAGTCGGCGACACGCGACAGGTGGACAAAATAAATAAGGAAGACGGAGACTCAAAAGAAGTCAACCGATGTTGTCACCTATTTGCATAACAGTATCTTGTCAGACTATCTAAAACTGGAAATCCGCGTTAGGATAATTTAGTTATTTACATCGAAACAAGCTAAATCTCAAGTGCAATCTAAGGCATATTTCCCCGCTATTTCCTAGGTTTAAAATCACTTTTTGAAAATCTTCCCTCACTCTGAGCTGGAACTTGACGCAGCTTGGAAAGTTAAGAGCAGGAAGAATTGCGCAATGCCCAACCACACCTTGAAATGGAAATAGTTTGGTATTCTCACGGCCTTCATTTTTCTTCCTCAAGTGGAAAAATAATTGCATATCCAAAAACACGACGCTAACATTCAAACTCACAAAAAACTTAACGTGCAATGCTGACTTCCAATTTTTAGTTACATATCGACGGTGTAAGTCGGCAATCGCATAACTCGTATTCGGTGTCTGAAAATCTCCGCCTCTATGATCTTTTTTTAAAAGAGAACAAATTGACATCATTCCTTGAAATTTTTGCAGAATTTTCTTCGCATGGAGAAGAAAAATCATTGCAGTTTTAAAGAATAGCCGTTGAGTTGTTTTCCGTTTAAAAAATGAAGTTTGATAGGAAGTCCGCGACGTCACAAATCGAGTCATGTGATTGTCGACTTCACACCGTCGATATCTTTCGATCCACGGCCTTTCTCAAGCATGCCGCTACCCGAGGATCACAAGAATTCACTGAAAAAACGAGTTTAGGGCTGGTAGCTGCGCGGAAGGTCCCAGTCTCAACCGGGTAAATTTGCTTTACCTCAAACCCCACAGAAGCAGGCCCGGCGCTGGTGGAGTCCAAACCTACCTGCTTCAGGGTTCAGCCCTTCTTGGGAGGGGCTGGACCACTGGCCATGAGGAGAATGTTCATTTGAAATTTTTGAGTTGTAACCCGCCCCCCTCCCCCTGAGGGGCTCAAAAACTGGAATGTACCTAATAAAGAGTTTCCCCCTCAGTTTGAAAAAAACGTCACAAACCGAAAATCAATAGCTTAATCGGAACTAAAATTATGGCCAGTGGTGCGTGACTTTTGAATAACCCTGTATGTATATAATGATTATAAGTTGCACGGCAAACCTGTGTGGAGTTTTCCATTTTTGATTATCTGTGCATACTACTTTTTGTTGAAAACGATCATTACTTCTTGTGCGGAAAGGATGACGATAGACACGGCGTAATTCATTCAGGTTTGGTTAGCTTCGCTAGTTTGCGAAGGCACTCCGAATGGAAACTCTCTAAAGGTTTCAAATGAAATTTAATGTACCATTTGTATTGCAGCAGTGCAAAATGTGCCTTTATAAGTTTGAAACTCTAAGATTTTACTTACACATATCGCAGCTCTCCACCCTCCGCCGCTTTAGATGGTTCGCACGGAGCACAATTGTATACGCGCTAGGCGCTTTATATACTTGATTAGATAATAAGAGAATTTAATAGTCCAAGTATAATTGAAATATTAGTCTCGAGGTTAGATGGTGCTAATTGTATCTTTCACAAATGGGAGATAACCGAAGTGTCGGTAAAAAACAGGGCCGGTCTAGCGCTCAGCGACCCGGGCCCCGCAAATGCGGGTTGTATACTTTGTAAGTTGAAGGCGGGTCACGTCTTCAAAACAACGCTTATTTAGGACCCTCGAGGTCTCTGTGAAAAAAGTTGTAGTATTTGAGGGGTCCGCACGTATCAAAAAATCTTGTCCATCAAAATTCCGGTCTCAAGTTCTCCATAATTCTGATTTTGCAGGCACTGGGTTCTAAAAATTGTAAATTCACCCCCTTTATCCCCCTCAATAAAGGAGCCAATTCCGGATTGCAGGCTCCAGGAGTCCAGGGTCCTCTAAAAGATGTAATCGATCCTCTTGCCGTGAAAGAAAAAAGACAAGCGGGAAAGTTCTAATACTGTCGTATTAGAAAAGCGCTCAGGTGTTAGTCAATGTATTTAGTGAAGAAAGGAAGTATAAACTCCGTCGACTTGGCTGGGTAATGGAAATAAGACATCAGCTGATAGCAAACAAAGGTTACCAAGGAAACCGTAAACGGTTTTTTCGTTTCCCGAAAATGATAGTCAGAACTCATCAGGCGCGTTTTTTATAGACTTCATTTGAGTTCAACGATCAATTTCGATAAGAATTGCTCTACCGCTAAGAAATTTTCTTACAGACAAACGATCGAAACTACCTGCGCATTACGTTAAAAGCGTAAAATACGGTTTTCACAGCTTTATTTATTTTAAAACTGGACCCCCCCCCCCCCCCAAAAAAGCCTACACATCGATGAGCTGGTGCGCCATTTAAACGAATTAGCAGTAGTATACTAGTGCTCTAGAGGCAAGTCGAAATCAAAAAGCGCTGCCTATCGGCTGAGCGCTTAAAAGTCTCATCGAAGTTCCAGTCGCAGGTTGCCAAGAGGTCAGTGAGCCCTAAATCCTAAGCTTTAAGAGCCTCATAACCCGTGAAATCCCTATTCCATTCCCATACAATCACAAAATCTCAAAGACTCTATGAGCACCCAATAGATTTGATTGGATCACTCGCGGAGAAAAAATTAAATTGAAAATAATGTCACACCGCAATCACACGCTGAATTGGGGAGCTGAATGTGGCTTGAATGTGGAAGTCATCGGCCCGATGCCTGAATTTTGCGCGTGACGCGCAAAATTCAGCAACGATTCTCAGCAACCATCGGACCAATTTTGAATTTGTCTGAACTATTCGAGTAGATTTGATACACATCTGTATGAAAATAACTCGAATTTGCTAGATTTCAGCCGTTGGGCGATGACTGTTGACTTCCACATTCAGCTGCTAGATTCAGCGTCTAATTGCGGCAACAGCCAAAAACCGTTCCGACTTCCAAGGAGCCCGTGGGACCTAGGGACCAATCCGACCCCGGTTCAAGGAATCGATAATGATGTAAGCGTTTGGAATGAATCGATCCTATGACTGGCAACGGCATGGCAGCGCAGGAATACTTGCATGGCTGTTTTCTCGGATCTCTTGTATTTTCGTTCACGTGTTTCAACTGGTGCCCAAAAGTCAAATTTCATTTGAATTTTTAGGTTTTCTTTGCGCCAAAAGATACATCTTGACCCCTCCAAGTAGTGGTGTAGTTATCTCCTTTTTCCGCCCACTTTAAAGTAAGTTTCCGCTGTGTAACCTTCAATGGTAATTGGAGCTGATTCATTTATGCTCAATCTTTCTACCGAATTTAAAAATATGTAATAGGGCAATATTACATTAAATATATTCCGTTGATATTTTTTAGTATTTGTGACCTACCGCCGAGAGAAGGACCTGAATAAAAAAGGTCAAATTATTCAGGAGAGCAACCTTTGTCAAGCAGGGTCAAAAAATTAGAATTTGAATTTTTGGCGCGAATTCTCACTAAGCTCCCAAAGAGAGCGGTTGGTTTATATTTGCATTGCAGTGCAAGACAGAAAATTGCATAAAAAAAAATTCGTCCATTCCAGGCTCCTAAAATTCCAACAGTTTTAAGCCCCGAAACATCAGAGATAGAAACTTTACCCACGCAGTTTTTTTGTGTGTATATTTCATTGAGAAAAAGCTATGACTAAAAAACCAGTTAGTGGCACATATGGAACACAAAGAAAAGTAGTAAAGATATCACATATACCTTAGTGACGGTATATATACCTTAGTTTGGTAGATACCATGGTTCACAGACCGAGAATCATTCGTTCATTTACCACTATTAGTGGTCCTCCACACGAACCACTAATTGGTTTATAAAGCCGTAGATTTTTCTTATTATTTAACCGCAAACCTCAAACCGTTGTACATAAATATATTCGGTTTGTGATCGGGCCTTTATTGCGCCCAGATTACCAAAAGAATGCTTAGAGTCATTCTCACTCACAATATCAAATAATAATTTAATTCAGAAACATAAATATAAAATTAAAAATCATGGTTGAAGGGTAAAAATAAAAAACGTAGTATCCAAAAAAAGAAATTGAAAATGCATCTTCTGGCGTGTCGCGATGACGTCTTCAACAGATGCGACCACGACTTCATAAACGGGTACTACCATGACGTATTCAACAGGTGTACAGCGACGTCATCAACTGGTATCGCGATGATATCATTGCATACCAGAATACCTATGCAGGAAAATTATTGTCGTCTCAATCCTTTCCCTAAAAAAAAAGTGCCGCACTCTGATTTGTAAACCAATTTATGACTTACACGGATCGTCAGAAGGATGAAAAGAGGGAGAGGGGAGGAGGAAAATAGCACGTATGCAGAGAATGAAATTAATCATGTTCAAATAATGATGTAAATTTATGGTCCGACTTACTTAAATATTCGTAGATACAGAAAAGTTAATTCTTTTTAAAACATCCTATAAAATCAAGTTTCAAAACAAATAAGAAACTTTTGAATAAATCGTCTTACAAATGTAGAGAACCAATCATCAAACAATGCCCTAAATATATTCCACGCAATGGCAATTATTTTGCCAATGCTTGGAACCCTCAAACAAGGACTGTAATTTTAATAGCACTCTTGCTGATCACCGTGTTTGACGAATATTTTACCGCAAGATTGTTATTTCAACGGAGATACTCGCTAAACATTTTCTACAGAAAGGAAACTCACGGTAAATAGACAAGAGTTTTCCTGAAAAAATCACAATTTCACAGTAGGTACATCGACGATTTTAAAAACAATTCTGCTTCATTATTTATACTTTATTTTCTCTGAGGAGAACCATACATTCCGAATTTGTCTCTCACGGGTATTTAAGATGAACCGTTTGAGAACTTGACAGCAGTTTTATGGTACATTTTTACAAATTTTCAAACTTAATAAAATGAAAACCAATGATTGGAATTTCAGTCACGTCACTTGTGACGAAAGTGATTTCTCGCATCCAGAGACAACTCGCATCTTTGCATTCTCGGCATGAACTAATTAATAATTTGTCTCTTGACGCGCCCCCCTCCCCCACCCCATCTGAGGTCGAATGAATGTGGCACCTCCAGGCGTCATAGTCCGAACCGAAATTGTTACTACCCTCACAGAAGCCTGTATGAGCGCGTCATCCCTCTGACGTCATTTTGAAAGTCAGATTCTAGGATCACATGAAACACCCTGCTTCTATTTTGGATCCAACTGAATCCATATCATTTTTAAATGCGTACTGTGTTGGGCACTATTTGAATCATTCTCAAATTTTCCCTTGGTTACAGTCCAAGCAGGGGCTGTTTTTTGAGTAGAACTGACTGTACCATCGCCTGAAGTTGACTAGGGCTCCTTCCTCCTTCATCGTGTTCAGTTGCAATCTTGGTTTTCCATAGTTCCATATCGGGGCGTCTTGCTCAAACTGCAAACATAAAATTATAAAGAAAATTAATGCCTTGCCAAAAGTCGATCCGTGATCCCTAGACAAGCAGTATCAACTTTCGTTCGCTTACGTATGAGGGTCAAGTGCAGCGCAAAGGTGTGATTTTTTACTTGTTTGAATAAATATCGACGCAAAATTCGGTTTCAATCCAATATCATCTATAGTTTTTCCCTGCATATTTGTGTTGAAAAATGAAAAGTTCAAAGCGAACAATGATTAAATCCGCAGACCAAATTCTTCGTAAGTATTAGTTGAGGGTAAATAAACAATTTTTTTTTTTTTTTTTTTTATGATTCAATCTTCTCCCTATCATTTTGCTTCTCATGAAGTGGATGTTCTAACCATGAAAGACTTTCCTCAAATGTCGTCAGGATCCTAGCGAGAAGAACGTGTCAAGGTGTGCCAACATGATGATGCACCAGACGATTCTGACAGGGGAAGGGGTCGGCCGAACCGAACGTCAGAGTAAAATTGGTAAGGCGTGGCCACTTTTAAGAAAATGTTGATCTAAAACAGCACGAAGCGCCGGTTTTTCTCGCGTAATTATAAAGTGGTGGGGGGGGGGGTATTTACTTAATCCTGACGTAATTTTTAAAAATTGCCTGACTTCGCGTGTGGCCCAATTATTGAAACTATCCACGCACCAGACAAGATAAAACCCTATCTTAACTGTGCAATATATCGCATTTCGACGTCTTATCGGGCTGCTTTAAACTTTCAATAGTTGGCCCGCTGACATGTATTAGTCAGGAGCGAAATACGATTGTGAGTCACTAAAAACAAGACGTCATTTACGGTCGGCCGATCTAATCGATGAGGCGCGCTTTGAGCATCAAAATGCTAACGCAAGCAGAATAATTTACCTTCAAGCATGCATCTTTAATAATTGCAAGACACTCACGCTATTGCGGTATCCCCTCAATATGGGTCGTGCCATGAGAATTTGAGATGGTCGCGCATAAAGTCGTCCGGTCAATCGAACTGTAAGTGGCCCAATCGGCGTAATGCACATCGGCATGTATATTTTGACTTTTGAAAATGATGTTGTGATCTCGATGTAGCCTGGTCCAACCTGGATCATAAGATTTGTATTATTATTATTAAAAAAAAAAAAAAAAAAAAAAATCCCACGGATACGGTAAACGTTACGGGTCCAACGATCAGAATCATTTTAGCCCATAATGGTACGAATGATACTACACGCGTTTATTTCATGATTAGGTTAATGAGCTACAAATTTTGAATTTTATTCTGTGTTATAGCTGTTTTTATGTTTTTTTTTCGTTATTCATTTTTCTCGTAGATAGTACCAGTAGTACCTACAATATCGAGTGAATCTAGCCAAAAGCATTGTTTTTTTTGTTAAAAAATTTGACGTAAAATAGGCCAACATTGACGCCTAGCAACTAAGCTAGATGTCAGTATTTTACATAACGTGTGTTAAACAATTCATACCTACTAGAGATAGTGTTCCATTAATATGTCAATACATGATATCTCTGTTTCGCAAATTGTTCTATTCATGAAATATTAGTGAGATATTATAATTATATAATATTTCCATATCATAAATATACCTTCTTATAATAATTTTCCGAATATAATCATACCACTGCGGTGGTCAGGTATGACAGTGGTCATTATTTGGTGTAAAGGAGAGAAAATTCTCCGTTGCTCTTTTTTCAGCAAAATAAATTCAATACATCAAGTCCTTATACATACAAATTTTGCTAGATGAACTCCGTTTGGAATGGTAATTTTTTTAAAAAGTTCCAACTGAAATTCTGTGCGACCCCACGACAAGTGAGGATGGTCTGCATTAGGTTCCCAGGATGTTTTTTGGGTCAAGTTGGCGAAGAACGAAATCAATTTCTTCCAGAAGCCATCCAGGTCCGCTCTCGCAAGACCCAGTGTAGGAGCGTGCACAAAATCAACATGTGTGTTGTCAGCCGCATTTTGCACTATGTCCTTGAAATCAAACAAAGCGAACTTTCAAAAATCAGAAACAATTCGTGAAGGAATATTCACAAGTCACATAGGACACCTCTGCAACAAATTGAGGTAGAGACACGAAAGTTTGGCGTACTTGTTGATCATTTTTGGTACCCACTCCCTTCATATCGGAAGCCCACATCCCAGCCGGGAGGGTGGGGGAGGGGCTGTCGTTTCTCCCTTCTCCAAGAAGTCAAGAGGATGCTTTTTCGAAGTGAAAGTGTCTCTTGCGTGAGAAATTGTTACAATTTTTTTAGGACAAACCGCTAGTATCTTTAGTTATCTGAAATTTATAGCTAGTATACAAAAAATTTCTAAATTTAAACCTAATTGTCATGCTATTTTGAATTTATAAGAAATTATAATCTTCTAGTTTCCGTAAGATAGTCTCTGCTCTCCCTTTCAATCCACGGACGTTGTCAGAAAAATAAAACACCCCTCATAAAACGGCTCCTCCACAAACGATGCCAATAATAAACACTGTTCAAACTATTGTCAAGAGGAATCCTTTGAAGGTTCCAATTTCCTTAAATATCCTCAACACCGAATACTTGAGGTGATTCGATGGACGCCATATTTTGTGTCCGAACGACCTGCGATATATCGCATAGATTGGTTCCATTTTTTCAGCTAATTATCATTTTTCTCAAATTTTGAGATCGCGATCTGTTGTCAGGAAACTCACTAAGTAATTTTGACGAACAAATTTAACGTAATATAGGCGTGGTTTTCTTAGAGGACAAATATTGCAATCGATACTGATATCGAAACTGCACTCGAATGCGATATTTTTCCCGTAAAGAAACCACGCTTTCAATGAGTTGAATTTGTTTGTCAAAATTGGTAAGGGAATTCTATAGTCTCCTGACAACAGACTTGCCATCTCAAAATTCGAGAAAAACGACGAGTAGCTGAAAAATGGAACTAATCGGTCCGACATAAAGCATGCCGCTCTGACACAAAATATGGTGTTCATCGAATCACCTTAATGTTGACCTATCTTATTCAGACAAAAGCAAAAAAGGGGTTTGAGAATATGAAACATTCAAAACGACCAACATACATGTAGCCCTCACTCGTTATTTCTTTTAATGGATGTATTTCGTAGGAAGGCTCCTCTCCCTCCGCGTGGTACCAAAGAAAAATGATGTGATTCACCTCTACGGACCTCAAAGTCTGTACTTCCGCCAAGTCCGGAACTGTAAGTGACCAAAATTATCGGAATAATATATTTACTTGCTTTCTTAAACAGAAACTTAAAATGTCGATATATTTCTGCCAATGATGCCAATTCGACGGCGAAACTACCAGACCACGTTCTTCGGTTTGCGACATTACAGACTCCTCGTCATACTTCATTTTTTAAATGGTAAACTCCTGAACGTCAATTCTCAATCATTTCCGTGATTTTTCCTCTCTGTGGTTAGAAAATTCTTCGAAAACTTCAAGGAATGATATTGATTTGTTCTTTTGCCAAAAAATAAAATGGGAGCTGCGATTTTTAGAGAACACCATCAAGAGACCATCGCATTGCAAGGAACCTTACTTGGTTCCTCCTTAACATTTAAAAACAATCATTGTGGATTCCTTTTATATTTTTCCAAAGTCTCGATGGGCCTTCAAACAATAAGCACACTATGCAAGAGACTTTTGTCTCGCAAATCTCCATTTTCTGAAGAATCGATTTTTTCGGAAACTGATGGGTATTCTTCTCGAAGTTTTTCAGCTTACTTTGTGCATTTATCATTGCTAAATTGAAAAAGGAACAACAATTTTCCAAGCACACTAACATTTTTCCCCATCACATTATAATTTTTTGCCTTCTCAAAATTTTCCGCAACAAAAATGTGATCATGGGGTAACGAAACATTGATCCTTAACCACCAAAGTAGTTCCTCTGTTCAATAGTATGAAGTTCCTAGAGCATCATTTGTTTATTGTATCGAATTTGTTTTGCGCTGTTGTGAATTGCCATTCTTCCGGTCAAAAGACTATGACCAATGGCCGTCCTAAGATGTATGATGGATGGCTGGAGTAGAAAACTTTGTATTTAGAAACAGCCAAATTTCTTGAATGTAAAAAAAATTGTATTTCTATTCAAATTAGCGTGATAGGTTTCAAACTGGGTATAGACTAAGTCACGGCATTAATAATTTTTCAAACATATAATGACCCTCAAACATCACTTCAATGGATTCAGCGAGAAATAAAAGGTAAGACTGATGCAATATCGAGTTACGCATTTCCCTCCATTTCTTACCGCAGGCCGCTGTGAGATGCGCCTTTTTCGCCCTATGCGACAGAATGAGATATTCTTGAAAATCGCCTTCAAATTCTCGCGTATGTAATATTTAAGTTGAATTGAGCTCCTCGTACGACATAAATGAGGGTGAGGGCTTTTTCTTCTGTTTTCAGAGTTCACTTACCTTTTCTGGTGCCGTGGATATTATTCCATTTTTTTGTTTCACTATCGAATTGCCACCCATGGAAAGGACAATCAATGTACGTCTTTTCTGTACCATCTAAGAAATTGTTTACTCTTAAATGGGGGCAGCACGTGCTGACAACCTGCACTGTTCCATCTGACATTCGAAAAACAGCAATATTTTTTCCTAAAACAAGAAGAAACATGGAAACGGCCATTTTTACAGCGTAACCAAGTCAATAGACCACCAGACAAGATGCAAATCTACGCATCGTAATGCATTATTCTTCTACAAAATTTCACAGAAAACACAATTTGTGCAAAGGAATTTGCTGAAATGAATTCCTAACTAGGGGATATTTAGCGCAAATTGAAACCTTCTCATGAGAAAACTAAACTCTTCATGAGTCAAATCGTGCACGATAAAATCCCGAAACTGGCTCTGTGGTATGATAACATGAAGTCCTCAATCTCGTTGCTTCAACTTGTGTTTTTCACGTGCGCAGGGAATTCAAAATTCCCCCGACTAATGTAGTAGACTTGCGACTGAGCACAGCGCACTATGGTCCACAACTCAAGAACAGGAAGATATCAGTCGAACAATGACTGAAAGATCACGAAAGTTTCGTTATTGTGGATTTTCGAGTCGTTAATTTTGATTTTGATGTCAAATTGCCAAGATTTTAACACCCTGACCTAATTAATGTGGGCAAGTTAATGCCACGCTGCAGCGCGGCACGTGCTGCCAACTCGAAATGCGCATTGGAGCCTACAAACCTACAAGGATACTTCAAGCATTGCGCAATGCGTGAAGTAGCCCTGTAGGTTTGTAGGCATCAGTGCGCGTTTCGCGCTGGCATTGCGCCGCCGCGGAGCTCCCGCTGTTTCTAATTTTCACCTCAGCTCAGCTTGTAACGAGCCTTGGTTGCTGAGCGAAAAGGATGCTGTATTTCTTCCGAGTTCGATGCCCGATGGTCCTAAAACTTTCTCGAGACGAAAATTAATTTCGAATCATGATTCTTGGTCCAAATCGGTCCTAAAATTCATTTTTTCCCTAAATAAGCGACTGAAACCGATTTTGTCACCTTCCGGCCAAAGTATCACCAGCACCATGCGGCGTTTAAAAATTGCCACCATCATTTTATTTTTTTACCGAGAAATTCTTGGTTGAATCTGTTTGATAATTATACTGAATTTTATCGAAAGCACAAAGAAAATTCAGTGAAATTATCGGACAGCTTTGTTGAGCAACTTTTTCTGTAAAATAATTCAATGACTGCGGAAATTTTTAAATGTCTCATGGCGCTTGTGATACTTTGGTCGGAAGTTGGCGACTTAGCGGTTCAATAAATTAGCGAATTCTGTTAAATGGAAAACTTCGTGTTAAATTATTTTTTTCTTACTTTTTTTTTAATTTCTGACTTTTCAAAATGACATTAGAAGAAAGCCGGTATGAAAGACCGGTTCTTCCGCCTAACAAGAAAATGCACTCCATTCTCAAATATATTTTTTGCTAAAATTACCCAAAGCTGCGACGTGTTTAACCTCGTTACGGCCAATTTCCGGAGATTCGAGTATACCAAACCATCCGTTCGGATAAATGGGAATAGATTTTCCAGACTTCCTTTGCAATCGACCCTTGAGGTGCTCTTTTGCCATTGCATCATTTTTCGCTGGAAGTTTGAAATATTTATCACCCTTCGCTCCGGTCAGGTCCTGAGCATGAGAAATTTAAAAAGAACAAAGAAAGAAAATCTTCTCAATGTATGTACTGCATCTGGATAGACACGAAAATTATAAAAGTACTCTGAAAATGGTTTACCGTTTTCAACATCGAGGGATAAAACTCGTTAGGAAACAATCGAGGAAAATACATCATATCATGAACTTCGTATTTCCATTGGGGCCACTAAAGGTTAAAAATATGGAACAATTTTGAAAATTCTTTTCTAAACAACAGTGCTGTTTAGAAAATAACCACCAACAAGTCTGACATTTTTTGTAGCACTTTTTCACTCTTTCGTCAGACCTTGATATATCATGGCACATAAATGAGCTCTTGTCACACAAACGGTTAAAACTGCCTCTCTTCTCATTCACCATCGCCAAAAAATATAAGACATCAGCGAACACGCTCATTTTTTGCAGATTAATGGAGACGATCATTTCCTGAGGATATTCTTGAGGCGGAAGTAAGCTTTATCAAAAAATCAATGAACTTGAGAACCATCATTTCTCAACTTAAATCATCCCTTGCAATCGAGGCAGAAATTGTGCATCGGAATCGCTCAGGAGACTGAACTGCGTGGATCATTCACCAAGTAAATTGTTTGTGTTTGCATATGCACTAACAAGGATTATGAGATACCAACTTATATATAGTTACTTACGGTAGTTAAATTCAACGGTCGGCTCAGATAATACAAAAGACAGATGGTTCCGAGAGATAGCAAGGCGAGGTTAAGACCCGTTTGGGAGAGTGACGCAAAGCAGGTAGTGTAATACTGTAAACTGAAGGCTTCCGAACTGCCTATAGTCATCGCAACTTGTGTCAGAATATGTGGGATACTAATGACTGAAATGATGTTACAAACATGTCGTTAAATCTTAGTAAAAGGCAATTCGACGGTGGCACTACAAAAACACGTTTCTCATTCGTTGTGTTTCAAAATCTATTCTATTCTATCCAACCAACACTATGCCTTGAAACTTTCGCAGAGAATGTTCCACACAAAGAATAAATTCACAAATGTTCTCACGGTATGATAATAGGAATTTTTTTTAGGAAGAAAATACATCAAGTATTCGGAAATTCATGATAAAGCACTGCTATTAAATTAATGGACCCCGTTAAACAGAGAGGAACCAAGCCACATCAGCTGTTGCCCAATTTAACAGGGACATTTTATTTTTTACGAGAGAACGTTAGTGTGGATTTCTTTAAAAATTTTCAAAGATTTGCTTCGCACTATGGAGAAAATCCACGGATTTGCACACAAAACCGCACAACCGTTTTCATGTAAAAAATTAAATTGCCCGATTAAATTTGGCAATAGCTGTTGTGGCTCGGTTCCTTTCTGTTTAACGCGGTCCAAATGTTAATTCGTCGTGGTTTTTTGATGGTCGGTCTTCATTACGGCATCAAGTCTCCAACGCCGCAAAACCAAAATTCCAAACTTGCGAAAACGTCCTCGAAAATAATTAGATTAAAAATAAATTTGGTGCTTTTTGTCATTCTGTCAATGTATAAACTTTTTTAAATCTCGTGCGAGGGATGAACCTTCTTTTAACTGTTGTCTCCTTTTACAACAGCCCGCTGTACATCCACAGTTTCTTCCATTGCTGAAATATATAAAATGAGATGATCCAAGAAAGTTACCTTCCCCTGAAGAGAGTGCCCAAATTGAATGCATCTCCATCGTCCTTCGAAGGAGAGTAGAAGACAATGCGTGACGCGTCCAGTTTGAGAATTACGTTCGGAATAATGGAGATGGCGACAGGTGGGCAAAATAATTAGAGAAGACGTAGACTCGAAAGAAGTCAACCGATGTTATCACCCATTTGCATAACAGTATCTTGTAGCACTACTCCGTAAGATAATTCAAACATAAAGTTGAATTAAGTGCAATCTTAGGCATATTTCCACGAAAATTTCTCGGTTTAAAATACCAATCGAAAGTCTTTCCTCAATCTGAGCTGGACAGCTGGATAGGTGGAAAAATAGGATACACGCAGACTCGAAAAAAGTCAACCGATGTAATCACCCATTTTCATACTATCATCTTGTAAGACTGAGTACTTGTACTAGGAGTGGTCCGTAAGATAATTCAGTTACCTATTCACATGGAATCAAATTAATGCAATCTCAAGTTTAATCTGCGGCATATTTTCCCGCAGTTCTCTCGGTTTAAAATCACTATTTGAAAATCTTTCCTTACTCTGAGTTGGAACTTGACGTCAGGGCCGCATTAAGGGGGTGGCCACATGGGCCGCGGCCCATGGCGGCTTTAAGGGGGCGGCAAATTTTGCAATTTTTTTAAATGTAGGTATGAAAAAATCGGATTCAGAAAAAAATTATCAATGAGAAAAGGGGACGAAATCTCCCTTACCTGAGAGTATAGTCATTTCTAATTTTGTCGTTTTTCAGTGATACAAGTAATAACATCTTTCATTAGTAGAGTGAAGAGAGGAACTAAACACGCAATTTGGCCTGGAGCTCAACGCGGAGAGGAATGATGACGAGGACTTGAGATGAAAAGGACAAGCCCTCGGCGCGGCGATCGGCATGTAACACATATTAGCGCCTACAAGACTGCGTGAATACTTCACTCATTGCGCCACACACAATGCGGTCAGGAGCGGTTGGCGTGAAACGTATAGCGCCTACAAGACTGCAGGAATACTTCACGCATTGCGCCAATCACAGTGCGATCAGCGCGGCGCAGCGGCGGAAGTTAAAATTATTAAACCACATGTATGTTTGTTCTTTCATAATTTGTTGGTTCATTTCTTATAAATGGAAGACCTTGTCCACGTAGAGATAGGTTTACGGAACTTAACTTTCGCGCAAAGTTCCGTAAAATTTTGCCAGTAGTGTCGACAGGGCTTTTGCAAAAAATGTATTCAACACGAGAAGGTAAACGCGTCTCATGCACCCCTCCCCCTCCGGCACGTTCACTTGATGGTTTTTATTGATGTTTCAAAACGAAAGAGGGGGCGGCAAAATTCAGGCGGCCCATGGGCGGCAAGTAGGTAAATCCGGCCCTGCTTGACGTAGCTTGGGAAGTCGACAGAGGGTCTCAGAGCCTTGTTTCTACCCAGAGATTGTCACGTTTCCTACAGTCGTAGATGTTTTTAGGCGAAAGAAAATAACTAATGCCCAACCATTCCTTGAAATTGAGATAGTTTGATATCTTCATGACCGTTTTTCTTCCTTAAGGGGAAAAATAATGACATTTCCAAAAAACGACGCTCACTTTCAAGCGTGTGATGCTGATTTCTCGGCGCTTTTCAGCGCACTTTGACTGGTCATGGTAGTTGATCAAATTTTCGAAACTTGTTTATTACTGGAATTAAGTAAACATTTCCCTCAAATTAAAACAATCGTACCGTGATCCTTCATTCCTTAAGTCCGCTTGTTCCACTTTCAAAGACGAAGGTGCAGATGGAAAATGAAAAGGAAGCAATGCAGAAAAAAAAAATTTAAAAAAAACCCCAACATGTGCAGAAGTTTCTCGTGGATTACGTTTATCGTAATTACGTTTTTGGCGAAAAATTCTTTCTACCCCCTTTTTTGTGCCGTTTAGGACGACGTAAAGTAGCATTATCATCCGACAATTTTGCGCCTCTTACATCGCCTATAGAAACTTCCCGCCCTTTCTTCTCGTAAGTGTTGTTTCAGACTGCAAACATCAAACCGTCATTAATCCAGTTTGGTTTTTTTAAAGCCCCTATTGTCAAACTGCCATAAAAAAGAAAGCTTCAACGCGCGCTTACTCACCATATAAAATTATATTTTCAGTCGGAAACATGTACACTGTACACTGTACACTCGATTTCCTCTAAAATGTTTGCAGTGGTGAATGCATAGCTGAAGTGCGCTCCAGCTAGAATTGTATTTAGCAAATGGGTGGTTTTTCTACGAGGATTAAAAATAAAAGAGTGGTACGGAATATAACAAAAGAATATGAACCATGCAAAATGATAATCCGGGTATCGGAACTTGGCTGATTTGAAAACGCCATCAGCTAAAATTGTATTTTGCAAATGGGTGGTTTTTATAGGAGGATTATAATTAAACAAGTGGTTAAAAATGGAAACAAAATAATATGAACTATGCAAAGCGATTATTCAGATATCGGAACTTGGCTGTTTTGAAAACGCCTTCAAATGCGGCGTGATACCTCACGCCTTCCGGAGAGTTCAAATAGTTGTATCATTGCGCCGTATGAATGTGACGGAAGATTTAAATGGAAATAGCCTTCATGATGCACTCTCAGTTTTATACATCACTATATGTATTTTATGTTAATTCGTGTAGGTATGTTAACCCATTTTTCTCGAATTTTGAGATCGTACTTCTCTTGTCATGAGACTTAAGAATTCATGTACCAAATTTGACAAAGAAATTCAACGTGTACCTATTAAAGGCAAGGTTTTTTTCAGAGAAAAAATATCGCATTTGAGAGCACTTTCGATAACAACATCGAATGCGATATTTTTCCTCTGAAAAAAACATTGCCTTTAATAGGAACGTTGAATTTCTTCCTCAAATGTGGTATATGAATTCTTTAGTCTCATGACAAGAGAAGTGCGATCTTAAGATTCGAAAAAATGACAAGTACCTGAAATTATGGAGCGAATCGATGCGCTATATCGCACGTCGCTCTGTCACAAAAAATGGCAACCTTCGAATCATCTGAAGTTGGGCAGGAACCTGCCGTTGGAGTTGTTATTAACTGCGGAAAAGCACTTCGAAAATAATCACACAACGTCCCAAAAAGTTCTTCTAAAAGACACAATTGAAAAATTGAGTTTCACTTCAACCTTAAATGCCCTCTACTTTTGCGGAAGGCACGATCATGTGATTGGTATATTAACCATTGAAAAGTATAGAAAACTAGCAGCAGACCCGTGCTCCGCACGGTTGTTGATAGTTTCTCCTTTTTTTTTACTGCTATGTTTCCTGTTTTTCTATTCTTCATCCACTAATCAAGTTACAGCTGCTTAATATTTCAATAAATGAAACTAATTATTTTCTCTTTTCAATTTATTTTTAAATAAGATTAATATAAGATTAAAAGATTTAAATAAGATTCTGGTAAGTAGTCCTCAATCAATAAAAGGATGTAGATGCGGGAATAATAAATCAAATGAATACGGATTACTCATATAAATGTGTATAAATACGTACGCCGTACGCAGTGCAGATAATTTTCTACGTGGGCTTCCACTTGCCTGACATGAATGTCTACAGACTAGTGGAATTCCACAGGGATATACAGTCCACACTGTTTAAATTGACACGCACTTAGACACTGGATAGACTATTTCTGTGCTTCATAATTTACTTTTAATGAAAATTCCGGGTAAAGATGTTTCCTCCTAATTTGAGGGCATACGCATTTGGTAAACCAAAATCTTACAAGTTTTTATTCAAAATCATAGTGGATACTCGAATCAATTTTGCATCGAGGAAAAAGGGTTATTGGAAATTTCCTAAGGTCAATTTCATCTATCAAACGGACCATTCTTTTGTATAATAAAGTAATACTTGGAAGAACCAGGGCCGGATTAAGGGGGTGGTCACATGGGCCGCGGCCCATGGCGGCAAATTTTGCAATTTTTTTTTTAAATGTAGGTATAAAAAAATCGGATTCAGGAAAAATTATCCATAAAAAAGGGGACGAAATCTCCCTTACCTGAGAGTAAAGTAATTTCTAATTTTGTCGTTTTTCGGTGATACAAGAAATAGCATATTTCATTAGTAGAGTGAAGAGAGGAACTAAACACGCAATTTGGCCTGGAGCTCAACGCAGAGAGGAATGATGACGAGGACTTAAGATGAAAAAGAAAAGCCCTCGGCGCGGCGGTCGGCATGTAACACACATTAGCGCCTACAAGACTGCATGAATACTTCACCCATTGCGCCAAACACAGTGCGGTCAGGAGCGGTTGAAACGTATAACGCCTACGAGACTGCAGGAATACTTCACGCATTGCGCCTATCACAGTGCGATCAGCGCGGCGCAGCGGCGGAAGTTGAAATTATTAAACCACATTTATGTATTTGTTCTTTCATAATGTTTTGGTTCATTTCTAATAAATGGAGGACCTTGTCCACATAGAGATAGGTTCACGGAACTTAACTTCCGCGCAAAGTTCCGTGAAATTTTGCTAGTAGTGTTGTCAGGGCTTTCGCAAAAAAAAGTATCCAACACGAATAGGTAAACGTGTCTTATGCACCCCTCCCCCTCCGCCACGTTCACTTGATGGTTTTATTGATGTTTCAAAACGAATGAGAAGGGGCGGCAAAATACAGGCGGCCCATAGGCGGCAAGTAGGTAAATCCGGCCCTGGAAAGAGCAATGAGTATCCGTTAAAAAATACTATGGATATGAATTCAGTGGCAGTATCCACATCTATAGGTGAAAAAGAGAAAGGAACGAGGAAAATGGAAAAACCGCATAAGTGCCAGATGTCTCTCACGGGAGGGACGTTCATTAAAGGATTACTGAAGGGATATTTGAGATTGAGACTTATGGCCCCCGCAGTGCTGATCCCTGACCTTCGTAGTACATTCCGGTAAATTTCGAAGTAATGGACAAATTAGCCGAGGAGGAGATGTCGGACATACATACCCCGTCCGTTTTTATTAATATAGATAGATAGAAGAAAGGTAGAATAGGGTTGGTTGTTCAAATATGCACTTTACACAGTGTTTGTTTGCGCTCATGAGTCGGAAAGATGCTAAAAAACAACGAAAAATGAAAGCACATCACTCCCCCTTAGTTCCAAAAACACGTTGCTCCGATCTTTAGCACCTTTTTCCGAGGCCCATCTGCCTCTTATGCCTTCATATTTTGATACGTAAATGAGTGGCCTTATAATTCCGTGCGAAACTCATAATGCGCGGATGACAGATCGGAAACACGTACCTCCATGTTTGTCAATTTAGATTTAGCTGCATAAAAGTATACTAGGTTTTACTTCTAAAAGAAATTGAGGCGGAACTTTGAGTCATATTGCGCACATTGGTTGCGGTGAAAATATTCCTCAAGTCTATCATGTATTAATGGGAGAAAAAACTTGTAATTATTTTATCAAGTCAAATTATACATGAATACCGCGACGCGGAAATCTGATCGATGCATTTTTTACCTTGATATTAACAGAGGAATCGAAACGACGTAGCCGACCGGAACCTTAGGAACGAGAAAATATCAACCTTGAATTTCATACAGGGTGTCCCAAAAGTCCGTACCCCCCCCCCTCGTAACTTTTGAACGGTTGAAGATAGAAAAACGAAACTTTGGGAATGTTTCTATCTTAAAGGAGACCATCTTCTAGGGGGGTCAAAATTTTTGTCCCCCCCTCAGGGGGGGCTCGGGGGCCCCCAACTTTTTTTTTTCAAATGGTAACCCCTATCTTGTGATACCTCATTCGAAAGAGCATAAAAAACTAAGAATTTTGGCGCAAACCGCAAATCAATATCTTAATTTTTGACCGAGTTATGATAGGTCAAAGGTCAACTTTGACCTATTTTCAAAAAATCATATCTCCGGTTCAAATTATCGTAATGAAAAAAATAAAACGGGAAAATTTACCAAATTGTAAGCACTTTCAAGTAAAAATCACAGAAATTACTTCAAACTAATTTTAAGGGGGTTTCGGACCCCCAAATACGTCATTTTAAAGGTCATACGATATTCTCACGAAATGAGCCAATTTTCCCTTACTTTTCCTTAACATTATCTTAGAAAGTTCAAAATCAGTTCAACATTGCGTTTTCAAGTCCCCAAACGAACAAAGTTTTTTTAAAAAATGAAATTTAAATGGTTGAATTAAATCACCTTAAATTTCGTTTTTTGAACTTCGCCAAAAATTTGGGGACTTGAAAACGCAATGTTGAACTGATTTTGAACTTTCTAAGATAATGTTAAGGAAAAGTAAGGGAAAATTGGCTCATTTCGTGAGAATATCGTATGACCTTTAAAATGACGTATTTGGGGGTCCGAAACCCCCTTAAAATTAGTTTGAAGTAATTTCTGTGATTTTTACTTGAAAGTGCTTACAATTTGGTAAATTTTCCCGTTTTATTTTTTTCATTACGATAATTTGAACCGGAGATATGATTTTTTGAAAATAGGTCAAAGTTGACCTTTGACCTATCATAACTCGGTCAAAAATTAAGATATTGATTTGCGGTTTGCGCCAAAATTCTTAGTTTTTTATGCTCTTTCGAATGAGGTATCACAAGATAGGGGTTACCATTTGAAAAAAAAAAGTTGGGGGCCCCCGAGCCCCCCCTGAGGGGGGGACAAAAATTTTGACCCCCCTAGAAGATGGTCTCCTTTAAGATAGAAACATTCCCAAAGTTTCGTTTTTCTATCTTCAACCGTTCAAAAGTTACGAGGGGGGGGGTACGGACTTTTGGGACACCCTGTATATTGAAATAACAAATATTTCCTCGTCTCGAATAATAGTTCACAATGAAGGCTCATTCTCTGTCATTGAGAGAGTGCATTCGGAGGAGTGCTCAGATTCAGTTTCTTTTTTTCCTTTTCTTTGTCTTCCCACGACTGATTGAAACTCTCTCTACTGGCAAGACTTTAGTGATCATTGATTTTATTTAGAAAGTTCCTCTGATAAAAACTTTACATATTATTGGGCTACAATACTGCTGAGATTTAAAAGTGGGAATACAAAATCTGAAATAAAAGAATTACTCATTATGTCGATCAAAATGTTTCATTTTATTCATTGCAGACCTTTATGAGAAAGGGTAGCGGATTGGGTAGGTGCAGAAAGAGCAGGAAGCTTAGAGATGATGCAGTGGAAAGGGTTAGCGGACACTTCCAGCGCTAGGTTGTTATGCGTTACGCTTATGATTTTATGTTATAGAATATTATGTATTTTTTGGTCGATATATTCTTATCATGACCATAAAATACTCTACTTTTCTCACTCCGAGGCATTTTTCCTGAAAAAAAAAAAAAACAGCATTTATCAATTTTCATTTTATCTCCCAAGCCAAAATCATTGTACATTTATACTTGTTTTAACAATCTTTGTGCGGTTAAGCTACTGCAACTTTACTAACTTGTTTTTTTTTTTCGTTTCGCAGAGGATTAACTTCAGTTTCGCGATGCTGGGATTGTTACTTTCACTATCAGCATTTTACTTGACAGCCCGCTCAAAAAGCAATGATTTGCTTCTCTCTAAATTATTCCAAAATATTCAAAAGAGTATCCGTAACAGTATTGTTCATACTCTCATTGCGGCCGGTAGCATTATTTGGATCATAAGTGCCCTCCAAGGTGAGTTTTCCATATTAGCGTTTCGATATGGAATGAGAATTTCAATTTGACGGCTAATTTCATGTTACATTTTGAGAAAAACACGTATCATTGTAATAAATTTTTGGAAGAGGAAGAATATAAAAAAAAAAAAAAAACAAACAAAAAAAAACCCCTTGCGGTTTACAGACGTAGAGCAGAATACCCGTGCTCTATGACAGTGTTTTTCTTCTGTGATCAGTGAGACTTTACGACGCACGGTGTGGCGATACGGGTAAAAGGTCGGACATGGGCGATTCCGGGATTGTGAATGTTTAGGACCGGAAATGTGTTCTACGAGTATTATATTATATGGATTTGATGATAGTTTTTAAATTTTCATCCCCCATATTGATGGTACAGGCCTCTAAAGTCCGCTAAGTCGGCAATCTAAAATTTCCTCTAAAAACGCACCAATGTTTGTACATTCTTTAGTCTATTTTAACATTTCATGAGACCTTTTCCAATGACGTAATCTTACTCTATGCAAGCTGCTGATCATTTTTCACTACTAAAATGTAGCCGTAAATAGGTTTGAATACGATTTATGCCGTCTGAAAGTCCTCGCGCCGAAAATGCTGAAAATAAAACTTTATATTAACTTTCGTTCCAAGTGCCAAGGAGTGCCACGCTGGGACTTGTTGGGGCAGACCCACAGGACCCCTGAGAAGCCTCCTAAACAATTTTTAGCTGCTAATATCTGCTACTCCGACGGCAGCATGATATTATCTGATATGAAGTCGGTTGCGCGAAATCGGTTTTTATCACTCCGCGCAACCAATTGTTGATATTTCTCTAAGATCCATCACGTAGGTAAGTGGTCAAAGGTTAAAATAGGCTAAGTACGTGTAAAAGAAGTTACTGGATGCAGCAGTAGTAGTGTAATTTATTTACTTCTATGTATAGGACATTTCAGAAATTTAAATTGTTTCTGTTATTTATCATACTAATAATGAATGGTCAAGAGGTTAGAACTGTTATTATAAGTTTAAATAATGTGACTACTACTCACACTGGTTGGTATCCTCATGTTATAATAATTATAAACACGGCAATTATAGAAATTTCGAATATCATGTAGAATATCATTAAATTTCACCTGTAGAAAGTCATTATTAATAGGACTAATATTGTAAATATATACTTATTACACATTTTAGTCTGACTAATTTTACCAAAAATTAAAAAACAATATTCATATTGATAAATTAAGCTGGATGTAGCTAATTAGCTACATATGGTAGTGGATGAAGTAGTCGAGAGTTAACGTTTCGTTTGGTCATGAAGGGCAAATAGATATGTTGTTTAAAATCTCGTTTCTTCTATTTTATTCAATTTTTTTTGTTCCTATATTAACAGCAGTATTAAGATATACAATTATGAATACGTACAATGCTGCTCATAAAGCCAGGTGGAAAGAGAAAAGGATGGCTGCAAATATTTTAAGAAGTGTCGAACGTTTAAATTATAGAAATGCATTCATTTGCGAGATGGAAATCAATGTTTTTAGTCTTCTTTAGAAATAACTTATGTAAATAGCAATTTTTCTCGGATTTTTATCACTCAAATGGTAAAAGTAAAGGCAGATTTGAAATTTACAACAAAAATTACCCTATGATCACGCTCCTTGATTCAAAATGATGCGTTTTAAAGCCACAGTTTCGAGGTGGTTCAGGAAATCAATGTTTTTAGTCTTCTTCAGAAATAACTTGTGTAAATAGCAATTTTTCTCGGATTTTCATTACTCAAATGGTAAAAGTAAAGGCAGATTTGAAATCTACGACAAAAATTGCTGCAGGAGTGTCCTCCTTACTTAAAAATGATGCGTTTTAAAACCGCAGTTTCCAGGTGGAAATCAATGTTTCAGTGTTTTTCAGGAACAACTTATGTAAATAGCAATTTTTCTCGGATTTTCATCACTCTAATGGTAAAAATAAGGGCAGATTTGAAATCTACGACAAAAATTGCCCTGGAAATGTCCTCCTTACTGAAAAATGTTGCGTTTTAGGGCCACAGTTGACAACAAAACGCAAGTTGTCGAGCGCATGTCCGGGCAAACCGGCCTTTCGCCACACCGTGCGACGTGTATTAGAAGGTTGCCAGAATGGGCCACTAGACAAGGTACGAATTTCAGCATTCTGATACTTGTTTCTTAACCGAAATTTCACGTAGAACACGATACACACAACGAAAATTGCCGAAATTAACTCCTTACGAAGATATTTAATGATTCTTGATGCGTGAATTCAAACCACCCGCTCATGATAAGCGGCCAGTTCAAATTCCTCGTAACCAATGTGAAATAAAAACGTGAATATCTTCGTCAGGAGTTGGTTTGAGTAATTTTCGTTGTGCGAATTGTGCTCTACATGAAATTCTGACTAAGAAACATGTATCAGAATGCTTAAATTCGTACCTTGTCTAGTGGTCCATTGTGTTTTAACAGTCTTATGAGTGTCTTTGAGCTTTGAGCTAAGGCCTTAAGAGGCACTGAAAAAAAAGTGGAAGTGGGATTGACCATAATGGTATAGTAAAAAAAAATATGGTGATAAAAAGCCAAATAATGGTCGATTTAAGCATCTAGATGAAAGTGAGAATCATACTCGATATAAAAATTACCATACCCGGATTGTAAATATCAGTTAGGTGTGTCTGTCCATCGTTTAGGTATTTCTCACCATCAGCTGGGTATTTTTTACCATACGATGAGTTAAAAGTATGGAATAACATGGTAACACTTGCGTTTGATATCTGTAGGCATCTGTATGCGACTGGTCATGGTGTTGGTAGGTTAAATTTACCATACTGGTATAGTCAGCGTGGTGAGAGCTCCCGCTTGACTGCGCTGCGGTCTGTGGTCCGCCATTTTTCGTTTGTCTGTTTGTCAGTTATAAATTTATCACGTTGAGGGTCGGAGTCCGTGGCTGTGTTTTATTGATCCATATTAATCCATGTGAATCCACGCGTAATTTGCCCAAATTTGTGTTCGAATTGTCCCTAAAGCTACCGTCTTCTCTTCGAATCTATCTATATTGATCTGCCACATACATTTTCTGAGATTTTTTCGTTATTCGTATCGACCAATTTCTGGAGGTTAGGAGTTGCTACAATGAATCTGGCTTGCAAAGTGAAGGAATCCTGAAAATTTGAAAACCTTCGCAAAGTTGTTCTGCAATCCAGTGAATATCGGTTCTGTGTAAAGTCATTTCGAAAACATAAAAGTGCGGAAGTAATTTGAAAATAATCGACTAGAAGTGATTTTTGAATACTTCGTTCGTAGGTATATCTATATTCTTGTTAAAATTTTCGAAGCTCAACATACTCAGATGAAGAGACAAATGTGCGTGGGATTGATGTTTAACTGTAACTTTAAGCAAAATTTGGCAGCTTCTGCCCCACCGTGAACCGTGCGATTGGATTTTCATGTAGTGTCTTTTTGTGGGTATATTTTGAACTATCTATTTATTATATGCAATTAAATTTTCCGTGGATCTGATTTAGTCTGTAAATGATACCTTAACGCGAATAACAAGTATGGTTTTGGTATCATTTACTTGAAATCAGTGAAGCAATTATCTGCTATTTCTCGTTGAAACTGTCTTTAACTGCCATTGATTGTGTATGTAACGGAATTTCTAAAAGTAAGATGTAAGTAAAATATCCACGACTTTCATCAAAAGCATTTAATAATATAAGATGAGTGGATTTTAGAATCTACAAGGTTTGTCGCAGCATCTGGATGCTTGAAATTACCATACTAGTCAGTCGGGAACGCCACACTGGCACTGTGTCGCATAGTGTCAGCCGTATCGTGTTATTTACCATACCGGTATATTGGTAACTATGCTGCAGCTTCACTGTGTAAAAAATCAAGTAGACAGTATGGTAAATAACACCCAAACTCTGGTAAATCCCACCGATTATTTTTTTCAGTGGGGAGTAAAGGCTAAAACAAACGACACCCGAGTGAAAAAAGTAAGATCTTAGTGTCATTAGAACTATGTTAATAACCATTTCTACTGTAAAATTCAACGCCCTTTCGGAATCCGTAAATTAACATTTACGTTAGAGCACCCATTTCAAAGAAAAGAGAATTTTTGGGAAAAAACTGAAATTTCCGTAAATGCCCGTTTTTTCAACGGTCATTATGAGAGGTTCAAAGTCGTTTTACAAAAGAATTCATGGGAGTTATTCTTATTGGAAATTTTATATGATCTTTAATTATTTTAATAACTCATTTTTCGCTAAAACCAATTCTTCTTGAGTAATTTACGGAAAACCGAGGAAAAGTCGATTTTTTGGGGGGTAGGGTGATCGAGCGTACAGGGGATTCTGGGGCACTTGTTGCTGGGAGTCCTTGACGGGGACTGGGAGTCCTTGACAATGAACAACTTGGGCACATAAAACCTTATATATTATTTTTTTTTTTCTATTTTTCCTATAATGCCTGGACCATTTACGGAGAGCGGAATACCCGTGCTCTATGACAATGTTTTTCTTCTGTAGTCAGTGAGATTTTACGCTGTATATTACAAGGTTGTCCGATATTTTTTTTAAGTTCACCCATTTGAAACAGTAATTTTATTTGATATTTTCAGGTAGAGCGACTTTTGACTCTCGAGCAATTGGTTTGATGAACAACGTGACCGATTTGGAAAAACAATTTGAAAGACGGACCTCATGGCTCCAACAGTTATACTTGCAGAATATAATGTATTTCATCCCGGCATTTACTTTCATTTTCCTTACATCTTGGGTTCTGGGTGCTATCTATATACAAGTGAGTTTCGAGTCCCTTCAAATAAAACTGAATTCGAAAATCATTATGAGATCATGATCCAGCAGTCAAAGCATGCAGTGCAATGCAGCTCTTGCATGTGTCAGGTATTAATTGTGTTCTAAGTAATTCTCCTTATGTAAAATTTCCCGAGAAACACGATGTGCGATGGTGCCATTAAACTCTGAAATCAATTTCCAAGCTCAAAATATCTCTCAAAAATCAGACCGTAATGGAGGGGATATCCCACGCTACGTCGACAGACCATCTCTACTTATATCTGGTTAAACTTTCCATGCATAAATATGCATTAAATATATTAGCAGCGCTGACGTGGTTCCAGTCGTGGGAGTTCCCAAGATAAATGGTAACCCTACCGATGTACTTGTTTCCTATCTGTGATCAGAGTTTGACCAGATACAGAGGTGGGCTTTCAGCGTGAAGTGGAATATCCCCTCCATTATGGCCTGAACTTCGAGAGCTTTTTTTGAGTTTGGGGGTTGATTTCAGAGAAAACCGGTGGCACTATCGTGTTTATCGCGTAAAGATACAAGAAGCGCCAATCCCTAACACATGCAAGAACTCGGTTCAAATTTTCACTTACTGTCACAAAAATGAGAAAGAAAAGAAAGGAAGTTTTATAATAAAGGAGATTTCGCATCCAGGTTATAACCGATTCACTATGGCACGATTTCCACTGTTACACCACGTTTCACATACAAGCATTTTGATCTGTAGCACATTTTCTTACCCACAATATAATTTGGCCTCCAACATTTAACTTACATGCCTCTCGCCTATACACGCGATTATACCTACAGGACGCTTGACTTAATCGCCTACAAGCCGTCTTCCGTACATGCAGTTTTACCTATGCAGATAAAAAGAATAAGAAAAAGAAGAGGTAGAGGAGAGTAAGGAATTGTAACTCACCTCTTTAGTTTAAGGTTGTAACCACATGCCCTTAACACAAACAGCCACCGTTGCAACTCGTTGTGACATCATAAAAAAGTCGCAACTTATTGGCGTAATTTTTATTGCAACTTCGTTGAGAGAAGATGGCCAGAAAGTTGAATTAAAGGCTCAATATAATTGCACCTTTTTTTCTTAAAGTTCTTTGGAGGCGGTTCAAATTTTTTAAGTCAATGACAAATATTTTCTATCATGAGACAATTTTTATAGGCACATGCATCAAACTTACATTTAAAATATTATAAGAAATGGAAATAAACAAGTGGCAGTTTTGACTTTCGCGCCAAAGACGTCATCATTGTCGGCCATCTTCAAACCCCGTATACCTAACCGTCATTACTTCTTACTTGCATGTTCAGTTTTTAATTTAACTACACCAAACTTCCTCACGAGCAATTCACGTGTCTCATAGTCATGAGTGCGGTTTTAGAATGTGACGTGATACTGTGTGATATTATTGATATGGTCAATTTCTCATTCTCATGAGAGTTTGATAGTTCACACTTTGTTGTTTGAATGTTGGAACCTGTTGCAACTAAATGGTAAGAAAGTTGCAACCAAATTGAAACAAAGTTGAAAGTTAGTTGCAACTTTTTGGTTGAACTTGGCTACTTAGGAAATAGTCCATGCATTTTTCGTTATACTTTTTTCTACTCCTCATAGCGCGATGTTAGCACTTGAAGTTTTGCTTGAAAACCTGGTCTTCCTTGCTGAATTTCAGTGATCATCAAATCCAGGGCCCGAATTTCTTTGGCAGGTTTGCGGTTGGCCGCAACATCTGCCCCACTTTAATGTTTTTTGCTCGGAAGACCATGTGTTTGATCCATTTTTAAATAATATTTTAAACTTAAGTACCTTGGAACGTGCATAAGTTACTTAAGAACTCGGAGGAAAATTTTATTGCCGTCGAGCTGGAGCGTCAATGCATCACGAATAATTAAGATACAGAATTATGTCGAAAACTATGAGCTATTAGTAGAGTGGGTGGTGAGAAATGAAGGAGAGAAGAAGTGAAACTTTAAAATCGAGAATCACGGTTTTTGACGTTTCTTGGCCTTCTGAATGCATCCCCAATTGAAGTTTCAAGGTTTTTCGTGAAATTTCAGGGGAATAACATCATGGAATTTTCCATCTCTGAGTATTTTCTACAATGTTCGACTGTTGGTTGTTATGGTTAAAACTTATTTATAAAATGTATACACAGTTTGGAATCGTTCGTAGAATTCTTTCAAAACTAACTGTCATTGTTAAATACCGGCATTTTTTACAGAAAAATTACTACTTGGAAAGCACAGTTCCTGGCGGCTCAGGGAACCTACTGCTTGACAAATTTACGACAACGTGGAATGAGAAAGTAACATGCGCTGCCTGTTTGGTTTACGGGAGCTTCCTCGTAGGAACGGTTTTCTGTTACATTGCCAACAGAGGGCCCCTGTCCAAAGTATACTACGGTTTCACCGACTACTCTTTATGGTGGTTGGCCCTGCAATTTCCCGTCTTAGTGGTGTATCAGGTAATGAATCCTGATTTATACGTCAAAGCAATGCTTGTAGAATTACCAGATGGTAACTCGAAACGCGTCGTGGTTTTGGTGAGCAATTTCCGCCAGCTTTGCGATTGCCACGGTGGTAGAATGGTATCCCTGAGGTAAGCGTAGTTACCAATCCACCTTGAAACTGGCACCTTTGGAATCCCACTCGTACACATCTAAGATCGATCTTTTTTCTTGTAAAGACATCGACAGTGAAAGTCAGCAATCATGTGTCTCGGTTTGCGACGTTGCAGAATTCTGCCATACTTCGTTTTTTGAATGGATAACTGCTCAATCGCAATTCTTCAAAACTTCCTCGATTTTTCTTCTCTGTGTGAGGAAAATTCTGCGAAAACTTCAAGAGATTATCTAGACTTTTCCTCCTTTAGAAAAACAAAATAGGAGGAGCAGAAATATTCAAACATCACAATAAGAGATACGTACGTGGTTGCGGACTCTCAATGTCGATATAATTTTCTCAATGTCTCAAGGATTGGGCTGCCTTTTTACCTCATTCTAACTTATCCCATTTTGTCCTTACAATCATAAAGCTTTGTAAAAATAGCTGTTCATTTTTGTTAGGTAGAGTGGGAATAGCCAGGTGAAATATATGGATCAGAGACTGACTTTGAAGGTAGAATATTCTGTGTAATGAACAGTCGATTCAAACGAAATTTAATTCTCCTTTTCTAATAACCTTAGGAATTGGATATATATTGGCTGCATCGTTTATTTCATACACCTGGCATTTTCATGGCTGTACACAGAATGCACCATAAACTCAAACATCAAACAGCCTGGAACTTCCTGGTCGTTCACCCAGTGGAAATTTTCCTCTTTACATTGGACCTCAGCATCATTCCTGCTTTTGTTGTCCCGTTGCATTACAGTAAGTATTTAGTATTAGGTGGATTTTTTAGCATTCTGAAGTAAATATGCTCTAAATACGAGGAGGGGCCCAAAAAACCGGAATTTTGATGTAACTTGGGAACGGTGGAAATTTTTGGGGTTCTAACGGTAGACGGTGTTACTAGGAGCTATGAAGAGTTGTTTGGCCAAATTTGCAACATCACAGCACATTTTTTCCTTTTTGGCAAGCCCTCTCGGCGAGCTCGTCGTTTTTAAAGATAGATGATTGTCAAGGGCATGCAACACGAGGGGTTGATCTTGCCTCTTATGTTGATGTTCGCATCTTTGTCGAGGTAAATTTTGATTTGATGATCGTGGTAAATAATTTAGTGAATATATTCTGTGAATAATCAATCTCTTCTCTAGGAGGAGCCTGTTATCCATAGGAAGCGCGTCCCCAAGGAGGCGGAAAGGGGATGCGGATGCCCATCAGAGATGATGGAAAGGTACCTAACTTGTTAGTTGTTACCACGGACCAAACAGATAAGGCTAACAGGGCTCCAATTTTAAGCTGAAGAGAAAACAACTGTCTTGGAGATATACTCCGAAATCAAACTCTGGTCCTCCAGGTTAGGGGTTGGGGTATCGGGCTAACTCCTCGTTCCTCGTGAAAAAATTAAATCTTAAAAAACCCAGCAGTTGCTGCCGCGATAAACAAGGGAAAAATCGGATAAATCGACACAAATTACGTAAACGGACGCTGGAAATCAAGACGTAGGATGTCCGAGGCATTTTCAAGAAACAAGTAGAGGCCGTATCGGCATCAAAAATAAGGAGGTAAATTTAGCCATTTTTACTGAGATCAAAAAGAAGGAACAAGGATTTTTTGTAAAAATTTTAAAATTCAACTTTTCCCTTATTAATATTTAATTTGAATTAATCTTTTAATTTCAGCAACCCTTTTGACGAGCATGACAATATTAGGAATAATGAATTATATACAACATTTAGGAATCAGAGTTGAATTTCCGCCAGCATTGTCATGGGTAGCCGGCGGTGGGTTTCATATCCTTCACCACAAATACCCAAAGAAAAATCTTGGATTACAACTTCGTCTTTTTGACAAGGTAAGCACTCATTCGACCATCAAAAATATCAATCATAGAGCGGATGTGAATATATATTTACTACAATACTTATGGATTCAAAACCAAAATACTGAGTTAAAATAATTTCATCAGGCAGTAACCATGATATTCATTCTTGCATGATGTCTTATGTAAGCTGCCCACACGCATCAAATCGAGAGTAGCTGATGTAATTAGGTTTCAAAATACGAGGGTCGTCCAGAAAGTAAGTTTACCTATCCAATACCTCCTGAATGAAGATAGATAAAGACATATATAAAAAGCGTTGAAAATTCATTACCTACTCTCAGCTTTCTAACGTGCTACAGATGTTTAAATTTGATTTAATAGAGCTCTAGAAAAGTGGATATTTCTGAACCCACCTCCTCTCCGCGCGGGTCCAAAATTTCAGGGAGCGCCATCAGCAAATGAGGTGCTGTGTCTATCGCTTAGCGGAAGAAAGTGGCTTAGTGGTAGTTGAATTTCATGTAAAATTTGGGAAAGCATATTTATAAATCAGAAAATCGCAGGTTTATTCGATACAAGTGGGTCTAAACTGTGGTACGTGAAAAGATCAAGTTATTGGTTAATTCGTGGAGTTGTGCCGGCTTTTGGTTTCGGTGTGAATTGCGCTCTATAATTCGTTTTTTAACCGAAATAGGCGATCAAAGCTGCTCAAATTCGGTTAATTTACCGTGAAGGCGTCATAAATGTTGCACATTTTCGGTATGATGCATTTTGAAGAAATTCTTTCGAGAGCGGGCCGAGTAATGTGAAGCCCTATGAACGTAATTCAGTCTGCAAGTGAGAGTTATGCTGAAAATTCGGTTAACTTTAGTTCCATTACAACTGATTTTAAAGTAAACGCAGTCAATCTTGCAATTTTCTAACTAGTTGATGTTTTTCCTCATGTTTTATATGACTTTCAACGATTTTTAAGGCATTTTTGCGATAAGCTATGTATAGCACTCACAGCAACTCAGAGTTTTATTCAACCAAATTTCAAAATCTATATCGCGTTAAAAAGCTGAGAGTAGTGGCATTTCAACGCTTTTTACAGACTTTCTTCATCGATCTTACTGTAGGAGATATTGAATATATAAACTTACTCTCTGGACGACCCTCGTAAAAACAAGGTCTCCGTAATTTTGGACATCAACTCCCCCATCCCTAAGAGAAGCAAGAAATTGATTGAAAAAACCTCTGAGCCTACTTGAAGCAGTAAAGCAGCATCCCTATTTTAAGCTTAAAAATGAAAATTGCGACGAAAAATGCAAAGAATTGACTTCATATGGTTTCAAAGGAGAGCAAACTTTTGGGCAGAATCCATGTGCGGAACTAAGGGAGGAGGGCCAAGGGGATCTATCCTATCTGCGCCCCCCCCCCCATCCTTCCTTTCTCCGATGAATCCGTATGGCTCCTCCCAGGTTTCTCCCAAATGCGAGAGCATTTACTAAATAAGTACATGACATATCTTTTATTTCTGGAGTTGTAATTCGGTACATTTTCCTGTAGACAAGCAGTTTAAAATAGCTTCTGAGACGGCTCAATTTTACAAAATGTTTCCAACGAAGCCCCATGAATCCCTTTTGCAGCTAAAAGAATGCCCAAAACCTCCCTCGGAACTGATCCAAGGATCTCCTCCGGTGGGATTATTTTCAGCTTCCCTAGACCCTTTACTTTATAAGGTGCCCTTTTGGCCCCACGAGTATAGTTACATGTACTGCTCATGGTAGAATTGAAAACAACGTAAGTTATTTTATGGAAAGGAGGTTCGTAGCTACGAGGAGAGGACTTTTTGGGGGGAAAAAATGTGCCACCATGAAACCTGTAAAGTATTGTCCGTTAATCCTGGTACGCCTTTGTATAACGTGGTGTTACAATTCAAGCTTGAGTAATCAGCGAACTGCCACGTACATATTGTCAAATTTAGAGCATTACATAGCAGTGGGCTTTTCTTCCTCCCTCTCGAACGTACCAAGAATTTGAACCCCTCCCCCCCTCCGCCCTCCCCCTTAAGTGCGTTACCCATCGACTGAACGAGAACTCCGACTTCCTTCATCCTTTTTCCTTTTTAATTAGTCTTTCCTTCTTTTTTCACAGTTGGCCGGAACTTACTTGGACGACACGAGGAGCTATTAGGTAAATGAGAACTGAAGCTGGCACGAATTTGAGGCTCCCCTAAATTTTGCCATCATTTACTGTTTGAGTCCAAGGTCTCCGGGTTGATTAATGAATGTTGCATGCCACGTTATGAAATGACGCAGATCGGCAAAGCGTCATTTTACATAGTGTTGGTTGTCGATCGAGGTATTTGACACGGTACCAATCGGATGGATTTACTTATCATTAGATTCATAGATTAGAAATATCATCGCTTTTTCCTTGATCATGTTCCTAAATTTAATAATAAACATTTTCTTATTGTTCCTCACGCCTGTTTTTTCTTTCTTTCCGATTAGCTAGTCTTGTTACTCTCCTATAAATAATATGGCATCGTAAAACAATTGTTTCCCTCAAAAAATAGTCATGATTGTGCTATTCTTTTCAGTAGGTAAAATTCTTCTCTAAGATTAGAATAAATAGTATGTACCTAAGTACCTTTCTTTTCTATTGCTCTAAACTTTATTTGCATTTAAATGATAAATTTCAAGAATTATAGATGAAGAGCCCAGTACTCAGTGCATTGTATGTAACGTTGGAGTACATATTTCTGCTGTTTTTTTATTTTTTTGGTTTTTTCTACATTTGTTTCAAAAAGAGAGAATTTGCGAGAATTTTTGTAGTTAAAATAAAACATACTGTGTTGATCGGTGAAATTTTTATTTATTTTAAACTCGTTAAAATAAAGCATAATATCGACCAGTAAGATTGGTTGGTAAGATCAGTAAGGTTGGATTTTAAAATAGGAACATAGTAAGCACTAAATATTACATTCCTTAAACATACGGTTGAGATTTTGCATGCACTAACGCGGTAATTTATGGCTCCTTTTTTATTTAAAAAAAAGACAGCTTTAATTTCATAAATCGCGAGTGCTTGCCAGGTGAGAAGATTCCATTGTGTTGTACCACTCAACGACTTCACATAATCGATAGATGGCCCCACGACACGTCTAACGAATCCATTATTGACATCGTGGATATGCTTGTTCGACAAAAGGTAAGTGAAACGTAGGTATGCTCTTCCCGACCCTTTCAGCCAGAACTCGGCTTTCGGCTCCTGCCACTAGAGCTGTGGCGCAATATTTGAAAGTCAACAATTTTGCAGTCTCAGCCAAAAACAAATATAATCGTCTGCTGTTGATAAAAATGAAAAAAAAATAAATAAATAAATAAAAAATAAAACAGCCGCAATACTAAAAGCAAATGAATTTTCATATTTAAAGAATTCGCTCACATTAAATTTGTTCGTTTTTATCAACAGCAGACGGTTATATTTGTTTTTTGCCGAGACTGCAAAATTGTTAAATTCCCACTTCGCGCCACAGCTCCAGCGGCGCGGCGGGCCAAAAGCAGAGTTCTGGCCGAAACGGCCAGGAAGAGCATGTGTTCGACGAAGTTTCACAACCCGAGCGAAACGCGGGTTGTGCCGTCGAGTCTCAGATTTCGATACCGCGCCAAAGCCCAAAGTGGAAAATACCTGTAGTAGCCATGGTGGTGATGAAAGGGAAGGATCGGTGCACAAACCCCGTTGTCGCATTCCTCTTCCCATAGGCCATGTCCACACTGCGTCTTGATCAACCATCCAATACCACGCGCCGTCGCAGGATGGCCGACGGCACCAGCACCCATAAGCCCGAGCAGCGCCCAAGATGTCTGCGTTGGAGCACTGGGTGCCCCCACGTAGTGACCACGCTCGTAGCTGCACGCATCCTCCCCCCACCCCCCGTCTTCGTTCTGGACTGAGACAAGCCATTCCACTGCACGCTTCATCCTCGGATCATCGTGGGGGATACCCATCACATTTAGCGCACATAACGCACTCCAAGTACCATGGGTGTAATTAATGCCCCATTTTCCAAACCAACTGCCGTCGGTCTCTTGCTCATTGAGGAGGAAGTCCAGCCCGCGGCGAGACGGTACACTTGTTTCCGACAGCTCACCTAGCTGCCCAAGCATGGACAGACATCGGCCAGTCACGTCCGCGGTCGGAGGGTCGATGGTCCAATTGTGGTCCGAGAACGGGAGGTAATTCAGCCAGTAGTCAGTGTTGTCGACCTCGAAAGAGGCCCAGCCTCCGTTGGCGGTCTGCATACCGACCACCCAGTCGCGCCCTCGCTTTATCGACTCTGCGAATGCTTTCGGATCTGCACGGTGCATTGCCAGCACTGTGATCACCGTATCGTCGATGTCCGGGTAGGAACAGTTCCCATACTGAAACGGCCAGCCTCCGGGGAGCAAGTCGGGTTTCATCACGGCCCAATCGCCTCGCACGTCCAGAATCTGCCGCGAGCGCAACCACTCGAGTCCGCGCCGTGCGGCCATCGCAGCGCGTGGCTCGCGCGTTTCCAGGAGAGCGTGCGCCACGAGCGGCGTGTCCCACGAGGGAGGCAAACATGTTTGGACGTAGGCCTCTTCGTCGCGAACAAGGACTGACGTCTCAACGAACTTCCGCAAGATGGCACGGCTCCGGTGAGTTGGCGGGTAACCGAGCGCGTCAAACATAAATAGAGCGTTTATAGACATGAATGTGGCAGCGAAGAGGCCTTGTCCGGTCGCACTCGATCTTCAACCCATGACACCGCCCGGTCGATTGCTCTCTTGCGCAATTTTGGCGGAATGAGCGGCTCGACCGAACGCAAGATGGTGTTCACAGCGCTGAAGAATGAGAAACATAAGGTGCTTTGGTGTGGTGCGCGCGGCAACAAGCCGACCTGCTTGGGCGGGCAATGGAACAATTCGTCAATGCGAACGCCGTGAGGTCTCCCGACCGCTCGCTTTGTACTGAGCACTGCCAGTGGTACAATGCTGGTGCGGGCCCAGCATGCCACCCTCGACAAGTGAAATGGGAACCATCTCGGCAGATACATGATCTCTGGGGGTATTGCGGGTACAGCATCCCATGAGATTATACCTTGCAAAGCGAGGCGAATACGTGTGAGGACGTTTGCGGCTTCCGCGCCGCCCGCTGCTAAAACCGCCTTGCGGGCGCGAATCATATGCTCTGCATCTGGGGAGTCGCCGATCATCTTGAGGGCCAAGTAGGCGCACACGCTTGAGTGGATTGACGTCGGACCCTTGGCGTAGAGTGACCATCCTCCGTCCGGAAGTTGTGTGCGTCGCAAGTAGCGCGCGATCTTTTGTTCCAGCTCTAGGTTCGGCGTTTCGCCTAGAAAGCGAGCCATGAAGATGTATTCGGCAGGATACGTTGCGTCCGATTCATATTCGTACACCCAATGACCATCCTCTTTTTGGTCGGCCAAGAGTGCGTCCGTAGCCCGTTTTATGGGTACGTCTATTGCGTCCAGGTGATCGGACAAGTTGGTATGCTCAATTTCTTCAGCCTTCGTGGTGAGCCTCATTTTGCCGGTCTTAGTCCAGGTTTTCCCCTCTCCACCAAATCTATGACACAAAATAAAAAAACTATAATTGACAAAAAACCCCTAATTATCCCCTGAGATTCAATGTTGATTCTTGGGTTGCAATATTTTTTCCAGTGAATTTTATTCATCTTCTGGATGTAACAGTTAAATTAAGTCCTTTAAGACTGTGTGTTTGATCGCGACTCTCTCTGGTGCCCACTGCCGCAGCTTACCTGCTAGATCTGTTTCGTGATGATGACATCTACTTGTAAAATCCGCTGCGCACCCACGCTGCTGTCTATAGTCAAAAAGCCAGCTGCACTTTTAGCGCCACTGCTTCAGCCCGCTTCAAACTCAGTGGCGTGGCGTGATTTGCGATATATCGATTGATCTGCCATTTAAACCTATGGGAAAAGATCGATTTACAGGGTGTTCGCAGCGAACACCTTAATAATCGATTCTTTGCCATAGGTTTAAATGGCATAACAATCGATACATCGCAATTCACGCCACGCCGCTGTTCAAACTTCGCTGAAACATAATTCGAACCTACCTCGTAACGGATTGGGCGTGCCCAACTTCACAAGTGGTGCATCCGGGCCCTACGCCACACGAAAAACGGAAACAAGCGTTTTTGAAAACACTCCGGAGAGCCACTTAACGGTCATCTAAAAAAACTGTAACACTTGCCCAGCGACTTTATCCCATACCTGAAGTCTGTTATACTCGTAGTTCGACATATTTGAAGCTAGTTGTATCCGGACAGAAAAATTCGAGTTTCTACGGTTGTTCATTGAGGCTCTAAATTCAAGGCCCGTGTTGTAAAATTACGCTCGGAGGCCACTTTGAGCCTCTTGAAATATGTTTTTGCGTTGTCCCACTACCTTAGTCTTGTAGAAACTCTATTATGCATTTATTTGAAACTAGTTTTACCTCGACAAATGCACTGGAAAAAAAAGTAGCTTGAAACAAATCAAAATCAGCTTGAAGCAAGCTGGAAAAAATCTTAAATTTGCCGCCAAGAAACGTATGGCTTGAAATAAGCATGGCCGTGCTGCTTGTAATTAGCTACCCGCTACCCGGCGGAATCTTACTTATTTTTCGTTTAATGCTCGGATCCAATACTAAATACTGAAAGTTTTATTCATTTTTCATAAAATTCCGTAACGTAGGGATAAAACGTTACTGATTCTTCGACATGGATCATGTTGGAGTCGTCGTGCGTTGCCGCGGGTTTTGTTCTCGGTTTGCAGCACTGTTAAAAAGGGCGGCTTTTGGAGATCTCCTGGAATGACTTGAGAATGTAGGAATGTATGACTTAATGCCCGTGTCGAAAATGAAGGCGGAGTGGTTACAATTCAATGGAAACTTAATTCAAGAAGTTGGCTGCAAACTTAAATCAAGTCTAATTTTTTCAGCTATTTCGAAGATTCGTGTCATGCTTGAAACCAGGATTCTTGAATCGAGTATACAGTATCTTGAATCAAGAAACAACTTCTTAGAATTAGCAGCCATGGTGGCTTGATGTAAGACTCAGCAGATTTGACTCAGGATTTTTGTGCTACTTAAATCAAGCTAGCAGGTGATCCAAGCTATAAGGTAGCTGCAAATAAGAATCTCGAATCTTGAATTTAGCAATAAATTGCTTGTTTTAAGATAAAAATTCTTGAATCAAGTTGATTTTTCCTCAAGATTCCGAGACGGCTTGACCGTAGCAGACTTTTTTTTTCCAGTGTGAATTCAAGTTCATTCGGCTGATCGACAGAACTCAAAAATGACTCCTCAGAGCAACTATACAAACTGTGCTGTGAACTATGGAATTATCGTCCCATTAAGTGGCCCTTCTAACGTAAATATTTACGTTATTTCCCTACGTAATTTTGGTTAAGGATACATGTACACATTTGAGGGGATTGGAGGGATAAGCGCATGTATTTGCTATACTTCAGGAAATACGTTTTTGAAGTTTCAAAATTACATGTATCCGATGGGGATCTATAATTGCATCATCACCACATATTTGGACTACATTTTGCAATTAGGAACTATAAATTCCGGCCCGGTTTAAAAACAACGTATGTGCCATGAGTTTCCCTGTGCACATACGTGTTTTTTCAGATGAGACAGATTTTATAGCTCAAAATTGCAAAATGCAGTCCATTTACTAATGTTCAAGTGATGGCACGTTCCGGTGACAAAATCATGTTTGTCTTGAGAGTCTCCAAAATGTATACATTATACATCATAGTGATCAAATGTCCAACTGATCAGAAAATGGCTTGCGTAACGAGTGACCGGGGATCCAGGGGGCAGAGCCTCTTGGGCAGCCGCGACGGACGCGAAATGCGTGTCCAGAATGTATACTTAATCGAGAATTATACTTAATTATTATATCTGGATTAATAGAAATTAAAATTATGGGAATGACGTGTATCATGCACACATTGGTACATGTTTAATGGAAGTATAAGAATAACCTCTCTCCTTCGCCGCATCGTCCTCTTATAAAAATGTCATCTCTTTCTCGTAGGTATTATAGTTTGGCACCAACAGAAGTCGCTGGATGCAAGAAATAGGTCAAAAGAGGTTAAAGATGGTGCTTACGCACTTTTGGTTGCTGAATCCGACTTTGATGTTTCTCACCAAATTCGCCTTGTGCGTTTCCCGGAAAAGCCGGAAATCTGCGTGCGGTGAACGCTCTCCCGTAAGTCAAAACCACCCCCATGGTTACGTTACCGATGGTATTCTGTGCATTCTTCATTTTTTTTGACAGTAAATATTATAAAAAAATTGTTAGTGCGGAAGACAATGGAGATAACTACTTCTTCAATTTCGGAACAGATTTTAAAAATATTGTACAAAATAAGTGTATACATACCAAAGATAGTAAAAAAAGGGATGCAAACTTGCCATTCACAAAAGTGTCTTGACTAATTCTGCTCGTCACTTTATGTGGGTCATTACACTGATCGAAACTCAAGACGATACAGAATAACAAAATAGCAACTTCGGTTTCTCTTGCAAAGAAGCGTTATCTCCGTAGGTTGATACCGCCGAATTCTCATAGGTCAACGCACGGTTAGTGAATTCGCTCATATTGAGGAAACAATAATTATCAGTAACGTTGGCGATTAAAGTCAATTATCGGCCAGGGCTTATTTAATAGAGGAAAATAACTCACGATAACAGAATTACGAAAATTTAATAGGACTTATTTTACACCTACGTTACAGTTTTTCTCGTGATCTTCCTTAAATCATAATTGGATTAGGACTAACTTTATAAAATCGGTCAAATGGAAGAAGCAATAGCAGCAATCACCAGGTAGGCTCGTGAGTTGTAAGTAAGTAAGAGTAGGTTCCCCTTTTTAAGTTTCTCTGTTTTTTCTTCTTTTTTTTACAGAGCGGTGGAATTTGTTGTGTGAAAAATCAATCTCTTCTCTCGGAGGAGCTTGTTATCCATAGGAAGCGCGTCCCCAAGGTGGCGGAAAGGGGGATGCCCATCAGAGATGATGGAAAGGTACCTAACTTGTTAGTTGTTACCACGGACCAAACAGATAAGGCAAACAGGGCTCCAATTTAAGCTGAAGAGCAAACAACTGTCTTGGAGATATACTCCGAAATCAAACTCTGGTCCTCCAGGTTAGGGGTTGGGGTATCGGGCTAACTCCTCGTTCCCCGTGAAAAAATTAAATCTTAAAAAACCCAGCAGTTGCTGCATCGGTAACCAAGAGAAACATCGGATAAATCGACACAAATTACGTAAACGGACGCTGGAAATCAATACGTGGAATGTCCGAGGCATTTTCAAGAAACAAATAGAGGCCGTATCGGCAATAAAAATAAGTAGGTATAAATTTAGCCGTTTATACTGAGATCAAAAAGAAGAGACAAGAAGAGACAAGAAGAGGATCTTTCGTAGAAATTTTAAAATTCAAATTTTTATCTTTCTTAATATTTAATTTTAATTTGTCTATTTTTTCAGCAATCCTTGTGGCGAACATGATAATATACGGAGCGCTGAATTATATACAACATTTAGGAATCAGAGTTGAATTTCCCCTAGCATTGTCATGGGTGGCCAGCAGTGGGTTTCATATCCTTCATCATAAATACCCAAATAAAAATCTTGGAGTACAACTTCGTCTTTTTGACAAGGTAAGTACTCATCCGACCATCAAAAATATCAACCATGGAGCGGATGCGAATATGTATTTACTACATACTTATGGATTCAAAATTGCTCATAATTCAAAACCAAAATACTGAGTGAAAATCATTTCATCAGGAAGTAACCATGAGATCAGATATTCATTCTTGCATAATGTCACAATACGTTAGTTGCCCACCGCATCATATCAAGAGAACCTGATTATTTTCTCTCTGAATTTCCTTTCGTTTTTGTCAAAACTGATGTCCTTATTTTTTACGTGATGTAATTAGGTTTCGAATTAAAAGCAAGGTCACTGCAATTTTGGATATAAACTCCCCCTCCCCCCCATCCCTAAAAGAAGCAAGATTGATTATAAAACCTCTGAGCCCACCTGAAACAGTAAGTCAGCGTCCTTATTTTAAGCTTGAAAATGAAAATTGCGACGAAAAATGTAAAGAATGGACTTCATAGGGTTTGAAAGGAGAGCAAACTTTCTAGGAGGAGAGCCAGGGAGATCTATCCAATCTGCCTCTCTCTCCTCCGATAAATCTATATGGCTCCTTCCAGGCTCCTCCCAAATGTGAGAGAATTTACTAAATAAGTGCATATGACGTATACCTTTCATTTCTGGAGTTGTAATTCGATTAATTTTCTGTAGGCTTTAAAATAGCTTCTAAGACGGCTCAATTTTACAAAATTTTTCCAACGAGACTCCCATGGTCACCTTTTGCAGCTGAAGGAATGCCCAAAACCTCCTTCGGAACTGATCCGAGGATCTCCTTCGGTGGGATTATTTTCAGCTCCCGTAGACCCTACTTGATAAGGTGCTCTTTCGGCCCCACAAGCAGCTATTTGTATTGCCCATGGTAGAATTGAAAAAAACCTAAGAGCTTTTATAGAAAGGAGTTTCGTAGCTTCGAGGGGAGGCCTTCATGGAAAAAAATTGTGCCACTATGAAAACTGTAAAGTATTGTCCGTTAATCCTGGTACGCCTTTGTATAACGTGGTGTTATAATTCAAGCTTGAGAAATTGTGTGTAGCAAACTGCTACGTGGATTGCATTTTGCAAAAAAGAACCACTAGCATTGCAATGTTGCTAAGATTGTGCAACTTCTTTTGTCTTGGAGGAAAAACCCGATAATCCCTTAATAGTTTCTATTTTACTCGCTAAAAACTGTAAATTTAAGGCAAAAATCACCATCTAAATTTCATAGTTTTTCACAATTTCCGCAATTTTACTGCAAAGGATGAAGTTGCACGATCTTGGCATCATTGCAATGCTAGTGGTTCCTTTTTGCAAAATGCAATCCACGTAATCGTCAAATTTAGAGCATTACATAGCTGTGAGCTTTTCCTCCTCCATCTCGAACGCACCAAAAATTTGAACCACCCCCCCCCCCCCACTCCCTTGGTGCGTTGCGTTACCCGTCGACTGAACGAGAACTCCAACTTCCTTCATCTTTTCCCTCTTTAATTGGTCTTTCCTTCTTTTTTCACAGTTGGCCGGAACTTATTTGGACGACACGAGAAGCTATTAAATAAGAAGCGGAGCTGGCACGAATTTGAGGCTCTCCTAAATTTTGCCATCATTTCATCACTGTTCGAGTAAAGGTCTCCGCGTCGATTAATGTATGTTGACTGCCACAATGAAATGACGCAGAGCGGCAAGGCGTCATTTTACAGTATTGGCTGTCGATCGAAGCATTCGACACGCTTCCGATCGGGCGCGTTTATTTTAGAAATATCACCGGTTTTTCCTTGAATAATCTCAATCGGCTAAGCGTATCTCGCAATATTGTTAATTTTTAGCACCTGGCGCAAGGATTATGCCGACGCCCGTCCCCGCCTCCTGAGGGAAGGTTGAAGGGGGTGGCTTCCCAGATAATTTTGTATTTTAGAGAGAAATCGAGGCAGATTTCAGCTCGGTATCAACAAAACTCAATAAAATATGTATTTCCTTATTGTCCGTTCGTGTTTTCCCCTATTTCTTGCAAAACAAATGAAATATTAAAAAAAAAATCCTGCAGATCACACTTAGTATTTAAGGATTACCAAAAATGACTGTAGTGGTAGACAAAATTAAATCAAATTGAGAATTCAAGGCACTGTTTCTTTATTTCAGATTAATGCAAAGCGGAATGCATATTGTGGAGGAAAAATAAAATTCAGGGGAAGATGAACTAGCATTAAGAACATTAAATAACATATAAGAACAAATTTGGTAAAAATTACCGGAAGTTCCAGCCTCTGGTAATTCTGCAGAGCATATTTTTGCATTGCAGTGTACTTGCAGGCGCCTTCAAGTTCCTCGATATCTTTCGAAAGAAAAAAGACACAGAGGTTCGGTTGGGACGAAAAATCGTCTAAAATTACATTCTTATTGATTCTAAAGTTTAAAGTCCGGAAATTTCATTTTGAAGTTAACTCAAGTGCATTTTTTAGTTTTTGCGTCGGAAACTTTCTTTTCAACAAATAATTCAAAAAGATCTTAAGGTTTATAATAAAAAACTGAGTCAAAAATGTATACTTGAATACTTTTCGCAAGGTAAGTGCAGAGAAAAACCGGACAAAAACATCTATTAAAAATCTCGGCGTGAAATCCGCAGTGGAATTCACTACAAAAACTATATCGACGATGTTAGTCGGCCGTCACATTACTCGTTTGCGGTGCCTGAAAATCGGCGCCTCTCTATGTTATTTACATAAAAGAGAACAAACTGACATCATTCCTTGAAGTTTTTGCGGAATTTTCTTCGCACAGAGAAGAAAAACCAAGGCAGTTTTAAAGAGTTGCCGTTGTGTAGTTTTCCGTTTAAAAAATAAAGTATGACAGGAAGTTAGCGACGTCGAAACCGAGTTACTGACAGCCGACTTACACCGTCGATATAGCTTTCAAGCAACCTGAGTATTTTGAGTGCGCAGTGGAATCTGCGATTTTTCTGGAGTAATCTTTATTATTTCATAGCAGCATCATTAATTTTGGTTTCAACGCCGCTCTCATAAAGCGGCTTCAACTCCTCGTTCAAATCGCTATAAGGTTTTTTGAGGAAAAAATTAAAATCGCACTGCGCTGCACATCAGAATTTACATCGAGTTTTTCAACAAAGTGGGCATCTCGCATAGCGACGTAGCCAATTCACCAGACGTAGGTCATGCAACGATGTGCATTTCATACGTTCATTCATTATCGTCACTCTATCGAAAATAAAACAAAGTCTCAAATGCCATCGAAATTTTTGATTTCATCCTGGACTGTGTTCGTCAGAGGCTCTACTACCCGTCTCACTCTGCATAGTATTAGTGCACCCAAGAGTGAGTTTATATCTCTTGCTCGTTCGCCCGATTTGTCGATAGGACATATTTGGAAGAGTGATCATTATCGAGTTTTTCTCCTCGTGGGATGGGCCACCTTCAAGAGCGAGACAAAAGGCGCCTCGAACATAAGCGACATAGCAAAAGCCAACGAGTACGACAGCAAAACAAAGCCTAGGAATATCACACTCTGTAACGGAAAAGAAAAAAATAGTCATTAAAAATACTACTAAAATAAACATGTCGTCATGGACACCCTAGTGTTATGTTTCATTCCGACGGTGAAAATAATAGACCGCGTATCTCGGTTTGCGACGGTGCAGACTTCCTGTCGTACTTTATTTCTTAGATGGAAAACTATTCGAAGTCAAATCTTGAAAACCTCCGTGCTTTTTCTTCTTTGAGTGAAGAAAAATCTGCAAAAACTTCAAGGAATGATATTGGTTAGTTTTCTTTTACAAAAATGAAATAGGAGCAGAGATTTTTGTACACCGCAAACGAGATACGTGGTCTAGTAGTGCATATGCTTCACTAAAATTAGCATGGCTGCTTGAATTTTTCTTTGAATTCTCTTCGCTAGTAATTAGTCACCCTGTGCAAATTTTATGTCAGAATATTAATCTGATATCCATATATAAAAGCTTGGAAATTGTAAAATACTACAATTATTGGAAAATGTGTTACGTAATAGTTCAGCCATTAATACGCCATGATTTTTTTGAGCGAAACATCGTCTGCTTAACTCCATCCACAAACTGCTCAACATGTCGCTGTGTGGGATTTCTCTCGTCCACAGTAGTTGAAAATAAGGCAAAATATGTCATAAGTGGAAGAATTAAGAATTAGCATGAGGACCGATATGCGTACGGAGAGAGTTTCCATCACTTTCTGGAATCGGCGAAATTCTAACTGCGTAACTTTAAAGGCAGTGCTTGAATTCCTAGCATCCACACTTTGCTTGAGCAAATTATGGATTAGAAGAAATGGACTGAAAAGCAAGACATTATCTCAACCCAGTAAAGGAGATCCGAAAATTGTAATTTGTACTTACAGCCATTTGCACTGAGATGTGGGTGGTAGCGTCGGAAGTGAGAACAGCCGATCGCATGAGTTGAGGGTGTATCAAGTAAGCGCAATAAGTTATCCTACTCAAAGGATACAAATATTTAAAGGATAAAACTTTATCAATGAAACCTGTCAACAGTAAGGATATATTAGTAAATCAAAATAAAATCAGGGCACAATAATGTTTACACGATTTTATTTACCTTCGTAAGAACCATACAATTCAATTTCATACCGTATGATGACTCAAATACTGGAAAAGGAATGTGATTGTTAAGGTTGTGAATAAGGTAATTGGAAGGGGAGATATATTTTAAACGTACGTATTTTATGTACGTATGGGGGACTGTATTGTCACAGGTTTAGCAAATCCTGCGGACCCCGGCTGGTAGCCCCTGCCTCAAAAAGGGTGGGTAGACAGGGCTCTTTAGCTGTGGTATAAGAAAACTGTTTAGGACAGGAAACTCCGATCAAACCCTGGCCCTTATTCAGTTTGGGGGTTGGGGCATCGGGCTGACTCCACAATTCTCGAGAAAAATATGCAATGTAAAAAAACCTAACCAATGCCTCGATAACCATGGAAAGAAACGGGCTCTTCGACTCAAACTACGGAAAAGAAGACTGGTTTTTGGAACTTGGAAGATGGACTACACTAGTGGCGCGAGAGAAAATGGAATGTAATGATATGTATTTTGATGCTGAAAACTGGTTAAGGTCACAATTTATTCCTCAATTTGAGCTCTAAGAAAACCAAGATACATGGATTTTTAGGAGTGAGGTAGGCTAGGGTTTTAATGAAATTCTTGTCATATTTGATTACTACATAGGGTGTCCCAAAAGTACTGCCCCTTTTTCCGCAGAGGGCGAAAGAATGCAGATATCAAAATGCGGTTTGTGTGAGGTTATAGTCCTAGTAATTACCTATAAAACAAGACCAAGTTGAGCTCTGTAGCTTAAAATTTGACCGAGATACAGCATTTTGAAAGTGACGTGTCAAGGTGCCGCCTACGAGATTTTCAACATTTTTTACGAAAGAAAAAACCAAGTTTAAGAATGAAACGGTTTTAAAAAGAAGAAGAAGCGGCCAGAAACATATGGCAACACTGTGTTTTAGGCGGCATTTGGCAACGTGTAAGCGCCCCTATGCAGACCAACGACAGGATTGAAAGTGTCCGCTAGTGCCATCCAAGTTGGTCAAGCTTTCCCGGCACGTCAATCTGAGTTCATCCCTCTGTCGTTTTGGAAGTTTCTTTCGCGATGAGTACCGAATTAAGAAAAGAACAACACCACGTTATTCGTTATTGTTTTCGTCGAGGAATGTCAGTAAAAAACACTTTTAATGAAATGAAAGGCGTGTATAAAGACGACTGTTTGGACAGAAGTAGCATTGGTCGTTGGTTTAAATCTTTTTCTGGCGGCCGCGAATCGGCGGAAAGTCCCGCGAAACCGGGCCGACCGTCTACCTCCACCACAGACGAATTAATCGGTACCGTTGCTGCTGTTGTTCGAGGAGACCGTCATTTATCCTTGCGTAAGTTTCAGGTGTTGCTTGACATCTCAAAAAGTTCATTGCACCGGATCTTAAAGGACCACCTGCAGATGCGTCGTGTCTGTTCGTCCTAGGGTTCGTCCGTAAAAAAATGTTGAAAATCTCGTAGGCGGCACCTTGACACGTCACTTTCAAAATGCTGTATCTCGGTCAAATTTTAAGCTACAGAGCTCAACTTGGTCTTGTTTCATAGATAATTACTAGGACTATAACCTCACACAAACCGCATTTTGATATCTGCATTCTTTCGCCCTCTGCGGAAAAAGGGGCAGTACTTTTGGGACACCCTATGTATACACATTAAAAAACTAAGGATTGGACGCACCTGCTCGACCAATCATGCACATAATTATGATCCAGGAAAGCGCGAGAGCCCAAGAAGTATGGCTTAACGCAACATAAACAGCAGAACTGATTGACCCCAGCTGAATGTAGTAAAGCCCATAAATCAGAGCGAGCATTGTTGCAATTGCAACAACCCATCCGATCCTCTCTGAAACCTGAACAAAATTACAACTGTAAACCATTGGAGAAAAAACTTGATACGAAGTATTAGTGTGAGACTTGTTTAAACCTGAGACACAATGCAACCCTGGCATCTTACGAAATTATTATTTCTAAAAAAATGTACTTTTAAGTGTTCAAGTGAAAAAAGATACATTGAACAAATCCTGTAGCTGTTTCTCCTAAAATTATGAATCAATACTCCAGTCAAGGGTAGTAGGTATAGGTTTTTCTAAAGATCGATTGGACCGTTATGGTTTGGATATGTGAGTGTTTGTTGCTCTGAAAATGTTCCCTTTCCATTATTTGAAATCGGTAATTCAATATGAGCTTTTTTGAACTGAGGTCGCTACTTTCGTGTGCGGACACATAAGATGTGACATAATGGGTTTCAAAGTGCAGGGGCATATTGCACTTAGTACCCCCCCCCCCCCCCACATCCCTGCTAACAACTTTACTAAGGTCATTATGTTTGTCATAGGGCTTATTGATTGATATACACTTTTGGATTTCGACTTCGTAAACCTACTCTTGATGATTGAGAGTTATGATTGCAGATGTTATATCGCACAATTGAAAAAGCAAAACCTTTCAGATCGACTTCTTGGGATAGTTATTACCTATTTTTCTTGGATTAAAATATGGATTACGTAATTATATCATTAATTGGAGGTGATTCAAAATTTAAAAGGAAGAGCATGAGTAAATTCTCTCATCGCAAGGCACTAGGAAATAAACGTTTTTATAGGTCACTCAAAGAAGTGAAATGCTCTTTCTAATGATGTTTCTAGAGGATTGATGTAATGCGTTGCTTAAATCTGTATTATAGAAGTGTGATTTATGTATATTCGAGTTGAGATTACCTTATTTGGTGAAAATGAATTTTTTTTCTTGAACAGAAACCATCCAGTCATCATACCAACCAAATAGGGACCGGCTCTTGTCCAAGGTTTCTCGTATACTAGATCATAATTAGCAAAAGGATCCTTAAATCTGAAGCAAATGATAAAAAAATGTGAAAATACCGGACATTTCAATTGAAAATGACCATTTTTATACAGGGTGTCCCAAAGCACCCGTACCATGGTTTAATGTTTTGGTGAGATACCAACCAACATCCTTACTCGAAGATCAAGATAGAGTAGTTTCCAAAAAATCTAAATTTAGAATGTTGGTTGGTGTTCCTCCAAAAAATGAAAAAAGGAGATGGGATCTTGAAACACCACAATGTAGCCGTGACCATTTTGCTTAACTCTAATGTATTTGTAGAAAAAGATTGGACTCTTTTATTATAAGTTAATGAAGAAAACTTTGCTAAATAGCTTCCTAATCTAATTCCTCCTTATGATCATATTATCTAACAGCACAAGACAAAATGCAGCCAGTGCAATACATGTGTTCAAACAGTACACTAAAAAGCATTGTTCAAGGGGCTCTCTTCAGATACACTGTTTAATCTGTCATGGGTTACGAGTTTCCTTATAGTTACTCACAGGATTTTATTGGATAGATCTCTTGAGTATTCCAAGGGCTATTCTTATCAAAGGAAGGTTCTAATTAATAAGATGCATTAACATACAATAATATTACTTTTTTTCTTAAAGGAAAATTAATAAATATGGAAAAAACTCCCATAAAGATGAGCTTCCATGTCACAAGCGCCAGGGGTTCTTAGATTGCTCCACGGACTCGGTATCAAAAAAAGCCAATTTTCAAAGGAAAAAAATTGTTTTAAAAGGCTTGCCAAAACCTAGACTTAAGCGGACCCAAATCAGTGTTTTGTGTCTCCTGAAAAGTTGACAAAGTGGCGCTTGTTAGGCCGAGAGGTGACGACTTGCTTCTCAAAACTCTGTTATACTTTGCAACATGTCTTTGCAAAATTAGTTTGTCCGATAAGTTTTTATTGTTAATCGCATGCTTAACAATGAAAGAGTGTACGCTGCACGTGGCTCGTAGGAATTCTCCTGTATTTTCTTCAAACGATGTTAATCCGCAAAAAACGAATTCAAAGCTGCGTTTTTTAGCCTCCATTTAGACGCGTGCACTGCTGAGAAAGTCAAGATGGCGTCCGAAAGTACCCCACTCGCCACAAAGATAATTCTGTTGCCGTTGCATTGTTGCTTTGCCTCTGCTGAAATATCATCGGACGCCATTCTTGGATATTTCGGCAACGTGGTTTGAATGGAAACTTATAGAATATGCGACTAATGCCGCAAAAATTCGATCGCGGATAAGCGAATCCGCGGATGGCGGGGTCGCGGATACCGGGGTATTACAGTACTCAAGATACATAATCCGATTACCACATTTCTTTATTGTCTAATTTAGGGAGCAAAATTGAAAGCTATAGAAAGCTGAAAAAACTTACGACGGAATATAACTGGAGTTTACAGTTATCACTGCGGAGATGGTCCACGATGCAAGGAGAAGCAATCCAACTGCACTCGCTGCCGCTTTAAAATACCTGTATGTATTTATTAATTGCATAAAATTAGTTGCAAATGTCAAACGTCAATATAGTTTTATGTGAAATTTCATCACATACCTGAGCCAAGTGTGATAAGAGAAAGATGAAACACAATAGCCCGCATGCACATAACAATAAAAACACATTAAAATACAAAAACCAATGGGTTTACAAGGCTAAGGAGAAATAAAATAAACCAGGACGTTTTGGGCCAATTACATGCCCATTCTCAACTGGAACAAAAGCTAAAAAATGTTAAAATTAAAACAAGAATATTAGCATGCACATGAGCGTGTTTGGCACTGATTCCTAGCTCGTGGTTTGTGTTATTTCTCCTTAGCCTTGTAAACCCATTTATTTTTGTATTTTAATGTGTTTTTATTGTCCTGAGCTAAGATGAGGCTATTCTTAAGTAGGTTTATTGAAAGTCTGAAGATTTTGCTAGTTTTTCACAAATGTGCATTTTGAAATATAGATAAAGTTATCCGTAAAATTCAAAATAATGTAATGAAAATCTCGTGCGACTTTCAGCGCCTGAGTGGCATTGAAAATGTAATTTTGCATCCTCTAATAAGACACACGGTGTGTATTTTGTCAAAATAGTTTAAAATCTAAATTATATGAAAATATAGTTTTGATTAAAAGACTGCTAAAGAATATAGGTAACAAAATACCTCCTTTGGATATTGACCTTCGAAGCCTACATAAACTGATTTCCCATTTATTACGAGGAGGAACCCCAAAAAAAACCGGAATTTTGCTGTGACTTGGCAATGGTGGAAAATATCCGGGTTCTACCGCCAGAGGGTGTGATTAGAAGCTATGAAGAGCCACTAGGTCTTTCAACGTCGTAGAACATTTTCTTTTATTTTGGCGAAACTTGCTTTAAGGGGTTGTCTGGCGAGTTCGTCGTTTTTGAAGATGGGTGATTTTCACGGGCAATACGTGGCTAACCCGGTCAATTTTTGTAGTGAATCTTACAGGGAACATGTTTCACTCATGACATACGTTAATACATGTTTTTCTTTGTTTTAGAGTGTGATTAGTTGTTCAAACTTCGGCTGGACGCCCAGCGGTAGTCACCGGCTAAAACGCTAAAGGGGGATCCATTCGGCAACAACGCGTTTTAGGCCCAAATTATTCACAGCAATGTTTTGAATATTTCTGTATTACACTCAAGTGATATCTGCTAGTTAATTAAATGATCTATAACCACCCTCATTCACAAAAATTCAATTTTATTCGTTATTCGCATCGGTTCTATCCAATGGCGATGGCGGTTTGTAGCCTTATAGGGGTTTCGGGCGATATAGCACCATTTTTAAAGCAAAAAACCGAACTTGCACTAAAGTTTTTGATGAGGCTTGTTCTCCAGAAGCAGCACTTCTAAAGGTTACCACTGAAAGTCGTGTTTTTATCGAGGAAGAGAAAAAACTTGAGCGCTAAGTGTTGTTACTGAAATTGACCCATCTTCAAAAACGACGAACTCGCCAGACGGGTCCAAAATAAAAGAAAATGTGCCACGACGTTGAAATTTGGCATAGTGACTCTTCAATTCTTCATAGCTCCTATTGTTACACCTCCTAGCGGTGGAATCCGAATATTTTCCGTCGTTGCCAAGTTATAGCAAAATTCAGTTTTTTTTTTTTTTTTTTTTTTTTTTTTTTTTTTTTTTTTGTCCCTTGTGAATTACTTTGCGTAGATGTTTAGATCATGCATTGCTTTTCATGTTAGGCTTGATCGTAGGTCTACGGTTCATGCATCATGCACTTCCAGAGGCGGTATCAGGGGAGTAAGTCGAGAAAGAATCATCTGAACAATACTTCCCATAATCAGTATGTTACACGGATAAAAGAGCAAGGGGTTGATGAATGCTGTGCACATTTCCAACTCAGTAAATTATAAAATACTTACTTGACAGCCACGATTAGAAGGATAATACCAATTACGAAGAATTGAGTGTCATCTGCTAAATACCAACTCCAAATGACGCACTGTTCAACAAGGGACGCCAAAAAATAATGTTATCTTATTTTTAGTATGATATAAAACATAAAAATGTAGGTAGGCATAATTCTCGTGAATGTTTGAAATTATGATTAAACACGAGCATATTGATCTTTGTTGGTAAGGATGATCCTTTTACTGAGACACTCGTTTTATAAACATTCGAAACCGTCAAAATGAACGCAACTAGAGAGTTGACACCACTTTTGGCTGGAGTTCATACGAATTTGGCAGTCTTCGGAGAGAGATGTACGTAGTACATGAACCATGTTTCGGAGTTACGAGAACACTAGGCGTATCCGTACACTCTAGTTTTCATTATGCTTAAAACCGTAGACGAAAAAATAAACTAATGATAAATCCAAAAGCTCAATTGGTGCATCACGCAGATAGTTTGCATGAAACTTCTCTCCCCTAAGAAATCCTAGTAAAAGTTTCGAAAAGGGATGGAATTTTCGAACCTTGAAGAGATCTAATTTTCGAGAATTCTGGGCCTAAATTAACTTCTTAAATCTGCAACTCGTATCGAGCACTTATAGTCAGAAAGTTTACACTTAGCCCTTTATTTGAAAGGAGAAGAGCGCAGATAAGATAAAAATTCCTTACTCTTTCTTTGACTGGATAAAACGTGTTTACATAAAAGATGTTTCGCCACCAATATTTAGGACAGTTGACGTGGTCCAAGGATGGAAACTCCAAAACTGCATGATCGCGGAAATGCTTCATCTGTAGCTCGACAATCCAAATCATCACAAGATATGGAGGCGTAAGTCTGAGAGGTACGAGAAATAAAAAATACAAGTTGAAAGCTGATACCAGAGGGATGGTTTCTAAAAATGAAATGACACTTAGTCACAATGTCTTCGCTTCTTACAGATTCTCTCAAAATTTCAAATAACGATCGATGCATTCTTTTTATCATTCAGGCACTCATCATACTTTAATGACAGGAATAAGACAAATCCATTATTGATCATTTAAGAATATCAATACAAAAATTGCTATTGTTGTGAAAAAGTCATTTTTAAGAAAAAAAGATACAAGTTCTTTGCAATTTTTTGAGACTGTCATTATTCCCGATGAGTATACTTAAGGGTTTATACGCGATTTCACTTAAAACTAGGAGGATAATTAGGCAATTTTTCATGCTTATAAATTAAAAATTATACGTCTTTTGGTGTATTAGTATTTCCATAAAAAACTTATGAAAAATATTTCCATCTTCGCATGTGGCAACATACAAAGGCTGGCCCAAAAGGACTGCCCCTTTTTCCCCACATGGCAAAAGGAAAAATTATATTAAAATGCGGTTTGTGTGGGGTTATAGTCCTAATAATTACTTATGAAAAAGGTCAACATGAGCTCTGTAACTTAAAATTGAGTGAGGTGCAGCATTTTGAAAATAATAAGTTGATTCCTGTCAACTTATGGAATTGTCCTTTAGGAGTTGCAGCATATTTTACTGGAGGGGAAAATTTTTACGAATAAAACGGTGTTAATAAAAATAAGTTTACATATTCTTACCGAAATTGCGGCAAAATGTACTCTTCTTTATCAGGAGACTTGGTTTTTCTTCCGTTCCTAAGTATCTTCCTTCACTTTGTGCGCACCAATGTAATGCCCAACACCATGCAACCATGCACCATGCAATGCTTTGTAAGCAACTTTTTCGCATTTTTTTCAGATTTTTTTTCTTTTAAACAATGCTGGCAATCGTGGAGTGGTCATGGTCAATCTTTACCTAAGACGTCATCTTCATTCAAATTTTAAGTTGCAGAGCTCATTTTGGTCTTGTTTTATAGGTAATAACTAGGACTATAGCCCCAACGAAGCCGCGTTTTTTTATCTGCTATATTTCGCCTCGTGGGAAAAAAGAGGCAGTACCTACTTTTGAGACAGCCTTTTTATTTTTACCGGAAAGTATCTTCCCCATCATTTTTTCGAAACGGTGCACAGAGCTAGGGTCCCCAAGGTTGCTTCTTTTGATAGTCTAACATAAATAAGTTTGTGCAAGCTCTCACCTGATGAACCTGTAAAGAAGCATCGTGATGAACTGAACAAGCTGCCCTTGAAGCTCTTGATCCATATTTGTCATTTCCTTCATGGTGAATTTGGCGCAAGTGCGGAAATAAAGGAACGAGACAAGAGATCCACTACGGGAAATGACATTGGAAAATGAGCGGTAGCATATCTTGAAAAAATTGGGATTTTATTACGTGAATTTGACTACATTTTCTGATGAGGAACTATACAATTTTTGTCTCATTTTGGAAATAACGTGTGTGCTACGACGTGTTACTCTATACAGATAGGTGTTTTTATAGAAGAGCTATAAAAATCAATTCATTCTTGCAAGATGAGGTCCAATCGGCAGTTATAGCCCATCCAGATAAATAAAAGTGCGATTAAATAGAGCTATACTGGATTGGGTGGTTGTAAATAAAACTCGAATAATTGCCAGCGGTACCTTAATGGAATCAAATGAGATGAGGTCAGGCAAAAGGGACCTATAGATGGAAAAAGTATACTGGGTGATCCAGACCACCCGTCCACTATCTTTATCCAGAGAACCACTGAAAATTGAGTTTTGAGGGCCTGGCCCTCACAACTCGATTTTCAGTGGTTATCCGGATAGAGATAGTGGACGGGTGGTCTAGATCTTTCGGTACAATAAGAAAGGTAATACAGCTCAAAGATTTAATTCTACATAATTTGACTGGGAGCATACCAAAAATTAACTGAGAACCAATAAAATGAGATAAAAATTCTAAGGCTTGAAGGAGTTAGTACTGAATCTCTTGGCATAAAAAACTCCGAAAAATAGGACATGCAAATTGAAATTTGTCTAATTGTTACTTTACAGTAGATTATTGCTGGTTTAAGTAATGATACTAAAATTGAGTGCTTTTGAAAAGGATTCATGCAGTCGTTTAGGTAGACGTAAGGGGAAAAAACCCGAATACAAAGATTACAAATTATTGCTATTATTAGTTAGAGAAATTAAGCAGACCTGATGAAGAAAAAAGTGTCCACGGAGTAGGTGCCACTGCTAACAGTTTGATATAGAAAGTTATCCTCAACTTTCGAACGAAATGATTTATTATCTGCAACCATGGGGAAAATCTGTTAAAGCTGTTTTCGATTCGAATTAAAAAAAAGAAGAAAAAACACATAGTGCAAAGCAACAAGCGTTCCAGTTTTGAGATTATTTCACACCATTTTTTTAGTTTATCAGAAAATCTTCATACATATTTTGGGGTGGTTTTAGAGGGTATGTGAATATAGGTTGTTTTGAAGGCTACGACAAGACGAGTTTGTTGATGTATCACCGACTAAGATCGGACGAGTTTGAAAAATCATCCCCCTTTGGACTTAGGTTTTCCGGATAAGGGGTGGGCCGATTTTCACGAAAAAGGTCACTTGATGTAGACCTCATAGCAGTGAAGAACCATGCTTAGTTTCGTTTTGATCGTATCGATAGTTACGAAAAAAAAAAAAAGGTCGCAAAGTTTCGTTAGATCCCAGTTATATATATAAGTGAATCTAACGTAGCCCAAAATAAATACACTGAAAACACATCTGGGGAAAGAAAGGCTTACACATTCAAAATTAAAACCGAGACGTTTCGTCCAAATTCTTGGACATTTTCAATCGATAAAATAAAGTTTAAAATGTGCCGAATTAAAATTATCGATTGAAAATGTCCAAGAATTTGGACGAAACGTCTCGGTTTTAATTTTAAATGTGTAAGCCTTTCTTTCCCCAGATGTATTTTCAGTAAATAAATATATACAGGGTGGGCCAGAAGTTCCAGGACGGTCGGCTAACTTTTGAACGGTTGGAGATAGAAAAATGAAACTTTGGGAATGTTCCTATCTCAAAGGGGACCATCTTATGGGGGAGTCAAAATTTTGGTCCCCCCTAAGGGAGGGGGCGGGGGGCCCCCAACTTTTTTTTTTCAAATGGCAACCCCTATCTTGCGATACCTCATTCGAAAGACCATAAAAAACTAAGAATTTTGGCGCAAACCGCAGATCAATATCTTAATTTTTGACCGAGTTATGATAGGGTCAAAGGTCAAATTTGACCTATTTTCAAAAAATCACAACTCCGGTTCAAATTATCGTAAAGAAAAAAATAAAACGGGAAAATTTACTAAATTGTGTCCGCTTTTAAGTAAAAATTGCAGAAATCACTTCGCTGTAATTTTAAGGGGGGGTTCGAACCCCCAAATACGTCAATTCAAAGGTCATTCAATTTTCCCGCGAAATAAGCCAATTTCCCCTAGATTTGCTTCCACGTTATCTCAGTAAGGTCAAAATCAGTTCAACATTACGTTGGGCAAGTCCCCAAATTTCGGGAAAAGTTAAAATAACGCAATTAAAACGGTCAAATTTAATTACCTTAAATTGCGTTATTTTAACTTTTCCCGAAATTTGGGGACTTGCCCAACGTAATTTTGAACTGATTTTGACCTTACTGAGATAATGTGGAGGCAAATCTATGGGAAATTGGCTTATTTCGCGAGAAAATTGAATGACCTTTGAATTGACGTATTTGGGGGTCCGAACCCCCCCCTTAAAATTAGTTCGAAGTGATTTCTTCAATTTTTACTTAAAAGCGAACACAATTTAGTAAATTTTCCCGTTTTATTTTTTTCTTTACGATAATTTGAACCGGAGTTGTGATTTTTTGAAAATAGGTCAAATTTGACCTTTGACCCTATCATAACTCGGTCAAAAATTAAGATATTGATCTGCGGTTTGCGCCAAAATTCTTAGTTTTTTATGGTCTTTCGAATGAGGTATCGCAAGATAGGGGTTGCCATTTGAAAAAAAAAAGTTGGGGGCCCCCCGCCCCCTCCCTTAGGGGGGACCAAAATTTTGACTCCCCCATAAGATGGTCCCCTTTGAGATAGGAACATTCCCAAAGTTTCATTTTTCTATCTCCAACCGTTCAAAAGTTAGCCGACCGTCCTGGAACTTCTGGCCCACCCTGTATATAAAAAGTATAGTTTTTAGCCTTGATCCTGTATTTTGTGTGTGTTATATATATATATATATATATATATATATATATATATTTAATCTTATTTAACGACGATCAGCATCATATATATCGTACTATTTTATGACCTACATTTTTCAACTCAGGGCTTCAGGATCGATGCTTTTTGAGCGAGAATTCCCGAAAATTACGAGGTCGTACCGTCTACAATAGGTAGATATTTCTTCGAAATCTACCTTAAGATGACAGAGGTATAACAGGAAGTACATACTACGTTGCAAACAAAGATGAGTGGTTTCTCACTTTTGCCATCGATATGGAAACTAAGTCGGTGGAAAACGCACCTTAATGTTTCAAGATTATGGTACGTCATGGAGGTCATTGTTACGTGTAATATGTTGCGTTGCATGCGAGATAGAGCGTGCTTGTTAGCATTTTTTTACGACCATTCATTGTCAGGTTGGCAGATTTTGTGACAGAATTTGGACAATTCGCATTGAGTTTCTTTCATGGAAGGAAAATACCTTTCTCCAGTACAATCGGACATCATATCCAATGTCCACGTCACGGCTGAAGGTGAGATTGTATTCTTGATTTAGAGTCCACAAAATCAGGGAAAACAAACATACGCAACGACTGAGACATGAGATACATAATTACGTTTTAAATAAGGTCATAGTTTTAATTCACGTTGATGCATTCTCTTTGCGCAATTAATTCAGACGTGGCCATGGAAATGAACGAATATCATGGTTGACTGCGTGTCATGGTAAGCCGCTTATAAGAATTTAACACAAAACTATATCGACGGTAAACTCCCAAATCACGTATCTTGTTTGCAATGTTTAAAAATCTCCTTTCCTCTTTCATATTTCTAAAGGCGTTCAAGAATTCCAACAGTGTAGTGTCATCATTAAACTTACGAAGAATCTTAGCGTGAGAAATCCAAATTGAAGGCAACGTCTTAAAATTTCACATACTTAGTATGCAATGAGTCTTTCTTATCCTTGATCGGTCGAGATGTCTGCGACCTTCTTCCATTATCGTCAACTGTGCTGACAAGCAGCCTACCGCGAATTTTCCCGTTTTTCGTTTCCAAGTGTTCAGTTCGCCTCAGATTAAAAACATCGACTGATGCACTAATCCCGGTCTTCACCTCGATCTCTGTCCTTAAACCGCACAGGTCGCGCAAAACCCTCGTTTTCCATCAAGAAACAATGGATACCCATCAAACTACACTTTCTTCTGAAGAAGGTAAAATATTCTTAGAACATGTTCAATGCTGTATTTTCCACAAGCAAGATACTTATTTATTAATACGCAAATTCCTCACTCAAAATGTAAGGTAATAAACACACATATACGAGTATTTAGTTTGAAAATTGAGAAGGCTTGGAGGATAAGGCGGACAAGTGAAGTTTTTAAAAAAATTGAGATATAAATTATTTCAAGTCAAATTCGTCTGAATGCTTGTTTTGTAAAAAAGTAGCTCCCAGATTCCAATTTTTAAGCATCAAAAAGTTAGTTTGAACTTTCGTTCCGCCATAAGCATCAATGGTGTTAAGTTTCGCGAATGCGAAACTTCAAACACATGAATTTCTCGCAATAGCAAAAACTGCACTTGTGCGCCTTGTTCTCCAAGCCCCTCAATTCAATCGCTGCAATTTAAGAAAAGAATAGATTCAATTTTAAAAAATTGAAAGGCCCTGTCCTAATTTAAGATAACTTAAAATAAAACAATTATCATAGCAAATGAGTCGTATTAAAATATGACTTGCCGTATCCTCCACAGTATCTCCATAGTATCCGCAATAAGATTAGAGACATTCTGTGACTTGTTTTTTCTTGTTTTCTTAGGATTGCTTTCAAAACTTACAGTGGCCATTGACAGTTGGTTACCCTTCAGTTTGCAGTATTTCGACGTCACATCACTTCCACATACCAGTCTCGTAGCCTTGCTGTTCCTTGGATTCGTCTATCTCATATATTACCTCACTCGACCCTTAAATATATTTATCGTAAGAGACGGATGTTAAAATATTGTTAATCATACTGGTATTTGTTTCCGAAAGTATTTGGATAATGAACTAGATCTTCACCATTTTTGGTGCAAATGTGGCTACATTGAATTATGACAAAGAGTACTCGGAAAACTGTTTCAAGAAAACTACGCTCTAACCACGTGGAATTTCGCCAAAAATTGTGAAATTAGACAAATTTTGAGGCTTTAAGCTACACGACTTCTTTGATTACGAGACCTGCCTAATCGCTCGAAATCGCGATTTCAGCTAAAGTCACTGACCGAATTTCGGAATCTAAGGAAATCAAAATTACACGTGGGTCTTTTTTTTTGGAGCTCAAAACACATCTTAAAGAATGTGTTGGGCACGCACACTTTTTAGAAGCAAAAATTGGGAGTGAAATAAACATTTTCAGAGCGCTTGCAATTTGCAGTTGATTGAATTTTTAAATATTCTGATCAATTTTGAAACCTCAAAAATGGCTTCACTTGAACAGAATTTTGGAGGAAGCATTCTTTTGTGTTGGAATATAATATTATCACCAGCCGTTGCACGGTTATTCCGTTCGTGAAAAGCTAATAGGTAAAATCGATGAAAGAATGGTGAAATTAGAAGAGGCAAGAATGGAAATGCTCAATTCAGAACCTCCAAAGATTAAATACTCTTGTTTTTATAAGAATGTTCATAACTTTTATCGTAGAAAAATATCCCCACCAGCAGCAAAGACTGCCAAAGAGAATGTTTTTTCTTCGGCTCACCCTAAAAATAAAAGTTTAAAATCACATTATTGTTCTTTTTTCATATATTTACAAAAATTAAGAGAGCGAAGACTAATCACTCGAAATTTAGTGAATTACGATGATTGTCAGTCGCTCTTTAAGAAAATTAAAACGTCAACAAAATCAAGAACGTCTTTGAACATATAAAGAGTGCTTTGTATTTTGCCCTTGATGTTATTTTTCCTACCACTTACTACTATGTGTGCCTCCTGTCCTTAAAAATGTTCATAACTTAACCAAGGATTCTAAAAACTTCTCTTTCCATGGTGATTACACGTTGTTTCAACAACCTCCTCCCCCACTTTCTATCCCTTTTCCCCAAATGGATTAATAAAAACTTATTAATTTTTTTTTTCATGTGATCAGGACTTGACCGGAGAGAAGAGCGATAAATTTTTTAAACTTCCAGCTAAAAATGATTCGATGGCAAAAGACCTGCTCGTAAGTCGATTGCGAAGAGATCCTGATGCCAAAAAACTTCCACTTTATCCAAATGGATGGTTCAGAATACTCGAATCTTGGGAACTCGGCCTGGAGAAAGTGAAATACGTCGCGGCTTTAGGTAATCTTAGTATGTAATATTTAAAAATGGGTTGTTTTTTTTCTTTAGTCTACGAAAATAGTCTCGCAAATTTATAGATGGAGCTGACGTGTGCACATACTCACGGATGAAAGCGAAACCCAAAAATTTTGCAATGCAACACAGTTGGACAGCATTTTGCAATTTGGAGCTATAAATTCTAGCTCATCTGAAAAAACACGTATGTGCATAGGGAAACTAATGGCACATACGTTGTTTTTAAACCAAGCTGGAATTTATAGTTCCTAATTGCAAAATGTAGTCCAGTTTTGACCCTCTATGGCATGAATTAATTTTGGATCTCAGAATCTAGGGGACACTAATCTATTTTGTAGCTTGCATTAAAAAAATAGAGTACCAATCTTTTTTTCAAAGTTTTAAATTTAAGGGAATAAATTATTCAAAAAAAGAAACAACTAATGAAATGTTGCAAACTCATGGAACAGGGAAAGATTCAATCTTTAAAAACCCCCGAAAATACGTTGTTACGAATTTGTAACGCTATGCCATAGAGGGTGAAGATTTCAGAATATGAACTGCGCACGAGACTCACATTAGGCTGCAATGGGAGGGAGGGTTTAAAGTTATTAGTGTAAAAGACCGTATACGAATACCTAAGAAGAAAAATGATCAGGAATGGATGCTTTATTGACGTATTTCAGATACCATCTTTAGTGCATCAAACCATCCGTTTAAAAGAATATCGCCCTTAATCAGGGAACGGTGTCACTGTTACACGGAATTTCCTTATGTCAAAATTATATTTGAGGATTTGCGACAGATAAAAGTTTTTCCAATTGGTAGGATGCTTTTTACTTTTGAAGAAATTTGTTGAATTAAAACTACCTGGTCGATACACGCTTCGCACGCTCTCACAGCTAATAAGCAGAGGATTTCCCCTGCACCCCTGGTCGCTCGCTTCGCGGGTGACTTTGAGGCTAGCGTCGTGAACTATTATTGCAAGTGATTCATCAGACAGATGAAGAATCATAATGCAGATTCCTTTGCTTCTTTTCAGGTGAAAATTTTGCTGTTTTTCGAAAGTCAGATGGAAAGGTACACGTAGTCGACGCGTACTGTCCCCATCTAGGAGCAAACATGGGTATAGGAGGGTCTGTCAAGAATGGTTGCTTGGAGTGCCCTTTCCATGGATGGCAATTCGATGGCGAGACGGGAAAATGCAGAAATATCCCATATGCCAAAAAAAGTAAGCTACTGATTAGAAGCTTGTGGGATCTGCTAACAAAACTTTTTTTTGATAACCACGCTTTGCAAATTGTAATTTTTTGACAGGGAAGGAAAACTGCTTTTGGCACTATTTGAAGTATATGATAGCACAGGAAAATAAGCTGAGTGGTAGCACATGGTGGTATTAGAGACCTAAACTTTAAAATTTAAACCAAAGTAAATGGTACATTTCTATTCTAAAAAAAGAATGCGCATCATGGGGAGATTGTGCATTCTAATGATAATGCAAAGAGAGCAAAGAGGCAAAAGAGGCAAAAGAGGCAAAGAGGTGCAAAGAGAGTTTTCTTATTGCAAAGAGGTGTGTGAAAAAACGGGCAAAAATGCCTCAAGGCATTCTCTAATTTTGAACACTTGGGGTGATACAGTATCTTTCGAGACGCCCAAAACCGGTCGCCGTTTGCTTAGAAGCGCTGTATAGTTTTCTCTATTAAACCATCAGAAATCTCTATTTAAGAGGAATATTTTTAAAAAACAATTCATTGAAATCGGTTGAGATGCAGCGGAGATATAAAATTTTTAAATATCTCCACTTTAAAAAATGGCAACGTCGCAACAAGGCACTTCTAAGCAAAACGGCAACCGGTTTTGAGCGTCTCGAAAGATACTGTATCACCCCAAGTGTTCAAAATTAGAGAATGCCTTGAGGAATTTTTGCCTGTTTTTTCACACACCTCTTTGAGAACTTTGTTACATAGTTATATACTTTGTTATAATATATAGTAAGTATCTTAAAGCTAAATACAAAATAACGGCGCAAAATTTACGAGGTTCTGATCAATAAAAATCTCACTCATATTCATCAATTGATGAGAAGTAGACGACGTACTATCAGTTAAAGAGAAGCCTTAAATCGCCTTTGTGAGAATGCAAACACTTTTAAGTTGCGTTTTTTCATGATTGCAAAATTTCCTTAACAACTACAGAACGGAGTGAACGATGTTGCATAGATTGAATGGAAACCGGGATGCGCCAATGAATAAGGGATCTAGCAGAGCTAACGTTATCAAAGATTGCGTATTAACTTCGTGAATATTTTGAACGAATTATGCGCCACCACACCACAAAATGTGACATAAAAAAATCCTCCTTTGAAACATATAAATGCGAAGTGCCTCGTGTCCGTACATCAAAGTTATTTTTTCGGAGGGCCGTAAAATCTGCCGTGATTGCGAAGAGAGCAGTAAATGCATGCTGGGATGAATCTCGATACACATAAAAGCATTCGCAAATCAAGGCTCATAAAGAAATGCACATACTACTCTATTCACTATCACGGCAGAAATGCGAGATCTGCTCCGGCCAGCTTTGGTGAGATTTGCGATCGAGTCGAACCAGAGACTTCTCTGGATGACCACTTGGGACGACCACTTGGGACGGGTGAACCAGGAAGAGAACGAATAATAATTTTAAAAAAGAATCTTGAGGAAAATATCACGTTTTGATGAGATCTCAATTTCAGGGAATTCCCTTGAGAGATACGTGGTGACCCCAGTAGCAGAACAATTTTTTGTTTTTCTAAAAAAAGTATAAAAGAAACATATCTTTTATCTAAATGATCGTTTTATATAAAAAAAACGTGTAACGCTTTTATAAAAAAAAATAAAATCTAAGTTCAGACCTGACCGTAATATATGAAAAGTGATAAAAGCTAGATAAGGTAATTTTATTTTATACACACATTTTTATTTTTTTATACAACGCATGCATACGAAAGTGTTAAAAGTGAATATTTTTATGTAACGATTATATAAAAAAATAGGTCATCATTTTCGTGAGCTTTTCGCGAATTAGAAGAATTTTTAGTATATGTTCGCGAAAAGCTCACGAAAATTATAAAATTTTTTTATATAATGGGAACATAAAAATGTTCACTTTTAACACTTTTGTATGCATGCATTATATAAAAAAAATTAACTTTCGTACGTAATATTTATCTTTTTCTTCTGTGGTTCTGCTACTAGGGGGAGATTTATCTCCAAATGCAATTAATCTGATTATTGAGATTTCCTCTCATCAACATCGTTCCATGTGCAGTTCCAGAGTTTGCGAAAGTTCGAACTTGGAAGTCTGTAGAGGTGAACCACATCATTTTCGTGTGGTATCACGCTGATGGAGAGGAGCCCTCCTACGAAATACAACCGTTTGCAGATATTATGGATGGAAGTTACACGTACAAGGGTCGTTTTGAATATCTAATGGATGCGCATGCTGAGGTTAGAATGTCATCTCTATTCTGTTTATTAGTACGATTGATCATTTAGAATAGTGCGTCTCGATTTCTAAATATTTCAATGAGGGCCGCGCATCATGCAGCGCCCAGCAACCTTTTAATAATACTCAAAATTGAATCGGATGAATATCGCAAAGTACATTACTTTGAGTCTAACAAGTCATAGGGTATTTTAAGGACGAATTACAAATTAAAAGGTGAAACTTTGGTAAAGAGGAAAGTTGATGTGTGTTAGAGGTTAAATTCAGGACAGTGAACTGAATATTGTGCTTCCGGGTGTCCCAGTGAATATTTGCACGTATTTACGCTAAAAGGAACTATGTGTAGTAGGCTTTAGTTCCTTTCATAAACACGTCCATTGGCCCCAATAAAATTATCAACTCAGCTGGATGTGACAGAAATTAACAAAAATACCCAAAGTTATGGGTAGTTAACGTTGCTATGGGTAAGGGGGAAAAAATTTCGCGAAGAGGAAGAAATCGACATGTCTTAATAACTTGACTGCCTCAAGTATAGATGTTGTTTGTTACACTACCTTCTGCTTAACAAAGCATAAGTCTAATCGTTGCTCTCGTTCTGTTTTTTTCTCATTTTAAAGGATGTCTTTCAAAATTTCGCTGACAACGAGCATATTAATTGTATACACGCTCCTAGAATGTTCATGACGGGCGCTGATTTGGAGGGCTCGAAGAGAAAATGGCTTTCCTACTTCACCAATCTCACACAGTTAACACAGTGGGAACTTGATGCAGATCTGCCTCACAAGTCGTGGGGTCGAAATGAAGTGCACATAAAGCTTTTTAATAGAATAACCATCATAAAGAGTAATGTTCTTGCGAGAAACGTATGTATTATCACTTAAAATTGCGTTCAACGGGTGTGAGGAGGGTAACGGAACAAAGTGGCCCATTTAGAATACCTAAAAAATGCCTTCACTATCACACAGCGTACTTGAATATTTTATTTTGGTGCGTATACCTACGTAGTATACCGCCTTTGCGATCGTTTTGACTCCCAACTCGATAGAATGTATCGAGTATTTGAGTTCCTTGCCGGCGAATGACAGGCGGGCTCAGGTTCTTTTGTAAGCTTGTAAAAAAGTTACTAGTCCTTCGATCTTGTAGGCTGATTGATCTTCGTCACAGACCGTATTTTTTTACTAGGGGGCTATGCCCCCTGGCCGCTATGCGGCCCAACCCCTGAAGGCGCTCCGCGCCATCAATGGGCCGCTTCGCGGCCCTATTTTTGCCCTCCTATCAGTGATAGTTTTATTTTTCCCCTAAACAATTACGATATGAGGTATACTTTAATTTTAAACTTTACTTAAAATTACTTTAAAATTAAAAGGACGCGTTTTGGAATGACTGCTTGATGAAATATTGCAGTAAAACAATGAACAATGATAGTCAGGTAATAATTAAGATTTCATGAGTCGGGGATCGAACCTACACCGAGTTTAAAGTGGACGCATTGGACGTCTTAGACGACTCGGTCACCGCTCGACATGAGGGTTATGGTGCGAATCTTGTGTAGATAAGTGTAGAGCTGATGCGCAGGCTACACAGCTACTGCGCAACCTCCTCGACCACTGCGCATCCTCCCGCGCATAGCGGTAGCAGTACCGGAGCATTCTATAAACTCACTCACTTTTATAACGTGATTTTAAAAAAACCTGGGTCCTTTTTCCAAAATCTGATTACAGCGGGCTCATCTAGGGCCTATTACCTGTCGATTTACGCAAAAATCATGAAAATCGGCCCAGTAGAACGCTCAAACGAACTATGACAAAAACTATAAATTTACATTGTTTAAATGGGAGAATTCGCAACTTTACCACGTAATATTAAAAAACCTGGGCCATATTTTGAAAATCTGCCCGGTAGAACGCTGGAACTAAGCGTTACCAGTTTCGCAAAATTAGGAGGTCTTGGAGCTTATAGTATAGATTGTAAATTCTAGAGATGAGTGGGCTCCTACATTTCTCTCCTCTGTTACAAAAACAGCTGCCCACCATGCGTCGCGCCAGCGGAAACTATACCCATAAAATAACATACCGATCTTACGCTGATAATCTGATAGTAAGAGCTAGCTTGAACATTGTTGCTGTGAATAATCTATCTGATTTCATATCCCAATTTTAGAAAGCTCAGTGTTACTTTAATAGTTGTCAAATTTTGTATGGATCTAGCTTCAGTTTGCGGAAAGGAAAATCTGATTTTAATAAGCGTGACAATTTTCGGTGATATATTTCTCCTCTATATTTTCTGAGAATTGTATCCGGTGGTAATCGTGGAGAGTTGTAACTTGGAGTTATGTCAACTGCTTTTACTACTGAATTTACACCTTAAAATATTTCAAATCACATTTTCAAGATTCTGGAGCTCTTCTAGTTGTAAGAAGTAAAAATCTGTAAATACCTACCCACTCCAGGTGGTTTTCCTTCTCTGATCATGTAGATACTTTCCCACCTTGCATTTGTATTTTTTTATCAAGGGATAATCCAGGTTTTACTTTCGATAAATGTAGAATGCTTCTTGGGTAAAAGTGATTAAATTAATTGAGGGGGGGGGGGAGCGGCCAAGTTTAAGAAATGATTTTTCAATCTACATTTTACCCTGCAATTAGTTTTAGCACCTTATCGCAACATGCCTCCTTGAGGAAATATTCAATAATTGAGTCATCTCAGCAGCAATTATAGGCTTATCTCACCGAAAATTGATGGAGTTACATTTCAGAGATGAGAGATCCTTCATCCATCTCTTGAGAAGGGTCGAGCAAACCGGGGGAAGGAGGCTTCCTAGTTCCGCCCGTGAGAATTGCAAAATTTTGGCTTTATTTTGAGATAAGATTGAAATCGTGAGACATTACTCTACAGTAGGCTCATTGTCAGTTTATTTACATTGTCAGCTGGATGTGTATAATTTTATATTGAGCATCTGTTTTTGCGTGAAGGTATAAATATGTTTTTTTCAGATCGGACCAGGCTACATCGAGCTTACCCAATCAACGTCTCTTGGAAACACTAGGTATACGATGTGTTTTACGCCAGTTGCACCACTCACCCTCCGACTAACGACGCGGTTGTACATGCGGCCATTCACAATCCTCTTCGGACCAATCGCGTTGCATGGACTTAAAAATGCCGTAAGTGTCATGAAACAAACTAGTGTAAGGCTGACACATCAATGGGCCTGTCGCAAACTTTTGCTAAAACAAAAATAAGAACTGCCTCTATCAGTAAAGGTCTAAAAACTCACGATGAGCGCACCGAAAAAGTTTAAAATGTTTCCTAACTTCGCAAAATCTGCGAGAGCAATTTGCATTTTTTTTTAGCTTTTCGCTTCAAAAACGATCCTACGGCACAGGTAGACTTTTTCCTGGAGGTATCGTCGTTCTATACAACCTCTGTGCCCTAGGATACTACACAATGACACAACACCAACACAACATGACTGACACCAATCCGTCAAAACACAAGTGCCTGGACGAGATTCTAAACATTTGTCAACAACCTAGCGTGTTTGTATGTATAAAGCCGCTTTTATAGCGCTCTCTGGCGCTCTGCGACTCCTAGCCGCCAAAGTCCCCTTTCCTCCCAAAGCTCTTCAGGGAGTTGTCTAAAACCCCTTGTCGCCACCCTTTCACTGGACGTCCCGTTCGTCCCCTCTCAGGAGGAACCCAATCAAGCAACTTCTTTGGCAGCCTTTCGTCCGTCCTTCTATTGACATGACCATACCCAGTCAAGCTGTCTGATCATGACGTCGAATACGATGTCATTTTCGACTCCCATGATCTGACGCACTCTTTCATTGCGGACCCGATCTCTCCTAAAAATTCCTACAGCGACCTCCTCCAGAAATCCCCTGGGTCCGTTTCTTCAGCTGCCAAACTTCACATCCATACGTCAGAATACTTTTGACTATAACGTTGTAAATTCTCCTCTTGTTCTCTTTGGAAATCCGCGGATCCCAGAGGATTCCATTTAAATTCGCTGTAGCCTTCCTTGCCAGGGTGTTTCTTTCCTTGGTCGCTTGATCCGTCCTTCCATCCTAGGTCAACCGCACCCCCAAGTACTTATTGTGCGCGCAGCCTTTGATCTGCTGCCTATCCTCCAACTCAATTATTTGCTGATCACCATCCCAAAGTCAGTTTCTCGGATTCGGAAATACTGACTGCCAAACCCCACTTCCGATACTTCTCTACCAACTTGCGCATCATGTAATCGGCGTCATCTTGATCTTGTGCAATCACCACTTGCGGTTATCAGCAAAGCAGAGTGAACAGAGTTTCAACCTCAATCAAGGGAACACCCATCCTAGCGTGTTTACATTTACGATTTCTTTGCGTCGATAAAGATCCGCTTTGGTTGACCTTGAGCTCCCGATTGCGATTTTCGTGCGAAAGCGTCCGCTATGTTGGGTATTGGATTTTTTAGACATTTACTGATAGAAACAATTCTTACTTTTGCTCTGGCAAAAATTCGCAATAGGCCCATTGAGGAGCTTGGAGGACGAAGTGCATAAGTGCAGTTTTTGTTATCTCGAGAAATACGTGTTTGAAGTTTGAAAATTAGAGAGGGCGTTTTTAGAAAGCTGCGTGGATTCTCAGACCTCGCAAAGCGCTCTCTTCACACACAGTCCTTTGTTAAAACCTTTCCGTTCAAGTCACCTGCTTGTATGCACCTTGTTTTGCTAAAGCCTTGTGACTTTGAAAGGCCCCCGCCATGGAAGATGAACCCTATCCCTTAACTTCACTGGCTCCTTACCATATTGGATCGTCCTCTGAGAGTCTCTTCTCGGATCAGGAAGAAGGGTCAAGCAGGAAGAGGCTTAAAAATTGCCTTCTAAACTATCCCTCCTTTTCATTCTCACGAGGCTCCCATGCACCTCGATTGGACTGCATTTTGCAATATGGAACTATGAATTCTGGCCCGGTTTGAAAACAACGTATGTGCCATTAGATTCCCCATGCACATAAGTGTTTTCCCAGAAGAGCCAGAAATTTTTGTTCCAAATTGCAAAATGCAGTCCAATTGATCTATATTCATTTCATTGGTATCGAATATACCCTGCCTGACGGTAAGTCCAAACTGAGATTTCGGCTTTTCCCAAAATAATACACGTGAGGGCTAACATCTTAGAGAAAATATGGACCGTATACCAGAATATATTGTACTAGAGTTAAGGATTAACCTTACCCCTGTACCGAAATTTCAATTTGTTATTAATTTCCTCTTCTATTTTTAGTTCGAGGAGGACATCATGGTATGGAATTACGGGAAAGTAAGAGCGCAACAGAATATTATAAAGGAAGATGGATCCGTAGCCCACTTCAGACGATGGTACAGTCAATTCTACTCTAAAAGCAGTCCTTCCATTAACTGTCAGGATACTATTTATTAGCAAGTTTTAAAGACCCAGTCCTCTCTATTTGACATCCTTACAAATGAAGTCTACGAGAAAGCTGTTAAATAAAACTACGGAAAACTTCGAAGGAAAATATAATATTTGTACCCCTTTCTTGACACTTCTAATTTTATGATAAAACTCACTTCAGGTGCCTTATAGCCATTAGATGTTTGGGAGGCTAATAAAATGAAAGTCGGTGAGAACGAAAACACACCAACTCGGAAATTTTTAAACGCTTAATTCTCTGTCAACAGACATGGTGTATCGATTTTAACTTGGTGCTTTACAAAGTTTCTGAGTACTTGTCCTTTGGCACCAAAAAGGTTTTTCTTAAACTAACTTCTTCGCCCGCTGCGCAGTTTTAGGTGTTTCCTGAACAATTTTTTTTCCCGAGTTTATGTGTTTTCGAATTTGGTCCGCGGGTTGCCAAGATATCTGACTTTTTCTGAGCCCACTTTCTCCCGCCACGGGTCCAATTTTTATTGAGCGTAACGTAGCTGTAATCACTTCTAGCGGATCGATAATAAGTTTTAATCTTGGTAATGTTTGAAAATACATACCTTCATTTTTCTACGTAGAACGCAGAAATATTAGACGATGATGACACCATGATTAATAATCAAATGCAAACACCGTGGTTCGATTGCAACTAAGATAGACAAAGCTCATAAAATCTTCTCTTTAAGAGAAAACAGTCATTAAAATATATGTATTTTAAAAAAATAGATTTGGGGTCCATCTTCCAAATTCTTCGTATAGATGTTAATAGCCTAAGATGCTGAATGTCTTAAAATAAATTAACTAACTAACTAATCTTTCACAAAGCCATTAAACAACAGAAAAAAAAAGAAAAAAAACAACTAACTAATCTTGAGTGGGATCAGCTGCACGTTAGAAAATCTTTCCGGCTGCAATACTAAACAGCTCAAGGCGCAGCCTTGAAAGGATATTGAAGGTCGAGAGCATTGAATAAACCAAATGTACGCTGAGTTTCGAACAAATGGTAGATTGGAATTTAAATGATGAATTTTCCTAGGAAGTATTCTCCGGGAAGGGGTATCTGTATCTGATGCGATTATGCGAAGAAATGAATATTAGGTATAGCTGATTTCCGGTGGGTATGTATTTAAGCACGGCTCAAGCACGGATCGCTGAGTCAATGTCGAGTGTTGTTCTCATGTTAAACACATCACAGACGGTTTTTTACTTCTTTACAAGAAACGATAGAAAGCTGTAACGGGACGTCGTCTTCAGAGGGAAATACATTTCTTTCATCCCTTCACCTCATGCATTAGGTAATGAAAAATAGTTGGAAGTTATTAAACAGCACGGATATACCTGTATTGCAGCGTTTTAGGAAAGGACATTTCACTTTAGCGGATGTATTTGACTTGTAGTTTTGAGACGCTGGGTTCGGGATAAAACGCTTAAGATCATCCGCAAGTTAAAATCATTGGGTACATACAGGGTGTCTCACGAAAAACGAGCCACCTTGAATATCTGCCGAACGCGTCGGAATTTCGAAAAACGGTAAAAGACGTGTTCGTTTATATCGAGGAGGACACCATTTGGCGTATTCGACATTTTCCCAAACCGCGGGAGGGGCGCGGGGCGGGGGGTGCCCCACCCGTAAGTCGAACTTTTCAAATGGCACCCCTACTTTTTTATTTCAGAAATCAATTTTTCGCAAAAAAACAAGCCACCCTGTCCAAACCGAATGTAAATCGGACAATTTTTCAGTGATTGAGAGAGTTTGAAACATTTTTTTCATGCTCTTTCCAAAAATTTCCCACGCCCAATGGAATTGCTGTATCAAACCAAACTCTCCGCCAAAAAAATTCTTGAACATTGCACTTTCGATAAAAAAATAAAAAAAATCTGCTGCACCCGAAATCTAGAGCACGCGGAGCCCTTCTTTGCGACATTAAAATTCGTAATACCGAACATTTCCGAGGAGCGCTCATCGGGAGGGAGTAGTAAGTTTTAGACAAGAATTATTAATCTTTTTTCTGAAGCATAAGAAACCGTGTCCATGAAGAAGCAGTTAAGTAGAAAAACAACGCACCGCGGAAAAATAGCGTCCTCAGAAGTATCAAGGTCCGGCTCAAGTCATTGACCCCCCCCCCCCCCCCCCAAAAAAAAAGCTAATCCATTTGTTTTTCTACTTAACTGCTTCTTTATGGACACGGTTTCTTATGCTTCAGAAAAAAGATTAATAATTCTTGTCTAAAACTTACTACTCCCTCCCGATGAGCGCTCCTCGGAAATGTTCGGTATTACGAATTTGGGAGAAGGTAAGTTGAGTCCCAAACGATCTTTTGAGGGTAAGTTGAGTCCCGTCAATTAATCACCCATAGGTAAATTGAGTCCCGTCAATGAATCCCCCATAGGTAAATTGAGTCCCACTGTATTTGCGTTGTTGAACAGTGAATAGTAGTGAAAATAAATAAAAATACGAAGGCATCGTCAACATCTCCTTCACTTAAAAATGGCAAGCTGAAGAAATATTTTAAATAATTGCTGAGTTCAGATCGAGAGTCTTTATACACGGTCGCTAAGCCGCACTTTTGTATGTGGCGCCACCAACTCTGCCCAAGATGAAAGCGACATCCCTTAAGTCCAACATTCGGCCATACTCAACGAGCTGCTTTGTGTATACCTTCTTCGAAGTCCAAAAAAACTTCTTTCGGTTGGAACTTTAAACCTAAATATTCACAGCGCTTGACGACAAACCGAAGTGCTGTTGCGTACGTATCAGTTTTTTTGTCAGGCAATAACAAGAAAACCAATGGAACAAATCGACCTTTGTAGTAACCATGAATCGTGAATACTTGCAGATAAAATTTAAGCTTTTTACAATCACTTAACTTCACAAAACATTTACTTCATTTCTTGCCTCTCACGCACACTCTCCCATCCTCACACATACAGTGATAATGCTACCGGGACTCAATTTACGTACCACCAATTAGGAGTCGGGACTCAATTTACCTTCTCCCCTAATGACCTCAATGCATTGGGACTCAACTTACATTCGTCCACGAATTTTAATGTCGCAAAGAAGGGCTCCGCGTGCTCTAGATTTCGGGTGCAGCAGATTTTTTTTATTTTTTTATCGAAAGTGCAATGTTCAAGAATTTTTTTGGCGGAGAGTTTGGTTTGATACAGCAATTCCATTGGGCGTGGGAAATTTTTGGAAAGAGCATGAAAAAAATGTTTCAAACTCTCTCAATCACTGAAAAATTGTCCGACTTACATTCGGTTTGGACAGGGTGGCTTGTTTTTTTGCGAAAAATTGATTTCTGAAATAAAAAAGTAGGGGTGCCATTTGAAAAGTTCGACTTACGGGTGGGGAACCCCCCGCCCCGCGCCCCTCCCGCGGTTTGGGAAAATGTCGAATACGCCAAATGGTGTCCCCCTCGATATAAACGAACACGTCTTTTACCGTTTTTCGAAATTCCGACGCGTTCGGCAGATATTCAAGGTGGCTCGTTTTTCGTGAGACACCCTGTAGAATCGTGATGCAAGTGGGAGAGCTGGCGCCACTTTTAAGCATTTTCCAGGTCCCAAATTCCGAGATTCCTGTGCGGCGCCGGGTCCCTTTTTCGATACATAATTGATTGTTTGCGATACACGGGGGACTAGGGTGCGGCTTATACGAGAAATTAAAAAGGTTGAATTTTGAAATTGACAAGGGACCCCACCAAAACGTTCCCAATAGTGTAAAAACAAACGTTGTAGAACAGTTTTGCATTTGGTCAACATTTAGAGGTTGCGACGGGCCTTTAAAGTTGCCAAATTTGGCTAATTTTCGCATTTTTTCGTCCATTTTGGCAAATTTTCTCAGGCCTTACTGAGAGTTCTAATTGGTCAATTTATTCATAAATAGGTAGTACATAACCTAAAATGTACCCCTTCCTCCCCCTGAAGCCCCCCAGCCCCCCGAACCCCCCTCCCTCACCGATCCAATATAAATACACTCATTATAAACGACGCTGTTTTGGTAGTGACCAGAGATCTAAAGTGACACTGGTCAACACGGGTTCAAATGTGGTTGATCTAGGGTAGTTTTTAGCGCTGAGTCCGAAAATGACCTCCGTCATGCAGGGTCAGGTCGATTTTCCTCGGAAAATCAGGATTTTCCCTGAACATCGAGCTTTTCCGGTGAAAAATCAATTTTCCGGAAAATCTGTGCATGATGGAGGAAAGATAAGGTCATTTTCGGATTCAGCAGCTAAAATTACATGGGAAACCATATGTTGCATGCCTATTGAAGTTTCCGTTCTGTTCCAAATATCGAGGTTTTCCGGACAAGTGCCCCTTTCCGCCCATGTAACGCATGTAATACCAGTCCGATTGATTTGCGTCGGAAAGAAGGGAAAATATTTTTTCTCAGGCAACAGGTGGAGTTGCCTCACTAAATTAGTGCCGCTGCAGCCGAAAATGACCCTCGTTTTCTTCCAAAGTCTATCAATTTTTTTGAAAAATCGATTTTTCGAAAAAAATGCACCTTTTTAACTCAAAGACGTTTAAAAACATCCCTTCTTTTCGGAATCTGGATTTTCCAAAGGTTCTGAAAGGAAACGAGGGTCATTTTCGGCTGCAGCGGCACTAATTTAGTGGAGGCAACTCCACCTGTCGCCTGAGAAAAAATATTTTCCCTTCTTTCCGACGCAAATCAATCGGACTGGTATTACATGCGTTACATGGGCGGAAAGGGGCACTTGTCCGGAAAAACCTCGATATTTGGAACAGAACGGAAACTTCAATAGGCATGCAACATATGGTTTCCCATGTAATTTTAGCTGCTGAATCCGAAAATGACCTTATCTTTCCTCCATCATGCACAGATTTTCCGGAAAATTGATTTTTCACCGGAAAAGCTCGATTTTTAAGGAAAATCCCGATTTTTCCGAGGAAAATCGACCTGACCCAGCATGACGGAGGTCATTTTCGGACTCAGCGCTAAAAACTACCCTACTACAATCACATTTGAACCCGTGTTGACCAGTGTCACTTTAGATCTCTGGTCACTACCAAAACAGCGTCGTTTATAATGAGTGTATTTATATTGGATCGGTGAGGGAGGGGGGTTCGGGGGGCTGGGGGGCTTCAGGGGGAGGAAGGGGTACATTTTAGGTTATGTACTACCTATTTATGAATAAATTGACCAATTAGAACTCTCAGTAAGGCCTGAGAAAATTTGCCAAAATGGACGAAAAAATGCGAAAATTAGCCAAATTTGGCAACTTTAAAGGCCCGTCGCAACCTCTAAATGTTGACCAAATGCAAAACTGTTCTACAACGTTTGTTTTTACACTATTGGGAACGTTTTGGTGGGGTCCCTTGTCAATTTCAAAATTCAACCTTTTTAATTTCTCGTATAAGCCGCACCCTAGGGGACTCGGCCATATTCCACACCGCCATTTTACATCGAATATGTATCGAAAAAGTGACCCCGCACACCGGGCTCGGAACTCGTCGAGCAGAACATGGCGCCAGCTCTCCCACTTACATTACGACTCTATGTACTCTATGGTTGAAATGAGCTGTAGTTTTCCTTTGCGTTGCATATCACCGACTTTTCTAGTGCATCGATCTCATTTTAGTGAGCAAATTATGTGCAAAAATATTATAACGCATTGCAGCGCAACTTTATTTAATAGTCGTAGATTCGTCCTACTCCCATGGGAGTTGAGGAGGTTTGGGGGTGTGGAATACCCCCTCCTTCTCATTTTGAAGGGGTCTCCCCCGACAAATTTTTGGAATTTTAATTTTATGTTGAGACTACTGTGATGACAATTTTCTATTATTTCTGCATAAATATTAGATTACTAAAAATTTATTGCACATTACTGAAAGTAAACACAGGGAAACTTCCGTTAGTGTGACGCTTTGCGGGAAACATATTCTAAAATTCCTCTTTCAATGCGAGCGATGGGCATCCTCCTTTGGGTCATCCACTGCGACCAAGACCTGTCCTAAACGAAGGTTTTTTCCCATCATTCAAACTTTCTGGGGGAGGGGGGCGGGGTCAGATGATACTATTTGCAATTCCGGAGATTGATACAAAATCGACCATGCCCACCTCTCTTGATCTTTTTTTGTTTTTGGTATATTAAAGGAGTATACTACGGGGCATCTTTTTCCAAAATTTAAGCCCCCCGATGAAGTCTCGGAAGGGAGGGTGGGAATTCAAAGCTGAAAAATGAATAGCTTTGTCTCGTGACTTGTTAACATTTCACGATATTGACACGCGGTTGAGCAACTTCATGGACTTGTTGCATACATAACTGGACTAAAAGTTAGTTGCTCTCATACGTTCAGGAGCACAGCGAAAAATTACCATTGTTCGTTTAAAGCGAATACGGACACGTTGTTCTTTACATTATTTATTTTACATTAGTAAAAGTCTCAAATCTGACACGGTCGAATTTTTCAAACTTTTAACTATAGAGGTATACTTCCTCGAAAGTTTTTGTAATTTAAAATAAGTTACCCGCAAAAATCACCGGTCAATATCTATAAGTGTTGAACAATTACGAGGCTAATTTATTCATTTATCAACTTTAAGCGGGGGGGGCACCCCCTTACGAAATTGTTTGGGAGACTGAAATTTTGGGGAAATATGCCCCTCAGTATACTCCTTCAATATACCAAATGTAAAAAAACAAGAGGGAAGGGGGGCATAATCGATTTGCAGCAATCTCTTTTCGCGAAAAACGCAATGTTACCACCGATTTTTCCTGAGACAAACGACTAAATTAAAAAAAAAAGTCTACGGCTGGGTAGCTGCGATTTTTCTCGGCCTCAGCTCTACTTTGGAGCTATTCAAGAAAGAAAAATTCAAATATGCACATTTGGTTCATCGTGAAGAGCTTTTGGTGATTTCCCTCCATCTTTAAAGTATTTTTATTCTACAATTTTTGACTCATAAGCTCCAATTGAGCCTGATTCTTTCCAATCATAATGAATAAAAATCACCACGAAGTTAAGAATATTATTACATCAAACTTGGGGGGTCCCGTATGGGGGACTGTTGTCACAGGTTTAGCAATCCTGCGGACCCCAGCTGGTAGCCCCTGCCTCAAAGGGGGCAGTGGAGATGGTCACCGGCCTCTGGGCGCATGAACCACCTGCTAGAAGGGCAGACAGGGCTCTGAGCTGAAGTGAAAGCAACCTGTCTAGGAGAGGCAACTCCGAAATCAAACCCTGGTCCTCCAGGTTGGGGGTTGAGTCATCGGGCTAACTCCCCGGTACTTGTAAAAAGTTTTACTGTTAACCGACCTAACAATACAAGCCTCGGTACCACTAGAACTAAACGGACACGTCGACAAAAATTGAGAAAACGGACAATGGTATTTGGGACGTGGAATGTCCAAGGCATTTCAAATAAGTTACCGGAAGTGATATCGGAGATTCAGAAACTTGGAGTGGATGTCGCTGTTCTTACTGAGACCAAGAAAAAAGGGCACGGGTCAGAGAATTACGGTGACTATGATCTATTCTACAGCGGCGTAGCCAAAGATCAGCGTGCTCAGCAAGGAGTAGCAATACTTTTGCGGAGAAGCCTACGTAAGTTCGTGGGCACTTGGGAGGCCGTCAACCAGCGCATTATCAAAATGAACCTTAACCTGTACGGACATAAGATCACGCTGCTCGGAGTATACGGTGTGAATGATGATGCCACTGTCGCATGGAAGGACCAATTCTTCGAAGATCTGAATGATGAAATACTGAACGTTGGTGCTGGCAGGGAAGCCATTCTTATGGGTGATTTGAACAGCAGAACGGGACGACGAGTAAACTGTAAAGTTGTTGGACCGTTTGGGGAGGATGCTGTTAATGATAACGGTGATCGGCTCATCTCAATTTGTTCTCAAACTGAGATGAAAATTTTGAACGGCTTTTTTCAACACAAAGACATCCATAAGTATACCTGGGTCCAGCCAACGCGAGGATTGAAATCCATCATCGATTATGTAATTGTAAAGCACACTACTAAGTTGAAATTGCAGCAAGTTAGAGTGTGCAGGGGACTCTCTTGCGGCAGTGATCATCATTTCCTCCGAGCAGATATAGCGTTTCCCGTTAAAGGGATTAAAGATAAAGAGCCAATGCCTGAGCAACAGCAGAGTCAGGGAACGCAAAATCATGAAGTATGGTATAACATCGAAAGTTTGGAGCACCCTAGTGTCAAGGCTCTGTATCGGAAACGCTTAGATGAGAAGCTGGGGGATGGACTCTCGGGTACCACGGAAGAGCAATATCAGTTCATCAAAGATTGTATCCACTCTGCAGCGAAAGAAGCCCTAGGTGTTCACAAAACCAGTAATAAATACCAGCATCCTTACTGGTGGGATGAAGAAATTGAAGACGAGATAAATCTTAAGAGGCAAAAACACCTTATATTTCTGTCGTCTAAAAAGACTGAAGATAAAGTTGCTTACAGGAAAGCTCAGTCTAAAGTTAGGAGCCTCATAACACGGAAGAAGAATGAAGCTTGGGAAAGCAACTGTTCTAGAATTAACACCTACCTAGGGGGGAGAAAAAGTGCTGAGAGCTGGAAGTTAATTAAAGGTTTACGTAGAGACATGAAGCGCGACATCGTTTCTCCGATATCACTTAAAAAACTGGAGGATCATTTTAAAGATCTTTTGACGGAAAGGCGCCCAGAGTTTCGAGACAACAGCACGGACAACGGAAGAATGAACAACTTGGAGATCCACACTTGTGACATAATTAAAGCGGTTAAAGAGCTAATTAATGACAAAGCACCGGGTCCTGGTGGGATTCCTGTCGAGTTGGTCAAGTACGGGACTGCCAAGCTCTTTGAGTGCCTCAGAAAACTGATGCAACAATGCATCAGGGGTGACGAGGTACCAAGGGAGTGGAAGGAGTCTTGGATCAAGGCCATCTACAAAAAGAAGGGAAGGAAGGACGACTGTAACAACTACCGGGGGCTCTCAGTGACCGGGACAATAAGCAAAGTGTACGGGAAGATACTGAAAGCGAAGATCGAGGACGAATGGCAGGATCACGAAGCAGAGGAGCAGGCTGGTTTTAGAGCTGGCAGGTCTACGATAGATCACCTCTTTGTTATTGTCCAGGTCATTGAGAAGAAAATGGCCGTAGCTCAGGAACTGCATTTAATTTTTGTGGATCTCCAGAAGGCGTATGACAGCGTGCCGTTGGTGAAACTTTGGGAGGCCTTGGAAAAATCGAATTTTAACGGGGGGTTGATTGACGCTGTTAAGCGATTTTATAAAGGGAGTTTTACCAAAGTTAAGTGCCATGGGGGGTTGTCAGCGGGATTTTATGTGACTAAGGGTTTAAAACAGGGATGTTGTTTGTCGCCAACATTATTTAAAATTTATCTCGAGTGCGTGCTAAAAGAATGGAAAAAGAAATGCTCTGGTATGGGTGTCCCCTTGGGTGATCTCGAAACTCTGTTTACTCTGTGCTTTGCTGATGACCAGGTGGTGGTTGCTCAAGATCAAGATGACGCGGAATACATGATGCGCAAGCTAGTAGAAGAGTATCGGAAGTGGGGTCTGGAAGTCAGCATATCCAAATCTGAGAAGATGACTTTTGGCGGTGATCAGCAAAGCATTGAGTTGGAGGATGGGCAGCAGATCAAAGGCTGCGAGCACTTTAAGTACTTGGGAGTGCGGTTGACCCAGGATGGAAGGACGGATCAAGCTATCAGGGAAAGGAACACCTTAGCAAGGAAGGCTATAGCGATGTTAAATGGAATCCTCTGGGATCAGCGGATTTCCAAAGATAACAAGAGGAGGATATACAACGCTGTAGTCAAAAGTATATTAACATACGGATGTGAAGTTTGGCAGCTGAAGAAACGGACACAGGATATGCTAAGAGCAACGGAGATGGATTTCTGGAGAAGGTCAGCAGGAATTTCTAGGAGAGATCGGGTCCGTAATGATAGAGTGCGTCAGATAATGGAAGTCGAAAATGACATCGTGTTCGACGTCATGACCAAACAACTTGTTTGGTATGGTCATGTCAATAGGATGACGGAAGAGAGGCTGCCAAAAAAGATGCTTGATTGGGTTCCTCCTGGGAGGAGACGTAGGGGACGCCCAGTGAGAGGTTGGCGACAGGGGGTGTTAAATGAGATAAGAGATTGTCAACTCCCTGATGACCTGTGGGAAGACCGAGCTTTGTGGCGATTAGGCGTCGCACAGCGCCAAAGAGCGCTATAAAAGCGACTCATATATATATATATATACTTGGAGTGGACTTAATAATGACGGAAATATTTACCACACGATTGGCAGAAACTCACTCTGAACTGATTACGAATCTGTGATTTTGGCTCCTCGGAAGTTGTCAACCATGACGACCGTTACTTCTGGTTTTTGTCGATGGTCAATGTAAAGTGTGAACTTCCTGTTCCTTGTGAATATTTTACTTATTAGCACAGTGGGAACGTACTATATGAAGTAATTTTTTAACGACGTGATCGTTATCTTTCGTGCGCAAGGAGCTCAGACTTACACCTCAATTGCGTGAAAACGACAGAAGATTTATTCACGGTCACTCCATCTATGCTCATTTGGTTGTCATTGGAAAGTCGAAATGCCAAGAGTGGAAACGGGCATTTTTCGGAAAACGGCTGCTCTCGAAAATGTAAGTGAGTGCCGTGTGTATACAGGGTGTCCCAGACCGCCCCTACCAGGCCTTTCTCTCGGTTAGTTATCGCGGTTGGGTAGTAAATCGTCCCCAAGGAATCCGAATTATATGGTACCGGACTCCCCCCCCCCAAGCACTCTTCTGTGTGTGTGTGTGTGTGTGAGGGTGGGTGGGTGTGTGTGTGGGGGGGGGGAGGTCACAACCCTAATTGTCAGGGTTCCACATAGAATTTGGATTCGATCGCATTAAAATTGAAAAATATGAAACATTTCACGTAAAAATCGACCCCTAAGTTTCGAAAATCGGTCCACTTTAGGCCGAAAAATGATTCCTTAAAGAGGGGGACAGTGGCCCCCTCCTTTCCCGTTGGGTCGCAAAATTGATATAGATTCTCCGGAAAAAGATGGTTCCCCAGATTATCGACGTGAGGGTATCCGACTTCCATAGTCTCGAAGCCTCACTAGCCTCTCATGGGGGTAGAAAAATTGAACCCCCCCCCCCCCCCCGTTTACCCCGTAGTTTCGGTACATAAATTCGGATTCCTTAGGGTCGATTCCCCGCTTAACCCCACGGTCCCCGACTTCGTATGCCCTAAACCAAGCGAAAAAGAAGTCTAGTGCGGGTGGTCTGGGACACCCTGTAAGTGCCTATTAGCAAGTGCGTTTATCTACTAAGGTTTTCACGGAAAGTACATTTAAAAAAAAAAAAAAAAAAAAAAAAAAAAAAAAAAAAAAAAAAATCAATCAGATTCAGTACTAATACTGGAACATTTCCTTGGGTCACTCAGATTTCGGATTAAATCACCCAGAGTAAGTTTTACAGCGGAGAGATTTCCTTGCTCACGAATGAAGGACATGGATCCCTAGAGGAAAAAGTCAGCGTTTGAGTAGATTTCTTAGCTCACGAATACGAGTAATCGGCATGGAGTCCGAAAAGAACACGTCTCTGCATGAGTGAATCAGTGAATCACCATAGTTTTCACGACAATTCTTCCCGGTCCCAAAGTTATATTAATTCAGAGAAAGGCTCAATTATGAACATTTCAAAGGCACTCAGAACCATAATTGCTTTTAACAATGTAGACTTCAGTCAAGAATTCCTGCATCGCGGGATAACCTGAGGACTTTCTCAAGATAGAATTTTGGCGGGCTCCTTTTTTATTCATTCTGCGCCGTGTCTGTCCAGTATACATAATCTGACACCATAATTTTGAAATCTCAAGCTTTGCTGCTGTCCGGAACATTGCTTCATTTCGCTTTTTACATTGTCCCTGTACGAATACAGTGAGACATTGATTACGTAATGTCGATTTTTAAGGAAATGGGGACTCGGGGACTCTCTTCTTGCAAATTGGTGAAACCGCCTCAAATTGACGTGTTTCCCCTCAATTTCATTACTTATTCTTCTCCTTTTTATTTATTTCTTTACTTCCTTTTTATTTTTTTATATGCTTTGTAATATATTTGCAATTCTGTCACCTTAGGAACCCTCGAAAAAGCAGCGATGATCGAAGGAAGTTTGATGCACTCCATTATGCGATTTCTAATTGTCGACGTCGTACTGGTTTTCCTAACTGGTCCTCTCTTCATCTTCTTAGTACTTGGAATCATCGCTCTTGCTTACTATCTTAGAAGACCCCTGAATTTAGTCCTTGTAAGATAATAACTTAATATTACGTATAAGATAATAACTTATTATAAAACCATAATACTGGTTGATGACTTATTAGATATCAACTTTATATGCAGCAGTTAGTTAGTACACATATTTAAACACAAAAAAGTTCGCATAATTGAATAATTTTTTGTCTTACAGACTTTTGAATGGCACGAACATTCGCCTCTCTTCAATGACAAATTGAATGATTTGGGAGCATATTTATCTAAACTTTAAACAATTTTTTACAAATTTATTCACCCACTCAGCGTACTTAATGAAATAAAGTCCCTTTGACGGACTTCGCTTCCTTCTTTTCACTACACGGTTCCGAAACACCGAGCATAAGGTAGATTACATTTTACAATGAAGAACCACTATCTCTGGCTCTTCTATAAAAGCAAGTATCTGCATAGGGAAATCAGTGGCATACATGTTGTTTCTAAAATGAATCAGAAATAGTGGTTCCTCGTTGCAAAATATAATCCAAATAGTAAGTAATAAATGAGTCGAAAAACAATTGTGTCTCGTTTTTTTTCCTAAGAAACATAGGGAGGATGCGAGGATGTTACGAAGTGAAAGCTAGTGGGAGGCAGCATTAATTACCTACACCTACATGGCTTGAGCGTGATGGATGTCTAACATGAGAAAAACACACAAAACGTACAGCACACGCATTAGTGCACACAAGTGCATAAAATTCGCGTTAGAGTATACTTTTTCAGATTTATCCTCTGATTCAGCTGCCTCTCGTCACTTATTGTATGAGACATGTCTTTGAGAAAACAATAAGTTTCCGAATTCAGCCAATCCCAACTCCTCTGTTGACTAAAATTGCGCTCTTGATGACATTATCGCGCGGTGCATTTCTACACTGCATAAAATTGTCAGCCCCTTGGCGTTGGGAACTATTTCGGAATCATTTCAAGGTGTTTGTGCCCACCCACATTGGTAAATATCTAAAATTTCTTTTCTTTTCCGTGCGATCAGGACTTGACCGGAAACAAAAGCGATAAACATTTTCAACTCCCTGCAAAAAGTGAAGCGATGGCAAAAGAGCAGTTGCTTAGCCGATTACGAAATATATCGGCCAAGCAAAAACTTCCGCTTTATCCAAATGGATGGTTTGGCTTAATGGAATCTTCGGAAATTGGGTTCGATCAAATGAAACACGTCTCAGCCTTAGGTACAACTTTATATTTTATCACTTCTAAAAACGAACAAGTAAATGTTTGGTCTTAGACTAAGTATACTTGCTTGGGGTAATTTAATCACACTTTGTGTTTAGAGTGGACAGCAGTTTGTCGGTTTGAGAGAATACTCAAAGTAGTCAGGGCTATTTGTAAACCGGTGAGAATTTATGAGTCGGAAGTGAAATTTCAAAGAATGCTGCAAATTTTGATGTATAATTCGTCACATTTTAAATTTGAAGGGGTATTTCTGGAGGGAAATTTTATGAGAGGCCAATGTAACCACTTTTATAATCCAAAATTGCTGTATGAACGGAGTCAGGAGCTTTTAAAGTTTCCTAATCTTGTCCGACCTCTCCTATTGAATCAATACGGTGTGCGACGCTTTCAAGATCGCACAAATTGACAACTTTACTTCAAGACGAGCAACACTGACTTACACTCATTTAAGGTTTCCAATGTAGAAGATAAAGGTGAATAAATATCGTACGATGGACCTTTCAAGCATTTTAATGATCATCTTTAAGTACCAAGTTTATAATAAAGAGATGCACACGACACATATGAAGAACAAGTCAAACATCACAGTCCAACTAGCGACCGCACTGTGTTAGACGCAATGCGTGAAGTATTCCTCCACTCTTGTAGGCGCTAATATACTTTCCGCAACGACCAGCGAGTGCACTGAGTTAAGAGCAATGCGTGAAGTATTCCTGAACTCTTGTAGGCGGTGATATGCGGTTCGTATGAGGATAAACACAATATAAGGGCAGCAATGAGAGCCAGATCTTTCTTATTTCAAATGCAAATGCAACTAATCAATGCATGCATATGAATGCATCGTAAATTCGAAACCAGACTAATATTGAATGTTGTATCAAAATTAGGAATGTGTTTCTCTTACTCTGAAATCGAGAATGATACGTTTGCAATATTCTAGTCATTAAATAGAAACATTGGTTGAGGAGGAAGCAGAGGGCGAAAAAGAAATGGAAACTAAAACTTCGGTAATACACGAACGAATGCTAAAATCTTCCTCTTTCTATATTAATTATTCTGTAATTGTCTCCCTTGTAATGACTCAGATAAAAAGAGATTTGTTGCGTGGCAATTAATATTTAACAAAAAAGGAAAAAAGAACATCATTTTCAACCGTGGCCGCTGGTCATGATCACCTACAACACGCATCATGTTGGGGGGGGGGGGGGAGGGATGCATGGAAGAAATAAAATAGGTACATGCATGAAAAGATTAATAGCTCATAAATCTGATAAATCTACCAGAGTAAGTGATCTCGTCCCATTTTGAACCGCGACAATTATTCATGACGCGGCAAAGCCAAGACTCACCGTATACAGCAGCTCCAATTGAGGAGCATTATGGAAAAGAGGCACATACGCGTATGTGCGTTGAGGAGATAGCTATCAGGCAGGCACGCAGGTGAGGGGTACTGATAAGGATCCCTCACCACAGATGCATCGCACTGATTCTGCTAATCAGCGCAATATCATCGGGTTGCAGTGATTGTCAACGCGTTGCACCGGTCACACGTGAATTTTTGTAATTATTATTATTAATTCAATTTATAATGGTCTCTAGTGAGTTTGATTTTTTCGCGTGTTTCGCAGTCTTTTTCATTAATAATGATCGAAGATGATCCAGCTCGTTCGCGATCGAAAACTATTTAATCCAAATTAAATAAAAGTAAAACCGCGAAAAATATTAAAAGACTGTGGAGGTAAACCGTACCGAACAAAGAAAGCAAATAAACTGATCGCGGGCAAGACTTTCATCCCAATAACTCAGTGTTGTGTGAAAAAGTGTTTTGAAAATGTTTCGAAGTAAACTCAAGAAAATACATTTACCATATCCTATTAACACGGATGTAAAGCCCTTCAGGATCAATTCATTTCGAAGTGTTAAGAAGCGTTCCATTAAAAACACAATCATTTGAGCCGAAAAAAAAACGGGTTCATATTTGGGACTGCGTGCTTCCAATTCATGGTTCTGAGATTCAAGTATATTTCAGCGGTTTTTACGAGGCTTGTTGCAAAATTCTGTTATTTTCTATTATGTAGATTGTAGAGTGACAGCAAACTACCTGTCCTAAAATGTGAGAGAAGTTTCAACTTCATGAAACATGACCGTTTACTATCTTTTATACCGTTTCAGGAGAGACATTCACCGTACTTCGAAAGTCTGATGGAAAAGTACACGTTTTTGACAGCTACTGTCCCCATTCAGGAGCAAGTCTGGGCAAAGGAGAGACTGCCAAATACAGTTCTTCGGCATGCTCCAAAAAATGCGAGAGTATTCCCTGCACCGAAGAAGGTAAGCATAGACACTATTAACATGAACCTTAATTTCGGGTAATGCATCAAAATCATATCTTCTAATTAAGTTGGAGGGTTTGAGATTTCAGTTGCTTGAACTGAAATGATGCTTGGATACACGAACCAAATTGACAGTTACACCAACCGCAATGTCAATTTGATGAACGGAGTAGCACAATCGATGTTACGTTGTTATGCGGAGATGAATTTACCTTAGCGCAAAGTTCTGCAACCGGGAACCGTAATTTCCGTCTCTAACAGGGGATGAAAACTGAGAGTCTTATCGATGGAGTTGCGAAATGAAATTGCACCGGATAGTTTCACATGTAATTGCATATGTTTCAATTTTCACATGAAATTCCACATATTTGCAGTTGCACATGCTTCAAGTTCCACGTGAAATTTCATTTCGGCCGAGAGGCCTCTTCGGCCCTTTTCTCGCAATCTTACGGTCATTTGTTGTTGATTCATTTCAAGCATCAAAAATTCTATGAGAAGAAAGCAACTCATTCTAATTATTATTCCTCATGGTATGTTTCTTTTTTCTTCTTTATCGGGTTGTATCATTGTATACTCGCATTTCCTTTTTCGCCCGATGTGAATTTTCCGTTGTATTTTCGGTTGTAACACTTTATGACCATTTCGGCTGAACCAGCAACCAGCCATACTTAGGCAAATTATAAAAAAAACAATACTTAAGTAAATTATAAAAAACCTATAACGAAAATTAAAACGATCGGAAGCTAAGACATTGCACCATCTCCGGCGGCATGTCGTGAAACTGGCAAGTGAGATATCACGATCACCTGATCGCGTTGCGTCATGTAGGAGGACGGGGGGAATGACCACCGGTAGCCACCTGTTGTTTTAATTAGGAGTTGAGAAGATGGCCCTTAGGTGGATTGGGGATATTATGGTCCTAACATCGGGCGAAAAAAGAAATTTGAGTACTAAGTATTCCTAGTATTCCTCAATAATTTCCGGTGACGTTCAGTTCCAGACTTAGCGAGGTTGCGGACCTGGAAGTCTGTCGAGGTGAACGACATCATTTTCGTGTGGTATCACGCTGAAGGAGAGGAGCCCTCCTACGAACCACAACCCTGGGAGGAGATAACAAATGGAGGTTACAAGTTCGTTGGTCGTTTTGAATCCACGTGTGATGCGCATATTGAGGTAAGTATGTAAAAGGGTCATTGTCTTTTAGCTCCGTATCAAATTGACTATATATTTTCCTTTCAGCTTATTTTTGAATGAAACGTTGCAAAAAAGAGGGGATGGCTATACCAACTTTTGTCGGTCATTTTATTACAGGGATTGATGTATGTCGATGAATGTCATCGCTATGCTATGCGGAATGACATTTTTAAGACCAAAATTGTCCAAATGAGACCAAAAAAGGATTTTCAATTGTCAAAACTATGATGATCTGCGACAGTAAAGAAGCGAACTCTAGAAATGCTCATTGCGACAGAGATAGATAACTGACGAAGATTGAGTGAGGAGAAAACGTATCAGGAATTATCACAACGTGCTCGGGAGATAATGAGCGTAAAAGGGACAATGGACCACTGGACAAGGTATGAAATTAAACATTCTGATCCACGTTTCGTTATCAAAATTTCACGTAAAACACAATTCGTGCAACGAAAATTATTGAAATTAACTCCTAACCAAGATACATAATATTTCTCGTGAATTCAAATCTTCCGCTCATGAAAACGCAATGGTCTACGTGAGTCAAATCGCACTAACGTTACAGTCTCTACGATACGGAAATATGGCGATCTTAATCTTGACGCTTTGGCTCAGGTAGGTATAGCCATTGAACAATAAAGGAGAGGAGAGGAAAAATGCTCAATTGAGGATGAGCCTATCAAAACCGTTGTAAGGCGCGATTTGACTCACGTAGAATATTGTATTCCTTGTGACCAGGCAATTCAAATTTCCCGTCAGCAATGTAAAATAAAAACGTTGACATCTTACTTAAGACTTAATTTCAGTAATTTTCAATGCAAGAATCGTGTTCTACGTGATATTTTTGTTCAGAAACATGTATCAAAATGCTCAAATCCGTACCTTGTATAGTGGTCCATTGTGCCCGATAGCATGACCAAGCATGGTATAGTTAATGGGCAAGTTCAGAGGATGACCAATACCAGGTTGTCGAAAAAGGTTTCGGTGTGGGTTCTTGCAGATTTAGACATTCGAGAAGGTGTCCAGCTACAGGGTGGAAGAGGGCTTCTGAAAACAGATAGAGAGACGCCAGCTTCCGGAAGATTTTGACAGATTTTTATGGCGGTTATTAGGCGCAGCAGAGAATAAGCGAATTTTCGCGATCGAATGTCATTCATCAAACGAATTGATCAGTGCTGAGTGATGCCGATGATCGGTGATGTCAGGAGCCAATCAGAGCTCAGATTTTTTTCCTAAATGAAATTAAGAAGAAAATAAGAAAACACGAAACACTAAAACACAGAAATTGCGAAAACACCAGACTTGAATTGACAAAACACAACAACAGAAAGAGATGACAGAACAAAAATTTTGGTGAGAGATGAAGTTTCTGACATCGATTGCATCAATTCAAAAATCGAATTCAAGTCCCGAGGTGAATGCGAAATTTCAAATTGATGGATTTCAACGGTCTCTGGTGAGACCAACGAAGAAGTCGAATATTATTGAAAAAAATGCACAATCGTCGAATATCATTCAACGGTGAATGATATTCGATCGCGAAAATTCGCTTAGTGAGCACCCTAATGCACTGTATAGACCTATTACATCGATGTATGTTGGCCAAACTTGCTCACCACCCCCTCTATTATATTTTATTGATATGCCCTTCCTCAATTATACGCTAATTTTTCCTTTTTTAAAGTTAATGTTTATGTTTTTAAGGACGGTATTCAAAATTTGGCTGATAACGCACATGTAAACAAGGTGCACGCCCCCAGAATGGGTTTAGCGGGAGCTGATTTTGACGGCTCGATGAGGAAATGGCTCTCCTATTTCGCCGTGCACGTCCAAAAATCGACCTGGGAACCTGACGCATACTTGCCTCATCTAGCTTGGACCCGGACAAAATTTCAACTTTACCTTTTCAATAAAATTCCTATCCTTGGTGCCAACGGCCTACGCGTGATTGCAAGAACCGTATGTATAACGACTGTATTCCGTTTAGTCTTATTTTCATATGTATGTATACCAATGTGTGCGCACATCAAAAGGAATGTGTTGTTATTATGGCATATAATTCTTTAAATATGCCACAATTGGACTATTTGTGCTAAAATGACCAGGAGACTATGGGAAAGAAGGGATGTGCTCGTTAGTTGATGGTTGTAAGAATGAATGGGAATTACAGAGCGCCAGTGACGTAATCCGTGATGACCGGTACCGGGGACAACGCGACGGTCGGGGCTTTTTAACTCATGATTCCTGTCCACAATGCTCTTGTCACATGTCCGCGGCTCATGAGTTAGCATATTTTGGCCCTGGGTTCCTTTTGATTTAATGTGAATTCACATACTTCACCGTTTTGCAAAAGGAAACACGCCCACTTTTACATTGTTTCTAATGTAGCTCAAACGAGCACACTTCATCTTCTCCACGTGTCTCTAGTTTCCTTTTAGCATAAATAGGTCAAATTTTTCTGACACTGAAAGCAGATAAAATTTTATGACCATCTTATTGTTACCTATAGCTTTCTCATTTGTGATGTAGATAGATACACTGGACACTAAATGTGCATTATAATGTGTACTATTTGTGATACATACTCTCCTTTTGCGTAACGATTAGGATCTTTTATTCCAGATTGGACCGAGCATCTTCGAGGTATCAGTGTCTGTTTGGAACTTGACAGCGCATCAGACGTTTTTTGTCACGCCGGTTGGGCCACTGACTCTTCGAGTGGTGGACAGAATATATGCGCGACCGTTCGAGAATCTAGTGGGGCGAGTTTTCTTGTGGGGATTCAAACAAGCCGTAAGTGTTGTCAACGGTCAATGCCAATCAAAACGATCAAAAGACATTTTTTCAAATGAACATTGCAAAAATGGATACAAAATTCGATGGCTAAACTTGAACTGAGTTCATTTTCTCTTACGTGAAAGAGCCAACTTTATTCCTTGAAATGGACCACTAGACAAAGTACGAATTTAGGTAATCTGGTACATGTTCCTTAACCAGAATTTCACGTAGAACACGATGCACACAACGAAAATTACTGAAACCAACTCATAACGAAGATATTAACGTTTTTATTTCACATTAGTTACGAGGAATTTGAACTGCCCGCTCACAAGAAACTCAAAGCTCTACGTGAGTCAAATCGCGCACTACAACGGTTTCAGCAAGCTTCACAATCGAGCAATGTCCATTTCCCCCATGTGTTGTTCAGACTATTAGCAATTTGCTATGGCTGAGCCAAAGCGTCAAGATTGAGGTTGCCAGATTTTTATATCGCAGAGACTGTCATCATAACGTTTAGCGCGCGATGTGATTCACGTAGAGCATTGAGTTTTTATGAGCGGGTGGTTTGAATTTACGCATCAAGAATCATTAATTATCTTCGTAAGGAGTTGATTTTCGTAATTTTCGTTGTGCGCATCGTGTTCTGCGTGAAATTTTGGTTACGAAACATGTATCAGAATGCTGAAATTTGTTCCTTGTCTAGTGGTCCATTGCCATGAGATATTTTTCAAATAGTGAAAAGAAATCAAGACAATATTAAGAAAATCACTCTCCAAACTGATCGCGGTACACGCACGAGTTGTCTTGACGGAAAGTTGGAGGTGTATAGCCAACATGCGTCACATAATCAGCATAAAGCTGAAAATCTCAACCTCAATAGGGCTGAAGAAAGAGTTTTTTGCTGAATTTTCTCCGAGCTTGGTAGCAGAAAATTCAAGAGACTGCGCTGCACTGATGATGGGTCCAAATTGGACCCGAACCGCGTCTGCAGTTACCTTCCTATGATCGCAACTGGTGTTGCACCAAACAGCACATCTCTTTGAGAGAAAATTGTGCTTGAATCAGCTTTTTCCCTCTATAATGATATTTTCAGCTTTAGGATGTTGTGTAACGCACGTTGGCTGCACCAATATCTTTCTGTTTTTAGCGGCTCTGGTGCTTGCACTAGAGCTGCTATTCCGGACGGTCCCAGCTGGGGAGTATCAATGCAGCATGTTACATTGTAGAGACCGCGCGTTGGTTGATGGGAATCGGCGCCATTTTCGGCTATGTTCCTTGTCATGACTTTATTTTATTGCATACTGTTTTATTGTTAGTCAATGCTATGTTGTGTATTGTATTTTTGGAATCATGGTGATACAGTCAACAATTCAAAACTTGTTTGTGCTTTTATCTCGTGATGGAAAAAATGTACTTTACGTACAAAATTTGAAAATTTGAATTTTAAAGTTTTCGCGGTTAAGGAAGCTTTAACCACTGGGTTGGAGCTTCCTATAGTCATATTACTTGATATCAGCTGATAGCAAACAAAGGTTACCAGGGAAACCGTAAACGTCTAACAACTATCGTGGCCATTGGGGCGATTCGACAGTTTGAATCGTTTTCGTTGATTGAATCGACAGTTGTCGGATTGTACATCAATGACAAAATGTGTCTAGGCCCTCATTCTTGACTACAACTACTGCCCCCAGAGCCGCTCTCCAACGCCAATGCGTTGGAGCTTCCTGCTTGTTTTTTTCTCCGTGGTGTTCGAAAAATGTTAATCACACTATACTCTAATATATGTACAAACACGTCAACGTTGAAATACAAACTTGATATTTCAAACTAACATTCAAATTATAATGAAGTTATTCTCGTATCACTCCACCAGATTGAAGAGGATATCATGCTATGGAATTACGGAACACCCAGACCACAACTGAACGTAGTAAAGGAGGAAAAAACTCTTCTCAATTTCAGGCGATGGTACAGCCAGTTCTACTCCGAGAATAGCCCTTCTTTGAACTGTCAAGATGAGAGCATTACGACCAATTTCAACGGAAAAGCAATTGCTGCCTGACTATATGTATGACTACTGCGTAAATGTGAAAAAAAAAAAAGTCGCTAACAATAATAATTGTAAGAGTGATCAATATTCGCGACACTGATGGCTACGTGAAGCGCGATTCTTCCAAGGGTTTTTGGAAATTTTTATACAAAATTAGTTCCTTCCTCAAAGCCCAAAATGTGTATGTTCTGTCAACATTTAATTTCGGAGGCGCGAAAATTGAAAAGTTCTCGAAGTCCGGTTTACTTTTCAGTTTTACTACAACTTAAATATCATGGCTGATTCAGCCCGTGTAATTTCAGCTTGAGTTTCACTTTCATTATGACAAAATTATGTTCATACTAATTTCAGAGTATAAATTGTAATTTGTTATTTCCATAAAAAAAAGGAAAATAAAGTTATTCATGATGTGTAAATCTGTAGGCTTAGAAATTGCTTGGATGGTCTTTTCGCCTGAAATCACAAGTGTTTTGAATCTGATAGAGTTGGCTCTATACGTTCATTTTAAATAATGTTTTGAGGGTAAAAAGTATTGATCTCGATGAGTATAGGTACTTGATAATAGAATACAATTGGTAAATTTTCTCACGCTAAAATTCGGAAATAATACATTCCTCCCTTAGTTACGTAACAATCACGAAGGTGAAGGTCAGACCCTTCTCCTTAAAGAATTACGTACTACTTTGCTAGAATTTAGTCTCCATGGACGCCGAGACTTGTCATTTACCTAAATTATCGAAAGATTCACCGCTTTTTGATAATGGAACGCAACTCCATTCTTTCCCTTAGTGCGTAAGGTAATTTTTAAGACCCCCTAAATCATAGAATTCAATGGACAGCTATACTGGCCGGCGATAAATAATTGCAGTTTTTTACAGGGTATAACTCCCAATTTTTGGGCTTATGCATTTACCGAGTGAGCAAAAATTTCGAGGAATTTAGTTCGCCATGAAAAAACACTTGGTGGCTGTTATTCCACCCAAACTTCCGTTAACAATCAGAATGACACTAAGCCCTGTTTCAAGGAAAAAGAAATGGCGGATTGGGCACAATATATGTTCCAGATAAAGGTCAGTTCAAGGTATAGAGTATTGTAAAAAGAGTTGACTCACCGGCCACTTGAAAAATAAGGAGACAGGTGTGGACTAGAATGACCCACAGCATGCTAAGGAAACGCAATCCGTGCAAAGGTGCTAATGTGTCATCGCCGACTTCAAAACTTCCAATTTTTCGCATGTTTCTTGGCACCGAAAAGGCTAGAAGAACCTCAGTCGCTATATTGTGAGCTGCAGACGGAGAATAAGCATCAATTAGTTGAATACTCAAGTGTTGACGCTTATACTTCTTAGGTCGAATTCATTTTTATATGAGGGTGAAAGATCCACACCATTCAAACTTGCCGAGGGCAATTTAATATTGTAGAAACAAAAAAGTTCACTACTTTCTCCGTACATGGCAACCAACCAAAGTCAGTGATTTATAGACATATTTTCATAGTAGTTCATTCTGATACAAATATTTCTGGCAATTTTAAACAGCCTGACCAACTTAATTCCTTCTACAAAAAATTGATTAAATAAAAGCATACTTCATCATAAGGAAATGAGGCTTCATTCCAGTCCTGAATAAATGGTAAAGTTTTTCCAACTATGTTCAAAGATCTCGAAGGAAATATGACTGATCGATTAGCGAGACACTGCCCTGAATTTTATCATGTCCCTAAATTTTAACGTACTTAACGGTATAATTTACGTTGCACTGTTGAAATGAGAAAAATTAAATAGGCTCTTTCGTAAACGTCCGACCTCTTTCGTGATACGTTAGAGAAGCATAAGTTCATTTTTCAAATCCAACACTGATAACTTGCGTAGTAAACTGCAATAATATTCCAGCGAGTATTGCTCGTAATAATTATCTGCATTGACTATGGAACATAAGATCGAAATAAATTTGCAACCAACGGATAAACAACCACTACAAATTCTAAAACAATGTATCATAAAGAGAACATATTCATCTCTTGTGTCTCAAAGTTTGCCTGCATCAACAATTGCAGGCGTTTTATGGAGAAATGATTTCCTAAAGGCTGGATGTAAGCAGCTTTTCCTCATCGCATTTAGCTACCGCACTTCAAGGATATATAACTTCTTGTTAGATCTACTCGACAGGCTACAATATGACTTTCTTAAAAGTCAAAAAATACCATCTCGTTCAATCGTTTCTCGTGGTTTCGATTTCTTGACACATTTTATTTTCTATAAAAACATCCACAGTGAAAAGTTCTGTGAAAATATGTCCGTTCAATCATTTTTCTTTAAGTAATAAAATATGGTGAGGATTCTGCAACGTCATGATCGAGATACGTGTTGTTTCACTTTAAACAGATGGATAAGACACTGAAGATGGCTCAACTCTCAGTGAGAAGGGGCTGTATTAATTGAAGAACGAGCGAGTATTTTCTTAAAAATTAGTGAAAAATGCGTATGGAGTTATAACATAAATGTGCACTGGCCATCATCATCAACAGACTGCCTATTATAATAATATTTCGATGACCAAAATACAAAATCACGTATCTTCATCGCGGTGTTTTAAAGTCGCTGCAAAGTCGCAGAAGGAGATGCAAGATTTCGCACTTGGACCATCGATTGGAAAAACTGAAATTTTTCACCTACCTTTGCTCCAGTTATTTGGTTCGCTCATGAAATGGATTTTTGGTCGAGATGATTGAATCATTTGTCTCATTTTACTTCCAACAGCGGTCATTTGATAAGCTTCGGTGAGATCTGAAACTGAGGTTGGGACGATCAGTTACATATAATCTTACATCTTCATGAGATGTGTCTAAAAATATCTCGTCTAAACTTTGATTTACCCGAATGCTTGTTCGATTCGGCCATTCGCATTGAATGACCATCTCTGACTTTATTTTGAAATGCTCTGTCACAAGAATGGCCTCTTAATCGATATAATGAATTTAAAATCAAAATTTTGTGGATTCCAATCAAATGGTATACTTAGTAAGTACAGAATTGAACCAGATAGAACTTAAATGAAAGTGAAATATGGTTTGAAAAGAAAAATCACATTCAGAGATGATAAATTTTGAGGGGGAAAAGAGAAAAATAGTGAATAATATGTATTTCATTGGCAATTCATGGGAAATAATGTAGGGGGAAGATCTCGGGTGACGATTCACTGTTGTCACTGGAAACGAAATAATTTTCTAAAGAAGAGAACATAAAAGGTTTTACAGACAATTGGAACATGTGTCGACTTACCTATCGGTAAAGGGGCTTTTTTCTTGACCATGTCTGTGACTATTCCCGGTGTCTGATCATGCTTCATTTTCAGGCAACTGTTAAAAAATAAAGTCTGTCCCGATATTCTCACTTCCGAGGGATGGAAAATACCCCTCACAGGTTCCGCACACGCAGGATCAGGAACTAACAAATCGTAACAGGTTCCAGCCAACATTAAAGTTCCTATGACGATACTGGTCCATCTGTTAAACGTTGAACAATGGTGGGTCAAATAGCATAACGTCGGTATTGACTTTAAAACACACCTTATTTGGTTAATGAAGCTTGAAAAGAAATATGAAAATGTAAATACCGTGATAGATGTAATACTTTTTTTGACAAAGAAAACATGGTGATTAAAAAGACCAACTAAAAATACAATTAAGGGTGAGTTCACGACAGCGGGAATAGGAATGTCACCGTCATAGTTTCATTATATGAGGTAACCGCGCATTGTAGTTACAACGCCAGTGCGTTTATAATTATAGTCTGTTCTTGGTAGTGCTAGGACGGCAAGAAATCCTAGAACGCCTTCAATTTTTAGTAAGCACGACACGCATATCCATGGATCACGGATAGTTGCATCAAGGCGCTATTAACACGAGCACGCCTCGCAAGTTACAAAAATACCTGTTGGATGGTATGACCCGCGGCTTCGAAGGGGTCGAAGACAACCCCGGACATCGCTTGGACAACTGTCCACACTTCTCTGAGCAGGGCGCCACAAGATCGCGTCCCTCGGGTCGACTCCGATGCCCCTAGGGCACATCGGCTCGGACGGAAACGCGGGATCGGGTTATCTCGGCGCTCGCGCCGGGAGCCCACCCGACGACTAAAACCCGATTAATACTCCGGCGCCGGGCACCTCTCATATCTTCAATGTGGTGCACGGAGGCCGGCTTCGCCGGCGAGAGAATCGCCCTTCCACGACGGCGTCGGAGGAGAGTTCCAGTAATCAACCTAGAGGACTCCACGGACTCGGATCGAGGACCAACACTAGCCAAACAGCACCAGCCAAAGGACCGGACAGCCAAGCAGCGCCAGCCGAAGGACCGGACAGCCAAGCAGCGACCGGCCGAAGGACTAGAGAGCCAAGCAGCGCTGGCGGAAGGACCAACAGCACGAGGACCAACAACATGTGTTTTTACGAATCGCTCTAGTGCTCGCCACCGACCTAGTACCAAGTTCTTGCTCAACTGGGAAAAGTCGTTGTCGAGCGCGAACAGCGAGTACACACCCGCGTTTCGGACGAAACGTCTCGAGAAACCCCGACGCCTGGGCAAGCAGGCGAAAGGGCGGATCGAGGCGCGGAGTCCGCAGCGCGGGAGGGCTACCACGGAGCCCGCCCAGGCGCCCACCCGTGAAGGGCCTCGCACTTCTGCCGAGCGAGGACCCGGACCGGGACCAGGGCGGCGAGCCCCATCTCCGACCGGGGGAAATCCGACGCGGACGGGTCGCTAGCGCAAGGCAGTTTGTCCCAAGCGCCCCCGCCCCGCGATCGTGACCAACCCTGGGAGGACGTACCTGAGCGAAGGACTGGCCAAGGCAACCCATACCCGAAGACCCGGACGGAGCCAAGCAGCGATGCGGACCCAGCCACGCAGCCCCGGACCGCAACCTAGCCCATAGCCCATCCAGCAGCCACGCCGTAGCCAAGCCGTGCCAACCTGCAGCCCAGCCCCAATCATGGACGGATAAAGGACGTTTTCGCCGAGACGGTCCGTCTTGTCGTCTAGACAGGACCCTCTCCGCGGAGAGACGTTCTTAATCACGATCACTCCCTGCCTCACTCTAAGCAGCGGACCGTCTCGGCCAAGCGCGGGAGCGCCCAATTCTCCCGCCTCTGTAATGCGGCACTACCGCTCTATCCACGTCACCCTTCACCGCACCCTCCTATCTCCGCCGAAGCGGCGCCCCGTCTGACGGCGCACGCACCCCGACTTGATCCTTGACTTCGTCAAGGCAACCCGCTTTATCGCACCTCCACGGCGCGCGCCAAGTCACCGGGACTCCCGATCGGCCACGATCACTCAAACTTTCAGAGCTACCCAACCTCGCGCTCTTTATAGAGCGAACCCTCGCGACACCCCTCGGCGAACTTCGCTTCGAGCCGCGAACCGATCGAGCCCAACTCGAACTCTGGCACGATCTGACCTCGCGCTCCCCTCGTTGGCGCGAGCCAAGTTACCGCGACACCTACCCGAGTCGCTACCACTCCACCTCTTAGCGCCGAACTTCGCATCACGCGAGCCAAACGGCTCTCTACCGCTGTGCGCAACTTCCCTTGAGTCAAACCACCGATGAGCGCCAGCGCCCCAACTCGCGCCGCGAACTCAGTCAAGTCCGTCCAAGGACAAGCAGCCCAGTGGTGCGCGATTCGGAACGCGCACCCTTCTCACGGGCACGGATTCCGACAGCCTAGAACCTGACGATAGCGGAACCAAGGACTTAATGGAACCAGGGCAGCCCCCTATCAATGATTTATGAATGGAAGAAAACACTGAAACAAACGAACTGCTGCAGGGGTTTTCGGTACCCCCAGAGCCGGTAGGTAGGGAATCTCCGCCCAGCAATGGGTCGGAGTCCGCGTTCCCTACAGATCGTTATTAAGCAAGCGGACAAACCCAAATGCAAAATCCAAGTCAGAACCAACCTCAGACCTCCAGGAGGAAAAGCACCATAGGAGAGCAACTCAGAGACTTCCTACATCTAAGGAAGCCAAAGGGAACGGAGGTTCTCCGCCCCGAAGCTAGCCCTAGCCCTAACCTCGAAGTAACAGACGACGGCAACCCGCGCCGTCCGTCTATTGAGACGCTGATACAGAAAGAAATTGTCAGTAGCGCCTTAGGCACGCTACCCAGCTCGAGACCTCAGGCCTCCACCCTCCCTCCCGTCCCTCCTCCGCGGAAAGAAAACGGAACCCCCAACAGGAATAAACGAAGGAGGAAAAAGAGCCTCACCCCCCCCTCCCGATAGCGACTGGAGGGAGAGCCTCGCCCGAGCAGCAAGAGAGGGGAGAGAAAAACTCGTAGAAATGAATAGTCGTAGGACGGCAGTAATGGAACATCTCGAAAGATCGAAGGGGAAATGTAGCAAAGAACAGAGAAACGATGTGGACGGGGTCATGTCCGAACTCCTTGCCACAATTGATACTCTCTGCCAAGCGCTCCTCAGCGCGTGCGAGAGGAAAGCAGAACAGCCTACCCTAAAGGATGTAGATATGGACTCGGTCTATACCGAGTCAGACACGGACTCCATCTTCTCGGAAGCCCCTACGAGGAATAACACCGCGCGCTCCCGGCTAAAATCATCGCCGGCTAAGCTTCAACGAAACGTTCTCCCAGTGATCGACATCTCCCCCTCAGCCCCCCCCCCCCCCAAACAGAGGGGCATCAATCGCAGAAACGATCGCGAACACGGTTAGGGGCGAGACGGAAAAATTAAAGCAGGACATCCTTAAAGAAATCGTGGCAGAAATTAAGAAAATTCTGCCCGCGACGTTGGCACCGCCCGCTCCCCCGCCCTCCGCGAGCACGACAGGGACTAACCAATCTGTCTCGAACGCGGAGACCACTCAATCTCTGACACTGATTCACCCAACTGGGGAAGGCACTAGCCAAGGGCATCAAGCACCGCCCCCAGGCCATCTTAAGCGCAAAGACGCAACTTACCAGAAAGACTTTCCGCCGATAAAACGACCGGTCCATAAACAAGTTCGGAAAGTCAGAAGCGAAGCCGGCGCATCGACAGACACAGAGGACGACGCGGCCTCCACACCCAAGTGGGTGCAGGTGAGAAGCCGCAAGTCCAAACAGTCGGTCCGAAGGAGGAACCAATCTGTGAACAGTAGAACGAGCGCGACCTCCTAGAAGGAATCCGCCGCGGAGCCACCTCGCGGCCGTCAGGGGAGCATCGGCTCGCCATCATCACAGAATAACAACGCTTGGTTGTTTGTTTGTTTCCGTTTGTTTTTCCGTTGTGTTCTTTGTGTATCATTATTGTGGTTGTTGGTGCCACGGCTGTTCCCGTAAAGGTCACTAATGAAGCAAACCCTGCAGAACACCTTACATCGTATGCTACCCGATGACACCCCAGAGGAGGAAACGGACTGCCACCGAGGACTCCGAGATTCTTTCCAACAACTACCGGATACGCCCCTCTCCTTTCCTTTCGACGCCGGAGCGCTTAGAAAGGCGGCGGAGAAGCTCATGAGCGGCAAGGCACCCGGACCAGATGGTCTTCTGGCCCCTGTCCTCAAACTGGCCCTCCCATCCATCGGGGAATGGCTACTCTCAATTTACATCGCCTGCCAACAGACGGGCTACTTTCCTATCGGCTGGAAGCTGGGCAGACTAGCCACAATTCCCAAAGGAGGTGAGGACAGGGACCCGAGCAACATAACGGACCTCAAACCATTGACGATGCTCTCAGAAATGGGCAAGATGCTCGAGAGACTCATTGGTCTGAGGTCAGAAGAAGCAAACATCGAGGCACTATCCGAGAACCAATACGGATTCAGAAGAAGCCGCAGCGCCGTCGATGCAATAAAGGGAGTCGTAGACTTCCTAAAGAACCCCGCGAACGGCAAACACCGAATGTTCATCAGCCTAGACATCAAGGGAGCGTTTGACCATGCCTGGTGGCCCTCCATAGTGGAGCAAATAAGGCGCAAAGGCTACCCCAAAGACATCGCGGCCCTTTGGCTTAGCTATTCCTCGGTCCGGATTGTCACCCTCTCCGATAGTGGAGAAAAGGCCGAGAAACGGCTAACCAAAGGGGCCCCCCAAGGCTCTGTCAGAGGGCCTGAGGCATGGAACCTCATTGCTGACACCCTCTTGAGGAAGGATCTCCCTCCAGGATGCCAAGTATTTGCCTTTGCGGACGACATCGGTTATTGCATCGGCGGCAACACCGCCGCAGAACTAGCCAGGAAAGCCGCAATAATCATGGGTACCGCCGAGAAGTGGGCGCGCAACAACAAGCTCGTGTTCTCGACCGGGAAGTGCTAAAGGCTCATCTACAAAAATACGACACGCATCAATAGGACCTTCCTCCATGGGCCCATCCCCACGGTGGACAACGGTCGGTACCTGGGCGTGATCATCGACAAAGATTTGAACTTTGTAGCCCACGCACACTATGTAGCGGGGAAGATTAAAAGGCTTTTCATGGCGCTGCGGAGGCTTGTCCCCCGCAGATAAGCTAAATTTAGATGCCTTTTAGCTATGTACATAGAAGCAGTCCTCCCTGTAGCAGCCTACGCCGCGGAGGTCTTGGGGCACCGCTGCACAGTCACCCGTGTAGCAAAGCCCCTGGACGCCGCCAAAAGGGCGTCTCATAAGCGTCACCAGTGCGTACGAAACAACTTAAGCCCCAGCACTCCAGGTTGCAGCCGGGATCCCGCCTTATCCAGCGGCAGTCCCCCTGGCAGTGCAGCAAGAGCCTATGTTCATTCCGGTACCGGTGCCAATCCCGGCTGGCGACTCGCGGTACGTCCAGCACCTACAGCGTACCTTTGAACGGGGATACAACCCGCGGAGTATTTTCGTAGCGCCATCCCGAAGATAGATAAAGGGAGCAATACGAGCCCAGCGATTCCGTTTGGAGAACATGTAGATAGTATAATTTATATATAGTTGGTTAGTTATTTTATTTATAGAGTTAGTTAGTTAGTTAATTTTATTTAACGACGATCATAGACATTCAGCATCATACAATTCCCGATATATATTCATAAATTGTACTGACATTTGGATTTATATTTATTGAACATAAATTTTCCAAAGTTGTTGTCTTAAAGTAAAGTCTTCCGTAAAGCATGTTTCTCCAAATGAAACCCTTTCCTGCCCCCCGTGGATGTACAATATCGATACTGTCAATTTGGACCTAGCTGCCTATCAGAAAGGAAACACATCAAGTACATTTTACAAGGAACGACTAAACCAACTTTCATGTCAAAACTTCCTTGATTACAAACAAATTTTCACAGATGGTTCTAAACAAGAAACATCAGTAGGATTAGCATTCGTAGATACATCAAATAATTTTATCCTGAAACAAAAATTATCTCCGTTAAATTCTATTTTCACAGCTGAGATGCTGGCTATTCTCGAAGCAATTAGATATGTACAAGAACTTAGTTCCTGTAACAATGATACCATCAATTACGTCATATGCTCTGACTCTCTTTCCTCACTCCGCACCTTGAAATACAACCCTACTAATCATCCCTTTTCAATGTTAATCCATGATACTGTTCATTCCTTATTGGCCAATGGCCACTCCACCTCTTTTATCTGGGTACCGGCTCATATAGGAATTCTGGGAAACGAAACAGCGGACAGAGCAGCCACTGAAGCATGCTCTTTGCAGAACATCACTCACCATCCATTCACTCAGCAAGATGCTAAAAAAGCTATGTGCGAACTTATCACAAAATCGTGGGAACAAGAATGGAGCACAAGTGAACAGAATCATCTCTGTAGAGCCCCCATGCCATATCCAAGAACATCTAACCACAAATCAAGATCATGTGAAGTCCAAATTGCGCGTCTCAGGATAGGTCACACTTTTTTCACTCACAATCATATTATATCTAAAGAAAACCAACCCACCTACCCACTTCGGCAATTCATCACCTCTAACCATCAAACACATACTTATGGACTGCTCTTCCCTCCGATATCTCCAATCACAGATCTACTCCCCTACAATTAACAGAAATACAAACCCTCTTACATGCGATGAACCTAATATTGCCACCAAAATTCTGAAACTCTTCACCTCTCTTAATTTAAAAATCTAAATTTTCGTTTATACTCCTATTTTCAAAATTATCTGTAAAGACGTTAATAGCCTGAGTCGCTGAATGTCTCAAAATTATAATAACTAACTAACTAACTATATCAGTTTTGTTAAACTGACAATTCTCTGTATACATGTAAATACAATTCATAAGCATCCTTTAGTTTTCAGTTTACTTCATTTCTGCAACTTTCGTACACCGTCCCCCTTGAGGTTCTTTTTCGGACCCTTGCAGGGTTCAAGGGGGGGAGGGGGGGACATGTGCTGTTCTATGACCGAAGCAGATAAATGTATTTCTAAAACTGTGGGCCCGAGAGTCGATTCAATTGTAAAAGTGAACATTTTTTATCCCTACTGCCTATGTTCTTCGCGGAAACGGTTTTGATGATAGAACGGCCGCATGAATGGTGCTAGCTCTAGTTTGAAATAGGTGGAAATTTTTCATGATCTTACAGTAACAGGGTGAATTTTGGATCGCTCCAATACTGGTACTTTTCGGAAACAGCCCGGACTCGAATGCTTGTGAAATTGTTTCTGACAACCGCTGATTGTAGTAGATTTTTCACGTCACTCTCAGAACATATTCTTGGAAGACAAATTCCGATTAGTAGGCCGCGGCTCTGGAAAAAATACGATTTGAATATTTAGTTGATTAAGAAGATAATGCTAAATTGCGTATATGTATTGAATGAAACAGAGACACGTTGTCAAAGTTGATAATAACATTTCTACTTTGTACTTATTCATACCCGAGATTTTAGAATTAGTAATTTCCGTTCACACAAAGACTTATCTTTCATCACAAAATAGATTATAAAATCTATTGTGTGATTTATGCTTACAATGTGCTTCACTGGTGGCTTTTCCGAAAAATGACTCAAACTGGTCACTATAGAATGAGGCTGGAATGCGCTCAACTTCCGAATAGCAGCGTGTGGCATTTTGTAGCATCAATGAAGCATTGGAGAAGTTGGTATATAATTTGGATGTCTTTTTAGTGCTGACATGAACATTTTAATGAAAACTCACAAAAATACATGCTAGTATGGCAGTAATTACCGAGATAAATTGGTACATGAAAAAATCCCATAACTTTTATTTTGAATTACAATGGTAATACATTCCACTTATATTGATGAAATTTCAACACTTGGTTGCTTCTATCATTATTTTTTTCTCTAAAGGAAAAAATTAAAATAAATATATATAAATAATGCCCTATTTTATTACTTCGTGGATTCGTTTAATTTCTTGGAAGTAATGAAATTTAGCCAAACAAATGATAGCTGGTTACGTACAGAGGGCAATGATGAGAAATTGACGTGGACTGTCACTTGAGCAGTGAAAAATCCCACTCCAAAGGGAGCTCCACTTCCATTCCTCAGCTTTGATTCCTCGTCAACATCTTGGCAGAGGGCTTTCGATCCGAGTGCAAATTCATTACCGGTCAGAAGACCTCCAGAATATCGGCCCGAGGCATCTGAAACTAAAATACGCATATCGATCGTAAGGTTACTACATTCGACCGCTGGTAAATTCCGCCCATTTTCCAAGCCACGAAAAATGTAAATTCCGCCTACTGCTCTCCGCGAGTAATTGTGAATTCCGCCATAGGTGTAAAAGGTAAATGTTTTTGGAACGGTACGGAGCCTCTGTCAAGTTAAGGTGTTATCTATGAGAGTTTTCGTAAGGAATCATCGCCTGCATCAGATGAATCGTACTCGATTGCTATCTATTTTAAACCAACTGAGTGCGTTTTAGATTTAGAAACAGTTATTCATTCCGCTGTTAAAAAAAACCTGGCCCGATATTTATAGAATTTTTTTTTCCTCTTTATTTACTACTTCAAATAATCCTTGCGTTTTCAGTCCAGTCCCTCTCCGTCCCTACAACCAGTCCCAGGCAACCATTGTTTGAGACCATCAAACTCGGGTCGCCTGCCCGGGAATCGAACCCGGGACCTCCCGGTCAGAGAGCCAGCGCTACAACCACTACACCATGTATAGGAGGCCGACAAATAACATTCTGTGCCGATTTCACGTTACACAGTCGTGGTATCGAAAAATTCAGCCGCTGGGGCTTACAACCGTTCACAAGGACGAAAAGTCAGAAATTGGTCTTTGGCTCCATCATTTTTCGGCCTAATTTATTTAGAACCTGACGCCGCCAAGAAATCGACAAGAAAAAGTACTCTTGATTCAATCAGAATCTAGCTTACATCAAGAACCAAGCCTCTTATTTTAAGCGGATTTCGTTTTGATTCAAGCAAAAATCCGATTGAATCGAAAGTAATTTTTTTGCCAATGTTTTCAAGAGTCTGGACTCAAGATCCAATGTGTTTTTTTTTCCGGTGTGGTCCATTGTAAAATCGATATCGTGCATTTCTAGAGATGTGAGCTTACCTCGCACTGCCCAGTCGTCCCCGTTATCAAGGGCCTCCAAGTAAGAGTCAATTTGCGTCATGCAGGAGGGCTGAATCCGCGCGATGGCGGTGCCATTGTACGTGCGCCATCTTTCTCTTTCTTTGTGTGGCATCCAAACGTCTAGTAGAGTATCCAGGTACTCAGGAGTGCCGAAGACAAAATCAAAGGGAAGAAAAGTCAGGAGGAAGATCGCTGTCCATGCCTGCAAAATTAGCGCAAACTTTATACAGAATAGAAACCTTGTGAGAAAAGGACTTGGACCTCTGATTTTAAAGACCTATAAAATAAGAGGTTTTCGTTGAAATTTAGGGTGTTCTCCATGAAATACTAAAAAAATTACTGCTTTTGATTAACTTATTAATGAAATGAAAAATTGTATTTCAGATGACAGGAATGGCGGAAATTTTTGATCGGTCGTCCTCGGAAGTTTTGAAGAATCTCGAAGATATTCTCTGTAATACGTTCACATTTGTTCTTTGAAACAACTTATAAATGAAATGAAAAATTGTATTTCAGATGACAGGAATGGCGGAAATTTTTCATCGGTCGTCCTTGGAAGTTTTAAAGAATCTCGGAGATATTCTCTGTAATAATTTCACATCTCTTCTTTAAATAGATAAACCAAGTCGTCCAGTAAATGTACGGTGACATTTACACTGCTTTTTATCGAAGTAAGGAGGGTGGGAGGGTCAGGTAAGCGTTACGTAATTTTTTGGGGGATCCAGTACAACATTACGGAGCTTTACAGGGGGGAGGGGTGTCAAAAAACAGAAAATTTAGCGTTACGTAATTTAGGGACGACCCCTTAGGAGAAGACACGGCACAAGTAGAAAGAAAAGAACATAAACGTCCAATAAAGGAAAAAATTTCATGATACAAGAATGATGAATGAAGCAGCTAAAATAATAGCGAAGTGAAGGATTAGCTTAAAAGACTACTAAATATAATACGCGGGATAAATTCAGAGGAATCGATAGAATGAATAAAGTTCCACTGGGAAGCAGGAAATGGACTGTGAATCTTACAATTCCAAAAGATGAACTTCCGAGTGATTATATCTTTCTTATTATACTTGCATTCCTAGAATCTGATTACTGATTTTTAAATTAATAGAGCAGTCCTATAATTCATCAAAGATAGGAAAGATATCAATTTTTTCATTGCCTATTAAAATCCTCTAGATAAAGGGGTTAAAACAGTGTAACGGATGATGAATTCTTCTTAAAGTTTGGAGGTAAAGGAATCAAAACTCAAAAAAGTAAAAACATCCCGGCAAACGGTCATCCCGGTCATGGACGGAGTATACCAAAAAACATTCAGGTAACCAGATTTATAAATGAGGCACCTACACTTCACATCTGCAAAACGAAATCAAAAGCAGGCACATGGCTTTTGTAATTAGCCGAAAAAGGACGTTCCCTATTTTCAAGTACACCTCGTGTTCACCAGCTCTTTTTTTCAGACCTGATCCATGTTACTGGAAAAAACGCGTAACTTAGATGAAATCCCTCTGTGGATTCGCTGTTTTGGTTCAGAATGACGTCTGTCCTTCTTGGTTATTAAATATTGACATTCGGCGCTTGGAGACGGTGGCTGAGAGGAGAAAAACACCTCTTTGTTGCCTAATATTTCTTGCGTAATTTTTCTCTCAATTCAAATGCAAATACTCCATCGTGCGGTTTTGCATTTAATATCAGGTGTATGGACAGTAAAACTCAAAAACTTCACGTGTCAATTGTTAAAGGAGGGAAATTTTCACAAATACTCAATTTTTCTGAAAAAAGATCAACAATGATTCGGAATTATGTCTGATCTTCTTTTAACTGTCATATTAAAAAGTTTAGTATTGAAAGTGGTGATTTGATTTCATTCCGAAGAATAAAGCGTGAGCAAAACCTTGAAAGAATCATAAAATAGATACACACATATGCATGAACAGATATACTATTTTGGAATTCAGACATTTTGTAGAATGCGTTTTTAATTTATAATTTCTTAAATTCCAAATGTCTCTCCAGTTGTTCATGGCTTCAGACAATCGTTATGGGCTGGACTAGAAAGGAGGCGACCGCCCCTTAACAATCCGCTGCCAGGCCCTGAAGGGCCCATGCATTAATTTTTTTCGTAGATTACTACTTATTTCTCCGTAGTTACTATTGTTGAATTCTCTTTAGTTTCTCTTTGAGCTCAAGTATCTGAGAGACCTAAAAAGGCCCTTGAAGCTCCACCCTGGTAAAAATTGGCGATGGGAGCTGCGTTTCAAAATACTATAGGAGTTCTTATAGCCGACTCAAGAGGGCGATAGAAAATCATATAGCTGGCTGTGGAAAGTGGACAAAATCATACGGCCGGGCTACACGAAGCGATAAAAAATTGTACAGCCGAGCTATATCGCCGGGCTTTACGCTTTATTGCCTGGCTGCTGCTTTTTCGCCATCGGCTATAAAAGGCTATAAGAAATTGTGTAGAAATTCTTGTGCTTTGTAAATCCTTAAGTTTGTACGGAATCGCCTTAATATTTACAAAACGCACATTATATTTTCCTTCACTACATATGTTTTTTCATCAATTAAAATGAGAATAATCCATATAGAGTGTGCAAACAGTTGAAAAACGCTGACTCTGCGAGATTAAATTAATATTAGAGCCTAACACAAAGCGGAGCGGCGGCGCACTGACGCCTACAAACCTAACAGGGATACTTCACGCATTGCGTAATGCGTGAAGTATCCATGTTAGGTTTGAAGGCACCAATGCGCATTCAGCGCTGGTTGCCCGCCCGCCGCGCCGCGCCGCAGCGTACCGCGGCGCTTGAAGCAACTTTTTCACACCAGAGGTATTGCACAGTATCATACGAAATTGAAGGCGCTCCAACATATTAGGAATGGCAGGCATTCTTCAAAAGTACGGAGCCAAATTAAATCAAGAGACTGCGGCCCAAAAAGAGAGCGGTAGTCCGGAAACTCACTAAGTCCTAGCATCCGTAATTACTAAGGTTTAGCATACACTTTATCGCCAGGCTGTTGATTAATCGCCATCGGCTGTAAAAGTCTATAAGAAATTGTGTTGCCGGCTATAGAAGCTATTGGAAATCTTACAGCCGGCTGTAGGTCTATGGTATTTTGGAACACAGATTCTACTGCCAATTTTTACCAGGGCACACGTGAATAATATACAAGGAGAACGTTGGAATCCCATCCCAGGGTCTTAGAAATGATGGAAGGAGTACCAAAGACTATAAAATAATATTTGTAGAAGTATCAGCGATTTATAAAGTCCCAAAGGAAGACGTCCAAATTTACAGGAAGTACATTTTAATGTCAATTTGGCTGGCTTTCATAGAACATGGTAAAATGATTGAAAAAATATTCGATCTAGCTCGAATTTTTTTTCAATCATTTTACCTTGCAGGAAGTGTATCCATGGAAGCACGATTGAGGAAATGAGCCCGCACCCTCACCTCAGGCAGATGTGGAAGATGGTGACATTTCTGCGTTCTTTCAGGCATCGGTGACAGACCGAACTGCTGAGAGGAATGACGCTATTAAGCTTCGTCATTTATCAGAGCAACAGTCTATGGGTGGTTTCACGATAACTGGAATAGTTTTGTCGCCGTAACAGACAACACATTTTTCGGTCATATTTATAAAGTGATGATAATTACTCGAATTTTTTCGCATTAATCTTCAAAGGGTTACGTATTATAACGCTTTCTAATGATTTATTACTCTACTTCTCAATTAATATTATGTAAATTCGGAAAATGTGCTGTCTGTTACGCGGTAAAAAGTCAGCGTAAAAAGCCAGCGTAACAGACAGCACATTTTCGGCCATTTATATATTAAAATTGAAAAGTAGAGCGATAAATCGTTGAAAAGCGTTATAACACGTAAACCTGTGTAGATTAATGCAAAAAAATTCGAGTGATTATCATTACTACTAAAATTATGACCGAAAAATGTGTTGTCTGTTATACGGCGACAAAACTATTCCAGTTATTGTGAAACCACCCCTATGAAGATTTTCCACCCACTGGCCATGTTCATACCTATAAAGTGCTGGAAGGAAGTGCGCTGAGTGTAATCCCGGGTGCCACACACGGGAGGGATGAGGCGCCCAAAAGTGAGGCTCTGCTGCGCGCGCACGTCGCATGTTTGGATTGTAATTTCGCGGCAGATTCGAACCTAAGGGGCGAGTTCCATAATACATTCTTCTCAAATGCACAGTATTAAAGTAAAAAAAGTCCAGAGTTTTAATCACGATTACTTTAATTAAATTTAACCTCTCGTAAATCCATACGTAAAAAGGGTTTCCTTCTCCGTAAATTTTAACAGTTTTATAGTGAGTTTAGTGATTAAAATTTACAATTTTTAGGAGATTTTTTAAAGTTCTTACTACAAGGGAATGTCTTGGCGAAGATTCTTTACTTTAACTCGCTTGCTCTTGACTTTCACATGGATGAAGCTAGCAGAACTTTTCGTGGAAGGGAGGGGGAGGATACGCTCCCAGGTCGCTCCCTCAAAAAAAGAAGAAAAACCGCAACAATGATGCTGTGGGATGTTTCTTTTGTGGGGGGGGGGGGGGGGGGGAGCCTCTCGAGAAGGACTGGGCAGTGGGCTCCTCTGATGCCAGCTTTGCTCTCTCTCTCTGATATTTTGGTACCCTGCTACGAAATTTCTTTTCCATTTTACTGTTAGCCTTTCATCCTTACTGCTACACGAATTGTTAATTTGAGAGAATAAGATTGAAGGAAATTCATTTGTGAGCTGTCTGGAAAAGAGAATTGGACGTATTTATGCTACAAGGAAATATGTGCAAATGAGTGAAAGCAAAAAGATTTTTCAAAAGAAATTCAAAAGAAAAGCAAAATTCAAAATGTAATAATTCATACAAATTACGAATTCAACAAATATTGCCATTAATACTTTAATCATCACTTAATCAGAATACTGCTTCTTGAGCACACTGATGGCCTAAGTCCAAAAACATGCATTTTGGATTCAAGACGTTAGTCATTTTCCAACATGTTTATTTTTTCTAAGGAGAAATGATCCCAGTTTTCTCTTTTAATTTCCGTTGATTTCTCTTCAAGACAGAAAGAATATCCTGTAAAAATTTCAGACAGTAACAATGGTGTTTTTCTGCAAAGATACTCAGGAGACACATACATTTATTAAACTTAGTAATTGAGGTAGGTACCTATGTGTTTCTAAATGTAGGTACGCTATAGCAATAGACTTATGCCTATAATCATAATTATAGCGGGTGCAGGTACCTATTGCTTTTATCGAGGAAATATTGTTTGAGATTTTTGAAGCTTAAGGATTTAGAAAAGAGACGAGAAAGTGCTAAAGTAAAATTGAACGTATTTATGCTGAGAAGAATTATGCGAAAATAAATCGAATCAAGAGGATCTATGTGCATAGGGCTCACAAGCTACACTAATCTTTTTGCTTTCACTCATTTGCACATATTTCCTTGTAGCATAAATACGTCCAATTCTCTTTTCCAGACAGCTCACAAATGAATTTCCTTCAATCTTATTCTCTCAAATTAACAATTCGTGTAGCAGTAAGGATGAAAGGCTAACAGTAAAATGGAAAAGAAATTTCGTAGCAGGGTACCAAAATATCAGAGAGAGAGAGCAAAGCTGGCATCAGAGGAGCCCACTGCCCAGTCCTTCTCGAGAGGCTCCCCCCCCCCCCCCCCACAAAAGAAACATCCCACAGCATCATTGTTGCGGTTTTTCTTCTTTTTTTGAGGGAGCGACCTGGGAGCGTATCCTCCCCCTCCCTTCCACGAAAAGTTCTGCTAGCTTCATCCATGTGAAAGTCAAGAGCAAGCGAGTTAAAGTAAAGAATCTTCGCCAAGACATTCCCTTGTAGTAAGAACTTTAAAAAATCTCCTAAAAATTGTAAATTTTAATCACTAAACTCACTATAAAACTGTTAAAATTTACGGAGAAGGAAACCCTTTTTACGTATGGATTTACGAGAGGTTAAATTTAATTAAAGTAATCGTGATTAAAACTCTGGACTTTTTTTACTTTAATACTGTGCATTTGAGAAGAATGTATTATGGAACTCGCCCCTTGGGTTCGAATCTGCCGCGAAATTACAATCCAAACATGCGACGTGCGCGCGCAGCAGAGCCTCACTTTTGGGCGCCTCATCCCTCCCGTGTGTGGCACCCGTGTAATCCCCTGAGATTGTTAGATAAGGCACATACATTTTTTTCCTTTCATAAGGGGCTAATCTGAGAAAAATAACGATATTCAACTTTTTCTGCAAAAATTTGATCCGTGTCGTGGTATGCACTCCCCTCTACCTCTGGACTACACCTCACACGAAACCAGTCTCTCCTAAAACTTTCCGGTCTCGCACGGACAATGCGGCGAATGGGCAGGATCTTTGGTTTGGGATATTGGTTTGGCGGCAGATAAATGCGAGTCACGTACCCGATGAAGTCACTAAACGGTTCAAAAATCAATATTGATCGAAGATCAACGGTTTCACCGTATTCTGCTGTCTTTCGGTCGTCAATGGAGAGGCGGGCACAGGCTGTTTGATGAGTTACTACTCGTATACCGCATCTTTACAGGCTATGAGCGCTTGGCAGCCCAAGAATCAAAGCTTGGTTTAGAATTTGGTTCCGGTCAAACTATGAAAGTATCAATTTCCTAATCAGGCTACAAAGTAATTTTGATTTTTCTTTTCTTCTTTTTGTAATATTTCTCTTAATTTGTGTACACGGGTGTCTAAAAAATTTTCGGCCGCAGGCACAAGCATACGATGCACTCGTACAATTCAGTAAAAAATGAACTTCTACAAATCCACATGAACAAAGGGAAGGAGAAAGGATTGTGAGAAAGTGACATTGCAGTGTCTCGCAAAGTTTCATGTTTAATGAAGAGTCTCTTTCAATTTACTACAATTCATTGTAGGTGGCTGGGTGTAATTTCACCCGCCTACGAAATTTTATCGTCGTGTTTGGCGTCGTGTTTGGATACGTTTTCTTCAAACCTTTTAAAACCACAACGCCTGTTTCAAACACGCCAAATAGGAAATATAATATAAGACATGCTTGAATACATCCAAAAAACGATCTAGAACATTATGGAACGTTTCTTTCTAAAGACACACCGTGTGTTGATGAGAAGAAAAGGAAAAATCGCATAAAATTTACTCCTAAATCAAATATTATTTTTGGAAAAAAGTACTGCAGAGGAAAAGGTTCCTTTTCTAAGGAAAAAGTACCTTTTCTCAGGAAAAAGTACCTTTTCTCAGGAAAAAGTACATTTAAACAGTCAAAAGGACGTAACTACTTTCCGACGTTATTTTCTACTTGCAAACTGTTCATTAGTAGGAGAATGTTCGATATTTCTGATCGAATATTTCAAAGAGTTTTCTTATTTAAACGCTAAACTCAGCAGAAAACTCAGCACATGGTTTTTAAGAATTAATCGGTTGGCCAATTTTGTAACCTTGGAATGGAATTAAACTCTTTTACCCAAGGCAAGGTGATTATTATTCAGTTTACTTCGAGAGCAAAATCATTCCAACTAATATTTCTAGCCATGTTAATAAAACCTAAGATGGATGGAAGAGATTGTGATATCAAGAGAGGGAGTTCCTTTCGGGAAATTGACAGAATCATATTGATGAGCCCCTTCGTAGAGAAAAAAATTAGTTTATGAGACCAATTTTTCCGACTTAATATGTTCAATTGGAAATAAGTTTTTTGCCATGATCACAAAGACCTCAATTTTCACCAAAATGTCCGTCTTCTCCTCCATTTACCAGAGGGTTTAGTTTATCCGGTCAAGATATAAATTCTGAACTTCCCAGTACCTTTATATTATATCATACGCTTCTTGCTGCTATGATGAATTAGTGGTTGTGCTCTCGATACCTCGAATGATTATTTCTCACCTTGATGTTATAGATGCTTGGAAAAAGCAGATATTAAAAATTTGTCTTTTAAAATGTTGCACTATTTTCTAAAAGAAAAATATAGCAAAGGTAGGCAGAAAATTTGAAGTTTTTTGTTCTTCAACATTAGAAATAAAGGGGTGTATGCACAACTTGTTTACCTGAACTGAGAGGACTTGCATAATATCTCCTAGTTCGTATTTTTTCCGGGATTTTGCACGTGGCACAAACGGGGTGCAAAACAACACTGCGCGAAAACCACAATTTTTGAATCAGAAATGTCGCGAAAATCGATGTGAACCTATACCATAACTCACTTCAGAATACCCACATCTAACCACTTACGCACGCACATTTAGGACCGAGTCACTCGTGAATCTTCTCGGGATAACTGTCACTTTCTCCCACTGACCATAGAGATCCATCCTTTCCCACTCATCATCGCTCATGGATGCTAACCGTAAAGCTGTTCCTCCTTACTCCGACTCCTCGATCGTCCGACTGTGTACGTATTTGGCGTCGTCATTGCGCTGATAAGAGCACAAATTTCATTTGGCGTGAATTGAATTTATTTGAATGATCCGTTGAAGTCAATACAGTCATTGGTTTGGGAATATAGTCGAATACATGCACTGGAAAAAAAGCTACGGGCTATATACACATACCGCCCGTTCCGGGCACAGACACCGAAAGTTCCGAGTGCTGGAGCCGTAGCGTCGACTGTTCTGAGCCCGGATGGTATGTCTATATAGACCGTAAATACGGCTTCCATGGTCGGAGTTGTTACTTCAGTGCGGTATATTAGAAAAAACTGGATAAAATTTAAAATTTTTGGTACCTACTATATTGAGGAAACTTTGATGAGTATCGTAAATTTCTTTAAAATTTTTATTGAACAAGATGAGATTAAGGCATCGTATTCGACGTCATGGCCAAACAGCTTATCTGGATGTCATCAGGATGATAGGAGAAGACGACCAAAGAAGATCCTTGATTGGGTTCCTTATGGGAAGAGACGAAGGGGACGACCAGTAAAAGGGTGGCGACAGGGGGTTTTAGAAGAAATGAGGGAGTGCCTCATTTGCCTCCTTTAGGAGCTTTGGGGGGACTGAGGACTTTTGCAGCTAGATGTCGCAGAGCGCCAGAAAGCGGCTTCAATGTAGGTATGTAACAATTGTAACATGCAATATAGATCTACAAGGAATTAGGAGTTGAAAATTAAAAATTGATTCATATTAATTCCTTCATTTATTTTTGTCAGGTTCACATTTTCAGTTTTAACTTCGGACCAAAATTGTTTCGTCGTAAAATGACAGTATTTACCTCCTACGTCCTCTTTTTTAGGTTCTGATGGATACCTTTAAAAACTCCATGTGCCTGTTTTATGATGATTTTTTTAAAGTAAATTCATCGATTTTTAAAGACCTGAAAGAAATATACGCAAGCATACATTCAAAGCATCGAAGCTCTGAATGTTGAAATAAATTACTTTTTTTTTTAAAATGGTCAAAAATCCGTCGGGTAAAGGGGAAAAATTGAAATTTTAGAAAGAGACTGGTACTGGGACAAGAAACACGTAAAAAGTTGAAATAATTGTAGCTCCAATAGTTCGCAGAAAAAAATACTTTGACAGCCGTTCAGAAACAAATCCTTATTTCACTCCTCTGAAAAGCAAGCTTGTAAGAGATTTTTCAGTATCTAAAAAAAAGACATCACATGCTTTATTGAATACTAGTTTTCCAGGGAACTATTAATAATCGGGAATTTAGGAACCTCGAACATTCTTTTGCATCTGCGTAGTTTCCATTACAGCGAGGAACGCCATAGCCATTATGGCGCTTAAGATATTTTGAACTTTCGGCCTTCAAATACTGTTACACGACTGAACGTGCAACATTGCCAGTTGGTTATACAAGATCCGAATGGATGGAGAGTGCTTCGAAGGAATTTCCGTTGCGTCTCGGCAACTTCATATTACCTGATGGAGCGATTAGCGAATGCGTTATTCATCGTCGCGAAAATGACGTCACTTCAATTAAAGTGTAACAGTCCGGGCTGATCGCACTCACTTCCACTCGGTGTCGGCAGTATGTCAACTGGAACTGAGTCGGGCATTCCGAGGAAATTTGCGCTTCCGCGGCTGACCTGCCGCACGGTGGATCGATTTAATTACAGATGTCGGACATGAAATTTTCGACAAAAAAATGCGAATTTTGATGTTCATTTTGTCACGTTTTAAAGTTCAAGGTGTGGATCTAGAAGAAAATTTCACGAGGGAACCAATGGAACCACTTTTAGAACCTCAAAATTTTGTATAAACGGAGTTGTAGGTGTTTAAAAAGTTTCAAAATTTTGTCCGAGCTCTCCTACAGACTCGATCCACTGTGTGCCATACAGCGGATCGAGTCAATCGGAGAGGTCGACATGAACTTTTTGACTAAAACCGCAAATTTTGGTGATTATTTTGTCACATTCTAAATTGTAAGGAGTGCTCATAGAAGAAAATTTCACGAGGAAACCAATGGAATCACTTTTAGAACCTCAAAGTTTTGTAAAAACAGAGTTATAAACATTGAAGTTTTCAAATTTTGTCCGACTGCTCCTATTTATTCGATCCACTGTGTGCAGCTGCCACAACTTTTCACATCTTCGATCGGAGTAATGCTGAGACGATATGCTAATATCGCTCTATCTATAGGTGTGGCATCTCAGTTTTTACTGATCAGTCATGTCATTATTCTCTATACGAAAGAATTGAAGGCTTTATCCAGACGCGCAAGGTTCCTAGAACTTTGGTGGAGTAAGTTATGACTGACATATAACTTATGGCGCAGAGAAAAGGGACAAAAATGTTACGCAGCTGAAAGTTCCACGATCCGTTGCTTGTGTGGACAAGACCTAACGATATCTCAACTTTGCGGTTTAATTGGCTGAATTTGCGATTTGACTGTTGATTCTTAGGTAAAAGTTCGCAAGAAACACGATGGTGCCACTGGTTTTCTCTGAGATCAACTCCCAAGTTAAAAAAAGCTCTCAAGTTGAGGCCAAAATGGAGGGGATATCCCACGCTACATCCTGAGAGTCCACCTCTACATCAAGACAAACTCTCCATGCAAAGATAGGGAGCAAATACATTAGCAGGGTTGCCGTGTTTTCAGTTTAAGTGTCCCCAAATAAAGTGACAGCCCTGTCAATGTATTTGCTCCCTATCTTTGCATGGAGAGTTTGTCTTGATGTAGAGGTGGACTCTCAGGATAGCGTCGGGATATCCCCTCCATTTTGGCCTCATCTTGAGAGCTTTTTTTGAGCTTGGGAGTTGTTTTCAGAGAAAACCAATGACACCATCATGTTTATCGCGAACTTTTACATAAGAATCAAAAGTCAAGTCGCAAATTCCTCACACATGCAGCATCTCCATTCTGACGGTGAATGAAGGAAATTGTTCGTGTGTTTCATGTTCGTGTTCGTGTGTTTCATGTGCGTCTGTGTTTGTGACTACGCGCATTCACAGAGGAACGAGTGCGTTATCACAAGAGCATTATCAGACATCGCGTCGCGCCGTCGCTAAGTAGTCACCAGAGACGATGCAGGACTCTGCGGAGGACTAAATTCGTCGATAGTGCATTTAAGTAAAATCGCTTTTCCCGCCGGGACTCGCGACCCCTGCCGAGCGCTCGCGCGAGTGTCGTGGTTTCTCACGGAAGTTATCGTTATTTGGCAAGTTGTTCACTCGCACGACGATCTCATCATGCATTAATAGAAAGCACGGCTGGGGCTCTGAACTCCGCGCCGAACGTGAATACCAATTCAGCCACCAGCTCGCACAGACGCATACGAAAAGAGCCAGCCCTTGCAGTCACTTGCACGCAGGCCACCCTTGCCCTTGTCTGTGTATTCTTCTCCAAGATGGACATGTCTCTGTTTACCGCAGATGCTTCATGAACCGGCATTCGAAGGGCATCCGCAGGATCAATACATATTTCAGCACGCGGCTCAAAATTATGACACTTTAGTTGAGAGAATGCATGCATGTTACTTTTGAATTTTTTACAGCAACATCACTGTTGTCGAATTGCGTTTCACACGTGGTTTTCCACACTTTTGGAGACGTGGATCGTGTGGATTTAATATGATTTCAGCTTTCAGATTTCACAAATATAGTGATTTAAGCCGTCTTTGAGCAATAATGCCATAATTACAAAAGTTGTCACGTGACTCAATCTATTAGAATGGGTTTGTCTCTAGACACCGTATGGTTGAATCACTGTCACATATTTCCTTTTCAAAATCGCACAAAAACGAAGTACACAATACGAAGTCCAGAAATCAACTCCTAAACAGCGCACAAGTAGAGCGCACACGTGTTCTCCTTTTTTATCAGGGAGCGGAGAGGACCTTTCCTTTGAAGTTCACACATTTATTTTTACTGTTTTTCCGTCTCTGGAGTGCAAAAATTCACATACCTCATCCAAATTAAAAAAAATGTCACGACAGTTCAGCATGATCGCATGTAACAATCTTTATGACCGTCTTCGAAAAGTTTACCGAAGTGCGGTTTTACATTTAATTCGTGTATCAACAATAATGTGACATCCTTGTTGACCGGTGCCTTTCGTCAAATAGTATGCTGTAGTCAGAGTCGAGCGAATACTCAAATTTTGCTGTTCGCAGAATTGAAGATGAATAGTCAAATCGTGTAAAGCAGACCCTGAGCTCAGATCCTAGGTTTTCTGGTCACATGACCCCCAAAGCACTGGTAACGCATCTGTCTTCTTCTTTCTTTTCTCTCACCCTTTATTTTGTTGTTGAGCGTTAAGAGATTTGCAGAGGAGAAATTGAGGCACAGATGAGATCTACCATGGATTGCGATTGGTGTGCACAAAAAAGAGGGTGGATTAATCAAATATTTATTTTTTATCAGTGTCTGCCATTTTCTCCTGCTGTTATTTCTTTTTATAGGGAAATCGGATAGTTCTATGCAAACATGGCAGCGTTCTCTGAGGGAAAAATTGAGGAGCTAGACAATTTGTCTACCTTTTTTCGTATGACTTCTGATTGAGAACTTTGATAGGCATCAAAACGACAATACTGTCTTAAGTTCAAATTCACCTACTTTACGTGTCTTACATTTAAAAACTACACCCCCTCCCTAAAATTGCAGCCCTCCTTTCAAATAAATGGTGTCTTCATCACATTGCCTCCAATTAAGCCTGTTTCAAGCTTCTAAACAGGAGTGCTGACTATAGGGACATTGATAGCAAAAAAGCGCACCACTAGCCAATCATATACTAGTAGCTAGTGAATTTTTCAGACTGATAAGGCTGAAAAATCGATATACACTCACACCTTAATTTTCAACTTGTGAAGTAGATTTTGTAGAAAACTTCGATGACATTCCAACAAATGACGGGAAAAAGTCTTATGGGAACCTCCTCTATACATTACTTTAAATCGATATATACTCACACCTTAATTTTCAACTTGTGAAGTACATTATTAAGAAAACTTCGATGACATTCCAACAAATGACGGGAAAAACGTCTTATGGGAACCTCTTCTATGCATTGCTTTGGACAGGGGTATTGGACAAGTCTCCTAAAAGTGGCTTAATCTCAGATAAAAACCTATTTTACGATATACGCTTGCGGGCTATCCTGCGACCGCACTATGTTTCGCGCAATGCGTGAAGTATTCCCATAGTCTGGTAGGCACTAATATGCGTTTAATGCTGACTGCCTCTGATTCGTCCCACAGAACGTGGCTCCACGCTACAGTTCCGACGAAAAATCCGAGGTTGTCCTTGCAGAGTGTGACGACACACAACAGAATTTTATTGCAGTCGGAAAACGCGTTTTTTCTGTTAATTAGACACCATTAGATTAGAAATTGATTAGACAACAAAAATCGCAACTCGCGTCTTTCCTCTTCTTCACTACATTTTCAACCGAGAAAAACTAGAACGGCTAAAATGTTGCAATTCTTGTGGATAATCCTCCAATTGCCTTGAGAGAGATGAGACAGATAAATCAAATTTCATATTCAACACTTCACGCCAGTGCGGCTTTATTAAGCTGCAATATTTCCCCATGGATTGGAAGACGAGGAATCCTTAAAAAAGAGTTTCTGGAGCCAACAAAAGACAATTGCGAGGGGATGGGGGGCATTTTGCTGGTCGATCAGTTGACTGAGGGAACGGAGCAACCCATATTATGGTGCTGCATTATAAGTGGGATGAACTGGTGAAGGTAAACATTCAAGCATGTTTCTTTAGTAATTACTGAACTTAATTAAGCTTTTTAATACAATCTCAGAACGGTTTTTGGAAGAAGATCTTGGAGCGAAGTTTTGAAAATAAGCTACATACTGTTACAGTTTAAAGAAACCTTTCAATGGACATAATTCGCTGATATTCCTGTGAAGATAAGGCCTTATTTCTACGAAAAAGTACAGACTATCTCTTTTCCTCAAGGATCTTTGATATTTTACTTTAGTTCATTATTGTAAAGATACTGCTGGATCTCTCATCAAAATGAGGGCAGATTTACATTTACTGGCTTGAATAACTTAAATAGTACCGGACAGCATGACATTGAAACTTTAGACAAAAAATCATTACCCTCACGTTGAATTACGCAGTCCATCTTGAAGTGGAAAAAATGCAAAACGACTGATGTCCTGCCTGCCTGACGGGTGAGAATGGCCGGCCAAGGCAGGAAATCCGAATTTTAAAATGTTTGATATAGAAAAAAAAACCTTACAATTTTATTTATGTGGCTCCTGGTTAGGCGTTTGGGTCTGATTCCGGATGGGGCCAGAGCCTATATTCGGCAATATTCTTTTTCATTTCTGTAGTATTACGCCTCGAGCCTTAAAGCGGATTCTTCGACAATTTTCAAGAGAATTTTTTTTTTTTTTTTTTTTTTTTTTTTTTTTTTTTAGAAGAGGAGGTTGAAGAAACATTACTCACAAAAAGTAGAGGTAGAGCGGACGTATAAGGTAAGGGATGCTGTCATCAATCAAGATGATGTACCGCATCGAGCCAAAAAACACCCAAAAACTCTAACCGTAGCTGGAAAATTCAAACTTTGGGCGAAGGAATCGGTCTTAATTGGAAAATTAAGCATGGAAACATCAAGAGCTGCACCGAATTGTTTCTTTATTCACGGTTTATTTATTTTTCACTGTTAGTTCACCAGTTTCAACCCACTTGTTGGGCCACTAGACACGGTAAAAAATTAAGCTCCGCGCCATGCATATTCCGTCTCTTCATGAAAAGTTGTTTTTTTCCAGCGATTCAAGAAGAAGAGGAAGCAGGGCCGGATAGAGCCGGGCCCCGAGCTTTGCGGGCCCCTGACGCTGTTTTTTTTTTTTTTCTTCTTCTTCTTTTTTTTTTCTTTTGTAATGGGGATCGGGCCCGCAATTTGAGGAAGCCCGGCTTTCAAGGGGCCCAGCTTAGTTCCTCCCTCAGCTAAGATTATTTTTCTAACATCGAAGAAATCATAGACCGCATTGCTTTTTCTTTCAAGCTTTTCAAGAAGCTTATACTTTTCTGATCTCTTCCTTAACCAACTGAGACTGTGAGCACAGTCATTTTTCTTTTCTTTCTTTCCTTCTTTAAAGTAAAAAATTAAGCGCGGCGCCATGCATATTCCGTCTCTTCATGAAAAGTGTGTGCTAAATACACGGACGCAGGCACACGGATGTATGGTGCGGATACGGCAAAAAGTTGAACCGAGAAGTAAGAAATTAACGTTTATGGTATCCATCGCTTTCAACAGCTACTCACCAAAAGCCAATTAAAGTTTACTCGTGTCAAATCAATTTTAAAATCAACTTCTGTGCGCTATAGGTACTACGATAGATTTTTCCCCTTGAGTATGCCGTTTTTCCAATTTATAATGTCTCGTACTTGACAATGTATCATATAGGTGGAAAAACTCCCAGACCACGTATTTTGTTTGCGGGGTTTAAAAATGTCCGCTCCAATTTTATTTTTTGAAGGGAGCACAAACCGATATTTTTTCTTGAAGTTTACAGAGTTGTTCTCGCTCAGAGAGGAAAACTCACGGGAGTTTTCCAGAAATGATTTTGAGTAGTTTTTATTTAAAAAATAAAGTGTGACAGAAAGTCTGCAACGTCGCTAATCGCAATACGAGGTTCGGTACTTTCACCGTTGATATACGTTAGTGGAGCGAGGGGATTTTTGTGATCATTTCAACACAACCCTATAATTTTTGGAAACACGCTCGAGATTAATTGATCGAGCCTATGTATTTATTCAGCGCTGAGTTTGAAACGATGTATGCAACAATCCAAACTCGGGGGACGCCCGCGTTGCATACAAGAAAAAAGAAGACGCTTTAATTGCTGTCTTCATCTTCACAACATTGATATAACTAAAGCGAAACGTCACATTGAAATTTAATGACTAAACTTGGAAATTAATTGTCTCAGATTCAGTCATTTCAGAACTCCCTACTTAGTTTAAAATTAAGGGAAGTACTTTTCTTCGAAAAATTTCCTTGAGACATCGGAGAGATTCTTGAGGAAACAAGTTGGCACCGTTTCTTATTGAAAAAATAAAAAAGAATAGAGAATTCTGAAATAATGCAATCGGAATACTTCATGCCGATTTAGGCACCGACATTTAGCCGGCCGATGTATTTTCCGAAGCAAAAGACATTATGGTTCAGGGAACAGCGTGGGTAAGCGAGAGAACCTAAAGACACACGGTTTTTTTACATTTATTTATTTTTAAACAAACAAGCACCTTAAAATACCCTTTCTGTGGAGCTGTGCTGAAGACACTGCGTAGGAAAATAATGATATGAACGAATATTCCTTTCTTGCTGTTCAGGGTCACGAGGTAAACGGGACGAGTGGTGAGAGTGACGTCATATCGTCGTCCTTCTGACATAAAGACGTAAGTACACTACGCGATGAACCCTGTCGTCCATATACCTCAAAGCTTCCCCGGGCTCATCTCAAAGTGTAGTTACGCCCTTGTGTCAGCTAAGCGACGATATACCTGCCAGACGCAGACACCAGAGCTGCCCAGCCGTGAAAATCCACCTTAAACTCGACATTTTTCCCAGTCGACCATTTCAAAGGCTCACTTTCGCAAGACAAATGCTCGACTGGACAGACTCTTCCTTCGGAAATTTAAGAAAGACACTGATTTTTCCCCCGACTGCAAAAGGAAATAAAACCATAAGAAGAGAACCTCGTGATTATACTACATTTTGCGATAAGGGACTACTATTTTGGCTTATCTGGAAAACAACGCAAGGGTCAAACATTTCCCTACGTGGATGGGTGCAATGGTGGATGAATCGAAAATTGTGGCTCCTAATTGCAAGATTCGGTCCAATTAGGCGTGTATAAACTTATTAAAGCATAATTTTAGTTAAGGATTCTACGTTTTTGCCACTATTAATCCTTGATGTTGAGATAATTTGGAAAATATTTTAGTTTTCCACGGTACACTTTAACCAATTGTGTAAGTTTTATGAAGAAAGTTCGAACGACATCAGTCTACATGTAAAGAGCGCCTACAATCAACGTGGAGACAACATACGCTACAATTGTACAACTTTCCATTTGTACTAAATTTATCGAAGAAAAATCAAGCTACATTGCGGTATGACAGATATCAAGTGGTTTACCGTTTTCCCCCCTTATGCAACTGTAAAAAATGAACGCTAAAAGATCGAATTTGAAATACTTCACAAGATTTGGAAACTTTTACTGTTCTGCAGGAGAATCTGATGTGTGCTAATTGAACTTCAAATCACTCATCGTCGCTCCTCCGACGTAATGGCGTATCTCAATTTCCACGTGAACCCTGCTATCCATATAACTCCATGCTTTCCAGGGCTCATGTGGAAATCGAGATACGCCCTCACCAGTGGCGTGGCGTGAATTGCGATACAACGATTGCTATGCCATTTAAACCTATGGAAAAGGATCGATAAACAGGGTGTTTGCAGCGAACACCTTAATAATCGATTCTTTACCGTAGGTTTAAATGGCATAACAATCGATGCATCGCAATTCACGCCACGCCACTGGCCCTTTCATCAGAGGAGCGACGTCATGGCTCATTGTTCCTGAGAATTAGACAGGATCCCTTATGTTAATCTCAGTCTATTTCATGTCTTGTTTTTGAAACAGCACCTTGTAATGAATGGATTAATGTCAATGAGAGTATGCGGCATACTAATGCGATCAAGAGCATCGTAAAACCACTGCAGATTTTGCATTTTTTCCTGACACATTTCTCGATTACAAAGGACCTGATCATTATTGTGCTTCATTTACTCTGTGTACATTTGCGATTGTACTGGGCCTGTCCTATGAAATTGAGCTATTTATTATCAGTATATTTAGGACGTGCACACTACAGTATATTAAAACTTTTTGACACACCAGATGTCTAAGCCTCTACTGATTGCTTCAACAACAGTGCACTGAGAACTACAGTTCTCAGGGCTTGAATGGAAAATTAGCTAATTTTATTCAAATGAATTTCGCGTCGATTTGGAAACGAATGATGAAATCCACCCGAACACCAAGTTTTCACGTCAAATATGAACGGAAATATCTAATCTCAATTTAAAAATATTGGAGCATGACGTCTTCTACACATCGCAGCCTGCAGCAGTGATCTACAGGTTCATCCTCCTCTTATTGGTGTCATTCATGTTGTGCTTAAAGAAACTGAAGCAGATTGCGCATGATTAGGGTCATAACATGAAGAAGAAACAAACCGCGAAGTCCAGTTCGTAAATGGCGTCATCCTTCATGGTTTTCAAAGCAGTACAACTGTGCTAAAAAAGGATGCCCCATGAACATTCAAATGTTGCCAAATTCGCTCTTCAAAATAGTGCTGATTAAAGAAATTCATTAGTATTTTCTAATTACATTTTCAGAAATTTTAGATCAAATTACGGACAAAATTCCCTGAAAAATCGGAAGAAAATTTTTCAGAAATTTTCCTAAAAATTTGTGATTTTACAGAAGAATTGTGCGACGTCTGAAGGCTCATGCGGAGTGTCTCCTTAGCGCGGCAGAGGAGATCGAAGGATTTATTATCTACTCGCACCTCATTTAAGTGATAACAAAGTTTTGAAAAATTAAAATTTTTAAACGTGCTGGGTTGTGTATGCGTAATGGTTAAATAAATTTTAATTATGGTTCTTTTTCTTTCTATTCTGGTCGTGGTGTACTGAAAAAAAAAACACATTGGATTTTGAGTCCAGACTCTTGAAAACATTGACAAGAAGAAATACTCTTGATTCATTCAGACTTTTGCTTGAATCAAAAGGAAATCCGCTCAAATTAAGAGGCTTGGTTCTTGATTTAAGCAAAAGTCCGATTGAATCAAGAGTATTTTTTCTTGTGGATATTTTTAAGAGTCTGGACTCTAGATCCAATGTGTTTTTTTTCCCGTGTGTTGAACTTTTCTAGTCCCCACAAAAAACACCTCCGGACTGGCATGACGTCACAGAGCTCCACAAGATTGGGGGGGGGGGGGGGGGCGAAGTGCATGGAGGGCAGCTCCAACCTGCTCCAGCGAAACGTTAATAGACTCAGAACGAAAATAAAGACACTGGTCCCGGCTCAAGAGCGGCTCGGCGGATCGGATTGTGGACGGCGAGGAGATCTTCGAAATAACTCCGCGGAAAGAGAGAGTGAAAGAGACAACGGGGAGAAGAGAAAAGAGAGAGGGAGAGCCCGAGGGGTGGCCGGGAGGAGAGATAGTAGTAAAGTAGAAATTTTAAACAAGACGAAGCCGCGCTCCGGAGACTCCCGAACTCGTCCGAAGTTAAATATAAACTTGTAAAAACTATACACAAAGTTATCCCTACATCTATTTGCCCCTTTTTTAATCCGATTTCGGCCACTTACTGTCGCGTGCATTTTTTTTCCGCTCGGATAGTTGCAGCTCCGACCGCCGCCGCCGCCACCGCGCAACGAGAGTGCCTCCTCCACGTGTTTCGCATCTCGTCCACGTTCACTCCTTTCTGATAACTTGCTTTCCCATTTTTAAAAAACAAAGTTTAAAAAAAATTTAAAGAATTTACCGCGGGCGGCACCAGAATTTTCCAATTATTTTCGGCAATTTTCCGGCTTTTCACGAATTTCGCGAAGTGCTCTATCCTCATGGTATTTCCCCCAGTGCGAGTTGAACGATTAACCCTGGACGTTTTCGGATACCTACATCTATAAGTAAGTTAATGTTTCGCACTATTTGCTCTCCTGAAAAATCGTGTTTACCGAGATACAAACTTCTGCAGGTTTACCATCGATTTGGAGGAAACTTTTTTGGAAAATTGAAGGATAAAAAATATCACGAGTTTGCTGAAAAATGGTATCTTGGAAATAAATTTGGCATCATACGAATGGTCATTGGACTATTTCCTTCAGCGTGGAAGAATAATAGATGTGCTGAAGGAAAAGTGGGTGACTGAAATGGACGAATTTCTGCTTAAAACAACTAATTACGGATGTATTAAATGTAAAATACACGCGCGTAGGACTTACTTGCGTCACAGTTTCTTTTGATTCAATGCACTATCGCAAAGTTTCTTTCAGCATAAATACAATAAAATTAGAGAAAAATGAGATTGCAATGTTTAGAAGATAGCCAAAGGAAAACTCTCTGTGATTGTCCTAAAAATTTGAGATTGAAAAATTAAAGGGTTAAATTAAGGGTTATTTCCGAGGAAAGTTGGAACAAAATAAATCCAAAATTTTTAATCCAATTCAGAATCATAGCGATTTGAAGTTTCCGGTTCATAAATCGAAGTTTATAGAGAATCCTATTTGAATTTTAAATCTGTAATGTCCGGGGCTCTTAACTGGACTGCATTTTACAATTTGGAACTATAAATTCCGGCTCTTCTGGAAAAACACGTACGTGCACAGGGAAACGAATAGCACATACGTTGCTTTTAAACTAGGCTAGAATTTATAGTTACAAATTGCAAAATGTAGTCCAATTGTACATGGACCGCAAGGTATTTTTGGTACAAAACTTACAAGAACAACTTCCAGTTTATTCTCGGGGACACCGACGGCTATAATCCACCTATACTGCCGTGCTATGGAAAAAGCCGTATAGACCTTCAGGCGTTGCCTTTCCTTTGATAAAACAAGGATTTCCTGTTAAACTCATATATATTTTCCTTCAAACTTTTTGGATAATTTTGTTCGCAATTTCATCTTAAGTTCCTGAAAATTTGAAGGAAAAATATTCTTAACATATCTCAAAAATAAACATTTTGTCGGAGGAAATGACAACTATCAAATATTCATACGGCATTATTCCTTAGCACGGCAGTTTAATTCAAATTCCAACTTGTTTTTAACCAACTTGGGTCATACTCCTCAAAAATGTGCATCTGTGCACGCAGATTCCGTCCCACATCGTCGAGCATGATTTTTGAATCTTGTATTTTTTCGATACGTCCAGTTTCATCAATCAATTCCCTATGAACCTACATTTGAGATTATAGTAATATGACTTAATCTAGAAACGCACTTATACGTAAATTAAAATTTAAGCAAATCAGGCAAAACAATTATTCGTAAATTCAGCGTCAGGCATCTACGCGAAAACTAATATTATGGACCCTGGAGTTTAAGCTCAGGAAAGCAACTCTACCAATGTGATTATTCCTGTCTTCGCTTCGAAAAAGTGATACCTGTTGAGCTTGGCTTCTTGTAAAGCAACAATGCGGATTCAGTACACTCGAATTTTAAGATGTCTTTTGACCCTGAAAGTTGATTTTGGGAAAACCACTGCCATCCTGCTTGCCGTGATATTTGCTGCAGTTTAAATGGTCGAATGACAACTTTTGCTACACGCAAAGAAGCAAATATTCACTTTCACATTAAGGTCTAGTACGATACATTGTTTTAGAACCTTCTTTTTTTAACTTTTAGCAAACATTTGGAAGAGTTTGATACTATCATGAATTTAAAAGTATGATAACATCATTTACAGGCAATATTTTGCTCCTCTTCCTGAACATATCAACGTGCTAACATTTACATCCACGGTTTTACTACCAGAAAATAAAAATGTACGGAAGTGCAATATTTTGACAAAGCTTAGAGGAACCGCGACAATACTTTAAGGGATATTCAAAAAGCTATAATTGACAAGCACCATGTTCAACAGTATTCCGTCGATTAGCGAAAGCGAATTTTGAATCCAGTGCCTCGCGATGAAAGTACGTAAAACTGAGTCTTGCTCTGCTTAATCATCAAATCTACAGGTTAATTTTCGCGATCGTGAATGATAGACCGCAACAACCAGTGTGAAGTCAAAACCTAACTCCCTCCATGGTAGGTTTTGATTGATGCTATTAGCAGCAGTTCAGTTCTTGTTAGCGGAAAAAAGTGTTCGAGGTAATCGCTAAAAATTGTGCTACTCCCCCAACTTGTTGGATGGTATGGACGATCCGATTAATTTTGGTAGTACCGCAACATATGGGTTAATCTAGTTATTTGGGATACCACCGAAATCAATTGGAAGTGTCCAAGTTGGGACTTAACCCCTTCTTTTGTTCCGTGTTATAATCCAATTTGTTTAATTGACTTCTTAAGGTGAGTAATAATTTGAATGGTTGGCATCGTTGATCAAAAAGCAGCGAACTAAAGTTGTTTGTCTTCGAATTTTTTTTTTTTTTTTTTTTTTTTTTTTTTTTTTAAAAGGAAACAAAAAAAAAAGTTGGTATAAGCCAAATTTCACTCAAAAAAAGTATGAGATATTCGATCGCGAAAATTTGGCCATCATTGTGCGGATCGGAGTGTTGACTTGCAAAATGTTACGTCACAGCTACAGTTGAGACAGCTAGAGGTCTCCAAAATCGGTCTTTAATCGCACCCCCAAATGAGGGACTTGCAGGACAAGGCACATAAGTGTAGTTTTTGCTATTTCGAGAAATACGTGATTGAAGTTTCAAAAATACATGAATGGCGGGAAGAAAGTTCAAACTGACTTTCTGATGCTTGATGACTGGAATTTGTGAGCAAATTTCTCACAGAACACTAGTTTCACTTTGAATTATTAATGTCCCAATTTTCCAAAAACTGCACTTATGCGCCTCGTCCTCCAAGCCCCTCGAATACTTGATCCGGAAGTAAGAGTATTTTTACCCCTCCACTATGGAGCAGACAACCATGTCTATGGACGAATTAGTCATGATGTAGGAATTTCCCGTTCAAGATCTAACACCATACTCGTATTCGCACGCGGAGCTCGGCAGAGGGTGGAGGGGGAGGGAGGGAGTGCAGATGTAAATACTGAAACCAATTACAAACAAATTGGGCGTATCGTGAACTGAACTGGGTTAAATTTTGAGCAGAGCCGTTGGCCGTTGCGTTGGCACGCCGGTTGGATCAATGATCATTGTTCAGTGAACGGAACGCTCCCGACGAACACTTGAACCGCAGATTTGTAGCAGAAGACTGATGCGGGGGGAGGGGGTCTGTTGCATTTCTGACAAGTGTGAGAGTGCATCGAAGACAAACAGAAACTTTTTCTTAGTATGCTGGAAATATGGTGCAAACTTTTACTTTCGGGGGCTCAATATTTTCATAAGGGCAACAGCACTAGTCGTGTCCTCTTCTGTTGGTTAGTTGTAGAAACTTGAAAATGTTAACTTTTTGTTCCTCCCACCACCCTTTCCTGCTTTCCTTCCTTACCTACGTACCCTGATGACGCATTAGTACTGCCCTGTTGCTGCCATTGCAAATAATCACTTATCTTATTGTTTTTGTTTGGTTTAGTTGGTCGGCTCGACCTTGGTCCCCGATTTCCCTAGCCAACTCCTGATCAGAGTTTTTCTTCTAAATTACAGCTTAAACAAACATATGATAGTTTAACCATCTAGATGACCATCTGGCCGAAACTCACCCCATGTTGGGGTGGTAATGCGAAACGGATGGAAATCGAAATCCCCAACTTTGGTTTTAGCACAGCCGGAGGAACAAGGTGCTTAAATTGTCATATCTTCGATAAGATTCGCCACTTTTTCTCCCGGAAGAACTACAAAAAAAAAAAAAAAAAAAAAAAAAAAAAAAAAAAAATTTGTTCTTTCCACTATTTGTGTCCTTGTTGAAGAATACCAGTGCCAAGTTAAAGGGATAAGTAGTTAAAATCAAATTTTCAAAATTAAGTTTTTCCAAAAGTCCGCCTCATTCAAGCCTAAAGGGCTCGTTGTTCTCTCTCTGAATTAGTGACTTCCGCACACACAACAATAAAAAAAAAAAGCTTAATGAGAGTTGTGATAGAGCAGTATACAAATCATTTTGTTTTCATGTGCTGCTTGCCTTATGGATGGAGTATCATAAGGTTTACACAAGAGAGAGAAATAACAGTGGTATTTGCTTCACATGGGAGATGGAATGCAAAATGACTTCGATTTATTGCGTGTTTTCCCCATTTTTCCATTGTTGGGTTGCTGAGTATTTACTTTCTCAAATTCATCTGAAATAATCCAAGAATTTTTGTTAATAGTGTGTTACGTGACATGAAATACAAAAAGAATACTGTACTTTGTTGTAGAAGTGACTTCATCAATAAATTACCGAAATTACTCTTATGATCTTAAAAAGTCTCACTAATGATTTTTGAGAGTCCAATAGTTAATCAATTGATTGTCTAATATTGTCGGGCTACATCCGAAAGAAAAAGGCTATAGGCAAGCGTGAACACATTTTCAATCGATGATAATTACTTAGAGCAATGCAGAATAAAATCCCTGGTGCAGACACTTTACGAGTTTATTTATCGGTGAGCTTTGTGCGACAAGACCACTGAGAGCTCACACAAGTTGATGGAACAGGTGCGGAACGATTCATTCAATCCGTGATGAGATGTTTTATGGTCGGCAATATTATACATTTCGCAAAAAAGGTATACTTAAAGTCACCTCTACCGATTGTGCCACAGAGAGAATGTCCTCACTCTAGGAGACCACGTATATATTATGCTTGATCGATAAGATTCTATCAGCGAAAAGACCACCAATGAAAGCACGAGGTGTAGAGAAGTGACCCATTAAAATAAAATAAAAAATTAATAGTATACTAGCCTTTTTTACGGTTATAATAGATACAAAACAAAAACTGAGAGGGAACATAGAGGCAAAGACCCTTCACTTCTAGAGGAACAGAGATTTGATTGGATATTTCCTAATAATTGACAAATTTTGTTATTTTACTATGAAGATTTAAAGTTTTTAGTGCTAATGAACATTTTAAATCTTGTTCTTTCCACCCTCTTGGTTTTTGCTAAATCTCCGGCATCTTTGGGGTCAATACATGCAAATATGAGGATTATATTTCGTTCTTCCCTCTCCCAGGGAGCCGTGCCTAAATTATGTACTGATTTATCTCGGCATTTTTGACCCCCACCCTCCCGTAACACTTTTGTGACGTAAGTCCCTATCTTTAATTCGACACGTAAAAACAAAATGGCGTGACGCTCTCCGCGAGCCCCGCCCCCCTTAGAGCGTTACGTAATTTTGAGACAGCTCTCGAAGGTACGTTCAAATGGTCGATAAACCGTCAAAATTCGTTAATTGGCATTTCGTAATGACTTTTCAAGTCAGACGTGGATGTGCGTATCAACCAGCATTGGTAAAATCTGAAGCAACACGGTGTCAAAGAATTTTCGAGCAAATTTTCACCCCTCTTCCCCCTAACACACATTCAAGAATTCATTGAACCGGTTGGAACTTTTTCTAAGACATTTGATATTAAATGTTCAAGTCAGAGACAGGGCCGGATTTAGGGGGTGGCCGCATGGGCCGCGGACCATGGCGGCCTTAGGGGGCGGCAAATTGTGCAATTTTTTTAAATGTAGATATATAGAAAAATCGGATTCAGAAAAAAAATACAAACGGGAAAAGGTGACAAAATCTCTCATTTCCTGAGAGTATATATCTAATTTCGTCGTCTTTCTGTGATACAATAGACAGCACCTTTGATATTAGTCGAGTTAAGACTAAGAGAGAAACCGAACACGGAACTTGGCCTGGAAAGGCGCGGCGCAGAGAGCAATTATGACGAGATCTTGAGATGAAAAGGAGAAACCTTCGGCGCGGCGGTCGGCATGTAACACGTTTTAGCGCCTACAAGACTGCATGAATACTTCACGCATTGCGTCAAACACAGTGCGGTCAGCGCGGTGCAGCGGCGGAAGTTAAAAGTATTAAACCACGTTAATGTTTATTCTTTCATAATTTTTCCGTTCATTTTATATGAATGGAAGGCTGTGTCCACACAGAGATTGGTGTAAGGAACTTAACTTTCGCGCCAAGTTTCGTGAACTTTCGCTCGTAGTGTTGACACGGCTTTCGCAAAAAAATGTGTCCAACACGAGTAAACGTGTCTTATGCATCCATCCCCCTCCGGCACGTTCAATTGACGGCTTTTATTGATGTTTCAAAACGAATGAGAAGGGGGCGACAAAATACAGGCGGCCCATGGGCGGCAAATGAGTAAGTCCGGCCCGGGTCAGAAATGGACATTCAGATCATACTTACAAAATCCAAAGCAACACATTGTAACAGGGTTGTCGAGTACCATTCTAACCCCCCTCCCTCTTTCCACGAGTCGAAAAACGTTTACGCCTCGGATTGGTGACATGTAAGTACGTATATCGCAGCATCTGATGAACATACCAACTCACCGTGGGGAGCAAACACGGCCCATAAGTTATTCCCGGCGGAAGCTTCAGTTGGCGGCGGGAGACATTAAAAAGTTGAGTCGCCGCGGAAACTTCGAAATGATCCAAGCGCCTGCGGGAAACTCCATTCAAAACGTCCGACAATCACAGGAGCGCTTGCACCACCCGCGATTATCCTTGAAAGTTGAAGCTACGTAGTTCCTCATTGTTGACATCAGTAATATCCTCCACGGGCGGGAACGACCGAAAAGGTACTGATGGATGGATGGATGGATGGACCCACTCTTTCCGAAACTAGGCTCCATGGGCACACTGCCGTGCTGAGGAAAAACGACGTATGAACACCCGAATGTTGCCAAATTTCCGCCGATAAAATGTCCATTTGTGAAGAAAATTATTCATATTTTTCCTTGGAATTTGCAGGATCTTAGGGCGAAATTGCGAACAAAATTTACGATAAAATTGGAAGAAGAATATTCATGAACTTACCAAGAAATTTGCGGTCTATCGAGGGAAATTTGGCAACGCCTGAGGGCTCATACGGCGTTTTCCCTTAGCATGGCTGCACAGGTCAAGTTCAAATGAGTCTTGGATCACGTGGGGATATCAGAGTGTTAGAGTTCACTTAGAATAGAGCATATTCCTCCTTCTCTTTAAAAGAGAAACGCGCTGCAAACTTCGATGAAAAGCATCCGTAAACAGGTGGATGTAGCTTTTCTAAGTTTTTGTTTCATTTCCGTGTGAGGTCCGCAGCTCGTAAATCACCTCTTCTTCTGTTCGCCTGGCTTTCTTAATCAAAAGTATGCTACTTTGTTAACTTCGTCTCGTCGCGTCCCCTGTGTAGATCTCATGTATCTACACAGGTGAATCTCATCGTTCGAGCTGCAAATTCTCAAAGTAGTTAATAAGTAAGATTTGAGAAATTTATTCCACATGGAATACACCCTCTCATTTTTCTTTTTTTAACGTGATATAGTCGTGTCCAAGCAGTCAGTGTGGTTTCGACATGGGCAAAGCATGTCCGAGGAGAGGTTGCCCAAAAAAGTTCAGGATTGGGCACCACCTGGGAGAAGACGTCGGGGAGGTCCCATAAAGGTATGGCGGCAGGGCGTTAGCAGTTACCTGATAACCTTTCGGAACATAGGAACATGTGACATTTGGGTGTCGCAGAATGCGACACCCGTGCGTTGTAGTGTACCCCAGTGCACCCCAGTGCGTTGTAGGAGCGACTTTCATGCGTGTACACGGAGAAAAAGACTTCGAGCGTGGGACCCAAAGTTGAGGTCATATGGATCTCTGAAGTTTTCGGATCACGTTTCTAAAAACTTGAGGTCGAGCTGCCGAAGTTCGGGTCAGACATCTGAGGTACCTACTCTGGTACATACCGAAGAACCTCGATGTCTGACCCGAACTTCGGCAGCTCGACCACAAGTTTTCGGATGCGTGATCAGAAAACTTCAGAGATCCATATGACTTCAACTTCGGGTCCCATGTGCGAAGTTTATTTTTCCACGTATATGATGCAATCCGTAAAGTATGGACCTTCAACAAACCAACAAGTTGCACAGTTGAGAAAATTCAACTAGAGTGAGCCTAAAAATTGCCTTATCGATACTCCGCACCTTTTATTAAATAAAAAATGGGCCTTTCATTTTAAAAGTAATTTCCTTCTAGAACAGAATGAAAGAAAATTGTGTAAAAACTCCATTTTGCGAGTGGAAGTTTAGCAACGTCGATATGGACCGAGTTTAACAGAAAAGAACCAAGCCACATCAGCTGTTGCCAAAATTAACAGGGCAAATCAATTTTTTATGAAAGGACGTTTGTGCGGATTTCTGTGAAAATGATGAGGAATTTGCTTCGTACTATGGAGAAAATTCACAGAAATTTGCACGAAAATCCGCACTACTGTTTTCATGTAAAAAATTAAATTTCCCAATTAAATTTGGCAATAGCTGATGTGGCTTGGTTCCTTTCTGTTTAACTCAGTCCATATGTAGTTAGACCCGCTTGTCTGGAAAACGGCAATTTGTTTGTGGCTGCACCCGAAGACCACTTGAAGGAGGATTTCATCTTGGAACGCAGAGGAAGTGTGTGAGCGAAGCCCTAGGACTATCGATGATAGGACTTGAGGAGAGTGAGAGTCTTAAACTTGAAACATGAAGACGCCGGCCGCACGATGAGACCTTGTTTCTTCTTCAACTTGCTAATCCAATTACCCGCCAGGTTATCCGCTTAAGATTTCTCTTGAAAACTCAGGTCTGTCACTAGGTCACATTCAAGAATCGATAGATATATTGCATTTTTATCGCTCACCCGCTGACCCTCACATTATTCATTCGGACTCCTTTTCTCAGTCAAGGTTACAACCCTGCTCTAGTGGCGGCTCTCCCATGCTGCCCTGCTAAGGCAGAACGCCGTATGAACCTCCAGGCGTTGCCAAATTTCTTTCAGTAAATAACGAATTTTAGTAAAAATTTATGAATATTTTTCTTCCAATTTTTCACATAATTTTGTTCAAAATTTCACCTACAGTTCCTGCAAGTTTCAATGAGAAATATTCATGGCAGTCCTCAAAAATAAACATTTTATCGAAATAAATTTGGCAACCCTTGAATATTCATACGACGTTTCTTCTTGGTTCGGCAGCATGCCTAAACCACGAAACCACGTTTCTGGATTCCAGCGTTTCAAAACTCCCGCGTATACAAGCACACCATTCAGGTTGATTTAGCCAGAAACAGTCTGACCGCATTTCATGTTTTCTTACTTCCTTTCATAATTCATTTTTTTGCAGCGAATGAAACAACAAAACGTCTTGAAATTTCAAATCAGAATGTTAGATGGGTGTCCTCATATAAGCATACAATATAAAAAAGAATGAATTGAATGAAAAATGGAATGATCCTGTCGGTTTAAACGAGTGGTTGTTTTAGACTGAGTAGAAAAAAGATGGATTAACTATGAGGTCTTTCATGAGTTATATACCGATAGAACCTTGCACCTGCTATCGCTTCGTCTGTTAATTTCAATTATCAGCCTACTGATGTAGTTATGCTGACTCTAGTTAAATTGTACCTTTTTAGAGTTATCATTTTGAGTGGAAGCGAAAGCTGATAGACATGGCGATTAAATCGCTACACATCGCAATTTTTGGTTCGATAAAATCGCGATCAATTTTAGTCGATAAAATCGACACTCATCGCAATTTTTATTTCGAAAATATCGCGATTGATTGCCGGGCGATAAAATCGCGATTTTATTCGGATAATATCGAGGATAATCCCTCAGATGTTGATGATCCTAGAGATTTTATCGCCGATAAAATTGCAATATATCCCAATTTTTGGGACTACTTGGGAATGCTTCTTGTTCTCCTAGAAGAGAAAAATATTACTCTAGGATGCACTGAAGTTTGAATCAAGTCCAAGCGAGTGCAGTGCGATGAGGACCCTCGGCTCCGGGGAGGAAAAAATAGCTGTTGACGGCAACTATGAGAGTCCGAGCGCAGTAAAACAGCTGGAAACGCTCTACTGTGAATGGCACGTAGACAGCACTCCACAACTGTTTACACGATGTCCCGCGGCTTTCGGTGAATGAAATTCAATACTTATTCATAAGAGGCCGGCAAAGATGGACCCATTGACAGCAGACGACTTAATCAGAGTGAGTTACCGAAAGAACCTCTCCATCAATACGTCAATACATCGCTTCAGGCATGAAAATTAGGCGCCTGCGGTGTTAATTATCAACAGATTCATTGGGCAAATTGTGTGATTATTCGCGCTCTATTGGCAAGGCACTCTAAAGTCCAAGCACTGAGTTTATTCACATTATAATTTAGTTTCTAGTTTTTTCATAAAACAAGGCGCGGATTTTTGGAGAACCTATTCGAACAGTTATTACTTTCTGTACTGTTAAACAGAGATAAAGAAAAATCAACATGTTTTTTGGCCGCTATTTCATCTGCTTAAATGACAGAGAGTGAGCACATAATTTGATCGAATATTGTGCCCATTTTGTGGCCGTGAGGACATTGCAGATATCGTTAAGGACTCGATGAGGGTGAACTGCGCTCCAACTTAAAGTGATAAACATTCCGAATCGTTCTCTGCTCTGCGCAGAACATATGTATACTGACCACCTTCCACTCCCAGTAAATTGAATAGCGTTCAATTATTCTCAATAAAGTGGGCCAGTTCAGCGGATGATCCGAAAGAAAAACTCATGAAAACAAATGGCTTCATATACATACGTGATTTTCCCCCCCTTTTTTTCTACTCCTTGTCAAGGCTAAATAATATCAAATCTTCAACTGCACATAACTATTTCCCACCTGCGAGGCCAAAAATAAAACAAAGCTAAATAATATCTAATCTTCAACTGCACATAACTATTTCTTACCTGCGAGGCAAAAAATAAAACTAAGGTAAATAATATCTAATCTTCAACTCCACATAACTTTTCTTTTCTGCGAGGCAAAAAATAAAAATATATCTTCTTCACCAAAAAATTACTAAAAATCAATACACATTGCCTACAGTTCCACTTTCAAGAAGTTGTCACTAATTTTCGCTTATTTGTAAACTTTAGCCGGTTGCCACAGAGTTTAGAAAATCAATTTTCCTGGCAATTCCCTGATTTCCCCAACAACGTTTTGGTAAAATTCTCTGACGACTGAATTAATGCTAGATGATTAAAAAGACATGATTTCAAATAAATTTTAGGAAAATTTGTTGTGCGAAATGTCAAACTCATTCTAAAAAGCGATTAAAGGTGGCATAGCAATTTTCCTGACTTTGTCATCATCTTCCCTGACATTTCATAGTTTTCCCTGACCGTGACTACCCTGATTTCTTTCCCACCACCTTAAATGCCAACTTCACAACATTGAAAAACAACGATTTTGATTCTGATCACATGTTTCCGCTCTCTATAAAATTCGCAAGGGGAGCCCCGGAAGTTTTCTCACGATGTGTCACATATTTTCATTTTGACGAGTAGTAAACGCTACGAACCAATAAGTCAAGGTGTTACCAAGCCTCGTCGTGTCAACACTATCCGCCTCATTTCTCTTGCGGCGTTGATGACTGGGTAATGTCGCATTGATATTTTTACGAGGTATAGGCCACTCCGACCTCTTCTCCGCCCATCCAATAAGCGTACGATTAACATCCGCCGCGCTGCCGGGGCGAATCTTCGAGATAAATTAGACCATTAATAGAGCGTCGTTAAATCATAATTTATGAGTGGAAACTCCTCTCCGTTCGTTTCACGTGATTTATTTATCACTTATTTAACGCTTTGACGATATGAGACAAGCGCCAGGAATTAAATGTGTTTCGGATTAGATGAACCGCGCCCGGTGGGGGGACCAAAAAATAGACCTGAGCTCGGCTCTGTTATTATAGACCGTCTAATTACTACCAAACAGAAAAATGGAGGAAGATGCTTCCATTTTCAGGTTCATTAGGTGATGTAAATAAAGCTAGTCAAGAGGCATCAATTCTCTTTTGTATTTTCTTCTCATTTTTATTTCGAGCTTTCTGACTCGAGGGTTTTTTTTGGTCGTTACTTAAGCAGCTCCTTCCTTTCAGAAGGCCTTCCTAGATGATTAAGGTAGGTTGAAGGAGGCCTTTAACATGGCATAATAAAAATGAGGATTTTTATAGACCTCGAGTAGATCAACGATTCAATTGAATCATGTCCTGCGAAAACTGCGCAAGTCCATTTTTTTTCAATTAAGAGATAGCCAGGTTAAAAAAAATTTGGACGTTAGATTTCATATAGTGAAAACGTTCGTTTTTACGTTTGAACCCTTTGTCATGGGGATGGGGGGTTGGTGGTCCGAATCGTGAGAAAACCGCTAGTTTATAGTTATAGATAACTTAATCTCATGCTTACGTTCTCTCACAAAACTTTACAACAGACGTTACTGTAGATATTTCATCCATCCTTCATTTTTATTGCCATGTTTAAAATGGTCGCTGTTCCCATTCTTAGGATAATTATAGTAAAATTACCATATTCTCATTAGTTAGGATATTTATAAACAACAACACAGTTGCTAAGACTATTGATTGTTTTAGACATGCTTCGATGGTTCTTGGATCATTCTTGCCAAAATTGAAGGAAATCGCTTAGACAGTTTTTTGCAAATTGTTGATGATCCATCGGTACCGTTGCTTTATGAATTTATTAGCGTTACAGTATCTTGAATTCAAACTTTCGGTGATGAAATTTAATCTCTTTGTATTTTGCTTGTTTTCAGGTATGCAAAATGTATTCGAAGATGATGTAAGCGGCCTGGCGTGAAAGGGAATCCAGAGGAAACTAAATTATGTGTAGAAAATTCAAGTTTAAATCGAAAACGGATTTCACAAGCCATTTGCTGTCCCCAAAATACCGAGTTAAAGTACTCGACAGGTCTACGCTGACTATTCGCGGAGTGTCATCCAAAATAAACGTCGAGTTCTTCTCGTTATGAATATATAATTTTTGAAATCCACACTGCCACCTTGTGTTCATACAAAATTATGGTGTAAAGTTCATTTTCAATCGATTGCTCATGTATAAATTTCTATGAAGAATGTACAATTCGGTAGATCGCGCTATCTCAATCATCAATTTCAGGAAATCTTCATTCGTATACTTAGCAGGAGGTGATGAGTTGTTCGATCTCACCTATACGAAAAGGTTTAAACGCCAGAGAAAGTGTCCACATCGATATTGAAATGGGATGATGCTCAAGTTATTCGGCTTCTGGCCGATAAGAACAATCGATCGAGCTTATTTATTTTTTATACCAAAATATTAGTTTTACTACAACCGTAGTGGTAAAAAAAGTCTTAGTTCTTAGTGTGCGGTTCGTTGAGTGTTCAAAGAAAGTGACTAAGCATTGAGTGTTCGATCTTAGTGCAGCACCAGAGATTTGTCGGTTGATCTCGTTTTGAAATTTCGGTGTTTGTTATAAGATGTGATTAAAAAATATCTTTTTACGGCTCCGAGTCAAAAAGACAATGAAGAATGTATCGATGTGTTGGGCGTGCATTTATCTACGTTTAATGTAATACGATTGAAAACTTATCCGCACATGATAATGACCCAGGCTGTTGACTGCACCGCTTGCTCAACATTTAACAATATCATTTAAAGAAAAGTGTTAGTAAAATACATTAAATACATAGATTTTTCTTAAAAAATTTGAGGAGAGAATACACACGCTCTGAGCTATCCAATCACGAGTCAACCGATTAGAAAGAGGAGGCGTATCTCTCAAAAAATCATTCACCAACACAAACCCGTAGGTAAAAGTTCTTTTCATTTACCAGTAAAACCCAAAGATTAAAGCAGGCCTTTTTAGAGAATAAGTGAATTTTCTGCCACTAAACAGTTACTGACCTTTAAAAAGAGTCATGCGTTGAGATAGTAAGTGCGTTAGAATTCAAACTGCAAAGATTACATCACATGCATGAACACATCCAATTACTCGATGGTTGGAACTATTTAGATTGACCATTGAGGTAAATATCACAAAATTGGACCAGTAGAGTAAGGAGCTGTTATTCAAGCTTGACTTTAGGGGAGATAGTTTTAAATATAAATGAATAAGACACTAAGAACTATTTAGATTGACCAGTGAGGTAAATATCACAAAATTGGACCAGTAGAGTAAGGAGCTGTTTATCAAGCTTGAATTTAGGGGAATAGTTTTAAATATAAATGAATAAGACACTAATAAAGGTGGTTAAAAAGTCGAGGAGGTAGACGAGATTGGGGGAAAGGATCGAGTTAGAATCGAGGGAGGAATGGGTTAGGCGAGGTGGTGCGTGCCGATAGCAATGCTGGACGTGTTCCGGGGTTTGAAGAACCTAGTGAAAGTCTCGCACGTGCACATCGACAGCCCCGTGTTCCGGCTCCACTACAGCATCACGGTGATGATCCTGGTGGCGTTCTCGCTGATCGTCACGACGCGGCAGTACGTGGGCAACCCCATCGACTGCGTCCACACCAAGGACATCCCCGAGGACGTCCTCAACACGTACTGCTGGATCCACTCAACGTACACGATCCGCTCGGCGTTCAAGAAGAAAGTCGGCACCCAGGTCCCGTACCCAGGCGTCGACAATTCCAAGGGCAAGCTCGAGGATAGGAAGTCCTACGGCTACTACCAATGGGTCTGCTTCTGTCTCTTCTTCCAGGTAACTTGTTTTTTTCACTCGAGTTTTGAAAGGCTTCGATAGACAATCCAGTTGGACGTATTTCTGTGGAATGGAACCAAGCGCCATAAGGGGAGGAAGGTAGAGGAGGGCTTGGATTGGCGGCGGAACCGGGCGTCGGGCTCATTCCGTCCTATACTCGCAATGCTTCTCCATGGCGCTTAGTTCCGTTTGACAGAACGTGCTATCCGGCATTCTAAATTCCTCGAAAGGAACTCAAATTGGCGCTTAGTTCCGTTTCACAGAAATACGTCCAGTTCCCATTCAAATCAGAGAAAGTGTGTTAGGGGTCATCAATTATAAAATCGTTACCTCGCATTATTTTTCCAAATCGACGGTGTAAGTCGGCGATCACATAACTCTGTTTGCGACGTCTCAGAATTCCTGTCATACTTCAATTTTTAATCGGATAACTACTCAACGGCAACTCTCTAAAACTGCCGTGATTTTTCTTCACTGTGTGAAGAAAATTCAATAAAAACTTCGAGGAATGATGCCAATTTGATCTCTTTTAGAAAAATGGCATAGAGGCGGAGATTTTCAGACACCGCAAACGAGATATGTAATTGCGGACCTACGCCATCAAAATGTTCCGTACAGCAAAACACTCCATTTTGATCAAAATGAACTACTAGACTAGGTGCGAACTTAAGCGTTGTAATGCATGTTTTTGCTTAAAAATTTCACGTAGAACATGACCGGCACACCGAAAATTACGGAGAGTAACTCCCAACCATGATATTATTTTACTATTTTTTACATTCACGAAAATTTGAATTCTCCACTCACGCGAAAAACAAGAAACTACTTGAATTAAGTCTCGCACTACAAGGATTCTCGCAGACTTCTCGATCGAGCAGTGTTCCTTCCCCATCCCGTATTCTTGTTAATGTAAATGACAAGCAACGATACTGAGCCGAAGCGCCCATATCGAGGTTTTCATACTTTCACACTACAAAGACTGTCATAGTAAGGTTTAGTGGGCGATTTAATACAAGTAGATTAATGATTTTTCTTTGAGTGGCGAATTGATGCATCGGAAATCGCTTAATACCTTTGTTAAGAGTTACTTTCAGTAATTTTCGTTGTACAAATTGTGCTCTACGAGGAATTTTGATGAGAAAACACTTATCATAATGCTAAAGTTCACACCTTGACTCCTGGTTCACAGGACGGGCTGTCTAATTTTGATCAAAGAAGAACGTTCAAAGGCGAAATATATCATTGAATAGTTTATACGGATCGGAATTGCGGTTCGGTACTTGATCGTCTATCAAGGCCTTACGTAATGGTACCATAGCGTAACCTAGAACAGGTATGGGTACGCGCACGAATATATATGAACAATCTGCTGGTCTTGATCGTCCCGAATCGTGCTTAGTTAGATGACCACAATGACCAGTAAGTACTGTTACTGTCCGTCACAGCGGAGTCGACGACCCAGCGAAGCGTGGCGCGGAACAAGTCTCCATGAGGGCGAGGAAAGTGAAGCGCCTTCAAATTTTCGGATATGCATCAAGCATGTTCGTAGGGCTCGAATAGTTGTATCAAGGCGCCTTACAAGCTGCGGCACATGGCGATTGCAATTTCAGTTGTACTGCCGTGCTAAGGAAGAGCGCCGTATGAGCCTTCAGACATTGCCAAGTTTCCTTTGATAAAAACCGAATTACCTGGGAATATTTTCAATATTTTGTTCCAAAAATGTCGGACAGTTTTATACGCAATTGAATCTAAATTATCTGAGAATTTCAATGAAAAATATGCCCGAATGTCGTCAACAAACGTGTTTTATCGAGGTAAATTTGGCAACTCTCGAATGTTCATACGGCGATCTTCCTTAGCACGGCCGCATAGTTGGCAGTATAACTTACGAAAATTCTTTATCAAAGTAAAGAATGTTTGAGCGCACTGTGACAGAAAATAATTGAATGGCAACTTAGACGAAACAGGTTCTGGTTGTGTTGCATTGAATATGCAGAGCTTTCTAGTTATGCCCTTGAAATTGGATTTTTTCCTGACCATTTTTAGAATAAAAAACTTTGAATGGTTTCTCTACCTAATGAACAAATTCTTCCTGAAAAGATGGGTGCGTCCGAAAGCTTTTTGAGCCGAACTGAATGTGAATTTTAACTCTATCTTGATAAAAATATACAATCAAATTGAACCAATAATTTTGCAACAGCTTGCTTGAAAAAAAAAAAACAAGAAAAAAAACTATTTTACAAACCCATCTTGAAATTCGCGCCTCCATTGACGAAGCGCAGTAATAAATTACGTCTACAAATCATGGGTAAAGAGCATTCCCTAGCGTGAAGACGCTAAATAACAGATGAAAGAAAAAACCCAATTGAGAAACATCCCTACAAACCAGCTACGGCATTCCCACAAACAAACCGAACATAGCGATGATGTAAAAACTGTATTTCAATGGTATGATTCTCGCGAATTGCCTGTCTGGATGTTTCACAGACACTGCAACGCTTTTCGACGGCAAATTAATTATTGAATGGAAAATGTAACGATTCTGAGTACGAGAGGGCATGCAACGGCTCCATTTATTGGCCTACTTGAGAATTATGTGGGTAACACCCAGAAATTCTATTAAGGGTATTTACTGGTCACAGCATTTGAATTTTAAGACATTCAGAGGGAAGAATATTTGGAGTCCGAATTTATACATGTCGGAGGCAATTGGTCAAATCAGGCATTTTGTGAAAAGCCTAGGCAAAGAGTCAAATAATCTTACTTGGATTGAAATTCTGATTCTTTTGCTCTTTTTTGACAAAATAATTATTTTCTCAAGTTGATAAGGAGTTTCTGTAAAAATTGACATCATAAAATTGTAAATAAATTCAATCTAGTCCTTATACGAGCTTTCATCTCGGGATTTTCAGCAAGTCATATAATACCGACTTTTTAAAACTCTGAAAGTTAAAATATATGAGAAGCATTTGGAGGGCAAAATACAAGATAAGTTGGTAGTTTTGATGAATTATTACTTTCAAAACAATGGAATCTTACTAGTTCCTTGTCAAAAACAAACAAGTTTTTGTAAACCATCAAAATGTGACTATCTGCCTAGGCACTTGGTGAAATGCCTGATTTGACTATTTGTCTGCGACATACACATAAACGGTGAGAAGTATAGAATTCATGTGTCAACCTAGTTCGACTAGTCAAACCTTGTTTGACTTGAAAGAGGTGCACTGGAAAAAAACTATTGGATCTAGAGTCCAGACTCTTAAAAACATCGACAAGAAAAATCACTCCCGATTCAATCAGATTTAAGCTTAAATCAAGAACCACACTGTTAAAAATTATTCTGGCCTGAGTGAAATGTTATGGAGCTATCCTGCCTGGAGCATCGAGTGACAAAATTTTGCGGTGAGTTAGATAGCTCGCTCTGGCATGGGAAGCTCCTTGTAGCATGTGTCACTCCAGGAAAGACAGCTATATGCTCGGGAGAGATACTTTCCACTCAGATTTAAGATACTTAAGAAGAAACAGAGCTATAATTTTCTGCGCATCATCAACGCGCATTGACCGTTACAATCTTATTCTGGAATTCACGACTGCGACGGCGTCAGTCTCCAGCCAGTGGCTTTTGCGTGAACAGTGATTAGTTGCGACTCGTGAAGGTGTACAGCAAATTAAATTTTGTTTGAAGGCTTTCCAGGATAATACCCAATGGATCCCATACCAAAGTGTTCGCTGAGTTCCTAACACGACGGAAAATAAAAATTCGTCCTAGTAGAATAGCCTACCTCCAGGAATTTTGAAAACGCCGGTAAGGGCAGCAGTTTTATGAAACTAGGTTTAAGAGGAAAAATACATATTTCGTACCATTATACTGCAAAGTTGTATCTCTTTCTCTTTTATCGCTTCATTCCTTATCGCTTGTTGATTTGCATGTGCATGGTAGTTTATTTAGATTATTCCCTATTTAAAACCATCATGTTGCTCCCGTTAATGGATTATTTGCTTTTAGTTGTACTTCCTTGTCAAGTATCTGTAGTTTCCTTAGTGAAAGTTCGTTATGCGTCTGGAGATGGCACTGTATGCCGAAAAACCTCAGGTGTATTGAATAAAATTTTGCAGTATAATTCTACGAAATTGTCATTTATTCTTTTTAGCTCGTATGATACTTTTGGGCATCAAAGCCTGATTATAAGGGTATGGCGTGGCGTCCAGTAAAGTTAGAATTCTGTTATCGTGTATATTTATTTTTTAAGCTTACACTGAATTTATGTTCACAAAATACTTAATATCTATAAAACTTTTCTTTGTCTAGAAGCGTTTTCGAAATTACTGGAGACAGCTGTTCAGCTATGACAAATATTGATTTTCCGTCGCGTGTTTGCAACTCAAAAAACACTTTGGCTCCGAATTTGTGGGATATCGGCCCGAAAGTTCCTCAAACATGATTTGATTTGCAGTACAACTTCACATCTTTTCAAAAAAAAAGAACATACATTGCAGTTACAGGTGGAAGGGAAAGGCAGAAGAGGGAGGGAGGAGAGGGAGGGGAGGAGAGGGAGGGGAGGAGAGGGAGGGGAGGAGAGGAGAGGGAGGGGAGGAGAGGAGGAGGAGAGGGGGGAAACGGATCGGGGTATGAGACGGATGCCAGGGGTAAGGGGAGGGCAGTCGCCAGCGACGCAGCCCGTCCTTATGCCTGAGTTACTTTAGCTCAGCATTTCCATACTTACGTCGGAGATTTTCAACTCCGTGGAAATTGGCCCTGAGCGATGAGTGACTTCCGAGCGACTTCCTTATATAGGTCGTGCTCTGAGCTAATTTTTTTTAACAGTGCAAGCCTCTTAATTTGAGCGGATTTCCTTTTGATTAATCCGCACAATACACGGGTTTCTTCGACAGGGAGCTCTCCCCATATGAAATCGTTCACCGCTCGCCCGCGGGGAGAGCCGCGGCGAGCTGCCAGCAGGAAAAGCGCAATGACGCCTACAAACCTAACGGGATATTTCACGCATTGCGCAATGCTTGAAGTATCCACTTAGGTTTGTAGGCGTCGGTGCGCGTTTCGAGCTGACACGCACGCCGCGCCGCAGTGTGCCATAAGGTTGCCCACAGTTGAGGTCAAGGTGTTAATATGTAGGCAATTTGACATCGAATTCGACATTAGCGACTCAAAAAACATCAGTTACGAAACTAACGTGATCTTGCAGTCATTATCAGCCTTATTTCTCTACTGGAAAAAAAAAAAAAAAAAAAAAAAAAAAAAAAAAAAAAAATTGGATATAGAGTCCAGACTCTTAAAAACATCGACAAGAAAAAATACTCTTGATTCAATCAGAATCTAGCTTAAATCAAGAACCAAGCCTCTTAATTTAAGCGGATTTCTTTTTAATTTAAGCTAAGATCTGATTGAATCAAGAGTATTTTTCTTGTGAATGTTTTCAAGAGTCTGGACTCTAGATCCAATGTGTTTTTTTTTTTTTTTTTTTTTTCCAGTGTGGTTTTACGGTCAAGTGGCCGTAATATGTATGGTATCTAATACCTAGGGAGATATAATTTGACTCTATAAAGACGCTTGAAATAGGTTCCGCAGAGTTTTAAGAGGTGCGAATTAGAACAAGTCAAATATGAAAATTATCAACATGTCAAAGAATTACGCACAAGTATGGTCGGCACATTATTTCACTGGCTCGTGTCAACTGAACGTAATGCCGTTGGAGAGACATAATAAAAGAACAATTTATTGGACATTACGTTGTGTATACTTACTGTCACTCCTAATACTGTATGTTTTTGGCAAGGTAGGCTAGTTTCATATTCGATCCTAAATATATTTTTGAACTAGTTTATCTCGTTACAGTATGCAGCGTTTTCGCAAGTGTGCTAAAATAATGCTCAAGGCAGCCAGAAGCTTTATGGCTTTGTTTTCGTTTGCAAACAAGAATTTCTGTCGTAGGAGGTATATTTAGGACACTTTAATACTTCAATTATTAAACAATTTACATGATTTACGGATCGAATCAATAAATTTAGTCGGTACTAGGTACACGTGTTAAAAGTTAAAGCTCATTATTACATCGTCATTAGCTTCCTTGAACTCCCAAACTTATTTTAAATCTGAGGCTTTAAAAATAGAGAATTCGCAATACACGTTATTTGTAAGAAAGATAAAGTTTTGGACTTTTGCAAGCGAGTGTATTACAGGCCTCACACTCCAACATGTCAGAAATTCAGTGAAAATGGCGTGAATGGGGATTTGAAAAAGAGGAAAAAAGTATCGATGGTAGTCAAATTAGCGGTAGATACTTCTAGCATGAGAACGTCCTTTTAAATGTACCAAGATAAAAGTTTACGATAAATAATCATTCAAGATAATTATTTAGCAATTTTGATCAGATTCCGAGAATTTCCCATTGCCATTTCAGCGGATGTAACTAAAACGTATCGAAAAATTTTAAAACTCCCAGAACACCGGGATATTCAACGTATTAGAGAAAGAACCGGAGATCCACAAATTTTCGTCTGAATTCTGTAACGAACGGTAGAACTTCTGCACAAAAGTCGGCAATTGAAACTCTATAAAAAAACAGCCATAGAATACGTAGATGCACTACCAGAAGCATTTGGAGGCAACGTAAAATGCAGTTATAATATTAATTGCTATTACATTCAGTTGTAATCATCCTCTCGTCTGCCAATTTTTTTATTTTACAATTTGATTTATTTATTAATTTGGTCAATTTATGGCTAGTGTCACTTTGGAGTAATTTCTACTGCTCGACTAAGTACCTACTACCACCTGTTTTTTCTTCAAGTCCCTCCGACGAGCATATTTTTAGAACTTTATCGAAGGTGACTAATTTTTCCTGAGTCAAGAAAAGATCCTCCAAACATGATTACACCCACCCACGCCTGCTTGTCCTATGTATATTCACTTGAAGCGTGCATCAGCGCGCAGCGCTCTAGAAACAATTGGCTAATGGACAACTAATTAAGCTAAGGAGACATTGAACGTTATGAGACATTGAAGTTTGTTTATGTCTCGCTCGGTGCAGGCGATTCCAGAAAATGCTCACTCGATACGAAACAGGCTATTTGGAGACCTCACAATTTTACTTTCTGATGAGACTTGAGACTTATGAAAACAAATGGATACCAAGGCTCACCAGAAAACGAGGATATTAGGTTCTAATCGACTGATTCACATGCACCAGAGGCAGCGGGTCGAGTAAACTTTTATTTTGGACGTAGTGAGTCACATGCCAACGGAGGACGCAGGGATCCGTTACGATAGCCGCGATGTTCCCAGATTGTTGCCTATTATTGCAGCTGAATATCTGATCGTGTTGCCAGTATGGCGATTTTCATCGTTGATGACGTCACTCACATCCGATTGCAAGTCGCAGGTGGCTCAGTACACATTACCCGTACCTTTAAGTATAAGAATAATACCTTTAAGAATAATATATATATTAATCATTAGCAATAGAGAAGGAGAGGTAGAATAATACATACATAAAGTAATATAGTTATTAATATTTAAGTGCTGACATAAAACAGCACTTAAATATATTAAATCTATAAGTAAAAAAAGATATTAATCATTAGCGATAGAGAAGGAGAGGTAGAATAATATATATAACTAACTAGAAGCTAAGTACAAATATGTATTATATTTACTATAAGTAGCTAAAACCTAATTATAAATTTTATTTTAGTTTTAAAGTTAGAAATTAAGTTAAATGTATATAAATTTAAAATTTGAAAATATAAGAAATTAACATTTAAAATTTATAAAGTAGGTGGGATTTCGTATCTTGCGTGAGTTATTTTGCGTCTGATCCTTAAGCTAAAGGGCACTGGCTAAGCCTGGGAAAGAACTTTACCGACACCTCTTCCAAAAAAGACCCAACTTAATAATTGCTCGGAATTATTTTAAGGTAATTAACAAAATTGATCTTTAAACGAATTCATGAGTTTTGATGGAAGTCTAATTTTCTCGGTTGTTTGTGTAATAACACTTTGGAAACTTTTTTCTTTGTGTAAGAGGAGAACGAGCCCTTGTGGATTCTTCATTCGACCAGAATAATATTCTCCTCTCCATCCTTAAAAAAGGGGGTCAAAATTCGGTATTTCTAACTAAACACAGAAAACCTATTTCCCTGCAGATATTAGGTTAATTGCTAGGTCATTTCCATTTCCGAGATTATTCAATGAGTGGGTGGTGCGGTTTAAATTTGTTTTAAATTTGTTTTAATAAACTTCATAAGGCGAATAGTCTTAATGGCGTCGTGAGTGAAAGTTTATATAAAAACATCGAACAACGACAACAACATTCCGAACAGTACTTTTCCATTCATGACACGTGTTTTTCTTTTCTCTTTTTCTTTCATTTTAAGATAAAAAAATTTCGCTGCTTTGGTTGCTTATTCGAAGAGAAGAGAATATTGGAATCATTAAAAAATGAAAATAAAATAAAGAGTGCATAAAAACCCTTAGCACAGCAAAGCGTCATGTGCGTTTTTGCGTTTGTGCGAGCGTGTGCTTTGTCATAAGCGCGGAGCTTGCTTGAGACGTTGGGAGCGTGATGGGGTGGGGTGGCGAGGGGGCCAAAGAGGGGGGAGGGGGGTGGCTCTATCGCTGGATGCGGTTGGGCACCGGGCCAACGCCCACTCGGAACTCGGCACCTTGCAGCAACGCATGAACGCACAAGCGCACGAACGCTCCCGATGGCTGATTACTTACTTACGCGCTTGGACGGTTGGATGGTCCGGAGGAACGGCATGGTCCGATTTAAAAGGCAATAAATCGAAAAAATGAAGTTTGGAGAAACTCCAATTATACGATGTTGATCGATAGTTCATACTCTAGGGTACCTGTGTAGGAAGAGTACGGAAATGTCAAAAAATGGAGCTCTTAGGGTCGGAAAGGTGGAAAAACTCCAATTTTACGATGTTGATCGATAGTTCATACTCTAGGGTACCTATGTAGGAAGAGTACGGAAATGTCAAAAAATGGAGCTCTTAAGGTCGGAAAGGTTAGGTAACCTTATACACAAAAAATTAAAATGCCAATCTTCTGATTCCAATATCAAATCAGGATGGCTAAGAATGAAATCCTGACTGGCCTGAGTCGTCACCTGCTGAAGATGGGAGCAGTTAGGCTCCCGAAACCCGAGGTCCTTTTTGTTAAAATCGTGGTAATTTGAAAGTTAGAGTTTTTGATACGACCCATTTTTTGTTAATTTACATTTTCAAAGTTTATAATCTCGTGTTAATAGTCAAATGACCAAGAAAGTTCATATATGTGCATTCTTCCGCAAGATACGTGCTTTACAAGAATTAATTGTGATGCCAATATTCCACTGCTGCGGCCAACAAAGGATGTAAAAAAGTGGAGCACAGTGGTGAAAAGTCGTTGGGAGCAAGCATTGGCTTATTTTTATACCAACGATTCCTTTGAGGGAAGAGTTTTAAAAGACATATAGTGTTAAAGCTTTTTCAACTGCATGAACAGATCAAATGGAAAGTGAGAGCAGTTACAAGTGACCAAGGATCCATAAACGGAGCGCATTTGATATTGGATGCACAAGAGAAGTGATTAAACAAAATTTGAGAACATTCTAGAAGACGTTAAAAAATAAATCGTCAAGAACAGTATTCCACATCCTGTAGATGGCAACCGAAAATTATTTTTTACAGCCGATGTTCCTCATCTATTCAAAACTTCTATAGACATGCTTTTGACACATGGTAGAATTGCATTCAGTCAGGAAATAGCAACCGCTAATGACATTCCTACACGTAAAGCTGAAAAGAAGCATCTGAAACATTTAAGAGACTACCAAGCTAATAAAGAACTTGAAATTTGCCACAAATTGAAACGGAAATCCCTAAAACCTAGCCATTTTGATAAGATGAACGTGCACCAGGCTTACTGGATCTTTAACTCGCAAGTAGCTGCAGCATTGGAATTTCTTGTAGAAAAGAAGGGTTTTGATAAGAATGTCCGAACAACAGCCTGGCAGTTGCGGCATGTGTTTTGATGGTTCAAATTGATGACATCTAGATCACCAACTCTGGTTTTTTCTTTGAAAAATAAGAAAGCATATGATCAAGTAGGAAAGTACTTGAGGAACTTCATTGAACTCATAAGCACATTAGAATTTGGACCAAAACTAGATACATCATGGCATTCAATTTGTCCACCGATTTTTTAGGCACCATCACTGAAACATGACACGATATCAGAAAGATTAAAGTAGTCAACGACTGTTCTGAAAAAGCTATAAAACTGATAGATGAATATGAGAAACTTTTGACCGAGGGTGAAGAAGAGAGACTCGCAATTACTCGGCAATTGCGGAGTACAGAAAGAGGTTTAGTAAGATAACGAAAAGGACGATGGAACAGGGATTTTTAACTTCGCACTGAAAATGAAATTCAACTAAATCGACTGTACGTAAAATTACAACCTCCTAAATGTCGTAAATTTTAAGTATGTAAATTGACTAAAGTTTCAAATTATAAGTGTAGATAACACAGCCTAGATTTAATCACCGATGTTGTTACATTCAATCCTTTGTTAATAGATCTCTCTTGCATTGGTTCGAGTGTTTGTTATTTAATTTGTTTTGATACGCTTATTTTTGCCCTCTTTTTCTGATAAAAATAGTGTATTGGAAGATAGGGTTATTTCGGAGTAAATAGTGGGATCTGACGCCGTAGCATCGCATAGCATCTAACATCAGATGAGAGATTTCAGAGCTGTCTGGCGGTAGCCATTAAGTTTCACATATTGTGGCAGAATGATTGGTCTGAGAGTAAAAATGCTGGTGACCTTTTGTGTAGAAAATTGAATTTGAAACATTTCTTTACTCAATGCATTTTTTTGGTAAGAACCGCATTTTTTGAGTTAGGGGAAATTTTGTATATTTTTTGCCGAATACCTCAATTTCTGGCAAAAAAGTGGTGCTTGGGGCACGTTTTGATATTATCTGATTGGACTCAAATTGCGCAAGGATTATTTTTTGATATACATTAGATCAAGTTTTGGGGATAAGAGCAAAAAAAAATCTGAGAAAAATTTTCACCATACCTGTGTCTTTAGGGCCACCCTGTTGTTGCCCTTTGGGGCCCTAAGAGCTACATAGATTGACGTGTCCATAATCTATACTAATAAAGCAGACTTCACGTTGATTGACTCACTCACTGACTGACTCACTCACTCACGTATCAGCGGATCTCGTGAACGGGAGGCCGTGTGACCCTGAGATTCCGCACTGGGATCCCTCTCTACCCCGAGGCGCCGGATAAGGGAGGATTTCGCGATCCGCCCGCCGGTTCGCGGGATATCGCGGTCCGCGTGTGTCGATTTTCCCGTAAGGACAACGGGTGCGAGAGAGAGTGCGAGTGAGATGGAGGTTCCGCGGCTCGCGCTGGAAGACAGCTGATAAATTTTACGTGTGTTCTTCTGGTACGCGCAACGGGTGCGAGGAAGATGGAAGGAGTTCGGCATCCAACGAGTGCGAGGAAGATGGAACGAGTTCGGCGTAGCGCTGTTGGAAACGCCGCGCCATGATTTTTGCGAGCTCCGACTCGTGCATCCGTTGCCGGGCTACTCTGTGAAAATCTGGAAAATCTGTCTGTACATTGGCATAGACTCTTTATTCTATGGCATTGGTCTTCTCTGCGAAAGTATGAGATATTTGCTCCGCGGATCCTTTTGTTTTCTTCCGTTTTTTTTTTTTTTTGCAAAAGATTGGTGAAAAATGTGCTTCGCGGAGCCTTCCGTTTTCTGTTTTTTTTCTTTCTTTTTTTTTTGCGAAAATTTAACTGCTCAAGTCCGAAAGTAAATAAATTGTTGTGATTTAGTCTTCACATCGCCTGGGGTTATTTTTTGTTACTTTTTTTATCTTCTGTTTGGAAATGATTTGGGCAAATTCTCGGAAAATTTTAAGAGAAGCTGTTGTTTGGCTTCAAAAATAAAATAAATAAACCAAAATGGACCATAAAGACGATGTGCAACGTTGCAATCGGAGGAGAAACGGGGTTTTCGCGCGCATTTCATCAATATTTGACTCCGATCGTGGAAGGCGCTTTTGATAGAACTATTACTCCACGGGGGATGTCCACATTGCCGCTTGCTAGATTGAAGGCGTTTTGTACTGTGATGACGGCTCGGTCACACTGCGCCTGCAGACGCGGTGCTGACAGCGGAGCAAAACTAGAACATAGCTTCGACATGCCTTTTTTTTTTTTTTTCTTTTTTTATTTCAAAACATTAAATCTTATATAAGGAAACCATTCCACATGGTTACATTTCATAGTTCTCGTGAAATTGAATTTGGATTCTTCCAATTCGTCACTTTAAACGAGCAGAAATAAGACGAGCAACTATTCGAACTCCGGAGTGGGTATGTGGTATCATACAAAATTGAAGGAAAATCATACGTTTTCGCCCATCCCAAGTAACATATGTTTACGAGTTTTATGCGCAAATTGTGTAGTCTTAATTGAGTCAGAAATTCGCGTGTATACCACGATATTGATGTGAATAACGTGCAATTATAATAATCTTAGAAATTCGCTAGGAACACGACGCATTTGCAGTGATATCGTGGTGATTATCGTGTAATTTCTAATTTGTTTTACAAAATCCCTGGAAAAATCACGTTTTCTCCGCGATGTAGATAACAAACCCGCCATTTCTGAGAATTAGACGAAACCGCTGGTTAAATCCCGTAATTTTCGCGGCTGAAACTCACCATGCTAACTTCAATTAAACATTGAACTGACAAAAGTAACAAATCCTTATGAAAATAACCAACTTTTGATTGGGTATTTTTGATTATTATAATTATCACATGCGCTTACTGCAGAACAGACCAAAATAGCAGCTTTAATCAGCATACTACTAATCTCTGCATTTTTATCAAACCAGTGCGTCTCGCCAATTTTGAAATAGTAGATAATAATTCAGAAACACAATTAGTAACTGATCACTAATCACAGTGATTGCTGATGGTGGGGTTTTCCTGTGCGTAGCACGGGTTTCCTGCTAGTCTCCCTATAAAGGTACTCTACTTTGGGGAAGACTCCCGTAAAATATCTTGTCGATTGAAGCACTGATGCGACAATCGTAGAAAATGCGATGCGCGAAGATTTATTTCTCGTTAAGGGTGCCAAAAAAAAAAAAAAAAAAAAAAAAAAAAAAAAAAAAAAAAAAATGCTGGTGCTCTTTTCCTTTTTTTATCTCTCTTGGATGTCCCATCCGTTATCCCTCCAGGACTCCGGTCCACCAAGGCGGCTTTTCCCCTAGCGGGAAAAGTCGACCTTTACATCTGGAGTAAATATAAGTTCGCATTTGTATACTGACATTCAGTTTAAAGCAAACGTTTGGCATGGCAAATGATTATGTGGGTGCGGAGACTGGAGCGTTTCTTGAAGGTAGCGTCGCAGCGGCTGCACTCAAAGGCCACGTCCGGCTCCGAGTGGTCTAGCGTGCGGTTCTTGTCCAGCGTCGGTCGGTTAAGCGTGCGGTTCTCGTCCGGTCGGGCGTGGTTGAGCATGTGGTTCTTGAGATCCTCCAGGCGATGGAAGGATTCCTGACACTCGGGGCACTCGTGGGATTTGGGCGCGGAGTGAACTGACATGTGAGTTTCGAGGCGATCGCGATCCTCGAAGGAGGAGGAACAGACTCCGCACTGGAAACACTCGGACCCCTCGTCGCCCGCGTGACACGTCGAGTGAGACTTCAGCTCCCGCTCCCCGCTGAAGAACGAGTCGCACTTGCTGCACTTCAGCATCTAAGTGAGCAGAAAAAAGCATCTTTTCAGTCGATTGCAAACCAGTATATGAGGAATGTAGGTATCTCATCTGCGATTAATCAAAAAACCTGGCGATTCTCTTCCTCAGGGGCCGTCCTTAAACTACGTAACGCTACAAGGGGAGGTGGGTGGGTCTTCGCAAACCTTACGGAGTTACAAGTGAGTGGTAACTATAGAGAAAAGCGTTACGTGACTAGTTACAGTAATTTTATTCGAGTTTCTATAAAAATTTTCGTCGATCGTTTTTAGAAGATTTTAAAAGCCTCGAAAATATGCTCTGCGATACTTTCACTCTTCCTTACTAAATAGAAACGCTAATCCGTTCAATAACATCTAAGGTGATATTTATAGAACTTTTTATAAATGTGGGGGGGGGGGGAGGGATCTTCGGGCAGCGTTACGGAGTTTTTTTGAGGCGTGTAGCACAACGTTACGGAACGTTACACGGGGATGGGGGTGTGTCAGAAAGCCGGAAATTTAGCATTCCGTGATTTAGGGATGGCCCCCTCAAGTACAATGGAGATTCACGCTGGAGTCCCTTTATGGGAGAATGTCAACCAGCAAGAGCCAACAAAGTAGAACTTTAGTACAATTGTGCTGTTCATAGTAAGTACGCTGTTTTTTGTTGTACAATTGTCACCCCTTCCTCCCACGTGCGGTTTCAGATTTTCCGTAAGGACAGTTCGAAAATAGCTTAAAAAACTTGATCATATGCGATATTACACGGAAAAAACCCACTGTTCCGTTCTCGGTTGGTCATTATTCTACACCGAAAAACAATCTCATGGAGGCCGTGCTTACAGGCTATGTAGACATACCGTCCGTTTCGAGCTCTGAGACCACAAATTCCAATTGCAGCACCCGTTACTTCGGTCTTCACACCGGGCCCGGTCGAAACTACGGTTCCAGCATCCGGAATTGTCGGTCCGGAACGTACGATATGTCTATCGCCTGTAAGTGCGGCTCCCATACAGCCGGAGTTCTTTTCCAGTGTATGCCGCGATAAACTAATCAATAAAGTCACCTGATCGTGAGAGTGAGAGGTCATGTGCCGTTCGTAGTTCTCGCGGTGACGGAAGTAGCTGTCACAGACGTGGCATTTGAGCGGCTCGCGGAGGAGGTGCGTGAGGATGTGGGCTTGGAGGGCGGCGTTGCCCCCGAACTTGGCCCGACAGATGTCGCACTTGTAGGTGCGTTTGGTGGTGAAGAACCCGACCGGGCCGAGGCCGGCCGACTGGTGCTCCCGCATGTGCTTGCGGAGGCTCCGCCGCGCGGTCCGGGAACATGGCGTCGCAGAGGGCGCACCCGTACGACTTGCTCCCCGATCGCGAGTGCCGGGCCATGTGCCGCCGGAGCGAGCGCCCCGAGTGGAACGAGTCGTCGCACACCGAGCAGTCGTAGCTGTCAACACAGATAATATACAGGGTAATACTGAAGTTCAGCACCACCGTTGTGGCTAAAACCCCTAACGTTCTTGCCCCTTGTCAGGGTGGTCCCTTTAAAGTTTTGCGATGAAAATGTTTTAAGTGCCACTAAAAGAAAAATTCGTCGCAAGTGAATTAATAATTTTTTTAAAATTTTAATTAAGTGACTTGTGCGGAAATAGCTCCCTCATTTGGACGTATTTCTACCGAACGGACTTATGTGCATTAAGACATGAGCCCTAAGACCCATACGAATATATGCATAATAGGGCTCACGTCAAGATGCACATAGTTCTGTTAGACAGAAATACGTCCATTTTATACTAAAGTTAGAGAGTTTCCATTGTTCTTGGAGGACTAAGAGGATTTCAAGTTCCTAACTCGGTTTATTGAATACATGGAGTTACAGGGGTGATGTCTGGCACTGGTGGTGCAAGGCTTTTGCATTAATCTGTAAAAATTAAGGATCGTAAAATGGAAAAAAAAAGAGAAAAAAACGACGTGACAGATAGAAATGTCCATATTTACAGGTATCTACTCTCGTTACTTAGATTTAATGTTTTCCGGTCGAACTAATGAAAAAAATTGGTTGATCGACTACATTTTTTGTTAAATCGACCGAAAATGTAGGGTACTATGAGAGACAAATTCCTTGTTTCTCTCAATGTCCGTGGTATCACTGCAAAACCCCACAGATTATTGCCACATGAAGCACAGGATGTTGCTAAGCGGGGGTCCGCATCCAACAAAAATTCCAGCGCAGGGTAATTATACAAAATGTTTGCATTCCCCCGCATCATAGGCACCTACGGACACATGTTGTACCATAGTGCTTTTATCTAATACCTTGTCCAAAAATCTACTTCAGATATGTAAAATTTCCCACGTACTAATTCAAGAAAATCCGAGACAGTATTTAAAGGGGGCCTGAGTAGATTCGTGAAAGATCCTACCTATTAGCGTCGACGTGATCCCGGAGGAGGTGGACGGCGAGGTCTCGCTTGACGGCGAAGGTGTCGCCGCAGAGTTTGCAGAGGTAGGCGGGCTCGTCGGCGTGGGCGTAGATGAGGTGGCTCTCGAAGGAGAAGAGGTCGTGGAAGACGGCGCGGCAGACTCGGCAACGGTAACCGGGTGGCGGCGAGAAGAGACTCGAGAAGGAGCTCAGGGATTTCTGGAGCCCGGAAGACCAGATGAGTCGGCTCAAAGACCGCCGCAGGAGCCGCGGGAACTCCATGTCCAGGAACGACGGGCGTCGTCCGGAAGCCTCAGCGCCCCCGCTGCCACTCGGGCCGGCCGTGTACGGCACCAGAGCCATCGGGGCACCCCCAGATCCCAGACACTTCCTGTCGAACACATAGGAATGTAATGATGGAAAGAGCACCGAGGGTGTGGATTCGATCGACATTTTTTACTTTCTCGCTCCCCTAGGATAGAGAGGAAGTATTGTCATCCTCCAAGAGAAAAAAAAAAAAAAAAAAAAAAAAAAAAGTTGAAATTTCATCATTTCTAGACGTTTTAAGGTTCCGGGAGTCAAAATAACCAAACTTGAAAAAATGTGTGTCCGTCCGTCAGATGTCCCTCAAATCTGTGTACAGCGATATCTCAGAATCTATCTGTTCGATTTCATTCAAAATTGGCACAGAACACCATTTTTATTTCATTTTTTCGGTAACCCAGAAAAAAAGTGGCAAATCATCTCAAAGATGACAGTTTCAATCGACAATAATTTTCCATCAAAAACTAAAAACGTGAATCAAGGTCGTGAACCTTAAATTGACCAGTGAAACCTCGAATTGTTGTGATACTTGCAAACGTTCAAAATCTCGCGAATCGTCAGAAGTCGGTTAGTGGAGGACATTCGTCGATTAAAGTATAGATTGCACCTAAAATTCGCGAAATTATTAGCGTTATTTTTAGACTATTGACCGGCCAGTGCGTGGACTGGCTGCCTAGTTCACAAAATGGGCAAGAACATCAGCCAGTTCGCGGACTGGGCGAAAAAGTTGTTCAGTTTCCGGACTGGGTAATTTCGCCAACGGGGTCTAACATGTGCAGACTCTGTACGTGCATATTCGGTGGAAATGCATAGCCAGAATGCAGGTGATTCGGTGGCTTCAGTTTGATAATTTTTTTTTATCCGGACAACTAAGTACATATAGTAAATTATACTTACTTACTCACTTAATTACTTGCTTTTTTTCTTCACTCTTTTATGGCCTCGACCCATCGTTCAAGGCTCCTTAATTGTTGTTTCGTCGAGCTATCACGTCGACTCAACTGTCTTTCTCCATCTTCGCGATTTCCCTATTTTCTAATTTTGTTGATCTCGGTATTTTCAGTATCTGTTCCATTTCAGAGTGCAGACCCGCTGCAGATAATAATCGAGAATTTCGGATCTTCACCACAAATTTTCTTGAGATTGAATCTCTAGAAAAAAAAGAAAGTGTGAAATTGGATTGTATGTATAGATAATGCCTGTATTGAAATTATTATTTTTTGATTTTTTAACACATCATTGTTTCTACTGCACAAGGTGAGGCCTGCTTGGGAAGAGATTACGCCCCGATGCCTACAAATTGTAATAATTGCATCGAAAATTTAAAACTTTTATGCGCAAGTAGCGCCTGGTAGAAATTTTCACACATATAGGAAAGCTTTCCCATTAAACAAACACGTAAAATTCTGTCATTACTCTTTATATTCCCTAAATTGCGGTCAAAATAATTACACAGGTTTGTAAGAATCAACAGGTGAAACAGCATTTCAACGAGTAACGATGTTGATTCCATAGTAACACCATGATATCAAGCAGCCATCGAGGGAGAAGGTTGGGGAGAAGTGAAAATTAAATTTACTCTGATTAATTACGAATTTTAAAAAATACATATTTAACATTGTTTACCGTGAGCCAAATACAGTCCGCATATGTCTGTGTACCTCCGGTATAACACTTATAATTTAGATCAGGAGCAAAACTAGAAACATAATAATTATGTGGGTAACCTGTTAATTTTCACATTATTTAATCGAAATTTCAAGTGAACCGTGAGAGGGGGAAACCCCCAATAGTAGAGGAGACTATTGGCTTGGAATTATTCAAATCAGCTGTTCTCAATGTTGCAAGATAATTCCGAAAATTAATGACAGTAACTATAGCTTGCGTGGTATTACATTATTTGGAGACAGGGCCGGATCTATCTATCAGTAAATATTTCACAGAAGGGCAAAAACGTTTGAAAGCTGATAAAACCTTCAGTCGTATGAGATGGTCCGCAGAGGACATTGCAAGTATTATCTCTTTGCGCTGTGTCAGTATTAAGGCATATCGTTATTTAAAATATAAAATAGGTCATTCCCAAAGGATTTCCAAAGATAACAAGAAGAGGATTTATAACTCGGTTGTCAAGGCTATTATCACCTATGGCAGTGAAGTGTGGCAGTTGAAGAAGCAGGCGACCGAGATGGATTTCTGGCGAAGATCGGCTGGAATCTCGGGGAGAGAACGTGTCAGGAATGAACGTGTCCGAGAGATAATGGGCGTTGAGAGGACGATTGTGCACGATATCATGACCAAGCAATTGGTATGGTATGGGCATGTGCAGAGAATGGCTGATACCAGGTTGCCGAAGAAGGTGTTGGAGTGGGTCCCCCCAGGTAGGCGACGGAGAGGGCGTCCGTCCAGCCAAATGGTGGGTAGAGGGCATCCGTGAAGAGATGGAGAGATGCCAGCTTCCGGAGGATCTCTACCATGACAGATTCCTGTGGAGAGTAGGCGTCGCAGAGCGCCCTAGCGTGCCGTAAAAGCGGCTTATACATACATACAAATGGGTCATCCTTTGCCTCATATAAGGATATTGCGACGGTGCAGGCACAAAAAGTAACCGTGCAAGAAGGAGTGATTGATATTGTGTTAGAACTTCTGAGACATAGAGGTAAATCCATGAGCTTAGGTGAGAAACTGAGAATCCTACCCAGTGACGAAATGAGTCTTGACAATCTCTTTACTGCTATTGTAGACAAACGGACAACGTCTATGGTGATGTCGAAAAAGTCCAAGTTCTGATGGCTCGTTGCTTAATGAGCTCCTGGAAACAGCCAGTTGCCTTTTTTAACGATACGCAGATGACTAAAGCCATCCTAGATCAGGGGCGGATTTACCTTCTTGCCGCCCATGGGCCGCCTGTATTTTGCCGCCCCCTTCTCATTCGTTTTAGAACATCAATAAAAACCTTCAAAAGAACGTGTCGGAGGGAGGGGGGTGCATAAGACGCGTTGACTCGTGCGTTGGACACATTTTTTTGAAAAAACCGTATGAACACTGCTAGCAAAAATTCAAGGAACTTTGCGCAAAGACCTATCTCTGTGTAGACAAGGCCTTCCATTTATACGAAATGAACGAAAAATTATGAAAGATTGAACATAAATGTGGTATAATAATTTTAACTTCCGCCGCGCGGACCGCATTGTGTTTAGCGCAATGCGTGAGGTATTCATACAGTCTTGTAGGCGCTATACGTTTCACGTCGACCGCTGCTGAACGCACTATGTTTGACGCAATGCGTGGAGTATTCATGCAGTCTTGTAGGCGATATGCGTTTCATGTCGACCGCTGCTGTCCGTACTAACAATAAGTTTGATGCAATGCGAGGAGTATTCATGCAGTCTTGTAGGCGCTGATATGTGATGCATGCCGACCGCCGCGTCAAGGGCTTCTCCTTTTCATCTCAAGTCCTCGTCATCATTCCTCTCTGCGACGCGCCATTCCAGGCCAAATAGCGCGTTTGGTTTCTCTCTTAACTCGACTAATTAAAGGTGCTGTCACTTGTATCACCAAAAGAAAACAAAATTAGAAATTACAATACTCTCAGGAAATGAGAGATTTTGTCGCCTTGTCTCATTTGAATTTTTTTTTCTGAATCCGATTTTTTTATAGGTACCTACATTTAAAAAAATTTCAAAATTTGCCGCCATGGGCCGCGGCCCATGTGGCCTCCCCCTAAATCCGGCATTGTCTAGAACCTAGATACTTCCAGAGTTCCGGCTTCAATAAAATTTTAGACAAAGTGAAAATCGAGTCAACTATTATGCTTTTGATCTTCATGCAATTCTTCATGCAGAGGTGAATGCAAGAAAATTTAAAAAAGTTACACTGATTTGTTGTTTCAAACAGTGTCACACTGGAAATGAGGAGGACATACACTTGCTGAGAATGTCGAGAGAAACTGTTGGCCAGTTCCCTTTTATATTAAATAGCATTTATGATTGAAGCCATCGACATGTAAGCACCAGCCCTGTGCCCCTAAAAAGATACACATAGGTGTTTTCATCAAAACTCTCCGTAGAAGAATAGACATATTTTTCCTGAACACATATTAATGAACAATTTTAGTAATAACTGTGGTCTTCAACAGTCCCATTCTCAAAGTCTATGAGCTGAAGACACGTAATGCGCATATCCCATAATGTTTCATTGAAAAAAAAAGGGGGGAGGGGAGAGAAAAGAAAAAAATTGCATTTTTCTGTTACTGTTTTGAAATGAGAGGAGGATATTCAAAGAATATTTCAGGTGATTCCGTTAAGTTAGTTTTCTCTGTAACAAATAAAACATGAGCGAAGAATTGCTCTGACGCCGCGTTTGGAGGAACGAACCAATCTCTTGAAGTTTCGAAATCGAGTATCCTTCAGAATTCATTTATTCTCTTTTGAATGAAATGACTGAAGTAGCTAAAACAGCAAAATTTGTCTTGTTTGTATGATAACAAGACATGCGGAAAAGCCGGAAGTGCGCAAAAAATGAGGCAGTTCCAGACAAAACAAACGTAAGGAGCATTATTCCTCCAGAGAGCCGATGAAAACAGTGTTAATAGTAAAATGCCGCCGGTTTCTAACCAGAAAATGGATTCGTTGTGCGTACAAAACGCAACCACGAAAACATCCCAAAGATAGCACATTTCGACTGCTTTCCTTAACACTAGCTTAACATGAAAATAAATAGTACTTTTTCGATAAAATTCACCGAAAAAAAGTGAAGTCGATTTAACATTCTGGGTGTAAAAAAAGTGTGCGAGAACTGATAAAATACCGCATTACCCGCCTTGGCAGTTAGTTTTACACATTGGCATAGCTTAAGTACCTGCTATAACGGGTATTTCAGTTTTCCACGGGTATTCATTTTATTTTTAAGTTCTCCCACACTTTTTACATCCAGAATGTTAAATCAACTTCACTTTTTTCCCCGTGTTGAAATAAAATTAGTCGATTTTTCACCATCTCAATAGTTTCCATGAATCTTTCGGATGATCGGTGACAATTTGACGTAGAACGTTAGCTTCTCTCAATAAAATCTACCGCTCAGGCTAGTGAGCCCAATTTCTCAAAAACTTCATTTTTTCACGTACGTCTCTCTTCGCCATCACGGCGGCGTAGTTGCACAATCTTCAGCAACACCTGATGCCGCTTAGGATGTTTTGACTTCATCTCGGAACTCGATCGGAGCCGGATTAATGGAGGAGCCTGCTGGAACTGGATCACGCGGTGTCCGGAAATAAACAAAAACGGTAGCTTCTTTCAATAAAATTTACCGCTCGGCCGATAGTGAGCCCATTATCTCAAAACTCCATTTTTGCACTCCCGGCTCTCTTCGCTATCACGGCGGCGTACACAGAAAAAAGAGGTGCTGTAATAATATCCTGGATGTTAAAAAAAAGTGCGAAAACTCTTTGATGTAGTCATTACCATTCTGGCTGTTAAAATAACATCCTACACTGGAAAAAAAGAATCTTAAATTTGCCGCCAAGAAGTATTTCTTCTTATATCAAGAATTTGTCTGCTTAATATAAGCTACTTCTTTGCTTAACCCAAGCCTTATTTGTCCTGTATCGAGAAAAAGTCAGCTTAAAGCAAGATAAAAAAAATTCTTGGCGGCAAATTCAAGAATCATCATGCTTGATCCAAGCTACTTTTTTTCCCGGTGTAGAATGTTACTTTGACATTCTATCATGTTACGTTAACTGCCGGAGTGTGAATAGCAACATCCAAGCGTTGTCGCACATTTTTCCAAAAACCGTAACATCCGGGATGTTACTAGAGCATCTTTTTTTCCGGTGAGTTGCAGCATTTTCAGCAACACCTGATGCCGCTTAGGATGTTTTGACTTGATCTCGGAACTCGATCGGAGCCGGATTAATGTAGGAGCCCGCTGGAACTGGATCACGCGGTGTCCGGAAATACACAAAAACGGTAGCTTCTTTCAATAAAATTTACCGCTCGGCCGATAGTGAGCCCATTTTCTCAAAACTCCATTTTTGCACTTACGGCTCTCTTCGCTATCACGGCGGCGTACACAGAAAAAAAGAGGTGCTGCAATAATATCCTGGATGTTAAAAAAAATGTGCGTCAACTCTTTGATGTTGTCATTATCATTCTGGCTGTTAAAGTAACATCCTAGGACGTTACTTTTACATTCTATCATGCCACGTCCCACTGCCCGAGTGTTAATAGCTACATCCAAAAGTTGTCGCAATTTTTTTTAACAACCGTAACGTCACTACAGATTCGTTTTTTCCGTTGAGTTGCACGATCTTCAGCAACACCTGATGCCGCTTAGGATGTTTTGACTTCATCTCGGAACTCGATCGGGGCCGGATTAATGGAGAAGCCCGCTGGAACTGGATCACGCGGTGTCCGGAAATAAACAAAGGTGCGTTCGGACTGGAAGGAGCCGTGACCGGGGGGGGGGGGGGGGAGTGGGGAAGGGGGGCAGGGGGGTTGGTAAGGAGATGAGAATAATAAGAGCGAGACCCGGGGGGGCGGGGGCCGCGGATCTCATTAATCTGATTTAAGGCTGGTGCGGGTGGCGGGTGGGGCGCGCTCCTCCCTCGGTTTTTTTTTTTAAAAATAGCAACAATTTGATGGCCTCCTGCTCTTCCCGCCGAGGCATCGCATCGCCTCGGACGTCCACCTTCCGCGTCGACTGGCCCCGCGGCCCGTTCGCCGGGCACCGGTAGAGTACCTGGAAACGGAGAGAATGGACGTGTCTACAGGGTGTCCGGAAGTTAACGTACTTCAATATCAGGATAAATTTCAGGATCGATTTTTCGGCTCAAAAAACGACTATCAGAATCGCGTTACACAGAAAGGAACCAAGCCACATCAGCTATTGCCAAATTTAATTCACTGAGGAAAAAAACACATTGGATCTAGAGTCCAGACTCTTAAAAAATACTCTTGATTCAATCGGATTTTTGCTTGAATCAAAACGAAATCCGCTTAAATTAAGAGGCTTGGTTCTTAATTTAACCTAGATTCAGATTGAATCAAGAGTATTGAGAGATTCAGAGTCTTGTCGATGTTTTTATGAGTCTGGACTCTAGATCCAATGTGTTTTTTTTTTCCATTGTTGGGCGAATTGATTTTTTACATGAAAATGGTTGGGCGGATTTGCGTGCAAATTTTTGTAAATTTACTCCATGATACGAAGCAAATTCCTTAAAATTTTCGAAGGAATCCGCACAAACATTCTCCTGTGAAAAATTGACTTGCCCGGCTAAATTTGACAAAAGCTGATGTGGCTTGGTTCATTTTTGTTAAACACGGTCCTTGGTCCTGTACACATATGCCCGAAAACGCTCCATAAGTGAGCTATACGCTTCTAAAGTTGCCATTTTCTTCTTTCAAATTGATGTAACTCCTCGTTATTTTGTCGTAAGTAGCTAAAACTTTGCGAGTGAGGATATTTTTTAGCGTGCTGTTCATTTTTCATGTTTTCAAGGACGCGCGACTTCGGAAAATGAACAGTACGCTAAAAAATAACCTCATGCACAAAGTTTCAGCTACTAACGACAAAATGACGAGGAGTTAGATCAATTATTCTGACAGGAAATTTGGCAACATTTGAATGCTCATACGGCGTTTTCCTTTAGCACGGCAGAGGAACACGACTACGGAAATAGACCAAGCCCGTAAACTCAATGTGAGCGCCCACTTTAATCGATATTCTTTTGAAATTCTGAAATGGTGCTATAATTTTAATTGTTCCCTCGCGAAGCCGACGGAAGATAGTGCTCATCTCTGTCTCATAAGTGGTGATTCACTTACCGATTGGCTTTGAGATGCTTTTGGACTTTCGCCCGGAAGTGGAAGGTTAAGATGCTTCGGACGCTTTCGTAAAAAAAAAGAGTTAATGCGTTGTGTGCTACGAGATAATCCTTCCAACGGAATGGGCCGGTTGTCCTAGTTTCAGACTAAAATTTTAATACATTCATAGCTTCTTCGACTAGAAATCTCCTTGGAAAAACAATGATTAGGGTCGATGGACCGCGTTAAACATTACTGGTACCCTTGTACACACTTAAAAATTTCAAATGCAAAAACAAAGTTTTTTTGGGTTTTTTTTTTCCACCATATATGAATGTAAAATTTCTCTTTCATTGAGCTGATCTTACAGAGCGTCTGGCGAAATTTTTAGGTTTTTGGATAAGATTATAACAGTGCCCCAGAATCAAAGGTTCCTGACTCACGTTGTTGGAAAAATCGAGTTTTATTGGCGTTTTGAAAATCCCCAGTAAAACTTCGTGCGTGTAGTTTTTATTGATAGAGCTACTAAATTAGCTATACGTTTGATGAAATATTCTAAAAGATTAAAAAAAAAAAAATGATTTCATCAATGGAGGACCAAATAGACTGATCCAAGGGAGTGACGTGCCCCTCCCCCCTTCACCCGTCAAAAGGGGAAGAGAAAGTGAAAGAAGAAAGTAAGGAGAAACAAAAGAAGAAGAAGGAAGGGCGCTTGTATTTGGTAATTTTTCGAGACGAAATTGACCCAGCCTGAATGTTATATGCATTCAAATTTTGAAAATGTCTTGCGGGAAGCCAATGTCTGGGTCCGCCTACATACGAAAACCTTTCACACTACAGAATGGAGATGTTGCATGTGTGAGGAATTTGCAATTTGACTGTTGATTCTTACGTAAAAGTTCGCGAGAAACACGATGGTGCCACTGGTTTTACCTGAAATCAACTCCCAAGTTCAAAAAAAGCTCTCAAGTTGAGGACAAAATGGAGGCGATATCCTACGCTATCCTGAGAGTCCACATCTACATCAAGACAAACTCTCCATGCAAAGATAGGGAGCAAATACATTGACAAGGCTGCCACTTTATTTGGGGACTCCAAAACTGAAAACACGGCATCACTGCTAATGTATTTGCACCTTTTCTTTGCATGGAGAGTTTGTTTTGATGTAGAGGTGGACTCTCAGGGTAGGGTGGGATATCCCCTCCATTTTGGCCTCACTTTGAGAGCTTTTTTTGAGCTTGGGAGATGATTTCAGAGAAAACCAGTGGCACCATCCTGTTTCTCGCGAACTTTTGCATAAGAATCCAACCGTCAAATCGCAGATTCCTCACACAAAACATCTCCATTTTTAGGAGCTAATTTTTAGAACAGTTGCTGACCTAAACTGACGGTAACACGCAAAATAATACAGTAAAAGTTCGTTAAGTCGAATTGTCTGGGGACCAATGAAAAATTTGACTTAAGCGGCAATTCGAGTTATTCGTTTCTCCGCTTAACTCGAAATCAGCGTGAAAATCGCAAAAATTCGACTTAAGCGGCAATTCGAGTTATTCGTTTCTCCGCTTACCTCGAAATCAGCGTAAAAATCGCAAAAATTCGACTTAAGCGGCAATTCGAGTTATTCGTTTCTCCGCTTAACTCGAAATCAGCGTGGAAATCGCGAAAATTCGACTTAAGCGGCAACGCCGTCAAGTCATGTCAGAATTGAATTTTTCCCGCCCAATGCAACGTCCATCCTTCAGCCCCTTGACCAAGGAGTGATAAAAGTAATGAAACACAATTATCGAAAATCAGTCGTTCGGAGGCTTCTCAACTTTATAAACCTCCCAAGAGAAACCGCCATCACAAGACCTTAAGATCGACATGTTTACAGTAACATGTAATTACGTTCCCTATTTCCAATTGATGTAACGTATCCTTAACGTCTACATGTGATCAAGTCTTGGAGAAATGACTTAAAACAGGAGATTTCTGGATTGCGCATGTTTTTCCAACAGAGAAGCTACATGCTAAATCTGCGGTTTGATGGAAAGACGCCGTGTAACGTTGAAAAGTGGAGAAGGTGTTCGGGACAAGTTGCAACGGCGAGCAGAGTCGTCAATCGTTGAGCCCGATTCAAATCTGGCGCCTCCCCGAAAACCACGCACCTTCCTACTTGATTCACATTAGGGTTGCGCTGTTCTGCGCGTTCGCGTGGGCGGGAGGCAGAACAAGCACATGTATGAACAGCGGATGTCCCATCGAAAATACACAGGGTGTCCCGGACGTTAGCGCACTCATGCTGTAGTTCCGGAACTTGGGTGGCAATCGAGCTGATCTTGGTCTCATTTTTCGGCTCACGCACTGAAAAAAAAAGTCGCTTGGATCTAGAGTCCAGACTCTTAAAAACAATGACAAGAAAAAATAATCTTGATTCAATCGGATTTTTGCTTGAATCGAAAAGAAATCCGCTTAAATTAAGAGGCATGGTTCTCGATTTAAGCAAAAATCCGATTGGATCAGGAGTATTTTTTCTTGCCAATATTTTTAAGAGTCTGGACTCTAGATCCAAGCGACTTTTTTTTTCCAATGCGTCATCTTTGATCGATTGTGCCCAAAATCATCCTTTTTGTTCAAAATTTGACGAAGTCATGGGATTATGAGTGAATTGATGTGAGACGTCTAAACTTCAGTTGATGTGGAACCTCAAAGTTTTCGGTCAGAGAAATACAAACATTTTTGATCGTGCAAACTAACCGAATAATCCTCCGTAAAAAATACGAACTTCAGTATGCCCAACGAAAACTACAATTACCTGGGCTAAAGCTCGATCATTATTAACTTGAATTTCGATTAATTATTTCAGTGTTCCTAGTGAACTGAAGTTTTTTCCTCCGTGTCAGTTCTCGTTGATCAGCTTCATACCTCCGGTTCAAACCTATAAAAGTTTGTCAATTTTAAAAGAAGATCCTAATCGCAGTAGCAGTGGAGTGCCAGAAAATTTCCACAGAGGGAGGGGGGTGGAATCTGAAGATAAAAAGTCCTGAAAATCACGAAAAAAGAACCTTTTTTGACGAAAATTGTCCGATCGTAGGGACGGCGAGTGCATACCTTTGGCTCCGCCTCTGCTTCGTCGATCGGCAGGCTAATTATTAAAATCATTGAATAAACATCCTTTGACTGTCAATCTCAAACATCCACCCGGTGGATTGATGTAAGCTTTGTGGCAGCTTACCAGCTATCATAGATACGGCTTCACAGCACGAGTCCAGGCACTTTCGGGACACCCTATGCGCACGGCACATTCGTTATATCCACGCAAGTGCAGGGGACACGGGACCCGGAACCCAGCCAACGAGATGTCACTCACGGCGCGAAGTGCTCTTTCGCGATGATAGCGTTTGTTGGTGTTGGCTGATTTTTGTCAATTGAACCCCCGCCCCCACCCACCCCCCTCGCGGACCGGGCGCCCGTCAATCCGTTCGCCTCGTCCTCTCCCAATTACTTGCTTCCAGATTGCAGATGATTGATTGGTTCTGTATCATTCCCGCGAGCCGGGGACCACCCGTTTAAAAATACCCCGAATCCATCTTTTGCCATCCGAATCGGACGGGTTACCTACCCGCGAGACCGGCTTATTTTTGGTGCCTTCATTAACGTGAGCGGGGCAGGGCGTCTAATTACGAGACGTTTCCAAAAGCGAATTTTATTTTCGGGTCCGACGAAAATTTCGGACGCCGTTAATTGAGGTGATCCCGCGGCGCTTTTCGTGGAAGGGTTCATCACACCTCGTTTTACTGAGATTTTTTGAACTCAAATGCGTTTTGCTAAAAAAAATATCGAAAATAAAGTGCCACGTAAGGCATACACGTAAAAACTTTTATCGTTAGGCATTTGTAAATAACTTTGAAAGTGAGGCCCGTACAAAAACCCTGAATTGGAAGACGAAACGATTTACGATTCATCCCTTAAACATTCGAAGTTATCTCAAACCATTTCCTGATGCAATTTATGAGTCTGTTCTTATTTACCGTATGTTTTTTTTTTCTGTTTTTAATAATGGGTCTTTAGAAAAATGTCCAGAAAATATCGGTAACGAAAGAGAAAAAAAAATCAATCAACTCATTGATCAGCTTTTGAAACATATTTGTTAATAGAGTGTTATGTAGACCGAAGAAGGGAATCCATCTATGAGAGGCGTTTTACACTAGATATTCTGAACTGCGCCTCGATAATTGAATCGTCATCGAATGATCTTAATTGATATATAGCATTGTTAAGATAGGGAGTTATCGATCAATATCATTCGATAACGATTCAGTGATCGACCCTCTGTTCATCATCGGCACGATTTGAAACTTTTCATGGGAGGGAGGAGGTGGGAATTTGGACGGTTAATGAGATCCTACGCCTGAGGATTCAAGTTATCCGTTGCTGAAGTATGGCCTCCGAACTTTAATTAGTGTAAACCAGTTCGCCTTCATAAAAAGAAATAGGCAAAATGGGTTCCTACGAGCATCAATGGTGGCATCTGATACATAACGCTGTAAACTTTTGTTGCGATTTTCTCAATGACGTGACATTCAATGTTTCCAGACATCCAATCTTATCAAGTCCATTTTATTCGAACGACACAATCTTACTGAATAAATCTTAGTGCATCAATATTTCCTTCGTCTTTAATTTGTACATTTATGACTGTGAATTAGACACGTGATTTAACATTCTCTTTTTCTGTTTCAGGCGATACTATTCTACACGCCACGCTGGCTGTGGAAACATTGGGAAGGGGGCAAAATTCACGCATTGATGATGGATTTGGACATCGGAATATGTTCGGAGGTTGAGAAGAAGCAGAAGAAAAAGCTTTTACTGGATTATCTGTGGGAGAACCTCAAGTATCATAACTGGTGGGCTTATAGGTATTACCTCTGCGAAGTTCTTGCCCTTCTTAATGTAGTAGGTATGTAAGAGGACTTTTTACACCACATAATAATACGCTTCAAATTATTTATTTAAATTGTGAATGGAAACAGAGCAAAAATGAAGAATTTTAAGAAAAGAGAAATGGTTGGGGGAAAAAACTAGTTGCTACTTTCTTGTTCACTGAGCGCCGCATGGACACCTGTAGGCCGCCTGTAATTCATTCATTAATTATCTCGGTCTGTTTTCACGCGTTGATGTTCCACAGTGCCGACAACTCATTGGACTGATGGCATATTTAGGGATGTATACATGACTGTAGACGGATGAGTTTATGTAGTGCACTTCAATCTAATGATATTAATTTATTGCCGAACTGCAAATTTGAACCATCAGTGCGCGATTCTCTGACTAGGGCAACTGTCCCATCGCACTACTCCATTACTTCATTTTTGTAAAATACAGTCCATCCAATATTACTGCTACACATTGAGTCGTTAGAACATACTACGGGCCACGAGACAAGGTCTGACCTAAAAGTGGACACTACAATTCCTGGTTTAATTAAAAAAACCAACGATGTACCATTAATTTTCCAATACACGCTTAAGTTTTTTTACGGATATATTTTCATACCGCAGAGACTTTTACTGTAACGTTTGGTGCACGATTTGACAAATGTACATTGAGTTTTTTATGAGCGTGAGGGTCAAGTTTAAGCATCGTAAACCGTTAAAAATCCTAATTAGGAGTTAAGCTCAAATATTTTCATTGCATAAATCGCGTTCTTCGTGAAATGTTGATCAAGAAACGTGTATCAAAATACCTAAATTTGCAATGTATCAGTTGCGCAAGTGACAGAAATCGCGTTTTGATGCTTGATTCTTGTAGAGTGGTTGAAAATAATAAAATCCGTCTATGCAGCAGCTTTTTGTGCTCAATAATAAGAAGGATATCGTGCTATGAGAAGTGTGGTGTAACCCGTTATCCAGCGCGGAAGTGACACCATTGGTTTCTTCCACCTTGATTTCATCAAGTAGAGAGACATACATTTGCACAGGTTACTCAACGTGAAACGCGGACGAAAGAAAGATGGAAGAAACCAAGGGTGTCACTACCTCGGTGGCTAACGTCAGAAACCGAAATTTTCAGAGCGCGATATCTCAGCTTAATATAGGACATGGGAAGTTACTGTTTTGACGGATCTCATTAATTTTAGCAACTGTAAAAGATTCAAGCATCAATACACGATTCTACAACCAATGCGATACTTGACTTATTCTGCCGTGTAAGGAAAAACGTCGTATGACCATTCAAATGTTGACATATTTCGTCCCGGAAGATGTTTTTTCTTGCGGAAAGTTATGAAAATTTTTCTTTGAAATTTTTGGACACTTTAAATAAAATTAGGATCAAAACTCCTCAAAATGTTGGAAGAAAAAGTACTTATAAATTCTATAAAAAATTCGTGATTTGTCAAAGGAAATTTGGCAACGTCTGAAGGCTCATACGGCGTTTTTCCTTGGAGTGGTATTCGTAACATTCAGGAGCCACCCTGCGCCATCCGCAACACGCATGACGCACGACCCGCCTTTCATTATTACACTTCACCTAGCGTTGAGAGTTCACGAATTCCTTCACGCGACCAGTGTGGTATTTTGAAGGACCCAAAATTTTAAAAACAAATCCACACGATACACAGGTTTCTCCGCCAGGGAGCTTTCCCCACAAGAAATCGTTCACCGCTCCCCCGCGGGGAGAGCCGCGGTGTGCTGCCAGCAGGAAAAGCGCAATGACGCCTACAAACCTAACGGGATACTTCACGCATTGCGAAATGCTTGAAGTATCCACTTAGGTTTGTAGGCGTCGGTGCGCGTTTCGAGCTGACACGCACGCCGCGCCGCAGTGTGCCATAAGGTTGCCCACAGTTAAGGTCAAGGAGTTAAAATGTAGGCAATTTGACATGAAATTCGACATTAGCGACTCACAAAACATCAGATACGAAACCAACGTGATCTTTCGGTCATTATCCGACTTATTCCTTCCTTATTCTTTTGGACCACAGTGCGCAGCGGGCACTTGACAAGGTACGAATTTCAGCATTCTCATACATGTTTCTTAATCAAAATTTCACGTAAAACACGATGCGCACAACACAAATTACCGAAATCAATTCCTTACAAAGATATTTAATGATTCTTGATGCGTGAATTCAAACCACCCGCTCATGAAAACTCAATGCTCTACGTGACTCACATCGCGCGCTGAACATTATCTTGATAGTCTCTGCGATATAAAAATCTGGCAACCTCAGTTTTGACCCTTCGGCTCAGCTATAGCAAATTGCTTTTATTTTGAACGACACATGATGGGAAATGAACATTGCATGATTGAGAAGCTTGCTGAAACCATTGTAGTGCGCGATTTGACTCACGTAGAGCTTCGAGTTTCTTGTGAGCGGGCAGTTCAAATTCCTCGTAACCAATGTGAAATAAAAACGTTGATATCTTGGTAAGGAGTTAGTTTCAGTAATTTTCGTTGTGCGAATCGTGTTTCAAGAGAAATTTTGGTTAAGAAACTTGTATCAGATTGCTTAAATTCGTACCTTGTCTAGTGATCCATTGCACTAAGAGACACACGCGACTGATCGACCGATCATTTACTTGTGATATGTTTTTCGCCCAGGTCAAATGTACATGATGAACCGGTTTTTCGACGGGGCGTTTCTGACGTTCGGCATTGACGTGCTCACGTTCATGGAGGACGACCAGGAGGAGCGGATCGATCCGATGATCTTCATTTTCCCGAGGATGACCAAATGCACATTCCATAAGTACGGCGTCTCCGGCGAGGTCGAGCGCCACGACGCCATCTGTATCCTTCCGTTGAACGTCGTCAACGAGAAAATTTACGTCTTTCTATGGTTCTGGTTCCTAATACTCGGTATCCTGACCTCCGGAGTTGTCCTGTATAGGTAAGTAACGACGTGGCTCTTGCGTGGGTCAGACTGAGTCATATTGCAATCACTCTGACGTCATTAAACCGAAAAAAAAGGATGCTGACTTAACATACATAACAAGCCGCTAACTCAGCGTACTAGAGCGCTCTGCGACTCCAAATCGCCATCGGAATCGATCCTCCCACAAATCATCGGACAGATTACACCGTCTGATCTCCCCCTCCACTCCCTCTCGCCAACCTTTTACTGGACTAAACATTCTGGATGTAAAAAAGTGTGCGACAACTCACAAAACGCTGAGTTAACCGCCGCAGCGGTTACTGCAGGGTGTCTACTACAACAGGCTGGCCGAAAATCAGTACTTTTGCAGTACATTTTCAGTACTATCCAAAGTAATTCAGTACCTCCTCATTAGAAAAATTCAGTACTTTTTCAGTACCTCCATTTAACGAAATTCGAAAAATTTCAAACATTTGAATTTCTCGTTCACAAATGAAAAAAATTCCGGATATCCTTGCTGAATTTCCGCACTTTTGCAGTACTTCTGGACCGCCCTTAAAATATCAATACTATTTCCAGACTTTCCGGACTTGTAGGCATCCTGTCACCCTGTACTGTAGCAATGTCGAGATGTAAAGCTAGATGCTATGGCGGATTACTCGGCGTTTTGTGAGTTTGTTGTTGCACACTTTTTAACATTCATTTTAAGTCAGCATCCTTTTCTTTTTCGGTGTAGGACGTCTGCCTGACGTTAATTTCATAACAAACAAATGAAACTGTTGTCGGGGTGGAGTCAGATCTCTTGGACTGATGGAGATCAATAAAGGAAAGGAAGTCGGTCTTGAGTTGTGAGTCGTATGATTCACAAATAAAATACAAGAGTTACGCAACAAATGGGTCTACAAGGCTAAAACAAGCACAACCATGGACGTTTCGGAACAGTTACAAGCCTATTCTCAACTGGAACAAAAGCTAAAATTAAGATGAAAAAAAAAAGAAATGAGCATGCAACTGACCGAGGTAGGAATCAATGCCAAGTGAAAAACAAAGCAGAGCTAAACACCAGGCCCAAGGCGTCCTGATTTTCTTTATACTCGGTTAAGCCTGATCAAAACCGTAACCACGAAAGCTTGCAGGGGATGGCACTTACGGCGGCTTAGCACTAGCTTAAGAGGTTGATTTCAAAACTTCCCGTTGTGTGAATAATTGATGTCTATGTAAGATTTTGAAGAGAAAACGCTTGACGTTTTCCTCTGTACCAAGAAAAAAAAAAACACGGTTATTCGATGGTTACGCGGTTACAATGTCACATGGGATTCCACCGTAGTAGAACCGTGGACTTTGGTAAGTTTATTGATGGGCATGGCAGCATAATCAAATTCGTAGTAGAATTGGCCGTATTTCTATCAAACAGAACTATGTGCATTATGACGTGAGCCCTGTTACGCACATATTCTCATGGACTCATGTCTTAATGCACATAGTTCCGTTTGATAGAAATACGTCCAATTATTGTGTTCCCAGTAATATCACGTTAGACATGGTAGCATCACCGTGCTCATCGTTATCATCATTAAAACCCACGGCTCTACCACCGTGGGATCCCGTGTGACATTATTACCGTGGTAACCGTAGAATAACCGTGTTTTTTTCTCCGTGTACATACTTCAGACCTTGTCTAATGGTCCACTGACCCATTATTTGTTAACCCTCAGGGACGGATTTTCCACAAGGCAGACCTAGGCAGCTGCCTAGGGGCGCAAAGTTTTGAGGGGTGCAAAATTTTAAGACACGTGCATACGTTTTAAAGGTTCTAGAATTAAAATCGGTAAAAAAAAAAAAAAATAGAAGGACGAAGACAGAGGCGCGCGAAAGGAGAATATCTGTGCATCTGCCCTTGTCTATTGATAAGGTTTGGTTTCCAGAAAAGTAGCTTTATACTGCGTTAGTCAAATGCCCGATTTTAAAAATTTTCCGGGGGAGCTTCCCCGGACCCCCCTTTTGGTTGGCGGAAACCCTCTCAAACTCCCCACGCGGTCGTCCGTTCTGCGATAGGCGCAACTATAAAGATTTGCCTAGGAGCGCTAAAAAGGTAAATCCGTCCCTGTTAACCCTCACTTGTATGCGAAGATATCTCACTGGATTCAGTTCTAACATCGGTTGATTTTGCAGGTTCGTGATAATCCTGAGCCCGCGGATGCGGGTGTACCTCCTGCGGATGCGGTTCCGGTTGATCCGGCGGGAGGCCATCGACACGATCGTGCGAAGCTCCAAGATGGGCGACTGGTTCCTCCTCTTCATGCTCGGCGAGAACATAGACTCCGTCATCTTCCGCGACGTCATGCACGAGCTCGCCGCCCGCCTCCACACCCACACCAAGACCGCCGACGCCCACGTCCAGCACGCCTAGCCATCGCCTCCGCCTTCCGCCCAAGACAAAAGGTAAACTACCACCCGCTCCAACCGGTTTTTCCATGTAGGTGGTAGTGGCGTGGTGTGACAGAAAATGAGAAGGGTGTTCTGGTCTGCGGGCTCATAGTTGAAATCAATTGACAAAGCGATAGACAAAAAAGATATGGAGGGATCCTACTGCGGGCTGATTGTTAAAATAGATAGACAAAGAGGACAAAACAGATGTTGAAGGATCCTCCTGCAGCCCGCAGCATCGGGCTGATGGTTTACATTCATAGACAAATCGATAGACAAGTTGTTTGTTGAAGAGACTTTGAAATTGTTGCTTGTGAGATAGGCTATCCGTTTTAAAATTCCTAATGTTGCAGTAAGTGTGCTGCTCCTCATACTAAGGTACCACACAGTTTTCTCAGACTTTCAAAATCTCCCCAAAGATTCACGGACTTTATTCAAAACAGGATATGTTCCATGCACTTTGAATAAAATATCTACCGGTAATGGAGAATACCTTCACATCGAACTTAAAAAACAGCTGTTGCGATATCTATCCAAGCTCCAGTGATGCTGTTTTCATGTCATAACTCTTAATTTCAATTTTGATGGCATACCCCTCACCAAAAGCTCCAAAGCATGTTTATGGCCGATACTTTGTCGTATAGTTACGTTAATTGGCAAGAAAGTGTTTGTTGTTGGTGTGCATTACGCCTGAACCGCAAAAAACATGGATTTACGGCTATTTCGGACTAAAAAGTTGGAAAAGTATTCGAGTTTGAAGTTGGGCCCAAAGGCGACGGTTGATCATATTCAAGTATGTTACTTGTCTGAGTCTTTGACACCGCATTCGAAGCTCATCACCCGTCACTTTTGGGCCCAGGTCGGCTCCGGTTTTGTCAACGCCTACTACACCTGTTAAAGGAGGAGAAACTTCTTCCACAACTCAAATAAAACCCTAGATAAGGCGTTAAAAAATCAGGTATACTTGTATTCTCAAGTTTTTCTTTGTTTAGGGATTGACACTTTTTGGATGTGTCTCAACACTCCTTCTTTACGGCATTGGGTTATGTATTTCTTTTGCCCTTTTAAGTACCATCCCGCACCTTATGACACTAGTAAACTTTAGACATTGAGAAGAAGGAATTTTGAAGAAAAACATTTTTTTTCAATGAATCGAATGATTGATGTTAACTCACCAAAACTGGTTGAAAAGGTAGTCAACAAACACACGATTTTATTTTCTGACTTAAAACGTTGAACAGCTAAAATCTTCTGCACATCCAAGTCGTAGTTACATGCTGAATTTGCATCTGAGGATCTACACCCTTGTTTCGTCTATTACCTCAATGGATTTGTTTAATTTTTACTTGTGTTCACTCATAAAATTTCCTCGTTGTTTCAGGTGGAATGTGGAGGTAAAAGCAACATCACCAATGTCAGACTGGAAGGCAGTACTATAAAAAACAACAAGAGTGAGCATGGTTTCCCACTGGTCGAGCAGGTCGAAACCGCTATCGCTCTGAGCATGTGCTGGGACCAGTGGCGTGGCGTGAATTGCGATTTATCGATTGTTATGCCATTTAAACCTAAAGAATCGACTGTTAAGGTGTTCACACCCTTCTTATCGATCCTTTCCCATAGATTTAAATGGCATAACAATCGATTGATCGCAAAGCACGCCACGCCACTGGCTGGGACAGGTAGCACAAGGGCGAGGCTACCAAAATGTTGTGACTGTTCTTTCAAACTCAGCGTAAAAAAGTCTCTGAAAACACATCCGAAATACACTAAATTATGCCGCACAGGCTTATGAGGAAATCATGTGCTTTATACCGGGCATAACGCTAGTACATGCACGGAGAAAAAAGGGTCGTTGGTCCTACACGATGCTCATAATGGAATCTCAGTCCTACGTACTTTTCTGCTTTTAATTAAAAATATTACTTTCACGGTTACATTGAGTCGGTCTTAGTAACGATGATACATTGTCAGAAGGGTCTGAACAATCTTTACCAAGAAATATACATATTGTAAATGCAAAAGTAGAAAAATGGATCTAGGACTTGGAATCCATTATGGTCCACTATGCATTGTGAGTATTGTAAGTTCAACCATTATTTTTTCTACGTAAGCAGCTTTCGAAGGCTTGACTCGATGAGGTCATCCACTTCAACTAGTTTAGCTTAAAGAGCCTTTATAATGAGAGCCTTATAATGTTCAGCCTTTGTAATGAGTTGAACACTTGTCCTAGCATGTAACTACGCTTGAATTCCCACCAAATTCCACTAAATTTGGTTGGTGTGTCAGATTTACATATTTGTTTAAAAGTGAATCTACATGGGGTATCAAAAATTTCCCTCGTGGGTGGGCACTTATTAAGAAAAAAACCCGATTTTTTATACTTTATGTAAGGGTTTGAGAATGTTAAGAAAAATTGCATAAATTCTCTCAATGATTGTTTGTTGGGATCATAATTGTGAATTCGTCCACTAAAAAGTGGGAGAGTCCTTTAAACTGGTGAGACTTTTACACCAAACTCACGAAGGTTTTAGCGAAATATATTTAAAATAAACTGCACGAGCTCAGCAGAAACTGCATTAAAAACCTATTTTTATTTTTGACCCGGTAACGACTTGGTTCGACGAGCTCAGTTCACTTTTTAAACGGAAACTGTTAACAGTCAATTCTATACAGAGTGATCCTTAAAATGCCCTGAATTTTGAGAGGCAGTACACTTACAACGAATTTAAAGCGGAAGAAGATTTTCCTTTACTCATTTTTTATTATTCAAATGTTTTTCATGGAATGTGAATCTTAGCATTTGAGCTCAATTTCGTAAATTTTAAGGCATATTTATTTTTCAAAAATGCTAATTTGAATTTATAGTTCAATCTTTGAAGCAATATTGTCTCATTATTTCTACTTTCTCCCAACTGAGTTTGATAAATTACTTTATGATTGCCATTAATTAGAAAATCTGTAAATATTGTAAATAAATTGTTAAAATATATGTAAATCATTATTTCAACTAAACAAAATATTAGAAAATTTTGGGAGATAATCCGGATGCATATTTATTTGTACTAATAAAGTGAATAAAAGTATGTTTGCAGTTTTCTCTTTTATCGATTTTTCTCTTCATTTTTGAATAGGCTAAATTATATGAGCGACAAACAACACACAGGGGGGAAAAACACATTGGATCTAGAGTCCAGACTCTTAAAAACATCGACAAGAAAAAGTACTCTTGATTCAATCAGATTTAAGCTTAAATCAAGAACCAAGCCTCTTAAGTTGAGCGGATTTTCTTTTGATTTAAGCTTACATGTGATTGAATCGAGAGTCCTTTTTCTTGTCGATGTTTTCAAGAGTCTGGACTCTAGATCCAGTGTTTTTTTTTCCAGTGCAAGGCACTTAAGTGTAGATAAAGTATAAGATCGTCCACAGGCTACAATTTTAATGAACGCAGTTTATTTACAAAGGGAGTTTTTACAAGGGAACCACACAGCACAGATCCCGCAGACACGGCTGGGCAAAAGTCAAAATTTCAGCATGTATTCAACGGATTACAATTTCTAGTGTCTCGAAGAATAATTAGCTCACTTTTTAGTGCAGTTTCGTGCTGAAACATGAAAACATATGAAATACAATTCACCGAATATGAGTCTAACCTTTGTAACCGATACTTACGCCATTTCCAACCCTGAGCATGACTGATTAATTATATTTAATACCTTTTCTCGTAATTGTCTTTGATGAAAAGGAGACTTTATACCGCGTCATTTAACGGGTTTCGGATGAGTGTTTTTGAGTGATTTGGCACCCCATTTTGTAAAACTTTTTTCATTAGCAGTGTCAATCCTTGAATTGTAAGTTTTCGGCACCGTGGTCCTCATTCCTTTGGAGATTGAAGAAACTTAATTTGCGCGAGTCACGCTAACTATAAGAAGGAGACGGGGTTGTTTCCTCGTATTCCCTTTATGCTCTTTTTTTATAAATCGGGTAGGTTGTTTCCTCGTATTCCCTTTAAGCTCTTTTTTTTTTTAATAAATCGAGTAATCGAGTATATGAGGGAGGAAAAAAAAGAAGATATTATCGGAATTTTTGTAAAAATTAAAAACTTTAGGTAGATCTTTCCTTTCCTGAAGAGAAAAGATGGCTTTTCATTGGCTGGTCGTAAGCGCCAATGACCCAATCTCTTAGGCGAAGGATTTTAACTTCCGAATTTCACCCCCCCCCCCCTTTCCACAAACCGTGAAAAGATTTTATAATGAGGCAAATGTTCCTGTCAAGAACTCTGACAATAAATTAAAGGATTTTCTGAATAGATTGACGGCTAAATTATAGTTTATAAGTAATATTTGGAGATATGGAGTAACAATAAAGCTTCCCCCCCCCCCTTTTTTTTAAATTAAAACATAAGTTCCTGGTTTTTAAATGTTCAATACCAGGCATTTCATCGTGACTTCGTGAGAGACAAGAAGAAGAAAAATACCATTACACTCATGTAGTTGATTTACTGCAGGAGATCTTCAGACCGAAACCGTAAGCGGTAATTGGCGGGAACGATAAGCCAATCAGAGGGGTTTCTTACCTTACAATTAAAAAAGGAAGGAGGTTGGGAGAAGGTTGCCACAAAGCCCAACGTTTAAACTAGGGCTGTCTGGATCCACATTCTCTTCGGTTGAAATCGGTATACGCTGCGCTCTCTATCGGATGAACTTCAAACTTATCGCAGAGAAGATAATTCCATCCTCATTCGTTGTGTAGCGCCACTTCATTTGTTGGCTCCCCTTTGAAATTGCAAGGCAAGAGTAGTTCATGTCCACCACTCGGAGATATTTCACGAAAAAACTGAATGGTTACGTTGGCAGAGGGGCAATTGAATTGTTTACGATTAAAGAAAATAATGAAGTAAAGGAAAAACCACACCCTCACACTGTTAGTCCAGCTTATTTTTTTTTTTCTATTTTTTAAAAAAAAAAAATGTATGTGCCGTTAGTTTCTGTATTCAGCTATGAAATTAGTTCATGAATGAGCCAGAAATATCAAATCCTTATTGCAAAATTAAATTAAATTCTTTGACATCTTTCTGCACGCATTTTGTTCAGTGTGAAATTGTAAACATTTCATCAATTTTATCATATTCTTGGCGAAGAAAGGAAAGAAATATGGAAAGCTAGAGGTATTTTATCATTAGGTGCATCTTATCTAAATAGCAAAAAAAAAAAAAAAAAAAAAATTGCTGAATTACGATTGCGTTGCGTAGCAGCTTCGCTTTACAGGAAATTCCACCTCCGTATTGGCTTTACTCTATATGTTGAGGGATGTAATTGGAAACATACGTGAAAGTATCTCAATTGTACGAAATGATAAAAAAAAAAAAAAAAAAAAAAAAAAAAAAAAAAAAAAAAAAAAAATGCGTGGATTAAGAAGAGGAGAGAGATTCGCAAAGAAAGAGACTGGAATGTAAAAAGATGAGAAGAAGGATCCAACAAAGAAGTATGAAAAAAAAATGACGATGAGTAAATTGAGGACAAAAACAACAAAGTTAAAAAAATGGAGACGATGGCAACTTCCACACCAACACCAATATACCAATAACAACTGAAGCCGTAGCCTCAATTTTAGAAGACGTAAAAGATTATCTCTGACTCGCCGTCAGTTCCTTACGGTAAGTTCTGAAATGACTGAACGGGGCAGTTCTTATTCGCGAAGGCCCGGACGTAAATTAAATCTCCTGTCGAGGAGGAGACGTGGAGGTATAGGCTTGGGAAATGAAGAGTGAAATCTATTAGCAGATGAAGGGGCATGGTTCTCGCGATCGGCCCATACAGCGACCACCCGAGATCACTGTCTCGTTCCGTGTGAACTAGTGTGGAATCTTTGATAAAACTTCGGCCAGCATCCAACAACGGAAGGTTGTCAGAATTTTAACAAGTTTTCTGTTTTCCCGCCGATCGCAGCAGTTTGGCTGGTGGCAGGAAACCCTACAAATATTAGGCTTATGGTTGATGAGGTGTAAAGATGATGAGGAATGAGGAGATGCACGAGGTAACGAGCAGAGGGGAATGATCTTGAAGGAAAGAAGGGGAAATGAAGTGCATTTGCAGAGGGAGATAATCACGAAGAATATGGAGGAAAAGGAATATGAAAAAATATGAGGATAAAACGGGTAAAAGGGGGGGGGGGAGAAATAAAAATTAAGAGAAAGGGAAAGATAAAGATAATAATTTTTTTCATGTAACTGTGAGCATGTAACATTCGCCGTATAATGATTTAAAACTGTAAGCATGAATTCATAGATGCTTGTAAGTGCATAGTTTCTTGTATTCGCTCATCACCAGCCATGTAGTGAACTTTATTGTGCATATGCTATTTGCCGTATTTACTGTGTTGCCATATTTTCTTGCCTAAAATCACAGAAAACCGAGTAATTATTTCAGTATTTGGAGACTGTTTTTCGTCGAGCTCATTCGGCAAAGTTCAAAACCCCTGATTATTCATTAAACGTTATACGGTCGGCGACTCTATTGCCTACCTTACACTGGCAATACCACCCAGATATGGTCATAGGGTTCCAAGTCCCTTTGCATTCTAACCAATGATACACTTTTTCTTGCAATGGATTTTTAGTTATGGATAAATACAACATTCTCTGCGCGATGATAGTAGAATTCTCATATTCGTTTCAAAGATGCATCTTCATGCGCAAATATCATGTCAAAAATTCATAAGATAATGCAAACGCAAGATCTTCATACCGGCACAAAATAGGTATGATCTACTTGCATCCCTGAATACTGTAATTTAAATTACAGTCTTACAGTCTCACACATTTATTCCATGCGCATAATCCAAAAAAAAATGGCTCAAATCCTGGCCCAATTCGGATTTTTCTAGATTTTTCCGATGATGTGTATGTAATATGTGATAATTGTGGGCAAGTTTATAGCACGCTGCGGCGCTGCGCGGCGTGCTTGCCAGCTCGAAACGCGCACTGACGCCTACAAACCTAAATGGATGCTTCAAGCATTGCCCACTGCGTGAAGTATCCCGTTAGGTTTGTAGGCGTCAGTGCGCTTTTCCCGCTGGTAGCACGCTGCGGATCTCCCCGCGGGCGAGTGGTGAACGATTTCTTGTGGGGACAGCTCCCAGTCGGAGAAACTCGTGGATCGTGTCATTTTTTTTTTTTTTAATTTTCGACTTTAGAAATTACACACTGGTCGTGTGAAGTAATTCGTGAACTTTCAACGCTAGGTGAAGTGTAATAATGAAAGGCGGGTCGTGTGCCATGTGCGCTGCGGATCATTGCCTGACATTCCTGAATTTATTTTGTAGTATTTTCTTTGGGTCCGTTCCTTTTTTCGACTCAAGTTATCACGCTTCCCTCCATTTTGCCCTTTTTGAGGAGTGCATCGGCTTACACTTGAGTCAATCCTCTGAGCGGCCGCTAAGTTCAGTTATAAAAATGAAGGAAGATGAAGAAAAAGAATGGACACGTAGAAAGGAGAGCATGAAAAAAAGAAAAATAAAGAGGACGAGGAAAACATTTAAATGAAGAAAGAGAGCGTGGAAGCAGAGGAATATAAGTGAGAAAAGCAGGAATATAAGGTGAATGAATGCGGTTGAAATAGACCTGGAAGAAAACAACAAGAGGCAACAAAAATGAGGAAATGGACATTTTGAGAGAAGAGTACGAAAAATAGAAAAATAAGAGGATGAGGGAAAGTTTAAAATAAGAAAAAGAGCATTGAAGCCGAGGAGCATGCGGGAGATGCAGGATGATAAGGTGAAGGAATGAGGTTGAAAAAGACCTGGAAGAAAACAACAAAAATAAGAAAATGGACATTTTGGAAGAAGAGCACGAAAAAAAGAAAAGTAAAGAGGACGAGGAGTAGTAGTAGTAAAATAATTTTATTTTAAAGCGGTGCTTTAAGCGTTAAAATAAAGAAAGAGAGCGTGAAAGCCGAGGAATATAAGTGGGAGATGCAGGATGATAAGGTGAACGAATGCGGTTGAGAAAGAGCTGGAAGAAAACAACAAGAGGCAACAAGAATAAGAAAAGGTGGTCAGAATTTTAATAAAATTCTGTTATGACGTCGATTCGGCAGACGGACGCTGGCGTGGGGCTAATCTGTAGGAGAAACCGTCGCTGCTCCGACGACGTAAAGGCGTATCTCTATTCTCACGTGAGTCCCGGAAAGCATAGGACTGTACGGAGAACAAGGCTCACGTGGAAATCCAGATACGCGCTTACGCCCGAGCAGCGACGGAACGACGGTGACGGTGGCTAATGGTCGATGAGGTGTGAAGATGCCGTGGAAGGAGAAAGTGCGAGGAGAAAAGGAGGAAGAAGAAGGAAGGAGAAAGGCGATGAGAACGTGACGTGTTTTCGAAATAAAACCCACCGCGTGTGAAATGTCATCGTTCAGAACTTATGCCGAAGGTCTCGGCTGTCCGGTGTAATTGTTTCAAGATTGTGCCTAACGGATTGTTTGTTGATAGCCCCGTAACTTTCCCCCTTTCCGTGACCCACCAACCCTTCTCGCTTCTCCCCGCGACCCTCCGAATGGAGAACTTGCAAGGGTCTGAAATTTGATGAATTTCCTGTTTAAGTGGAATCCTCTGAGTGAACTGAACACGAAGATACCCTTGATTCATAAATTGAGCAATTATTAGAGGAGATATGACAAAATAACCGATTCTGCTAAAATACATGTGTTTAAATGGGAAATGCCGCCAGATGACGTCACAAGGCGGCACATTTTCTCACTTTTAAATCAATTTTTCTCCAATTTCCCATGTCAGAAAAAAATTATGAAAAATATTGCGAACTCAGCTCATTAGGCACTTTCAGATGAAGCAATAAAAAAATTGCGTGCAAATTCTCCATTGACCAGAAAGTCGATATGGAAGCTCGCCGCAATTTCCTTACCAAAACACGAAAGAGGCATTCCGCCATGACTCTTGAAGATTTTCAGGAATTGCACATGAATTTGGACCTAGTTCATTAGAAAGGAACCAACCTATATTGAGTTGAAACTGAGAAAAAGAGGTTCGAAGTTTTATTCCTGCATGAGGCTCAATGTAAAAAATTAACTGTGACCCATATTTCACAAACAAACATTTGTTTAAAGACTTTCAGTCTTTGAGGGGAGTATTAATAAGGCTGGTGAATCTCAAAAACATTCATTATCTCAATTTTTTCGAAAATGTGAGTTGATTCCTTTCTGATAAACTCGGTCCATTTCTTCTTTATCTCAAAAATTAGTAAGCTCCTTTTCTGTTACTGAGTCATGAGCCATCTGACTCTCTCTCATCATCTCTCTTCTTTTCCTTTTTCATTATCATTCTGTGATAATTAAAGCAAAACCGATGACAAAATTTAAAAAAATTTTAACCCTGCTGGCATATCAATAAAAATTTATTCTTAAAAGTTAGGGAAAAATTTAAGAAATGTATCTTTCAAGTATTTCCCGGTGTTCAATGAAATTTACCACAGCCGCACGCTCTCTGATTGTGAGTCGCAACGCCACGAAATTCCGCGGGTTGCATTCATCCTATTTGAAGGGATTTTTTTTGTCCGCTTCGGTTCGCAATTGCTTCGCTTTGAAAAACGCCGCTTCGCGGACCCCTATTAAAAACCCTTAAGTTGATAATTTGTGATATTTACCCCCAATTTGTGATCGAGAACAAGGAAAGAGAGATCTCTTTTATAAAGGATTCGCTAACTGCACTATTATCATCCATAATTTTATATCATATTTTGTCAATCTTGGAATTACCTTCTACCTGGATTATTATATTATCATTAGGAACACATTTTCATATTGTTAAAAACCCTCAGGTTGATAAATTTGTGATATTTACCCCCAATTTGTGATCGAGAACAAGGAAAGAGAGATCTCTTTTATAAAGGATTCGCTAACTGCACTATTATTATCCATACTTTTATATAGTATTTTGTCAATCTTGGAATTACCTTCTACCTGGATTATTATATTATCATTAGGAACACATTTTTATATTGTTGAATATAATATTTTTACACAATTTTAAAAAAGGTTTTTCTCAGAAAAAAAAAATAATTATTAGATATGTTACAACATTATAAACTGTGAAAACCTGTGTACCTACAATGTAGATTTCCTGTCACATTTAAATTTTTTGAAGGATTATTAGGTACGTACTGTATAATTGTCATTACAACAAATATTCATTGATTTTTCTTTGCCTTTCGAAGAATATTTTTGTATTATCTATACAATTTTCTTACGAAAGTATCTCGATATTTTTTGAAAATCTATCGGTAAAATAAAGAAGTAGCGGAAATTCAAAAGTATCACAATGCAGGAACATATTTTTCCAGTTTCATCATCAATGTATCAAATTTTAAAAACAATTATAAGTATGTGGATTAGAAAGAAATAATAATAATAATTGTTTGTAATAATTTTTGACGCAGGGACAACACATTGTGTTGCACGGGAGGCCCCTCTGGGCTGGCGACCCCGAGGTGCCCCAGCAAGCGGATGGGAGCAATCTGGTCGGCCAAATCCAAACAACGACTAGGACCTTCTGTAGAGCAACGCCCGGGTCCCAGCCAGCGCAATCGGGACCAACGTCCGAATCCAAGACAACCACGACCCAATGTCGGAGCAGTCCGCAGACGTTGTGTGTGAAGCATTATTGCGCCTATCTCCGTCTCAGCGCCGGCGGGTCGCGCAGCGCCAGCGGGGGCGTTGTCCGAATTGCCTCTCTACACATTCATTGAGTTTTTGCAATCCTCCCAAGCGCTGCGCGGCGCCGAAGTGTGGAAGGAGGCATAATACCCTGTTGCATGAGGGACCGGGCGGGATTCCCGCAAGACGTTCATCCTATGGGGATATTTAAGGTCCTCCATCTACGGCAACCGGACCAGCCTTGATAGACGCAGCAGCAACAACGGCCTCTTCTTCAACAACGGCCTCTTCCTCAACAACGGCAGTCCCTGTCTCAATAGCACCCTCCGTCCCAATAGCAGCCTCTACTTCCATAGCCTTAACTCATCCGATTCAAGGTGAGGAAACGCCACGCCATACCGAGGGCCGCTTGAGAGCTAGACAGACTGTCGGGAGGGCCAGGGGATTGCCCCAACACAGCTCCTCTTCTGAGGAAACCTCCCCCGCTCCAAACCGCTTCCCAGATTTGGATGACCTCCTTCACTGGGACGTCGATACGGAGCGGTTGTGGCTCGGTGACCCAGAGGAGGACCTGCAATTTGACTCTGACATCTCCCTGTGAGATGTCAGAACGCCGCCAAGACGCCACGCCAATTCAATAACTTACATTCTCAGCCGCGAACCCCCTGTCATAGGGTTTGCAGCCCTATGACAGGTTATAGAGTGTCTTGCAGTGAATCATCAAGAAGAAGCCTCGGTTGCGTCAACCTGTGAGGTAGTTGACGTATCAGTTCATCCTCACAACGCTGGAGCTGAGGACGGCCGTGGATCAGCCCAGCGTCTAACCGTACGACGGCCAACGGCCAACCCCGAGCAGATCCCCTTCACCTCCTGCCTCCGGTGTTTTACCGGCAAGTCAGCCGGCAACCACCAAGGCAGGAATTCCGAGGCAGCGCATGACTTGGACCAGAGAAATGAACATCGATGTCATGCGTTGCTTCTATAGAGCAACACGACTAGACACCAACGCATCAGGGTACAGATTCCACCTACGCTAATTGTTCCTGGCAGCATACCCTGATCTAACTAATGTCACTGAACAAAGGCAAGTGGATCAGAAACGGGTAATCATCAACAACAAGTTGACGATCACGAGCCAAACTCAAAAAACCCTCATAAATCGTCGCTGCTCTGACGTAAGGGCGTATCTGCATTTTCACGTGAGCCCTGAAAAGCATGGGGTTATATTAAGTACTTAAGCGACTTTTCAAACACGTGTAAACGTATTCGGAAGAAAGTGTGTAGCCCATTGTTGTCGTTGTGACTTTTATGTTGTCGTTCATCAGGAAAAAGAAGGCATTTTGCCTGAGGATTTTTCAGGAGAAAAAGTGACAAGATAAATTGTTTAATGTGCTGCCAACTGTTTCATCTACCAAACATCAATTTTACCATGCATCGCATCCTAGAGCATCAAAAACATCCTCAAGAAAATCTGTCAAACGAAATATCGTCCATACCCAGCGTTCCAATCTGTTTTCGTTATCGTCTGCGTCCGTTTATAAGTACTGAACATCACAGAACGTTTTTATGGCAACTTTCCCGCCCAAACTATGCAAAAGGATAGCGGATGAAATAAAAAATTGCGCCATTAAGGCAAAAATCCCATTAAAGGGGGCGTCCTCGGGATAGCAACGCTCACAGCTCTATGTCCGTCAAGGGACACTTTGGCAAATGGAGCTTAAAATGAGAGTCTCTCCGAGATTTCTCTCTGCAGACAGCCGCGCCGAACTCTATTTGACCAAATTCTTATTCACTCGAATATGTGTGACTCCTGAGAGAAAATGAGGGAAACTTAATTGGCGAACTCCACCTTACTTATTTTAGAGAATCTTAATTTTCTTACGATGAATTACTAATATAATTAAAATGTTCTGGGTGGTGAGCGGTCTTCAGCGTACTTACAACAAGACAGAAGTGGATCCAGCAATTTGGCAACACGGGATTTTCTCCATTTAAACCTATGTTAAATAATCGATTCTCGTCGGAGCACCTGGCCTCTGTCTACAAGAATCGATACATTTCTATAAGTTTTAATGGGGAAAAAACAATGTTGCCAATTTGCTGGATCAGAGAATACATCATGAGAATATCGTCGGTAAAAATCCCAAATCACGTATCTCATTTGTGGTGTTTCCAAATATCTGCTCCTGTTTTACTTGCTAAGGGAGAACAAATTAACATCATTCCTCGAAGTTTACTCAGAATTTACCTCGCTCAGAGAAGAACAATAACGGAAGTTTTTAAGAATGGACGTTGAGTAGTTCTCCATTTAAAAAACAAAGTATGACCGGAAGTCTACAACGTTGCAAATCGAGATACGTAATTTGGTAGTTTCACCTACCTTATTAGATTTCGTCGTGCGATGGGCAATTGTAGAATTTAAGTACAGTTTGCCACAAGACAAGGTAAAAGATTACGCGCCTTAACACCTATTTTCTGATTACAATTTTATCTAGAATAAGGTATACCTCATTCACGCCATTGTCTATAGACACGTTGGAAAATTTCAAAAACTCACAAGTGTTTCGTTGGAGGTTTTTGTGTAATTATCACTGAGTTTCATTGCACTGATGTATTTTACACTTCCAAATCAAGATATTCACCGGTAACACTCATTTAGTTGATAAAATTTACAGGCATGAAACAAATATTTATATTATGCATGAGAGCACACGGAAAGAGCGCATCGGCTCCAAATAATTTTGATGTTCGTTCACTCTCATATTTCCACCTTGATTTTCAACAAATTTCATTTTTCACCCGCTACGCGTTCTCGTGCGTTGTAATTTCAACTCTGTTCCAAGGTCCATTTACAAACTTATGATTCGATGCGATCATTGAAATCCGAATTCATCAAAAACCGGGAGAAGTCATTAGCCTCGCAGAGGTTGTATCTCACTGGATTTCAGTGGCGCGGCGTGCTTTGCGATAGAATGATAAATTTAAGATTAAAACCGATGGAAAAGGATCGATTAACAAGGTGTCCGCAACGTACACCTTAATGATCGATTCTTTACTACAGCTATAATGGGGGAGAAATCGATAATCGATCGTTCGCGCCTCGCCCCATCCGCAGTACAGGTATTTTCCTAGGGCATTACTCCACTGCATATGCCGGGCGGCTCTGAAAAGGGAGGCGTTAGGTGGGGGTGAGAGGGGGGAGCCGAATGTGGAAAACCGATGTTGGGTAGGGCGGTGGGAGGCTGTCACTGCGAATCCAATAATAATTGGGAAATAAATAGCGTCTCGAAATCGAATTATCGCCATTCACACTCTCGTCCAAGAGAAAGCGGCGGCGCCGATTCGACGGGATTAAGGGTAGTATAGAGGGTCCCGGAGGATCGTATTTTGATGGTCAAAGCTCCCGGTTCGGAGGGATGTTGGGATCTGTTTCAGAAAATAGTTCCTACGTCCTAAAAAAAATGAAAATAAAATAAGATATTAAAAAAAGGACTTGTTAAAATGTGTATGTGGTTGGACTAAGTTGGCTTCAAAATTCAGGTTACAATGGAAAAAAAACACATTGGATCTAGAGTCCAGACTCTTGAAAACATTGACAAGAAAAAATGCTCTTGATTCAATCGGATTTTTGCTCGAATCAAAACGAAATCCGCTTAAATTAAGAGGCTTGGTTCTTGATTTAAGCTAGATTCTGATTGAATCAAAAGTACTTTTCTTGTCGATGTTTTTAAGAGTCCGCTGGGACTCTAGCTTCAATGTGTTTTTTTTTTTCCAGTGTAGCCGCGCATTAGTTTCTTCTTATGGCAAAAAATGGACGTATTTCTGCCAAATAGAACTATGTGCATTAAGACATGAGCCCTGAGACCCGTGTATAGACCCGTGTGTGAGAGAATATATGCATAACACGGTTCACGTCATGATGCACGTAGTTCCATTTGGTAGAAATGCGTTCAAATGGTCCTTCAGATGGATCATCGTCGACGTAGTTGGACAAGGCGTCTCTGAGAACTTCATTTTCAGATTTCGGCATATTATTTTTCGGCAGTAACATGTCTAAATGATCGACCTGGAGACTGGAAATGAGAGGCTTAGGACAAGGTGCACAAGAGCAGTTTTCGTGAAAATTGAGATATTCATGAACTCAATTTTATTTAGAGTAGGAAAGTAAACACTGTGCAAAAATTCAAGACTAAAATCCGACTTTAAAAAAAGTGAGTTTTAACTTATATCATGCCATAAGGCGATGAAATTTCCAATATAAGGCAATGTGAGTTTCTCCATGTATTTTGAGACTTAAACACGTGTTAATTGAAACAGAAAATACCACACTTATGTGCCTTGGTCCCCAAACCCCTTAATGATGATTTTTCCAAGATAATTCATCTGGAGATGACGAGAAGGACGACCTCCAAAGAGGAAAAGACGAAAAATCACCGCGATTTTGGTCAATATTTTAAACTTCTGTTGTGCCACGAGACAACGTAATTTCCAATGTAAGGCAATGTGATTTTCTCCATGTAATTTTATAACTAAACACGTACTTTATAAGTAGCAAAGACCGCACTTAGTCCCCAAACCCCTCAATTCTGATTTTTCCAAAATAATTCATTTGGAGATGACGAAAAGGACGGAGTCCAAAGCCGAAAAGACGAAAAGTCACCGCGATTTTGGTCGATACAATTGCAGTTTAATATTGTAAGAAATTGGGTCTTTCGAGTAGGCTTTGCAACCTTGTAATGAGGTTCCGTTCCTTCGTCTAGGAAACAGTGAACTCTGGGACATGTCCAATCGCTCAATTTTAATGTTGGAATTTTTGCCTAAAACTGACAATGATAAGTCGGAGAGAGCAGAGAGGCGCTTGAACTGGACCAATCAGACCACTGCACCGGGGACACGGACAAGGACATAGGCGTTGTCAACATTGTGTTTGTAAATGCTTAGTACAAACACGGCAGAAGAAACAGCAAACAGGAGTGCCAAGCATGCAGATCCGCTGTCGGACCGACTCATCCATTGCTGCCAGGTGAAGCTCTCGTTGGACCACCAAAAAGCAGAATGTACGCGTTCCCTGAAAAGAGCGTTTACATGGCGCACAGTGGATAGAGTCAATAGGAGAGGTCGGACAAAATTTAGAAACTTTAAACACTAATTACTCCGTTTACATCAAATTCTGAGGTTCTAAAAGTGGCTCCATTGGTTTCCACGTGAAATTTTCATCTCGTAGCACCCCTTGAAATATAAAATGTGACGATTTAAACATCAAAAATTTCATGTACGACCTCTCTAATTGACTCGATCCACTGAGTGGCGGTCAAAACAGAGGCTGTTCAGTTAATAGTCGTTTGTAAATTGTACACTGGAAAAAAAACACATTGGACCTAGAGTCCAGGCTCTCAACAATATCGACAAGAAAAAGTACTCTTGATTCAATGAGAATCTAGCTTAAATCAAGAACCAAGCCTCTTAATTCGAGCGGATTTCCTTTTGACTTAAGCTGAAATCTAATTGAATCAAGAGTATTTTTTCTTGTCAATGTTTTCAAGAGTCTGGACTCTAGATCCAATGTGTTTTTTTTTGCAGTGTAGCTTTAGATAAACAACTTTTGTGACAAAATAAAGATTTGTCGGTGGATGCAGATTCTTTCAGTTTGAGCGTTACTCGTCACCTTATTCCGGGCAAATCATCACGGGCGCCATGCGACGTTTCAAAATTTCCGTCACTTTAATTTTTAACAGAGAAATTGTTGGTTGAATCTGTTTGAAAGTTCACTAAATGTTATCGGCAGCGCAAAAAAAAAAACTCAGTGAAATTTTTGGACAGCCTCGTTGAACTATTTCGCTGTAAATAAAATTAAATGGCGGCAGATATTTTGAAACGAGGCCCTGGTGATGCTATGGTCGAAAGGTAAAGACTGACGCAATTTAAGATTAAATTGTATGTCATAGAGGTGAATTAAACGTATTTTTACCACACAGAACTATGTGCAGGTGGGAAAGATGAGTTGTGCTCGTAGTGAGATGGTGAGATCGTAGTGGTGAGAAATAATTTAACAGTGCGCGGGATTCCTTTTGGTGAAATGGAAAAGCGGGATTTTAAATTCACCGAACGGAACTAAGTGCCAACTATGTGCGAGACTCGTGAGCCGTGGATATGTGACAAGAGCGTTGTGGACAGGGCTCATGAGTTAAGGCGGAAGAAGAAGGAGCTCGGCAGCGGGTTAGTCACCGCTGACGTCACCGGCGCTTTATAATTCCCATTCATACACAGACCTAGCGAGTACACCCCCATATTTCCCACCCGCACATAGTCCTATTTGGAGAAATACGTCCAATTGTGATAATTTTCACCGAAACATTGAATACTTGCAGGTTGAAGTTAACCGAGTGGGGGCAAAAAGTTGCTTATGACCGGTTTGTCCAACATTTAGCTTTAATGATTGGAGAAGGTTGATAACGTCTCGAACAAACGATAATCTTCGCAGTTTATTGCCTAAAACGAAGTCATCTTGCCCTAGTCAAACTTCTTGTCAGGGCTTCAGAGTGAGCCCGAGAACACCCAGCAACAGGAATACTGTTAATGACAATTTGCTAACTGGCTGCCATAACTGTGCTCGCTATGAGGATCAAATTAAGCTACTCGCCTCGAAAATTGATTTGTTAGAAGGTCTGATTGTTAAACTAGAGGAATCAAAAGTGGATCGAATGCCTAGTACAGTATACCTCGGATTATCTGAACCCTGGTTTATCCGAACCGATTTTAGGGAGGACAATTTTTTTACGCCTTTTTTGCACTAAAGAGTGATAAAACCGATTTAATAGATTAGGAAATCGTAGACATCGCTACAAACAAGGGAGTGGAAGTTGATACAAGCGAAGAACCGGAGGTAGATCTCGTGGATAAAATGCCCCATTCCGAAGGGCTTGCAGCAATTGACAGAGCATTAGAGTATATCCAACAACAGGAGAAGGCAAATTTCCCTGCCACACTATTGTTTTTGTGGGTGGCGAGCGCTGACCTCTAGGAAACAAGCGACCGGCCAAAAGGAAAGAAAGATGACGGATTATATAAAATAGGTACGTGAACCGTTTTTAAATAGGTTGCATAAAATTAATGGCCTCCGGATAATCCGAAATTTTCGTTAAACGAACCAACCGACCGTCACATTAGTTCGGATAATCCGAGGTATAGTGTACTTCAACAAAAATCTTCATGCTTGCGGGAAAAAAGTCTTGGAAAGTGAGGGTTCCTCCAAAAACCAAGGCTCATTAGAAGGAGAAATTTTGGTTTTAAACTCTAAAGGAACGCGGAGTTTCTTCCTTGCGAGCCACCGTATGCTTCATGGAATATTGGCGTGAAGCTGAAAGCGAAATTAGCTCTTTAAAACGCCTTCAAAATAGGGAACGGCAAGCCGCTGCACAGTAATAAACAACTTGACTAAAAAACAAGATAAACTAACTTAATCCGGGAAAAGCTGAATCTTTGTTTTGTAACAAAAGCGGGTCATTGGCTTAATTTTTTTTTGAGTTTTTCTTTTTTGTTTTTTCCTTTCCTTCACAGGTTGAAAATAATGAGATTGTAAAGTAATTACGAAAATTCTAGATTTAAAATGTTTATACGATTTTTTTAGGTTTTAAAAGTAATTTTCAATTGTATTTTTTCACAATTATTTGTATTTTTTCCAAATTATTTGTATTTTTTTCAGTAAAGATGGATGTCAAGCGTGGGAAGTGGGTAGGATCAAACACGATCGACAAATACACCTCTCCCCATTCGGATACGCTAATAATAAACAAAATACCAAAAATAAATCATGATACATCAATGCTTACTATTTGGGAGGGCCATAGATGGATCCTTTTACCATTATACGATGGAAACTATTTGTTATTCGACAATTGTTGAAATAATTATGAAAATTCTCGGGTTTTCCTTTGATTTCTGTCATACGTTTTTTTGCAGCCTTCCTTTTTAAACAACCCCCGCCGTGTGCTCTCAACAAAGTAGAATGTAAGAATGAGAATCTTTCCTGTTTTTTTTCTCCTGTTCATACATGAAAGATGCCAACATTATTTTTTTCTAACATTTTTGAGGTCTTGTTTCGTTAATCCAGAGAATTTCCCGGAACGAAGAATCTCCTGAGAAACTTGACCCCCTAATCCTAGAAGAAGACATAGGAGCAGTGATTGAAAGTGTTCCGATGACGCAAATGCAAAATCGAAAAACAGCATCTCTTAATTGTGACAGCTCAAAATTTCCGTTCCTTCTCCCCATTAGACTGAATCGACATTCTTATTTTAAAGTTTAACAGACTATACTTTAAAGAATATACTATACTCAATGCTGCAACTGAAAATATTGTCTCCGAACAGCCAGTATCATTCCTGATAACGCTTGGTGCACCTATTTGCACTCAAGGGATGCGCATGTCTGTGCTGCACATGCCGTAAATTGAAGGCCGGCCGACGACGCCAGTTTTCCTTGCTTCGTAGAGGCAACCCCCTTGTTTCACGTCTACGGAAGTTGACGCTACTTCACTGGAGTGAAAAGGAGGGCTGCAATTCACACTCGAAAGTTCCCTAAGTCACAATGGTGCCCTGCGAGTCACTTAGTTTCCGGTGGTCAAAAACACAAAATACTCCTACCTCAGAAAATTAATATTCATTTTGGGACAAAGAACCACTAGTTGTGTAGAATTGTGCGAACCGATAACAACATCAACAACGGTTATCTAGTGCGGTCTCGGATGCGTTTAATCAAACGAACTTTATCTCGTCTTCATCTATAAACGGTTTTATTTCGTATATCCTGGAATCGGATGAAATGAATCCACAAAGCCAATCGGACGGCTTCCGTCCAATTCTTCGTTAAACTTTAGTTTAGTTATTCGTCGCAACAGAATAACTTTGTACGGTGAACAGTTTTCTTCTTCTAAATTGATCCGGTCCTTCATCAGTCACTAGCCATGGCAAGAACGGCTCCTGTTTAGAGGCTACAACCTCAGATGCTGGAAGCGTGACGGTTTTCCACGCCCAACGAGGGTGGACAAGCAGCGTGTGACACACATAAGGACTCTCTCCTGGAACTTTCTTCAAGTCTTGCTGGACAAGGTTACCCTGGCGCCAATCAATACTGTTTGCTGTTGTTCAACCATATTAATCACGGATTTTCACCTCTTCTTGCAGCTTCTTTGGGACGGACAACCAATTACTCCTCAGGAAACTCTTCTTCACTACCTTCGTACCAGGATCATCCTTCGTTACTCCTCGTAAGATTGTATCATCTAGTTAAATTTACTTTTGTATAACGGTTGTGCATTTATTCTTTAGGTAAAATGAATCATAACCACAGTAACCCCGTGGCTAGACACTTTACCCAATTTCTTTTACCCAATACCTAATTGGGCCAAATAACACACACACACACATTTTTGGCGGAATATTTCGAAGTAACTTATCTTCGAGGTCGCCCCGCGAGAGGTCGAAGACGAGCAACTCCTCCGAGATACCCACCGCCTACCTGGAATGTGTATCAATCTGTGTTAAATAGACAAGCGCGAACGAATAACAAAGTTGAATCATTCCATTCTCGCTTCCAAAGAATAGTTGTCGCACATCACTTAAACATTTGGCGGTTTATTGGCGAGCTGCAGAAAGAACAACAAGATACAGAAGCAGCTGTCACACAACTACTAGGAGGGCATGGACATCTTAGAGACCCGATAAATTCAACGTATGTTCGAAACCAAAGACGCGTTGAGACGATAGTTGGAAATTACGAAGAATACAAGCAACAAAACAATGTCCGTACTTACTTGCGGGCGATTGCTAACAATCTCAAGCAAAGGGCGGATGAGACTCGGACAGACTCGGAAGGCGGCGATGATTAGCCACATCATGAACAGACAGCATGTAAAAGTATGAATTTAATTTTTCCCACAAAATAAATATTACCTTGGACCAAAAACTAACGTGGACTAAGTTAACTATTGGTTAAAAAACTATTGGTCCAAAATTTTATTGGACAAATTTCAGCAACGGACCAAACAATTGTTGGACCAAACAAAATTGGGTAAAGTGTCTGGCCACCCAGTGACCCAATAGGTAACAGGTTTGGAAACATGCCACCACAGATGGTTCCTCTGTTTAATAACTTACATGTCCGTAGGAATATACACTTTTCAGATCCAGGCCATGTGCAGGATTTTGAATCCTCACCAGAACTTCTGAATCATGAGGGCCGGCGGCAGCCTCGTTTGGATGACCTGATTGAATCTGACGCGAATGACTTCAGTATAGTGTACTTCAAGTATCATGTATCTTAATAAATACAATGACATTCTTTTCACTCACGTTTGCCATAAAATTCCGTGAAACCCCCATTTTCCTGGCAAAGACAGGATTTGCAGGTGTCTGAAATTTGAGAATTTTCGTGTTTAAGTGGAAACTACTGAGTGATACGAATACCAAGATACCGTTGGTTTATGAATTTGACAATTTTTGGAGGAGATAGCCTTTTATAAGCCAATTAGTGGTTCACATGAAACACCACTAAAAGTAGTAAAGGCAACATATAATAATAGCACACACATATACCTTAGTGATCGTGTAGTATGAAACCTGATTATCCATTAACAGTTTCTACATTTGGACGTATTTCTATCTAACGGAACTTCGTGCATTACGACATGAGCCCTGAGACCCATAAGAATGTATTCATAGCAAGGCTCACGTCATAATGTACATAGTTCCGTTTGCTAGAAATACGTCCATTTAACTCGCTAAAAACTGTTAATTCAAAACAAAAATGCCCATGCAATTTCATATTTTTTTATGATTAAAGCAATTTTATTACGTACAAAGGGTGTCTAAGAATGTATGCATAACAGGGCTCACGTCATAATGTACATAGTTCCGTTTGGTAGAAATACGTCCATTTAACTCGCTAAAAACTGTAAATTCAAAACCAAAATTACCATGTAATTTCATATTTTTTCATGATTAAAGCAATTTTATTACGTACAAAGGGTGAAGTTGCACACATTATTGGAATGCTTCTAGTTCCTTTTTGCAAAATGCACACTGGAAAAAAAACACATTGGATCTTGAGTCCAGACTCTTAAAAACATCGACAAGAAAAAATACTCTTGATTCAATCAGATTTAAGCTTAAATCAAGAACCCAGCCTCTTAATTCAAGCGGATTCCCTTTTGATTTAAGCTTAAATCTGAATGAATCAAGAGTCCTTTTTTTTGTCAATGTTTCCAAGAGTCTGGACTCTAGATCCAATGTGTTTTTTCCAGTGCAGTCCAAATAATCGATTCATTCATTATTCAATGTGCGCCTGTATTGGCTCATGAGCTGGCAACAGTGACTGGTGTGCACTGCCGGGCCCGAATTCGAGTGAAAGTTCCTATCCTTTTTTTCAGCCGGGGGCTAGGAATGCCGGGCGACAGGGGTTGCACACGTCCCGGTGCCTAGACCCGGCGGTGACCGTGTAGCGCCCATGCGACCGGGACGAGGCTCCGGCTCCCCCTGCACGGCAAATATTGACGCAACACGAAAATCAATAGCGACAGGATTTTCACGGCTCGCTATATCTTTCCGAAAAAATGTTTCCCCCGAATTACGCCGCGCTCCTCCGGGGAGGGCAACCCCGGACCCGGGACGCAGTGGCGTGGCGTGAATTGCCATGTATCGATTGTTATGCCAATTAAACCTATGGTGAAGAATCGATTATCAAGGTGTTCGCTGCGAACACCCTGTTTATCGATCCTTTTCTATAGGTTTAAATGGCATAACAATCGAAACATCGCAATTCACGCCCCGCCACTGCCGGGACGCCCCGAAGAACAAACAGAGGCGCACCCGAAAATCCCACACATCCCACATCGGGGCGCAGTGTTTACGCTTTCATTTATCCCCTCCGTTTTCACGCTGCTTTTTCGGCCGGCGGACTCATGTGTCTTTCTTACCGTCGCACACAGGGGCGTAGCTAGGAAATTTCTCTGAGGAGGGCCATGGGACCACTTCTCGTGGTGAAGAGAGCGGGGAAGGGGTGAGGAATGGAGGATCCCGTTTTTCTGGGGGGGGGAGGGGCACGAGATTTCTGGGGGGGACAGGCTCCCCCCCCCCCCAGGACCCCCCTGGCTACGCCCATGGTCGCACAGTGGATCGGGTCAATCGGAGAGGTCGGGCATTAATTTCGGACTAAAGCTGCATATTTTCATGTTTATTTCGTCTGGTTTTAAATTAAAAGGGGTGATACAAAAAGAAAATGTCACTAGGGAAACAATTGAACCACTTATTGAACTTCAAAATCCTGGATAAACGGAGTCAAAAGCTTTAAAAATTTCCAAACTTTGTCCGACCTCTCCTGTTAACTCGATCCACTGTGCGGTGGTCAGCTGTTCATGACGAACAGCAGACAAATTATAACAGTCGGGCTGATTGATGGGTGGTTAACAGCGGGCTGATTTTTAAACGTTCGTCACATGCATTACCCACGACTTCTTCATTTTCTGGTTCCAAAATGTCCTAGGTAATGCCGCAACTTCTCTCACAACTTTCGACTTTCGAGAAAAATTTCACTTGGGTTTTTTAACTGAGAGACCTCGCTTTTACTTTTATACTTTTAATACTTAACTCCGACGAAGAGGGCGTCCAGCTAAAAAGTGGAAAGAGGGCAGCTAAAAGGTGGAAAGAAGGCATCTAAAATTAGATGGAATGATGTCAGCTTCCGGGAGATCTCTACCATGAAAGATTCCTTTCATGGCCTCGTGGTTTTAACAGGCAGTGCATGGCTTCAATAGCATGACTAAATCTTGGTCTACAAGGCCATTTAAAGGTTCCAATTTTTCTCCACTAATGTCAAGGAACACGTTTTTTTTCTATCCTTCAATTATATTTGTATATGTGAATATGTATTGAATATTTTATATATGTAACCACTTAAACCTTAATGTTGTTCCTTGGTTTCAGGTCAGTGAAATCAGTCGATGCGTCGAGAAACTAAAAAAAAACCAAACGTTCATGAAACATGTTTCCAAAAAAAATCAGTCAAACCTTCCCCAAAAATCCCCACTCCTAAGGCCTTTGGTCTGATCAAGAATAATACAGTGAATGCCCAAGGTCAATCCTGTGCGTAGCTAGAGCGAAGAAAATGTCTGCTTCGAGAGCTATCAATTAATTTTTGGTAGTCGTAAAATTGCAGGCTCAGTTTTTTAGAACATTATAAGATCATACCAGTCGCGCCCCTGATGATGACTGGAGTTGTCGAAACGCGTCAGATTAACAAACCCTCGCCCTTGCGCACGAGTTCTTAGGACACCGAGGTGTCAGCAAAGTTAAAATTACTTGAACATTTGTCTTGCTTCCAAATATGCGTAGGAAAATTCACAAAGTAAGCTCCTGTCTGGACTGTTTACAAAGTAAGCCTTTGAATATGAAACGTACTCACCCACTAGTACCAGTAATAGCGACATCCTGTAAAGAATTAGTTTCCGTTGACTTATATGGCCCTCTTCCTAAATCGTTTGGAAATTTTTCATACATCCTTGTGTAGATGTATTCTCAAAATTTGTAAAGCTCATTCCAGTGAAGAATGCAACAGGTCTGATTGTTGCTCGTAACTTTATAGAACATTTTGTTGACCCACTTGGTGCCTCAACCACTGTAATCTCGGACCATGGTCCTTGTTCTAGGTCCAAACTAGTGAGTTTTGAATTTTACATTTTAGTCTTCGACTAGTCTGGTACTTTTCAAAAGTTATTTTAAATTTGATTAGAAGATGTTGTGGTCGAATAATTTCAAAACGGAATAATGATTTTTAAACTTTCTTTCCCTTTTCTCAGGACCACGCAGCTGCAGCATGTCATTCATTTGCTAGTCCTCTGTTGGAAGGCGAGCGGCGCCCCTATCCAGGTCACTCTTCTGCTTAGCGGAACTCTTCATTAACAGTGGAACGTGAGCGACGTCCCTCTTTGAGGGAACGATCATCTCCCTTAGCGGTAGATTTGACATTACTTTTATTTCAATGTAAACAGGCATGGAGATTCCAATTTGGCGCACAGCTCATTACAGGGGTGTACTACCTACTACAGTTTTGCAGGCGTTTCCCACGCCGACTGCCCCTGCGATCGTTTTTCGTGCCAAGTTCCAATTTGACGTATTTCTATCAAACGGAACTATGTGCATAATGACGTGAGCCCCGTTACACATATATTCTGATGGGTCTCAGGGCTCATGTCTTAATGCACATAGTTCCGTTTGACAGAAATGCGTCCAATTGTGATTGGACCCCACCTTCATAACCGTACACTTTTAGCTGACACTCTTTTCCAGGAGTTATTCACAGCTATTCACAGCAGGAGGACAGAAAATGATGAAGATTCTTGCTGGGAAAATTTCATGACGGAAAATTGAACTGATGTTTTCCTTACATCGGAGCACGAAGATTTCGATGTGGAGGAAAAATTGAACTGATTTTTTCCTTTTATAGGAGCAAGAAGATTTCGATATGGAGCTCTCGGCAAAAAATAATATTCAAATAAACCCATACCCCCCAGCCTTTTGGCAACTGGCTCCTATGCATTGTCTTGCCTGGATTCACCGGAACGCAACTGTACCTGCCTGTGATTTAGACACCGAGGGCAGGACTGGTGCTTTGGCGCTGGACATATTAAGTTTTCAACAATAGTGACAGCAATGCCGAGGAGAGTCGAGAGGAACAGCGCAATCTCTGTTCTCGGGCGTATCCCGATTCCCTCCCGCGGTCAATTTTTATAGCCCGATTCCCTCCCGAATATTTTTGGGAAAACCGGAGTGATAGCCCGATTCCCTCCCGCTTTATTTAACGATTTGACAACTGAGGACCGACAGATGCCCAACACTGATTACAGCTGGAACCAGTAAACGTCGATATGAGCTCGAATTGTGAGATAAACGGCATGCACTGGTGTATCCACCGAAAATGCATCGTCATTGCGCAACTAGGAATCAGTGTTCTCGCGTATCTCACCATGGCCGTTTCTTTTGAGAAAATTAAAAGTGAAAAAAGCAAAGATTTGTTAGTAGTTGAAAATTATAAATTTTGTTTTCACAAAGAACTGAAGGATGGAGTGAGAAGGTGGTGCTGCGTTAATAAAAAGTGCAAGAGCTGAAAAAACCAAGAACACGGTCAGGTCTCAGGTAAAAAAAAAAACGAATATTCCTGCAAACACAAATAGACATATTAAATTCGGTTAATCCCGCATCGAAGGAAAAATTCAAAAAAGCCCTGCGTGATTTCCTATTTTGCGTTTCTTATAAAAACTCACCGAACACATTCATCTGAAATTTCACTAATTTTTATTTGTTGACGAGGAACCCTTTACACTCCAAGGATTTTTTTGTACATCGCTTTTCGGACACACACTCATAGAGGTAAGCAACGTTGTCATTTCCCTATTATGATTTTTTCACTTCATTTATGTCGTCGGGAGGGAATCGGGCCATGCCGATCCTGGGAGGGAATCGGAACCCCCAACTCCGGGAGGGAATCGGGCAACTCCCCTGTTCTCTCGCCATGAATGGTTTCAGCTCTATCGACGAAGAATGGAGATGTTGCATGTGTGAGGAATTTGCGATTTGACTACTGATTCTTATGTAAAAGTTCGCGAGAAACACGATGGTGCCACTGATTTTCTCTGAAATTAACTCCCAAGGTCAAGAAAAAGCTCTCGAGTTGAGGCCAAAATGGAGGGGATATCCCACGCTATCCTGAGAGTCCACTTCTACATCAAAACGAACTCTCCATGCAAAGATAGGGAGCAAATACATTAGCAGTGATGCCGTGTTTTCAGTTTTGGAGTCCCCAAATAAAGTGGCAGCCCTGTCAATGTATTTGCTCCCAATATCTTTGCATGGAGAGTTTGTCTTGATGTAGAGGTGGACTCTCAGGATAGCGTGGGATATCCCTCCATTTTGGCCTCACCTTGAGAGCTTTTTTGAGCTTGGGAGTTGATTTCAGAGAAAACCAGTGGCCACATCGTGTTTCTCGCGAACTTTTACATAAGAATCAACAGTCAAATCGCGAATTCCTCACACACGCAACATCTCCATTGTGATAGGTCGAACGCAACGTTGCAAAATCGTGCTATCACGAGGATGACGCAAAGCTGAAACTGAGCAAAGCTGCACGGGAGCCGGAATTGCCGGTCATCGCTCCACAATTCCCATTCACTCACGCGGGAATGCGCGGGATTTCCACGGCGAGCGTCGAGGAAACCGGGAGGGTATTCTATAGTCCATACCCTCCCGGGGAAAAACCACCCAACTCAAACGGGCACTCGGCGGCTATACGCGCTTTTGCGACTTCGCAGCCGGACCCTGAGCCTCTGCCAAGACTTATGGAGATCCAACTCTTTGTCGAACCCGGCCCTCCCCCCCCTCTCCCCGCCCCGCGCGAGCGATGTCTTTTCTTACCTTTGTCGAAAACGATAGAGCTTTGTTGTGTTCCGCGGATGGCAATCCCTTTCTCCGCTCTCTCGCGCTCCCTTGATCTTTTCGCCTCCCTCGCCCCTCGCCGCCCTCCCCCACCTACTTGACTCGGACTCCACAGATTTATGGAGTCCTCTCGCTCTGCCCCGTCTCATTTTGGCGCACTAAAAAAGGTGAATGTTCCCGCGATTCGATTCCGACCTCCTCGCTTTACGGCCGCGCTACCACTTACGCTCCGGGCGGATTGAGACCTGGAGAATCTTTTCTAATTGAGAGGTTCGCCGTCGAGGAGACGTTCATAAATTAAGTGCTCGAGGAGGGAAGGAGCCTTGAATTGCGTTATCGTGGAATTATGAGAGAGGAGGGGGAGTTGAATTGAGTGTTGCGTTACGTGAGGAAAATCGCACATGTGGAGGGAAGACGCCAGATTTTCACCGCTGGTTGACGAAGGTTTTACTTGCGCGATGCCCTTCGGACGGAGGGAAGGGCAGGGGGCTGATCTCGTAATGATCAGTCAAAGAAGAAGCCAGTTTTGGAATGTGGTTAGATTTGGTGGGGGGTTTAATCAGGGTGCCTTCGAAAACAGACTGACCACAATCAGTACTTCTTCAGTACTTTTTCAGTACATTCCCAAGAAATTCAGTACCTCCTCAACAGAAAATTTACTTTTTCAGTACCTCTGATTGACGAAATTCGAAAAATTTCAATTTCTCGCTCAAATGCACAAAAATGACAAAAATGAAAAACATTCCGGTCCTTTTTGCGGAACTACCGCACTTTTTCAGTACTTCTAGACCGCCGAAAAAATCAGCACTGTTTCCGGACTTGCAGACACCCTGTTACTGCACTGAGAGAATTGTCATGAGCCAGGGACAATGTCCAGCACTCTGATCTCGTAAATCAACCGAACGTATAAATTGACCTGTAGAGTAAAAAATAACAATCTTGGGTCGTGCAGGAAGTTTATGCGTGAGATTTCAGAAAAGATTTTAATCGTAATGGTGCATGAGGGTACAAGACCCAAAGAAACTAATGATATTGTGGCTTTGTAAAATCTCATTTCGCGACTTACTTCTTCATTCAGTTGAATCGTACTTTAAGGTGCATGTTCCATATTGAAAATTTCAGTAACTTTCTGTAACTGTCGTCACTAACCCATTCATTTCGATCTCAGTAACAAACAACAACAAAAACAAAAAAAAATGGCTCTAAAGTTGAGTTTCATTTGACTAGATCTATGAGTCATATAAACTTGAATCAACTCTAGTCATATTCGTTTCCAATGGCGATGGGAGTCGTAGAGCGCTCTGGTGCGCTCGGGTAGAGTCTTGACATGTCGACGGTGAAACGCCGAAACCACGTATCTCATTTGTGGTGTTTAGAAATCTCTGCTCTTATTTTATTTTTGTGAAGGAGGAACGAATCAATATTACACCTCATAGTTTTCACATGGTTTCCTTCGCACAGAGAAGAAAAATCCCGTAAGTTTCCAAGAATTGACGTTGAACAGTTTTCAATTAATAAAATGAAGTAAGACAGGAAGTCTGTAAGTCGCAAACGTCCGAGATACGTGGTCTGGTATAGTTTCACCGCTCGATATATCTTCAATATGAGAACAGGACAAATGATTGCATTTTGCAAAAAGGAACCAAGAGCATTCCAATGTTGCTAGGATTGTGCAACGTACACGAAAATCATGCAACAAATTAAATTTACAAAGATGATTCTCATCTTTACTTCATAGTTTGTCGGGAGCAAAGATAAAACTGGTCTAAATGATTACTTTACATGTACAAGGTAAAAAAAGTCGCAAATATTAGCGCCATTGGTAAGCTCTGGGTTCCTCTGTGAAAAATGCAATCCGAACTTAATTCTTCAACTGAATTCCATTTTCAATAAGGAGCCACTGTCCTTGGCTCTTCCATAAAAGCACGTAGCTGCATAGGGAAATCAATGGCACATATACGTTTTTTTCTAAAATGAGCCAAAAATAGTGGTTCCTTCTTTCAAAACGCAATCGAACTGTGTATATGTTACTCTTCCGTTACGGCGCGGCGAGGTTACACTCTCCACTCTCCAGGTGTAGAAATGTGCAACAGACGCATCAAAAATCACAAAACTCATCATTTTTTCTGATAAATTTTGTTCGCGAAAAGAGTGGAGTGTAATTGCCGCGGCGGGCGAAATGGATCGGAGCTTTACCTGCTGGAGGAGTCAGGTGGGAGGGGCGCGAAGGGGGAGGAACTGCTTCGGCGGAATAATGACTGAATCCGAGGGAGCCGGAGTGGCGCCGAGCCAAGTTTCGGCTTAATCGTCTGGCAGCAATAGAACACGCGTTCCTCCGCTTTTTGCCTTAGCCCCCCCTCCCCCCCGGGCATCGCCCCGCCCTCCGCGGGACAGCAGGGCGGGGGGAAAAAAATGTTGCAGCGAGTTTGGCGAAATATTGCCGCGAGACGAGCGCCACCGACATAATGTGTTGATCAAAAACGCATCAATGAACTCGATAAGCGCCCCCGAAAGACACCTCACTTCACGGCGGGAAAATAAATCCGTGTGCGTTCGACGGAGAGGCCATTCCCGCATTTTGGTGACACTGTTTTTTTCCTCCATTTAAATCCATTATGAATCATCCTGCTGTGAACGACCATGTTTAAATCGTATTATTATCAACATGCTCTGTTCCGCACACTATTCAACTTGGACGGACATACCGTTATGAAATCAGCATGTTACCATGTTCATCCGATCCTTTATTTAAATCCATTATGAATCATCCTGCTGTGAACGACCATGTTTAAATCGTATTAATACCAACATGCTCCGTTCCGGGCACTATTCAACTTGGACGGACATACCGTTATGAAATCAGCATGTTACCATGTTCATCCGATCCTTTATTTAAATCCATTACGAATTATTCTGCTATGAACGACCATGTTAAAATCGTTTTATTACCGACATTGTCTGTTTCGGAAACTATTAGTGTAAATGTATTGTCAGTATGCTTTAATAACATAAGATCAGAATGGCGGCGGAAAACGGGGATTGCGTTCATAGACTGATAAGATCCCTAAACAACTTGCTCGCGGCGCGGAAAAATATGCACCCGCAACTGGTCACGTCAACTCCCAGGTAAAAATATTTCTTTATTCAAGAACTGAAAATAGACATGAAAAAATATTGCATCTGTTCTATAGTATTTACTTGCAAAGATAGACCATTGCGAAATCACCATGTCACCACGTCGAACCCATCCTATCGATTAATTACGAATTATTCTGATGTGAACGACTATGTTTAAAGTTTAATTACTGACATGGTTTCGGATAATGTTGGTGACAATGCACTGTCAGCATGCTTTAACAACAGGGTATTTACTTGGAAAGATAGACCACTATGAAATCAGCATGTTACCATGATGGCCTCAACCACCATTTAAATCCATTACGAATAATCCTGCTGTGAACGACCATGTTTATAAATCATCTTACTGCCGAAATGGTCTGCTTCGGACAATGTTAGTGTCAACATGCTTTGACTAAATAGTACTTATTTACTTGGAAAAATAAGACCACTATGAAAAAAGCATGATACCATGCATTGAGTCGATAACTGAAGATGAGTCCAACTGAGAATCGAAACGCATCTTGAGAAGGAAAAAAAATCAACAAGAGAGTGATGTAAGTGAATTATACTGTCCTCCAATTACTGGAGGATGGGAGGGGAGTGCTGATGGTATGCTTTCATTGCGTTTCCGATTCTCTTCTCTCTCTCTCCTTTAATACGGTCACACCATTTTAAGTTTCTAACCCTTGTCACTTGCAGTTTAATATTCTTATATAATGTAATGTATTTAAATAGATCAATAAAGGAAAAATGAAATAATAAAAATAAGTGAACTATACTATTATATCATTTATATCATAAATAATAAACATAGATTTTTCCCCGTTTGTAAAAAGTTCTGCATACCGCACTCAATGTTGACATGTTGTGCCATCTTCCGCTCACGGAAAAACACCTTTAGCCTTGAGTCCTACACTGTAGGGCAAAGCCCTAAAGTGCAGTAGGTCAGATGGAGCCATCTGCTGTCGGTATAGTGCTGAACTCTGGACGGCTCTGGGCTGGGTCACTACGGGATACAGACAGCGTGGAAAAGCGTGTCCCAATAGGGAAAAGGTGGATGTGTTGAAGGGAATCAGACATTGATTTGTTTCTTTTCTGCCTTTTTTTTGTATGCAGATCAAATGGTGGTAAAGCTAAAACGACCCTCAACGTCGTTGGCTGGAGCCCGGCGCCAGACCACCCTCCGAGGGCCGCGATCGTGGTTCTAAACCGCGAACTGGCCGTGAGCTTCTATCCAGAGTACATAAACCGGGACCGAGTTGTCTGTCTGGGTTTTTGCTTCCTGCTGAGATGCGGCAAACGACAATCAACGTTCACCAATGGTTTGTCACGTATCACCTGTCTCAACATAAACATGCTTTTTTACCGCTCATTTTGTTGTCACTCCACGAACTGTGAGCGTAAGCACGTCTTCTTCGCTCTCCTCAACATCCTTTTGAATTCATCCAATGTGAACTGTGAGTTCATAATTTTGAGTGATTTTGAAAGAGCCACGTTTATTTAATGTGAAATGTGAATTTATCATTTTGAGTGATTTTTGAAAAAGCCATGGTGTTATCACTCCACGAGCAGTGACCACGACATCTTCGCTGTCTTCGCCCACAACAACCTTTTGAATTCATTCAATGAGATCTGTGAATTTATGATTTTAAGTGATTTTTGAAAAAGCCACGTTTATTTAATGTGAAATGCGAATTTATCATTTTGAGTGATTTTCGAAAACTCTCATCTTTGTGAAGTTCCGCAAAGAAAGAGAATAACTCATGTATTTGAGTTGTTCTATGGTTTTAAGTGGTTACTACCATCATTTGTCTCATTTCTAAAAAGGAAACTAATTTTAATACTTAGTATCTGGTCTGGAGAAGTCTTGGGAAGTCTGAGAATTTTTCAACTGTATTTTGAAAATTCCAAACAATCCTAGCAGCACTAAATTCGTTTGCCGCATCTCGGCAGGGAGGGTCGTCTAGTTGTCTGCGGTATCAGAACTCCCGGCGGGTGCGAGTTCCTCGTAGCATGCCAGTGCTTGCCGGACAGGGAAAGCGACCGGGCCCGCGTCGAGCGCCCGTCGGAGCTCGAAGGGCTGCATGGCAGGCCCCTGATCTTGGCTGGCGATTTCAACGCACAGCACTTAGACTGGTTTTCTCGCCCGCGCGGATCCACCCGCACGGGCTCATGGCAGCGAGGCAACGACATCGGCTCGTACATAGGTGGCACACCCCTGCAGGTCCTGAACTGGCCGGGGCATCCGAGCACCTTCCGCAACTCGAGGGGTGCCGAGAGCGACGTCGAGGTCACGTTAGCGTCCCCCTCTATCGCGGATGCGTGCGGGTTACACCCGGCAAGACCCAATCGGACCATCGCATAATCGAGTTCGAAGTCGGAACTGATGAAGGCCGCCCGGTCACGCTGGTGCGCCCGGTCGCGAACTGGAACGTCTAAGAGATGAACGTCGAGGAGATGATACGGGACCTTTCAAAGCTCTCGGTGGAAGCACCCGTCGAGGAAATAGAGGCTCATGTGACCCAGCTGACAGACCTGGTAAAAGCGGCTGCAGCAGAATAGAGTACCTTTATAGACAGAGTATGGCCATTTCTGTTCCGGTTTTTCATTGGTCGCGAGCGAAAAGGCTGACAAGATGCTCTTAGGGCCGTAAATAAACAAACAAGATGGCTGTTATCAGCAAGGAAGTTTGAGGTTATGCACATCTTGTATCCTCGTGTGATAAAGCGAAGGCAATTTAACAGTGTTTGCAAATGTTTTTTAAGTGTTATTCGTAGTTTCTCGAAGAGAGTCTAAATTTAATAAAAGTCATTTAACTGTTTCAAGTTATTGTTTTCTATTCATTTCAAAGCCACCTGCTATTTTTTATACTATCTAACCGTTCCTTCAGTTCCAATTTTTCCATCCGACTCCCTTCTTTTTTTTAATTAAACTATTTCTTTCATTTTTATTTACAAAATTCTGTCCTTTTTCTGTGCTTGTCTTCCTTTGCTTTTAACCTTCAAGAGAGAATTACTCATTTATCCGTAAGTCTACTGAATGGTATCTTAGAGTTGTATTGCATTGCCCCCCTAAACTTCTGCAATGAGTGATGATCGAGCTAACGCGTAAGCGTCTTTGCTGGGAACGGTCGAATGAAAACCAAAATGGTTTCCAGCGGCGCAAAAGCGCACCTCTCGCACTTAGGAAAATCCTCCGCAGCGTGCAGACTGTCCCAGGCAAGCACGTAATGTGCCTTTCAATTGATAAAAGCGGGGCGTTTGACAGCGTCTGGTACGATCTCGTCATCGCACTTGCCGCCGATGCGGGGTGGCCCAAACCTATCGTTCGACTAATCAAGGCATACCTGACAGATCGCTATGTCTTTATGGACCAACCGGGGATTAGGATAGGGAAAACGGCCACCCTGGGAGCCCCCCAGGGGAGCTTTCTGGGTCCCTACCTCTGGAACCTGCCCCCCGACGCTCTTTTCCGTCACGACATCCCAGACGGGTGCGAGTTAATCTGTTACGCAGATGATTGCAAATTCGTAGTCAGCGCGGATACGAGGGACTTGCTCTTGCAGAAAGCGCAGGAGTGCCTCGATTCCTTTCAGCGATGGCTCGATAGTCGCAAGTTAGAAGCGTCCGCACCCAAGACGGCGGTAATGGTACTCGGTACTGGCTAGGCGAAGCCGAGGCCTGCTGACGCCCTCCGCGCACTCGTAAGAAGGAGAGTTCGCGCTGGACCGGAGGCCCTGGTCTCCTGCTGAAGACTCGGCAGTCAGAGATTTTGTCAAGAATGCGCTCGGAAATAGAAACAATATCGGCAAAGCAGAGGCTTTGCAATGCAAATTGGCCGATCCTAGTCTAGCAAATAGAGAGTGGCAAGATATCAAATACAAGGTAAAAAACCTAATAACTGCTAATCAGAGGGCTTTGAATAAGGCAAAAGCCAGAATGCAGCCAACAAAGGGACAGTTGTTGCTCCATTGAAAAATGCTTATCACTTATTTCAGACAGACACAAAATCATTTTTTTAAAATCCGGGTGCCTGACGAAGTACGGGTTTACTTCATTTACTGCGTGAAAAACCAATGAACGTCATTTTTTGGAAAGTTCATTGATTTTCTGTAGGACGAATATTCTGTGAAAATAAGTCAAAATGTTGGTTCAGTCTCGTCTTAAAAAATAAAGTTTTTTTTTTTTTTTTTTTTTTTTTCAATTGTCCTTTGTTATGATTTAATTACAGTCGAGTTACAGTTTATAATTATTAATAAAATCCAGTAATAGACCCCACGGCAGAATTTAAACTACTCTATGACGTCGTGAATGACTTAGATGAATATTTTTCTAAGCAACAGCAGGCTATCGCAGCCCCACCTGTCCAAGAGGACATGGATATGGACACGGAGATCATAGAGCCTCCGCCAGTTACGATAGCCATACAAGCAAATCCAAACCCTCTATAGTGAGAGTGTACGTTGAAGACCTGACACAGATAATGGAGTAAGGAGCCCACACGTGAGATAATGTTCCACATAGATACTTATGCTAGGGCTATCAGAAGAGGAAGAAAGCGAAAATTCCAGTATCTTGAAGTTGAAGAACAGGAAAGTGTTAATACTGCAATCAGCCGGCAAATGTTCCTAAAATCAACTCAGATGAAGACTGCCCGGAATCAGATTGCGCTTTGATTATGATCCAAAAATCGTGTCTTGAACGAGCGACTCAAACAATCGAAGATTTAGGTTTCGATCACACTTCGTTACATGATGTTGCTAAAGTACGCAAGAAAGCGATACAACTTCCACTCCCAAATACACAGGCAGCAATGAAATATAGGGAGTTGTGCTTCCAGATACAGCACGTAGATGCAAGAAGAGTGGATAAGGACGAAGCTAGTTCCTCTAGTGTTAGTGTAAAAAATAAAAAAAAAAAAAAAAAAAAACGCTTTCCAGCCACAGTGGAAACGAAAGGTAGATTTCGACTAATTGTTCCTATGAAAACAGTTGCGCCTAATGAGCCTGACAGGTTGGAAATTCGTCTCCCTGGATCTTGAGATTCTCTGGATAAGGGGTGGTTTTAGAGGGTTGGTGAATATAGGTTGTTTCGAAGGCCACGACGAAACGAGAAATTTTTCTAGAGAATAACGTATGTGTTAGGCTCCCGACTGGATTCGGCAAAACGGCGACATTTATAGTCCCGTTTATTTATGATTCGGCAATCCATTTGTGTAATTGTTATACCTTTAATTGCTCTAATAGTCGATACCTTCAACAAATTGTCAGGAAAAGTTAGGGTCATTAACCTTAGAGAAACTGTATTAACAGAATTAGTTATTAAGCATCCCCCATGGCTTATTTGGTGAAATTTCCTTTCAGAGATACCAATAGAAATTGAATTCGTGACGAAGTAACCGCATCAAAGTTTAAAATTTGAGCCAAAAATTTCAAGTCCGACCTCTTGTATTCGACCTCGCGTTCCACTGTGCGACGATATGTGAAAGGTACCATATTCGGCCGAGACGAGGCCTGGAAAGCGAGTGCGGAGTAAATGAAACATCCGGATGACGTCACTCGGTCTCCTCCGAAGTCGTGCCGCGCTTATGGTAATTTCCCGAGTGAGACTCGGGGCCAGGGGTGAGGGGACGTGCGAGGAGGGGGGGGGGAGTAGTTCAAACACCGCACGAGACTAGCGACTTCTCCGCGGGACATTTTAATTACGCCGCGCCACCGTTCATGAACACCATCCCAAGTTGTAAAATTGTGGCGCGAAAGTTGAGCGCTTTCATCGAAAGTTTCCCGCCCGTCGGAGGGCTCTGATTTAATAAATAACGACTCCGGGACTCCGGGGAAACTTCGACTTTCGATGCGAGGACCCGGGACCCCCCCCCCCCCCCCCCCTGGCGTGCGTGGAATCGCGGCCGAGTGAAAAACTCCCCGCCGAAGAAGCGGCAAAAAGTGTCGCTCCGCGCCGAAACTGCGTATCCCGATTACGGAGTGATTCAAGATGAAGGGCAGCTCCTCACCGTCCGACCGAAATATCACAAGCGCCATGCGACTTTCGAAATTTCTGCCGCCATTTTATTTATCGTTAAAGGGAGATTGTTGGATGAATCCGTTTGAAAAGTTCGCTGAATTTCATCGGAAGCGCAAGGGAAATTCCGTGATATTTTCGGAGAGCTTCGTTGCACAATTTCTCTATTGAAAAACGTAAAATGGCGGCAGAAATTTAAATTTCTGCCATTTAATGAAGAAGCGACGAAAAGTGTCGCTCCGCGCTGAAACTGCGTATCCCGATTACGGAGTGATTCAAGATGAAGGGCGGCTCCTCACCTTCCGACCAAAAAATCGCACGCGCCATGCGACTTTCGAAATTTCTGCCGCCATTTTACTTCTTGTAAAAGAGAAATCGTTGGATGCATCCGTTTGAAAAGTTCGCTGAATTTCATCGGAAGCACAAGGGAAATTCCGTGAAATTTTCGGAGAGCTTCGTTGCACAATTTCTCTATTAAAAAACGTAAAATGGCGGCAGAAATTTGAATTTCTGCCGCCATTTATTTCTTGTAAAAGAGAAATTGTTGGATGAATCCGTTCGAAAGTTCACTCAATTTTATCGGAAGCAGAAAGAAAATTCCGTGAAATTTTCGAACAGCTTCGTTGAAAAATTTCTCTGTAAACAAATAAAAAGGCGGTGGAAATGTTAGAACGTTGCATGGCGCTTGTGATACCTTGGCCGGAACTCCGGGAGGTGACAAAATATTTAACGTGGATTCTCAGCTTAGGCGAAATGCATTCTGGGTATGATAGACGTGCCGTAGGTGAATACCCAAATCAGGCATTTTGCCGATTGCATGTAGGTATTTAGTCAATTATTTTGACTGAGATTTGATTTCTAATTTTTGCCCAATTTTTTTACTAAATGATAGGCAAAATTTCACGGTAAAAATTTTTTATCATTTTTGGGCTACTATCATCATTTCTACTCCTCGAGTAAACACTTGTCTCGATATTTGTCGGAATACACGTAATACGTTTCAAGATTGTGACGGTTCGAAAGTACGTGAAACATTTTCGGGAGGAAAATGTAATGAAAGTTTGTGATATAGTTCTAAATCCTCAATTTTAATAATTGAATATCCTTAGAATTCTTTTACATCATAATCGTGGGAATCATACTGAAATTTAAAAATTTGACGTCTGCATTGGCATTCGATAAAATTCTTGATTTGAAAAATAGCTTGCCGCAGATATACTTCAAAATTTAGCCATCAGGTGGATTATTTTTAAAAAATCATAACCCCGTTCTTCACTTTGACTAAAAAATCCTGCAATACATATAAACCGAACTGTGTTCTACATCGGCCGCACTATTCGGTTCATTTAAGTGTACTTTCGGTGCTGACAACCGTATCCTTAGTTCATGCATGCAACCGAGCGTCTTTCTGAGTTCGGTTCTTGGCATACCTATACCAGTCCTGCAGTCTCACCGTCAACATGGGACACCCTGTATAATTCCCACGTAGATAGGCGGTTCTTGCATCGTCGGGCGGAAGGGAGACGATGCCTCGAGGCGAGGAAGAACTTGCGAGTGGGAGATAATTTTCATGAGCATCAACTTGAGCTCGTAATCATCCATTGTGAAATTTAAAGGGTTGATTTAATCATTTTAAGGGGTCGTGTGATACCACCGTGGGCACCCACAAGCCGCGGTCTCTGTTTTATGAACTGTTACTCGGCACTTTTGTCACCTCATCCGGGAGCGGATCCTCTCTACCTTTTTACGGCCCCGCAGGACTCCCATTCGCGATTATTCTCTGACACCTCTCATGCGCATTCTCACTTCGAACTTGACACCTAACATTTTGGAATTGTTCAATTCTTTGCTCATTTACGTCTTAAGAGTTATTTTTATACATTGCTGTATATCTCGAAATTGAACGAAAAATTATTCAAAGAATTTATGGAGCGGTGAAAATCAATGAGGAATGGCGAATTAGAAGCAATAAAGAAATAGAAATGATCCTAGAAAATGAAGATATCGTAAGGTTTATCAAATCGCAAAGGATAAGCTGGCTTGGTCATGTACAAAGAATGGAAGAAGAAAGGATGCCGAAGAAAGTGCTGAAAGCTAAAATATTGTCAGCAAGAAAGAGAGGAAGACCTGAGCTTCGGTGGCTAGACGGAGTTGAGCAAGACCTGAAGAAAATGCAAATAAAAGGATGGAGTGAAAAAATCAAAGATAGAGGGATGTGGAGAGGAATCGTTATGGAGGCCAAAGCCCACCCAGGGCTGTAGCGCCGTTAGTAAGTAAGTAAGTAAGTACATCTCGAAATAGGTTCGGGAAGATACTAATCGATGACCTTAACTTTTTATACTGGGAATATTAAAAGTTTTTAGTCAAAAATTCTACTTCTTTATTTGTATTTATATTTTTTATTTATTTTGTATTTTTTACTATGCACGGATCCAAGTATGTGCTTATTTGAAATTGGATATTTGGATGTTGCAAAAAGTTGTAAAATTGCGTGGAATCCCCCGGACGGCAAATGCCTTGGAAGGTGATTTTATAGTTATTGTAGCTTTGTGTATTATGGAAAATGTGGAAAGGATAAAAAAGATCTATCTATCTAAATATCGATGGTTGAAGTCGAAAAAACGCGTACCTCAATTCGTAGTTTCCTGGACGAAGGCATGTAACTTCATTCCGAGGTTTTTTACTGAAGCAATGCAATTTGTCAAAAGAATGTTTATGTGCCATTTTGTTTCAAAATTTTTGTGACTTTTGCATGGGATCGGAAGGAAAATCGATGAAATTTTCAGTTTGAAATGCAATTTACGAGGGAAAATTTGGCAAACTTGTAGCGTGGTAACGTTCTTTCGTGAAAGGGAAATAGCGTGTTTGCGAGATTGTAAATATACGCTCGTGCTTAAATTTTCTTTTAAGATTTTCAGCGATTTTCATTCACTCAAACAAGTATATAAACAAAATTAGGGGAATGTTTCCGCTGCTTTCTCGTGAAAAAATAAATGATACGCGGAGATTAGCTATCGATATATGAAGAGTTATTGTAAAACCACTTTAATAAAAGTTGCTGAATAATCGTCTTACGAACACACTTGAAAAAAGCGTATAAGGTTCTTTTAAATTCTCTCTAAAAAGACTTTCTCATAGTTACATGGAACACATTATACAAGGGTATGAACGGTACAATATGTACATGAATACTAGAGTTTTAAATGAATTCTTTCAAAATATTTTTCGGTTCAAAATGGCGCACCTACGCTCAATAATTCATTCAGCCCTAATCATATTTTATTAAAAACAAACCCGCAGAACATCTGAGCTCAAAACTGTGGACAAGATGTCTAAAGATAAATCGAAAGTGGGTCAATATGAAAAAAAAAATGAAATTTTGCAACTTCCTTCACAAAAATAAGAATACTATCAGAGAATGCTGGAGCGCCTAGAAGCCCAAAGTTTTCATTTAGATTGAACCCAAAGTGCATCGGTCAAGGAGCTAAATTGATCAAAAGCAAACACGAGCCTGAATTCACTTTTAGGTTAGATTTCCTCGCAGTCATTAAGCGAAAAGTCTTGATAGAAACAGCGAATTCTTTTCGGAGAAAGTTTCCAGGTGCAACGTCCGAGGGCCTTTTTAGCCAGAGCCATTGCATATGTGAATTGCATATTTACACACGCTTTGAGGACTCTCAAACAGGGAAAAGACAAGAATCAAGCGGACAGGGAAGCGTAGAGGAGCCGGTGACCGGGCCAAATAAGATAAAAACAGGGCGGGAGTCGCAACTCACAGCCGGCGGGCATAATGTAAGATTACAAAAAAGTGCCAGCGACAAAAACTAAAGCCGGCAAAATGAATCCCCTGGGACGGGAAAATTGAGGATAGCGGAATTAGCGGAGTCCCCGTTTATTTAATGCCCGAGTCACGAATTCAGATTAATTTTCCGACATCTCTACCCCCGCCGTCGCACGTAGAGTCGAGTCAGTAGGAGAGGTCGGACAACGTTTGGAAACTTTAAACGCTTATAACTCCGTTTACACAAAACTTTGAGGTTCTAAACGTGGTTTCATTGGTTTTCTTGTAAAATTTTCTTTAAAACGCACCCCTAAAGATTTAAAATGCGATGAATCGAACGTCAAACTTTGCAGTTTCAGTCGAAAATTTAATGTCCGACCTCTCTGATTGACACAACCCACTGTGCGCCGTCCCGCGGCTGAAAGAGGTGCTCCGGAGTGGACCGAAGGCGCGAAGAGAGGGAGAGAGAGAGCCAGAGCGTGAAACAGGGGGTGAGGGGGGGGGGGTGAAAAAAGTCCCGGCGAAGAGAATGATAAAGAGCTATCCTTTAGAATAATAACTGACATTTAATTTTCAGCTTAGCCTTTGTTGATGCGCTCCTTGGAGGCGATGCGCCCGCGGTGACAGAGACGGAAGAGCAGTCGTCAAATCCGACCCGGAGCTTGGTCAGCGTGACCTTTGGCCCCCGGCGCTCGGGCTCGGCTCGCAAAAGCGGCGACGAAATGTCTCGCTGACCCCACGGTCACCGCGTTACATCCTACACTGGAGAAAAAGTATGGTGACATCTACTATTACACGGGAAAAAAAAGTCGCTTGGGTAAACACTCATAAAAACATTGACAATAAAAAATACTCTTGATTCAATCAGACTTTTTGCTTGAATCAAAAGGAAATCCGCCTAAGGAGCTCGGCTCATCAATTCAAGAAAAAGTCGGATAGAATCGAGGGTATTTTTTCTTGTAAATGTTTTAGGAGTCTGGACTCAAGATCCAAGCTACTTTTTTTTCCAGTGTAGTCTACTTGATTTTTTACACAAAGAAACTATTCAGTGAGCAAAAAACCAGAATTATAGTAGTGCTCACTACAACACTAGTGATACTTACCATAGAATGGTAGATGCTACGATAGAGTCTGGTGTTAGTTACCATACTTGGATAGCTCTGTTAGAGTATGGTAAAATCCACGATATTTGTTTTCAGTGTATAAAAGTTGTTCGTGGAGGCTACAGAAAACACAATTGACATAGCAACCCATATAGCTATCCAGGGGAGGGGGAGGGGACGGAGACGGAGTACGGTCCGCCCTGGTCGGTCAAAGTCCCCCCCCCCCCACACGCAAAAGAGTCGGCATTCGGTATAAGATCGACTCTCTAGCGCCCTTGCCAGGTTGGCCTGGAGAAGCTTATTTTATTATTTTATTTAGCTTATTTTTATTTTATTATCAAAATTTAAACGGAACTTATGTTTTCTTCCACGGTTCCAATAAGTCGTTCCTCATAGAAACCTTAATTGCAGGAAGAGTATATGAATGCTTGACACAAGATGGCGCTCCTGCATCTACGCTTCCATGTGTTATAAACCTTGTTTTAACTTTTAGCCTTTAATAATGGAAAAATTAAATCGAAGTAGAGAGTTTCATTATAAAATCAATTCCGAACACCCAGAGTGATTAATTATGATTTCTTAGGAAAGAAGTCCCTCATTCAAACAATCCGGTCAAAACACCCCGTTGACAGAAAAAATCTATCATACTTCATCCGTTCATCCTTTCAATTTCTCTGCGTGGTGGTCCCACTATACGATAACGGCACACCATTTAGGTCCAAGTTAATATGTCTGGATCTCCAGTTTCTGTTTCCTGACATTCTTGCCTTTTTCTCGTTTGCGATTATCAAGTCGTAAATGGACACATCTGAGGCTTAGCTTCCAAATTGGGGCGACTAGCTAGAGGCCAATGGATTGGGGGGGGGGGGGGTATTTTTTTTAAGGAGGTGGTCCGTTTCGATACACTGGTCCACCACGACAAAAATTAAAAATACACCCATTCACTTAAAATATGCCTCAGGGATTCATCATAAAAAATTGTTCACAAGCCTGCAAAGGTCAGAAAGACGATGATTGGCCCTTAGGGTTACCACTTAGCCCCAATTATTGCATCCTTGAAAAACTATTCATGTTCGAAGGAACATATCCGATTGTTCACAAACAACATTTGTAGTTCTTCATAAACAATGATACGACAGTATGGGCTGATGGCCCATTACTACCGATATTCGACCATGTTGAAACATAAAAATGAATTTTACATTTACTCTTCGTTGTTTCGTATGAACTTCTTACGAATATATATCTACTATTTGCAATGTTGCGAAAAGTGAATTATATCTTCTTTAGGAAATGAAGTATATCGGCATAATGCCCCGCCACCGTTTAATATGGAAATTGTTAATAGTCATTAGTCTTATTTAGAAGAAGTCCTCCGTTCAAATAAATCGAATTAAATGTTTTATTCCTTGATAATTTTCCTGTCTTGAGAGTAATTTTATATTATCGATTGTTTCAGAATTCGCGAGAAAACTCATCCACTCTATACAAATTTTTCTGACATACATGTGACGCAGATACACAAGAACAACCTATTCGCAGCGGTTCCATACGGATTTCACAATGTGGTTTTCTTTAATTCCCTGAATATGCGGTTGTTACCGCTCCGACGCGAGGTCCGGGCGATTATGCCTCGGGTAGAGTATCAGAAGATTGATCTCCGCATAGTAGCAACCAACGGGGGCTAGCAGGACGGAAGGTATATCCTATAAATACATGGAATCAATAAGACAAGAAAATGAACGGATAGAGGACAGGGAAGGCGGGGAGTCATCGGTGCGCTCCCCGACCGTTAACGTTGCACCAAACAGAGGGGAAGGGAGCCCCGCGGGGAAGTCCGCGATCCCCCTCAGCAGATGGGAACCCCGAGTAGTCAGTACTCCACTCCCTCAGGAAGTGCTGCGCTCGGGAGCAGCCGTTATTGGCAAAAGATGAGTCAAAGTAACTCGCAAGACGATTCCTCCTCGCTTGAGGACGTGAATCCGAGGTCTACCAAAACGAAGAGAAGGAAGGCCCGCGACTATCTGAGGAAAAGTCCCCCAAAGGGGAAAAGTACTCCCTTCAAAAGGGAAAGACGGTGGGCACACCGAAAGATCAGCCCACCAGAAGCAACCGCGCCCGAAGCCGAAGCGGGAAAAAAGGGAAAACAAGTTGAGGACCCCAAACGGGCCCTCCTTATATCTGAATCGAGCGCGGAAGAGTCCGATGGGGTCTCACTGCTAAGCGACTCGCTTGACGAGACAATAGGTCCGGAGATAATTAAATCTAAGTATAGCAAAGTAAAGGAGAATGTCGAAACAAATAACTCAACATTTGAAAAATGTAAGACCGACATCTTAAGAATTATAGATGCCATCACGAAGAAAAAGTCAACGAATCTTAAAGATCGTGAGACGATGAAAGATCTGATTGAGAGAATGGCTAGTGAGTACCGAAGGGTAGATCGTGACCTCATCACTACCCTTTCGGCTTTGACCAAAATCGGTGGGGTAGCCAACAGAGCTCCCCCGGAACCTAGTCGACAAAATACAGCGGGATCCCCATCGGACAAAGCCGGCTCCTCCAAATCTAGAGAGGGTGCCGTCTCCCCGCCACTGGCTAGTGGGACGGGGAACCCGAAGGAAGGGAAGGCCGAGGGGCAGTGTACTGCTGTGGTCCTCTACAAGGAGAGACCGCCCACGGCCCCAATACCTCCTCCCAAGGTACCGACCCATGAGCTAGCCACGGAAGACCCCCCGGAAGGGCTGACGAAGGTGCAGAGTAAACGTAAGAGTAGGAAAGGCCGGAAGGCCCCCGAGACAAAAGCCAAGGGAGCCCAAGCGGAGAAAAGCGAAAAGAAACCTTAGAAAGAGGAAACTTGGACCAAAGTCCTCGGGAGGAAGGAGAGAGCGGCCACGGAGCCGAGCCTTCCTCCCAGGACGCAACCTCGCAGCTCTGAAAACCCCCCCAAGCCTTCCGTCCAATGGGATCGTAGGCCCTGGTTCACCGTCCGAAGTCCGGGTGTAACAAAAGGGAAAAGGCGACCTCGCCCTCCCCGGGGAGGAGCCCGTTCCAAACGGCCTGAAAGGCCGGGGAGAGGTCGCTGCCGGTAGTTGGAAGTAGGGGCGAGGGGATGGTTCCGTGGAGGCCGAAGCCGAAACGGTTGCAGTCGCCGTATCCAGGGGAGGGAGCGGGGACGGAGACGGAGTACGGTTCGCCCTGGTCGGTCAAAGTTCCCCTCCCACACGCGAAAGAGTCGGCACTCGGTATAAGATCGACTCTCTAGCGCCCTTGCCAGGTTGGCCCGGAGAAGCTTATGGCTGCGCCCTCGCTCCGCGCAGTAGCAACCAACGGGGGCTAGCAGGACGGAAGGTACATCCTATAAATACATGGAATCAATAAGACAAGAAAATGAACGGATGGAGGACAGGGAAGGCGGGGAGTCATCGGTGCACTCCCCGACCGTTAACGTTGCACCAAACAGAGGGGAAGGGAGCCCCGCGGGACAGTCCGCAATCCCCCCTCAGATAATAGGAACCCCGAGTAGTCAGTACTCAACCCCCACGGGAAGTGCTGCACTCGGGAGCAACCGCTATTGGCAGAGGATGAATATAAGAAGATCGCAAGAGGATTCCTCCACATCTGAGGACGAGAATCCGAGGCCTACTAAATCAAAGAAAAGAAAGGCCCGCGAATATCTAAGAAAAAGTCCCAAAAATGGGAAAAGTACACCCTTCAAAAGGGAAAGGAAATGGGTACATCGGAAGATTAGCCCATTAGAAGCAACCCCACCCGAAGTGGAAAAAGAGGGAAAGAAAGTGGAGGACCCTAAACAGGCCCTCCTATTATCAGAATCGAGCGCAGAAGAGTCCGATGGGGTATCACTGCTAAGTGACTCGCTTGACGAGACAATAGGTCCAGATATAATTGAAGGAAATAGCAAAGTAAATGAGAATGTAGAAATACATAAGGATTCAACATTTGAGAAATGTAAGAACGACATCCTAAAAATAATCAATGCAATAACAAAGAAAAAGTCTACGAATCTTAAAGATCGTGAGACTATGAAAGACTTGATTGAAAAAATGGATAGTGAGTACCGAAGGGTAGATCGTGATTTAACCACTACCCTTTCGGCTTTGAGCAAAATCGGGGGGGTAGCCAACAGAGCTCCCCCGGAACCTGGTAAAGATACTAATACAGCGGGATCCCCATCGGACAAAACCGGCTCCTCAAAATCGAGAGAGGGTGCCGTCTCCCCGCCACTGGCTAATGGGACGGGGAATCCGAAGGAGAAGAAGGTAGAGGGGCAGTGTACCGCCATGGTCCTCTACAAGGAGAGACCGCCCACGGCCCCAATGCCTCCTCCCAAGGTACCGACCCATGAGCTAGAGGTACAAGGGCCCCAAGGGCCAAGGCAAGCACAAGTGAGGCCTGAACTCCAACGCGTAGAGACGCGTGAGAGTGAACGGTCTCTCAGCCTCTCACTGGACTTGGACGGGGCAACCCAACCTCTCCTGGGAAACAATGCGCTTGCCGGGCCGCAAGACCCACTCCTTCTGTTGAATGATCGCCTCGCAAAACTCGAGGAAAGGTTAGAAAAAGCGAGACAAGACGTGCTAAGACGTGCTCAACGTACGAGCAACAAAAGCAGGGGGTAAGAAAGTAAAAGTTACCCCTAAGAGCAGTAAAAAGTTAAAGGATAAAGCTGCCCACAGCCCAGATGTGCAAGTTATTGAAGACGTAAAGAACTCAGAAACCGAGAATATGGAGTGGAGCGATGCGACAGAGCAGGCGCCCCAGGAGGGGCCCCGCCCAGGTACAGCCACGAAGAAACCTGCAACCACGGAAGGCCCTCCGGAAGGGCTGACGAAGGTGCAGAGTAAAAGTAAAAGTAAAAGTAAGAAAAGCCGGAAGGCCCCCGAGACAAAAGCCAAGGGAGCCCAAGCGGAGAAAAGCGAAAAGAAACCTCAGAAAGAGGAAACTTGGACCAAAGTCCTCGGGAGGAAGGAGAGAGCGGCCACGGAGCCGAGCCTTCCTCCCAGGACGCAACCTCGTAGGGGGGGCGGATACAAAGGACCCGATCCCGGACAGCACGGGACGTCGGCACATTACGCCACCCCGGTCGCACCGCTGATCCACGCGGTCACAGTGAAGGCTGACAAACAGCGGCCTGTCCATCCTGGAGAAAGAAAACCAGACATACGAAGTAGCGCAGGTAAAGATCCTGAAGTTGTTAGAGAAGGTGGGAAACAAAAGATCCACGAATGTTAACGACAGAAGAAAGTTTAAAGAGCTAATCCTCATAATGGAAAAGGCGCACAAGGCCGCGTTAGACGAAATCCGCGGCCTCAAAGCAGCCAACTTTATCTGGGAGGAGCTCTTCAAAGAGCAAGCGGAAGAGCAAGAGACTCAAAGCAGATCGGACCGGGAAAGCTCCCCGGGGTTTAAGTCGAATTTCGCGAGAAATCTCGAAAAATCTACACTCCTCCCCGACGCAAAGGAGGACCCCGTACCGGAGGGAATCCTAGGAAGAGAGGTTGTCTCCCCATCAAGTGAGGTCGGTGGGAAGGAAAAGGGGACCGGTGCACCGGAACCGATTGTAGAGCGGCGTATAGTCCCCTACACTGGCCCAAAGGGCCCGGTGACGGCACGGCTTACCCCAAACCCGACCACCGAGGAAAGCGCTCCGGCCCGTTTAGCGACACCTCTTGATAACAAGAGAGGGGCCGCGGATCGGATCGGCCGCCGGAAACCTCAGGTGATTCAAGGACCCAAAGGGTCATGGCCAACAACCGGGGCCCAACCCCACCGACAGTCGTCGGTGGAGTCGGGGGCCTCGGAACTCTCGCTGGACATGGAGGGAGTGTCCCAACCCCTCCTCGGCTCAGGGGGACTCCGGAAGCCGGTTGACATCAATTTAGAAAGAAGACTGCAGGAGTACGATAAAACCCTACTGCAGAAAGTTAGCGAGAATATAAATCAGCAAACACAGTACATTAACGTAGTGCTAATGAAACAAAAAGAGTACATAGAGAAAGTCATGGAGAAAGTCATGAGCTTAAACGCGGGGAAACAGCCCGAAGAAAAAGCCGGGGTCTCCCCAAACACGCTGAACAGAATTGCTGAAAACGTAACCGGAAAAACCGCAGAGCCGGTAGAAGTAGAAATGTCAGCCGTGCAGATGATCCCCCTGAGCAACCCGGAGGGACTCCCTGCCAACCAGTTGAACCTTATGCAGGAAATGCAAAACGCTATCGAGCAAAGTGAGCGCCAGAGTGAGCCGGAGGTCATAAACCAACGCGCTGAAGACAATCAGCCAGGGCTCACAAAAAGGCAAAGAAAACGACACGCCCTTAAGCTCAGGAAGAAAGCTGAAGCCGTAGGTAAGACAGCACAACCTGAGCCGAACAAAGCTAACAAAAAGTGGACCGAAGTCCTTGGGAGAAAGGCGAGCAAGGCCACGGAGCCGAACGACCCCCCCAAGTCTCAACCTCGTAATCGCAGGGGGGGCGGATATAAGGGACCCGGGTCCGAACAACGCGAGATGTCGGCACGTCACACCACCTCGAGCGCACCGCTGATCCATGTGGTCACGGTGCGGTCAACCAAGGGTGATGGCGCCGACGCCGTCAAGGATAAATTGATAAACGGGATAAGGCCAACAAAAAGCGGCCTATCAATCGTTAGCTGGCAGAGAGCCATGTATGGAGGAATACGGGTAGAGCTCGCCAGCAAAACGCAGGCTGAGGCATTCGTCGCCAAAGCAAACGCGATCCCTACCCTGAAGGCCGTCCATCAGCAGCCGAAGCTGCCAAGACTAATCTTCAAGGGAGTAGGGAAAGATGCGGCCGACGAGGACGTCCTGGTAGCAATAAGAAGCAGAGTCGGACACTCGACGGGGGCAAGAGTCCTCAAATCCTTCTCGCTGAGTAAGAAGGCCTCCACGAGGAACGTGGTGGTCGAGGTCACCCCGGCGTTGAGATCGGAGATGTCCCGCTTCGGAAGGAGGTGGCAAGTCGGCTGGCAGGCAGCGGAAGTTGGTGACTTCAACCAACTGACGCAGTGCTTTAACTGCCAGTTATACGGCCACGTTTCGAAAGAGTGCAAGGCTCCCACCAGATGTAGATGGTGTGCCGAGGCGGGACATAGCGGAGAACAATGTCCGGGGTGGGATAACCCGGACCACTTCGTTCCCGTGTGTTTTGGGTGCCAAAAGCACAAGTTAAGAGGTCCGCCCCACGATGCCGGGGACCGGAACAGATGCGGTTACTACCGTAGAAAGTTCGAAGCTCACAAGGAGAGCATCGGGCTAGGGGACGGCCACCGGACTGGCCGTTAACCGACCCCATGGCATCGTGCCGCACCGTCAGGGACGAGGCTGCGATCGACCGCGGGGTTCCTGGGCATAATTTAAGGATTGTCCAGGTGAATGTAGGGCATTGCAAGGACGCAATGCCCGAATTGCGAGAGTGGCTAGCGACCACGAGAGTCGACCTAGCCCTCATCCAGGAACCCTATTGCTTTAGGGGGAAAGTCAGAGGGTTGGGTCTAAATGCGGTCATCGTTGAAGGCTTAGGCGATGAAGAGAAGCTAGCCGCCATCGCGGTGCTGAATAAAAAGCTGAGGGTGATAGCGGTATCATCCCTCACGGATAGGGACACAGCAACCGCGGTGGTTACCTGCCCTGACGGCTACGAATTAGTGGTCTCCTCTATGTACTGGGAAGGTGAAGGAGACATAGAGGAGCAGATAGAGAAAGTAAGGGCTCTGAGAGAGAAGTTCTCGGACAAGGAACTCTTAATCGGAGCTGACGTTAACGCGCACAGCCCCCACTGGTTCAGCGGGGAGTTGAACGACCGCGGCGAAACCCTCGATGAATACTTATCCGAAGGGGGGCTGTACGTAGTTAACAGACCCAGTATGCACAAGACTTTCAGGGGTTACCAAGGCAGAGACGAGAACGTAGACCTCACGTTGGCAACCTTGGGGACCCTGGAGAGGATCGAAGAGAACTGGGAGGTCTACGACGGGCTTGTGTTCCCGGATCACCGACCGGTCGTAATCCATTGTCGGCTGGGTAAGCGTCAAAAACAGTTCGAAGTCAAGGGTCGGTTCAAGACCCGAGACCAAGACTGGGACGCTTACCGAGCGGAGCTAGGTGGGCGATACGCGGGACACAGGCCCGACGAGGACCTCGCCGGTAGAGTCGACAAGTTGGAGGGGGCGCTCGCGGAAGCTGCGGAAGTCTCGCTGGGCCGGACACGGCCATGCGGGATAACCAAGGTTACGTGGTGGACCCAAGAACTTCGAGATGCAAAGAGCCGGGTCAACAAGTTGCGAAAAGCCTGGCAGAACATCCGAGGGAACAGAGAGAGAACGGAAGAGAGCGAGGTCAGGAAAGCCGCCTGGAGAAGTGCCCAGGCGAAGCTTAAATGCGCCGTGAGACAAGCCAAAAGGCAGTCCTGGAAGGACTTCACGAGCACCGTAGGAGCTGGTGACCCCTGGAGCCTTGTCTATAGGCTGCAAAGCGGCAAGGTATCCTCTGCGACCGTCCTCAACACGGTTAGAGTAGGAGAATCCGAAACGAGAGATCTCTCGGAAACGTACGAGGCGCTATGCGCCAAGTTCTTCCCGAGAGACTCGACCGTGGATGATGACGAGGAGCATTCGCAGTTGAGGAGAGCGTACTGGAACCCCAGCACGGCAGAGGCTGACGACGTAGTACCCGAAGAGCTGGTCTACTCGTGCCTGATGTCGATGGGGAGTAGAAAAGCCCCTGGCCGAGACGGGATCGAAGTGATCATGGTTAAGGAGGCATGGAAGGTGATCAATGAGGAGCTGCTCGGTATAGTCCGGGAGTGCTTGCGGCTTGGTGCCTTCCCGCAAAAGTGGAAAACGGGACGACTGGTCATCCTTAGAAAGCCGGGGAAACCGGTGGAGGAAGTGGGCTCTTACAGGCCCATTACCCTCCTGCCGGTCCTCGGTAAGCTTGTCGAGAAGGTAGTAGCCTTCAAGATGCGGAAATGGATGATCAGCAACGGCATCATAGGAGAACGCCAATTCGGCTTTATGCCCGGCCGCAGCACCGCCGACGCCCTCATTGAATTGAAAAGAGTAGTCGACGCTGCAGAAGAAGACTATGTCTGGGGCATCTTTATCGACATCAAGGGCGCGTTTGACAATGCGTGGCCCCCGCTGTTGATGGAGATCCTCAGGCAGAAAGGCTGCCCTGGTAATATAGTAGCCTTTCTCCAGAACTACCTCCAAGGACGAGAGGTTATCGTCGGAGAAGAACGCACGTTCACTATAGAGAAAGGGTGTCCGCAAGGGTCGGTTGTAGGACCACCCATCTGGATAGTCATTCTAAGTGAATGGGAAAACGGGCCCATAGTGATTGTCCTCCCAGGGATAGTGATCCTCATCTACGCGGATGACATCATCATCGTTGTGATGGGGAACACTAAAAGGGAAATTCAAACGAGAGGACAAGCAGCTGTCGACTGCTTAGGAAAATGGTTACGTCGAGCAAAACTGCAAACGGCGGACCCTAAGTGCGTTGTTATGTGTTTGAAAGCTGCCAAAAATCCCCGCGTGAGGGGTCGGAAACGAGGCCGCAAAGGCGGAATTCGCTGGCAACCCACGATCAAACCCTACGGGTCAGACCGGGGAATGAGAGTGGTGAAGTCAGCGAAGCACCTCGGAGTCTTGATCTCGGAGAATTTCTCCTTTTATAACGAGGTCAAGGCTCGCAGCATCAACGCGAAAACCATCATGATCGCTATGAAACGGGTTTGTGCTCCAACCTGGGGAGTTGGGCCCAAAGTCATGATGGTCATGTACAAATCGGTTTACATGCCCATTATCCTCTACGGAGCGGGCGTCTGGGGCCATGTCATCCACCAAAACGTGAGGGAAGGCAAGGACCGGGTCAGGGCCAGTCAAAGATCCGCGCTGATCGCGGCGACTGGCTCCTACAGGACGGTCTCCTTCGTTGCGGTGGTGGCATTAGCGGGCGTTCTCCCAATTGACCACGAAATCGAAATTCGTCGCCAAGTTGAGAACAGAAAATACAACCTGCTCAAGCAAGGGGCCTCCTCCAAGGAGAAGAGAGCCGAAGTAGACACCCTCGAAAAGACCCTCAGGGCCGAGGCGTAGAAAAGTTGGCAAAACGAATGGGAGAACGAGCACCGCGGGGTAAGGACCCGAAGGTTCATCCCAGACGTTAAAGAATGGGCATTAACGGAGACGAGGGTTGGCACGCACATGTCTGGGTACATAACCGGGCACTTGGGTGTCAACTCATTCCTCCAAAGCGTAGGAGCCACGGACACCGACCTATGTCCGTGCGGGGAGGTAGAGTCGGTGGACCACGTCGTGTGGAACTGCCAACTCTATCAGGAAACGAGGTTGAGTCTCATTGATGAGATTGGCGAGGCCGATCCATCCGATCTTAAAGTCGGGTCGACTTACCAAGCAAGGCCATGATGGCCACGCCTCGAGTACCGCGGTTCGTCGAGCCGGCTGACTCGGAACAGGATCCGGACGAACCCGGGGAGGTCGAGGAGGACCAACCGGCGGGTGAAGCCGCTGTGGCGGACGGGCCACCACAGGTCTCCGGACGTGTGAGTGGGGGCGCGTCTGCCACGAGCGATAGCGGAGACGGGGCGGACGGACCCGGGAGTTTTTCGGAGATTTTTGTACCGGGTCCCTCCGGACCGGTACGGGGAGAGGAAGACGGGGCGGGGGGTTTTTCACAGGTTTTTGACCCTGCCCCCTCTACCTCAGAACCGGCCGCTATAGAGGCGGCACTTGGGAGAGTAGCCCAGCGCGATCGGGGCAACGAAAACGGAGAAACCGCATCGGGGACTCCCTCGGGGGAAACCGGTGCGGAACATCCGCGACTGCGGCTCCGATCGAAACGCAGCACGGTTGCGAATCCGAAGCCTCCTAGGGTGAGGAAGGATCCTCGCGACGAGGAGGGAAGGATACTTCGTAAGCCGCGCGCGATAAACCTCGGTAAGCGAGGTGGAAACGATCTGATGTGGAGCCGGAACCAGCCTTATAGGTCCGCAACAGCAAAACGTAGTAAAGCGAAGCAAGTAAGACAGAAACGTACAGAAAGTAACGAAAGGGCCGAGGGAACGGGTCAGGCCAGATCGAACGGGGAAGACACTGACAGTAGTACGAGTCCAGAAGACTCGGGAAATGGGGGGCGGGAGGGAATAGGATAGATCCCACATAGCAAGAAGGAATAGGTCCCAATAGAAATAGGTCCCACATAGCAAGAATTCTGAATTTCCAAACAAGAAAATCGATTTTCTCTCAGTTCTACCGATTAAATTGAGATGTTGAGAAAATCTTTCGCATTCCGCGCAACAATTTTACGAGGAATGTATGTGTTGTGACGATTGTTTTATACCCTGTATAGTATTCCATCGCGCATCGGTGAAAAGACCGAGTTGAATGGTGAATTGGTGAAAAAACAAATTCATCCTGGCGTGTGTTTCAGGCTCTGAGGGCGAGCCGCGGCCGTTGCCCTGCCGTGTTGGGCCAAAAAACGCGAATCAACATAGGGACCTCCATGGAGTATATGCGGTTCTTGCCCAGCATGGCATAGCGCGCCAGGCGATTCCCTTCAGTCAACTACAACACATCTCGCGTGATTATTGCTCCGCCATCTCGCGCTTTTCCTTTTAGGTGGTGTTGTCGGATTGAACGTCAAACTGAGCCGAAGGGACTTTTCCAAGCTACGAAATTTCAGTAAAAACTTAACTATAGTTAGAGGCAAAATTTAATAAAAACGTAATCCTCCACCTTGTTTACAATAAAAGCTTGTGTTATTTTATATGATGAAATCCCTGGTTTTATTGCCGTAGTAAAACTTTAGTTGGCTTATTGCTCGTAATGATTGTTTTGCATTTTTAATAAAAACTATAGTTGGAGGCAATATTTAATAAAAAGTTGTACGTTATGACTAACTTAGCGATCAAAATGTCGTTTATTTGTACATTGAAAATGGAGGGCTTTTAAAAATACAATAAGTACGACGTTAATAGCTTTGAAAGTTATCTGAATGTCTTCAACATCATGCTTCATCAAATATTTTTACCTACAAGGAGAAATTTTAGAAACAACCAATTCAAGGTTTCAAAAGTCGTAAGTTCAAGCTGTCCTACAGTTCATTGTGATTACCTGGGTACTTGAAAAGGAAAAACATCAATTAAGGTGTGCAAGATATTTAGGTTCCGAGAATCTCCAATGTAGGATTGCCTTGCGAAGAAACTTTGAATTGCTAGAAAACAACTGAGTTTTAAGAAAGTTACAATTTCCTATAGTTCAAAACATCCAACGTCCGTGGATTTGTGGGTTAAAAATAAAACCACTTTGGGCTCTAAAGATCTTTAGACTTTGCATAATTGAAGGACGGACATCAGAACACATCAATGGTGAAACTCCGAAACTTCATAACACCGTTTGCGACTTTGCAGACTTCCTGGCATTCTGTGTTTATTTAATAGGAAACTATTCAACACCAACTCTTAAACAATTTGGTGGTTCCTCTTCGCTGTCCGAAGAAAATTCATGCGAAAAACTGCCAAGACTGATGATGATTTGCTCTCATTAACGAACATACGTACAACGGGCGCAGATTTTCAAACATTGTAAGCGAGGCACGTGTTTTGGGAGTAGGAGTCGACATGCGTTCTGATTAAATTCCATGCAGAGCATGGTGGACTAAGATGACACAAAACAAGAGATACAACAACAAGAGAAACTTACGAGAGATAGGGCATTTTTAGGAAATATTTCATGAATGTAATGAGACTGCAAAATTTTAAAAAAACCATAGACAAATTTGTTTCAGGGGCCAATGATACAGCACGATATTAAAAACGCCAAATAATATAAAAACGATTACTTTTTTATCCCTTTCTGAAGATATTTAAAATATATGACTTGATATATCGATGGTGAAACTACCAGACCACGTACTTCGGTTTGCGACGTTGTAGACTTCCTGTCATACTTCATTTTTAAAGTGGAAAACTACTGGGTGTAAATTCTTGAAGACTTTCGTAATCTTTCCTCCCTGCATAAAAGGAAACTCTGCGAAAATCTCAAGGAATAATGATTATTTGTTCTGTATTAAAAAAAAAAAAAAAATGGGAGGAGAAATTTTTAAACACCACAATAACGAGATACGTTAAATAGTAATTTTACCGTCGATATATAATTTGAGGCAAAGAGCATTCTCAGTACTATAATAAATGGGGCGGAGTTGAGTTTGTGACATCTGTACGGACATCAGATACGTGCACGAACTCGAATGGACGGCGATGTGTGGCGGATAATATATTTTGGGCGAAGACTAATTAGGGACCTCATTCATATTCGTATGCGTGAAAAACATGAGAGTGCCATAATCAAATTATCCTCTACCGGGTTAAGGGAAGATTCTGATAATGTTTTACGCGCACAGAAAAGCAGGAAAGCTCTCTAAATGTGGGTCAGTTTATGAATACCCTGGGACCGTTGAAACGGCTAAAGGCAAGCAGTCTGTGGAGAGGGTAAGAGTGGCACTAAGGCTAAGAATAGTGTCCAAGGCGACTAAACTCGATGATGTCAGATTTTTTTATCCTCTGTCATTGCGATACTTTCTTTACTTCTTCCTGAAACTCTTCACCTCTTTACCAGAGAAAAATGAAATGAAATTAATCCAAATGAACTTAGTTAGAACTTTTAAGAAATAATCAAGTTTTTTGAGTGGGCATGAGGTCAATGTATGAAACGCAAGGACCTCAGTTAGTTTCATTTGATCATGGTCGTGGATTATCGATTTTCGATCAATCGGGAGACACTTAATAAGAAAAAATCAGATGGAAAAATATCGATTTCTGTCCTTTCTTCAAAATTTAATTACATGCAACCCAAAGAGACATCTATTATGACACTTCCAGCATTCCGGTTGGCCGGTGACGAATTTTAGGTCATCCATTATCCATTACCCTTCAATATACTTTTCTTGATCATATGTAGTACGTATTTATGCTAAAAGGAACTATACGCATAGGGTTTACGAGCAACACAGTTCGTTTTAGCATAAATGCGTTCAGTTATATGGTCAAAAATACATCACACCTCCATTGCGGGCACAAATGTGTATTATTCTTCAAACTTGGTCCTAGTAAAAGTGGTATTCTTACCTAAAAAAACAGGAAAAATACCGGTTTTTAGGTAAGCTTACCAGTCTGTCTTGGTAAAATTACCAATTAAGTGGTAAAAAAGTGAGATGGTAAAGGTGCCAACGGACCTTGGTAAAAACGCCAAGAATTTTATTTCAGTGTGTCCTGGTTTCTTCTCGCTGCTCCCTGACCAATCGAACGCCTACCAAAGCAATGGGACCATCGAAAAAGGGGTAAATGTAGCCTTTGCATGGAAACTAAAATTGCTGATACAGGGAGCTGGCAACGACACTTCCACCACTCCAAGGAGATAAAGTCGGTTTTTCTCCCTCCCCTAAGGCAGGCTCCCGTGTCATCCTATTCTCTGTTTATGTTTATTTTCATGCTCTGTTTTTTTATGCATTTTTTCATCGCCGTTCTATATCTTTGTTGCACGTTTTATTGTTTTCTGGGGCTTTCTCTTTTCCCTCGCCTCTTAAACTCACCGCTCTTCCGTCGGGCCTGTGATGAACTTGAACGACACCGCTAACGGGGGTGGTAATATGTGCTGGGGGCGTTGTGTCACGCATGCATAACAACGGAGCCCTTGTCACCGAAACGAGTTCCACCTCTCGGAAGCAAATTCGTAAAATAAATTTACTTTAGAGGGAAAAAAATAAATGACCAAAGCTTCAATGTATCAAATTGTAAAAGTTTAAACGTGTGTATTCCATATGTCACTGGAAAAAAAACACATTGGATCTAGAGTCCAGACTCTTGAAAACATTGACAAGAAAAAATGCTCTTGATTTAATCGGATTTTTGCTTGAATCAAAACGAAATCCTCTTAAATTAAGAGGCTCGGTCCTTCATTTAAGCTAGATTCTGATTGAATCAAGAGTGCTTTTTCTTGTCGATGTTTTTAAGAGTCTGGGCTCTAGATGCAATGTGTGCTTTTTTCCCCCCAGGAATGGACTACAATGATACGGAATGACAATAATTAGTTGGACTACATTTGGAAACGATGACCTACAATGTCTGGCTCGGTTTAAACCAATGTAAGAGCTTAATTATTCCCCATGCATATATGTGTTTTTACGGATGGGCCGAAAATTGTAGTTCCTACTTACAAAATGTAGTTCTTGCTCCTATATAACATTGGATTATAATTGTTGAAACATAACACATGAATGAAGTTTAGAATCATACTTGGTCTACACTTGGAAATGTGGGCCTACAATTTCTGGCTCAGTTTATAAATAACGTATGTATTTAACTAATCCCCATGCTTATAAGTGTTTTTACGGAGGAGCCGAAAATTGTAGTTTCTAATTGCTAATTGTAGTTCAGTTGCCCTCGGTGATCGGTACCGCGGATAATCCGAGATGACACATCATCGAAAAAAATCGAATTTTCTCCGAAAATGAGGAAATTAATGTAGAAGAACACAATTGAAGTTAAACCATAAGATACTTCGGAGTATTTAAATAGCATCAAAAGACAGTTGGACATAATTTTGCAATTTGAAAGTAGCTCTGGTTCGGGTTTGGAACGTTTTCCACGGCAATAATTTTGCGAAACATCCCTCTAAGTACTCACTGAATAAAATATTAAACATGTATCTAGGTACTTTCAGTGACATGACTACGATCATCAATGACAAACTTTAGAGTTTGTATTCCAGATACAGTAGAATTCTAACTGCGTTCTTCGTGAGTATGGAAAATGCCACCAGATATCCGATCATCTTCTTCGAAGAGCAACACCGTGTCCCAAATTGGTCCCAAACCACTCCAAGATATTCTACGTGTTTCGAACTTTCTAACATGGCTGCTGAAAATGCTGAAATGAATCCTAACAACCTTGACCCCGAAGTAGCGGCGTTAATCAACGAAATTGACGCACTTGACGGAGCTGGAGCTCCGCTATCAGGCGGGCAAAAAGCCCTCCTGTGTGGACTTTGTAAGTTACGTTTTCTCCTTTAACCAGCTAAGAAGCCGAGACAGGCCTCACGAGTGTAGACTTTTTTATTACCACACTGTTAAAAAAAACGGAGTGAGACTCAGCACAAGCGCGAGTAAGAACGGGCCCTCACTTCGCCGGACCGAGGAGTCACTCCGACGGAGAATCGGCTGGACGGATTTTCGGTGCCGTACGCATAGAAATCACTCCGACGCCGGACGGATTCGCGGGAGCCGCAAATTTAGGGGTTCGCAGCTAGGGGATGGTGGAAAGGGGTTAATTGTGGAAATAATTTTTGAAACCATGAAAAATAAAAATAATGAAACCATTGGTACGTGATTTAACCGATTTTGAAGGTTAGAAATTTTCTACCTACATTGGGAATTGAACCCGGGACCTACCTAACACTAACCGACGACCCTACCGATTGAGCTATAGCGAACGATGCATGAAAGTGACACAAAAACGGTATTTAACGTCGATTTGAACGGGCCGCTAAAATATTTTCAATCTACCTGGATTTGTCGTGTATTTAGTTTACTTTACTATATTTTTTAACTATATTTTATCGTTTTACTTTGTTTTATTTCCTTGTTGTCTCTATTTTTTCTTCACTCTATTTTATTTTTTCAAGCACTTCATTTTTTTCTCTTTAATTATTTACTTCTCATTCCTTTACTTTGTTTTATATTTACTGTGATTTCTTTTAATACTTCATCATAATTTTTGGACTTCACTTTACTCTTAAAATTCATTCTATTCTTTAACATCATTTAGTTGTTTCCCTTATTTTATTTTTTTCTTCATCTCCTTGCTCCCTCTAATTATTTACTTCAATTTAGTCTTTGACTTCATTTTATCATATATTTGATTTACTTTATTTTATTTCTTTTCTTTTGTCTCTGTTATACCATAATTTCGACTATTCTATTATTTCCACTATTCTATTATTTTTTCTATTTTTTTCTCTTTAAATTTTTCATTTTCATTCTGAGAGTGGTAGGCTTAAAGGGGAGGAGAGACAGTATATAGCGCTAGTGCGAGGGAGAGAAGGTGCGCGTGACTCCGGGCCGTACTGCAGCTCCGGTGCGGAGTGCTTTGACTTCACATGCAGCCCGTCTCAGCACCTACGCGCTGAACCGCACTCCCGTGTTCATTCTCACTCCGGATTTTCCGTCGGACGGAATCAACGATTTTTAACAGTGCATTTTTAAAATGACTTTGAAAATTATTTTTAAAGCGTCCAGCCCCCGTACAAATTAGAGGCTTCAACGAGGCCCATCAATGGAATTGTTGATTGTTGGCTTTCAAAGATCGCCTGTAACTGTTAGGTTCAGGACCTATCAAAGATCAGATCTCGAGATTTTCATGGAATTTTGAGCAGAAAGGGCCAAGAAATTAAAGAATTAGTGCCAATATGAAGGCCCCCGTTTGTACGTGGGCTGGATGCTTCATAGATGCAGGTAGATTTTTTTTTCTCTGTAATAGATTGTAGGGATGTCGATACTCAGGGAAGTATCGATACTGGTATCGACTCTAAGCATCGATACCGGTATCGAGCATCGAGCTGAAGTATCGATACTTATGAGGTATCAATACCATTGATACTATTTCGGAATTATGCCGCGATTCTGAGTGTGCATATGTCTGTCGGCCGTTAAATTCCGCCAGATTTACGCCTCTCTCGAAACAGCCCTGTTCGCGTCCTTAGTCAACTATTTTGAGCCCTTAACTACAGTTATCGAACTGAGCTTTTAACATTTTTAATGAAAGTAATCATCTTGAGAAACTTGATTACTTCGTCGTTTGTCACAGTGCATCATGAAGGTGAAATAGTGGGGAGAGAATTTTTTAAAAAAGAAAAAGAGGCCTTCTTCATGGCCAAATCAGATTAAGTATCGATACCGTTGATACTGGGGTCTTGGCATCGATGCTGCATGGTATCGATATCGTGGAGTATCGATGCCGAGTATCGCTAAGTATCGATCGAAAGTATCGATACTTTGCAAGTATCGGATAAGTATCGACATCCGTACACCGTGTCTAAAATCAAGCAAACTACTTTTGGTGGAATTTATCATACTTTTTTCAGTGACGATAACGATTTAAATGAGTAAGGAGTAGGTTTTAATTCAATTAGGCTGTCATAACTCCCCCCCCCCCCCCCGAAAAAAAAAATGAACAATTTATCCCCAAAACAAAAATAAATACTGATGAGAGAATCAGTTTACCTTTTGTATGAGGATATTGTATTTTATTGTATTTGTATTTGATTTTGTTATTGTATTATTTGAGGGATTTGTATTTTTAAAAATACGGAGAAAAAAAAAAAAAACACGATTATTCGACGGTTACCACCACGGTAATAATGTCACACGGGATTCTACGGTAGTGGAACCGTGAATTTTGGTAACATTATTGATGAGCTCAGTAGCATAACCATGCTCAAAACGGTATGTCTGTGCCCACAGTAATATTACGGTAAACACGGTCATATCACCGTTCTCATCGTTACAAGAATCAAAATCCACGGTTCTACTACCGTAGAATCCCGTGTGACATTACTACCGTTGTAACGATAGAATGACTGTGTTTTTTTTCTCGGTATACTACATCAAGTCCGGTATTACCTTTCTCTCAGGTACATTTGAAATGACGATGAATAAATCCCAGGGTAAAGTTTTGTTCGAGTCGGCCTTCATAAGATAAAAATCAAGACATGGTGCAAAAATTAAAAAAGTGGACGGGAATGATTCAAATAGTTTAATTCATGGTGTTTGGCCGGAAATTCTTGATTGATAAATTCATATTCCTTCCATATTAAAGGCGCGAAGCACGCAAGAATGTTGTACCGCAAAGCGGCCAAGGGATGCACCTCCTAGTTTCTATTAACCTCGGCCGAAATCATATTCCCATCCCGGATTTCCTCGGGAAGCTGTGTTTTCTCGGAATATGCAGGGAACGCCATAAGGTCGTTACAGAGAGCCAGCTGTACTCCTCTTCTGTGGCACGATTTTATATGAGCTGCGGAGAGGAAGCAAAGAAGGGGAGCTGGGAACGTATCTGCAATCCCGGTTTGCGAGAGCGAATAAACTTCAATCGCGAAACGTGTAGGCACCTTACAGCAAAGACGGGAAGTTTTCTTCGAGCTAGTTTCCGAATGACAATAAATATCAGATATAACGCCACTTCTCTTGTTTACACGTTCATTCGAGTATTTGAGCCGCGAATATCCTCCCCAAGCCGCAAAAAGTTCACTGCTCGGATGGATTCGTATAATATGTTTCGCTCCGCTCTTCTTATGTGAATTTAATATCTTCATGCCTCGCCACCGATGCAAAACATTACCGAAAAATCGTCGGAATTCTTACTGTTGCCTCAGTCGGAACGGAGCGAGCTTCGAACAAATGAGATAGTGGTGAAGCGTTTCACGCTGGGATCTGTTGCTTGAAACACTGGGGATATAAAAAAAAGTGCAATAGCTCTCGAATGCGGTTGTGGCTCTCCCTGCTGCTACCGACGTTTACATCGAGAGGTGTAAGATCCGTCCTGAATGTGAACCCAAACAATTTTCAATTCACTTATGCCGACAGTTTACGTCTTGCGTTCCTCAAAGTGACTGTGTGTGGTGCATATGTCATTATAGAATCGTGTCGTGCTAAAACCGCTAATGTCTGTTTTTCAAGTGCCAAGTTAATAGGCGTTTTAATAATACTTTCCAAGAGATCACATGGATCATATCCAAGGATCATAAGAATTCGTTTCAGGACTGAGATAACCTCTAAAACGAGGATTGCCACTTTCATGGTTGCTTTTAACTTTGAAAAGTATTAGCAACCCAATAAAATTTGAGACTGATAAAAAGAACATTGGCGGTTTTTGCACTACACGATTCAATTGGGAAATGATTCAGATCAAAATCAATTCGGAATAAGATCGAGTGATGGGGCTAACATTACATAATACTATGCATTACATTGATTGCGTTTTGAATGAAGGAGTGAAAAGCATTCCAATGTCGCCGGGATTGTGGTTCTTATTTTACCGAGAAATCTCGGTAAAATTATTGAACTTTCTCGGTAATTTTACTGGACCTTGGTAAAAACGCCCATGTTTTTTATCGACTGTGATAGAATTACCGAGATAAAATGGCAAAATTACCGGGGATTGATTACCAATGAAAGTGGTATTCTTACCTGAAAATAACAGTAAAAATACCGGTTTTTAGGTAAGCTTACCAGTCTGTCTTGATAAAATTACCAATGATTGGTAAAAAAAAATGAGATGGTAAAGGTACCAACGGACCGTGGTAAAAACGCCGAGAATTTTTTTTTCAGTGCGGGGTTGTATTTAATACCTTATGAAGAAGTTAATTGGTGATTCGAATCTAAACCGCATTGCATCCTTCTGAGAAAAAGGAAATCATACTTATCCACTACGAAACGCACTATATTGTGCGACCTATTTACGCTAAGTGACGAAATTTTCAACGGCGTCCCTTCCCATTAGAGCACTCCTCACTCTCTCTGGCGGCCCGTCGGACTGAATTCATGGGAGTCCAGGTGAGAGCACTCTCCTCCTTGAAACCTTTTCATATTAATTAATCAGCGCTTAAAACTAATATCCCGTTCTGAGTGGTTACTTACTTTAATGCGCCCCAAATTCGAGTCCCATCTAGGTGCTCCCCGGAATCTTCCTCCACACCTGAAAACCTAAGTCTCCGTCTTGAGTCATTTCCGAGCCTCGATATTTTCAGGAAAATACCCTCCCAGGTGCATTTTTCGCAATGTTAAGATTCCCCAAACTTCACCAAGTTGTGTGGTTTTGAACGAAGGGAGTAAATTTTCCATCCTCGGGTTTTTAAGATGAATGTATTTCCTGTGTTGAAAATCCTAGAAGTGTTTCCAGTAGAATTCTAGGAAGAAAGTATTTGGCAACATTATTATGGAGTCAGCAACAATGTCAAGTCATCGTCAAATCGTCGTAGTAACCGTAGTAACTTTACTTAGGGAATTGCGCAAAAGCAGTCTGGAGTGTTTTCGCCTGTAGGCACCTTTTTCATTTCAGGCGCACGTGTTTCGCATTGCCTCTGTGTGCGTTTCTGTGCGCAATTTTTAGTGCGTTAGGAACTCATTATGTAACTCATAATGGAAGTATTTTGCATTTTCTGGATTTCTCAAATACTTATGAAAGCATTTTCTTGCTGTTAATCCACCTCTGAGGTTCACCAATTTCAAATGAAGAATTGCAGAAGACAGTAATAGAGAAATGGCAAGAATGCAAAAATGTATTAGTAATTATGGTATATGCTTCAAAAAGCAGGCTAACATCATTGACCAAAATGCTCGTGTTTTTGTATACCAAGGGTTTAGTTAAAACGTCCGCAATCATTTTTCCGGTTTCCACGTGTTTTAGAACACATGAACTGAACACTGATAGTGGAACAGATGATACAGTGGCTGACAATTTTGCTCCTACAAATGAAGTAACCCCTACTGTTAGTGCAAAGATTTCTTCTGGGTCTTGCTTTGAAACGTTACCTACATCTGCGAGCTCTCAAAAATCAAAGAAAAAAGGACAAGCAATTATTGTCAGTAACTCCAGTCAACCAAAAGTTTGTGACTCTCATACTCCTGGCTCAAATGAAGATAGTGCATCAGTAAGTGATTTTACCACCAGAAGTCAAAATTCTTCAAATTGTCATACACCCCTATCCACTCCTGTAGTTTTGACCGGTAACTCATTACCTGAAGTCACAAATAATAATGCATCAAACCAGTTATCACCTGCCTTGAGCACCCCCTCATCATCCTCTAATGTCTCAGTCAGTACCAATAGGAGAGGAACACCAAATGCACACAATTCTGCACAGGCGCTCCGAGCAAAATCAAAGGACGCACTTTTTTCTATGTTGATGGAGTGGCCCAAAGGTCGAATGATTTTAGCATATCATGAAAAACATGGTGAATTAAATGATTTGTGTAAAGGCGAGTTGGTAGAATTAATATTAAATAATGAACTTAAGGAGGATCCAAGCAAGAAATTATCTCCTGAGCGGCTTACTGCCTTAGGTGAAGCAATCACTCAATTATTTCCGTCAGAAGATAAAACTGTTTACTTTATACCGTACTATAAAGGACTTGATGGAAATAAACATTTTGCGAAAGGGAAGCTTTGGGACAAGTATCGAAAGATTCGAAAAATGTTCATGGACACAGACCTCATTGCAAAGAAAGAGTAAAACTGGAGACAAATCCGGTATGTTAGAGATTCAGTCTGTGATTTTTGTAAAGCTGTATTGACTCTCTCATAGCAGCGAGTCTGAAAAAGTGTAACAAATTTCTAATCTTTCAGAATATATTGAAAATCGATGAAGAAAGCATATACAGTAGACTCTGGATTATCCGGCTTCGTATTATCCGGACCGATTTTGCAACCATGTAACTACGTACGCATTCCGATAAGTGAGCGGATCCGCGGAGAAGCGGTCGCAAGGCATATTGGCGCCTGCAAGGCTGAAGGAATACTTCACGCATTGCGCCAAACAGTGAGGTCGGCGTGGAACGCATTAGCGCCTACTAGATTGCATAAATACTTCTCGCACTAGGCCAAACGCAGTGCAGTCGGTTAGTTAGCCTAAAACGCACGTTAGCAGCTACAAGACTGTGTGAATACTTCACGCATTGCGCGCTTTAATCGTTGTATTGTAATTTATCGTTGTCGGCTACCATTCACAATCACCATTGAGTCGTTCAGTTTGGCGTTAACCTTTTAAATTCGTGTTGGTATGTACATGATGTATACTAATAAGAATACTGTGGTGTTGGTTGGTGGTGTTTGTGTTCACTATTATTATCCGGATTTCTTTTTCGTCCGGATCGGGCCCGGCACCAATTAATCCGGATAATCCAGAGTCTACTGTAATCTAATAAATTGTGCACGAAACCCATCTTATTAATGACTGCATAATATTTTTTTTTTTTTTCGCTTCAATATGATGACTCACATTAAATTTAAGAATAGACCCAAGTATTGTTATTTTTTATTTAAATGTTGCAGTTTTTCCCCATGAAAATTCATCTGATTCCGCTGTAAATTTTAAGTATCCTCAATCATGAGAAAAGCCAGGGAAAGAGTATTAATAAAAGAGTCGGGAGAAACCGTAAATATTGTTAAGTTTATTACGTTTTACTTGAAAAAAATACAAGCTTGAGGTTTCCTGCTCTTCCATTTTACCAGTTTCTATTTTTCTTGTTTTTTCTCTTTTTAAAACTTGGAATTTAGAAATGCTTTCTACTCAGACTCGCTGCTACTAAAGCTATTCCAGCACAACTGGCTTGTAGACAATGCAGGATGAAAAGTTGTGCTCCAAACCAAAGCCTCAGACTCGTGTTTTTTTCACGTCCAAACAAATTTTTCACGTCAAAAAATTCACGTTCGCAACCTCTCCTAAGTGCCTTTAAAACGGTTTAATTCAAATAATCTTACAAAGTAGCTTCGTTAAATGTTAACACCCCCCCCCCCCCCCACCCCCGGGAGGAAAATATTGTCCGAAAACGTTCAATTTACCTCAATGCAATTCGTGTCAGATCTCTTTATTTATTTTGTTCATTCACCATTTTACAGTTCTTCGGAACTCCGACATTGTTCCTTTCATGTAACTAAATCAGTCTCATTTTCCTCCTCACTGCCATCGCTTATTTTTGTTTCTCATTTCATGCGCAATCTCAGCAGGGCACCCAACAGAAAGATTTTTCAGTTATCCAGCAATTTTAATTAAATCAACTGCTACGAGATGTCTGACAAAAGTAATTACTTCGGTTTTTAAACCCTTCCCCTTCCCTCTATACTTTAAATATACTCCAGACAACCTGGATTTTCATTCGAGGAGGGTATTTTTCTTTTTCCTTAGTTTTTAATTAATAAAATGTTAGCTTTTACGGCCCCACCGCAGACAATGTTCGTAAACCTTAGCTGTGCCCGTTTTGGTGGTTTGATCGTACCGCTCCCAGTAACATTATCAGTGCAAAGTGAGGTATTTCCTTCACATTTGACTTTAACTCATACCGGAACAAATCTTTCCCTGAGATATCAGACAAGATTCCAAGTAAGTAAGGACGCGTTCTTGTTCTTTATTATTTATTTTTTAATTTTTTTTTTTTAAAAAGGACAGGTTTTAAAAGACAAAAAATGGTGCCTTTTAAAATCTGCACTGGAAAAAAACACATTTGATCTACAGTCCAGACTCTTAAAAACATCGACAAGAAAAAATACTCTTGATTCAATCAGATTTAAGCTTAAATCAAGAACCAAGCCTCTTAATTTGAGCGGATTTCCTTTTGATTTAAACTTAAATCTGATTGAATCAAGAGCTTTCTTGTCCATTTTCAGAGTCGAACTCTATTGCCATGTTTCAGAGTCGAACTCTAGATCCAATGTGTTTTTTTTTCCAGTGTGACAGTTCAATCTAACTTAAATCACAAAGAATGCTTCGTCACTTGTTTCAGAATGAATGATGGATACGTCAAGAACGCTCAGATACGTTCGACGTGGCCATGTAATTGCTTGTTCGTGTTGCCTCGGCCCTTTTAATTGTATTGTAGTTATGCAGATAAGTGCTAACGTATATGAAAGCCAGAAATAGAGCTTCTTCCTTGTAAAATGTGGTCCATTTGAAGGAAATGAGAGAATAAATAACTTCGAAAAGTGGTTCTGAGTGAAGAAACTAAATAATCGAAGTGATCACGAATCGGTAATTGTATAATTACCAATAATCAGTACATTGCGTTGATATACTGTTTGGTTGTTTCATACACGGTCAAATATTCACGGCGGAGAATTTCGGTAGAAAATGCAAATTCTTTCTTTAACATGCTAGCCATGAACTTGATTAGACGATACGGAGTCTTCCGCCCCACGAGATGTTACGAGCGGGCACTTGTGTATTCTGCTGAAGCAGTCAGAATATTGTATACAATTTCTTAGACGAACCGTTTTGATCGGCGAGCATCTTGAGGGAAGCCAATGAATAAAATCATAATACCTGCGCTTTCTTCGAATATTTTCTTCATGTGTTGGATGAACTCGCCCCTCACTCTCCCTCGTTCTTTCAGCCCTCTTGAAATGCCAACCTCGATCTTCTCAGTCAATGTGTGACTGGGGCTATGTTCTTGCTCATTTGAGGGGCTTGCAGGACAAAGCGCATAAGTGCAGCTCTTGAAAAGATATGGTAAAAATGATTTTAATAATTTCAAGGAAAACTAGTCTTAATGTGTACTCTGTGAAAAATTCGCTCCCAAATTCCAATTTTAAATCATCAAAAAGTTAGTTTGAACTTTCTTTCCGCCATGAGGTTCCATGTAATTTCAAACACGTACTTCTCAAAATAGCAAAAACTGCACTTATGCGCCTGGTCTTTTATGCCCCTCATCTCCTCTTTGAGCTAAAAAAAAAAAAAAAAAAAAAAAAAAATAGAATCCGAGTAATAATTGAATCGTGTCGTGCAAAAACCGCTAATGTCTATTGTCTCTGATTTTGAGGAAACTGCAAACATAACTGTAAAAGCCTTTTAAATGCGGGATAAAAATGTTCCAAAGTTAATTATTATTGCAGGAGAGGATTGTAGAATAGAATCTATCACAATCCTCAGCTCCTCGGTGTAATTAATTTTCACACGTTCCAGGCTTATGCTGCTAAAACTTGTGAGTCTAAGCGAATTTAATATATCTGTTATGATATTTAAACAATCACTGATTTCGGAGCCAGATTTTAGCGGGGCGACATGGTGGATTTTTTCGAAACTACACCAGAAGATTCACCTTCACTGGAAAAAAAACACACTGGATCTAGAGTCCAGACTCTTAAAAACGTGGACAAGAAAAATACTCTTGATTCAATTAGATTTAAGCTTAGATCAAGAACCAAGCCTCTTAATTTGAGCGGATTTCCTTTAGATTTAAGCTTACATCTGCTTGAATCGAGAGTCCTTTTCCTTGTCAATGTTTTCAAGAGTCTGGACTCTGGATCAATGTGTTTTTTTCCCAGCGTTCAACTCGATGAGCGCATGAGTTGCGATCGAGCATCGAAAATGGTCCGTACTGACCGAAACGCGTCTGCGGAAAAATAATTAAAAAAACGTGCAAGTGAGTTGTCAATTTAACTTTTGACCTTTTACGTCATTTTCTTGTGCGGTAAAGCTCTCCCGAAAGTATTTAAACTTGATACTTAACCTTTTAAGTCATTTTCTTGGCGGCAAAGCTCCCACAAAAGTATTTCAACTTGATACTACCAAAATCTTGGAGGAGTATGCCCATTCCTATTCAAAACAAGGCATGCTATCTAAAAAACATCCATGGAGAGAATTTATGTCGAGCCCCAAATTGAGCCTCGCTTAATAACTTCTCTCCCAAATCAAGTGACATCTCATTGGCAACACAGAGCGCAGCATTGAGATTTCACGCCTCGCGCTATCGCGCCTTCAATTTCGGAGACGCAACATGGACATCCATCAAGCACGAATAGTTGTATCTCTGCGCCGTCGTCGACGCGCTTCTTTTCCACCATTCATGACGTGTGACCTAGTGATGCTAAGGTGTCTGAGCGGCTGTATAACCCTTCTCAACCAATCCATCAATCAAACATGCGTATACCTCTACAATCTTTTACAGTATATACAATCAGTTGACTTCAAATATAAATAATTCCAATTAGAAAAATCGAGATTAAAGGCACAACGAAGAAGTTCATGAAAGTTAAAGTCTTAGGTGAAATAACTCCGTGGGTTCAAAGAATTTTTAACAGGTTTTAGACTTTCCTTTTCTTACCGTAAACCCTAAAAGCGACTTAAATTCAAAGATATTAAAGTTTATACTAAAAGATCCATTTTTAAAGGTCTAAAGTTAATAGATATAACATTAGGTTCATGATACTATTTCAAAAGAATCGCTGTAAAACATTCAGGCAAAAATGATGTCTCCATTGTACAGGTTTTAATTGATGGTGATAAATAAAATATCACGATTTTTCATTTACAATCTAATTTTATTATTACGTAGCCCAATATTTTCTTGTAACATTACGTAACTTGGTGAAAGAATGAGAGTATGCAGTGATGGGACTGAGTTAAACAATAAGAAACAAACTGACATTTGGGAAAAAATTGAAAAATGAGTGGTTTTGAAGTCAACCACAACTCTACTATATATCGCCAGAAATTCACAGTTTTTGTTGACGGATATTTTGCACAAATTGAACTTGAAGTTTATATTTTACATTGAGTCTTACGCAAAATCCAAATTTTAAACACCCTCTTTTCGATTCGATCCCAATGTGACTTGGTTCCTTTCTGTTTAACTCCGTCCAATTAATCCTCATTAAAGTATTTCCACGAAAATTTTTTAGTGGCTCATGTAAAATTAAAAAAGAAGATATTTTGATAAATTTTTAAATTTTATTTCCGTTTCGGAACACAAAAACTAATTTTCACGTTGACAAAATTAACATAGACATTGGAGCTCCTCAACATGGCTTGAACAGCCTAAAATGATTAAATTCATCTCCTCAGAATTTTATTGATAGGTGTGAAATGTAAATTGTTTCACTTTGGATAGAGAAAATTAAACAGTCGTTTAATAGTAGCTGGTGGAATAAAAGATCCCATTTCAGGATGAGAACATTCTGATGATTTCTGAATAAAAACTATTGATACCAGTGACAATTATGCATGGAACCTAAGGTTACAAAATAATTAAAATATCAACAAATATGATATTCCCTTAAATAAAATATTGGTCAAGAACCAAATGTATTCCAAGCTGATAAGAAGAAATTCTACCTTGTTCCAGGTGCCAGACGAACCGATGGATCTAAGTTAGCTTCTCATAGATTCAAGCGATTTCATCATTTCGCGATGGCTTCCCACTTTTCATTTAATTATTTACGTATTGGTTTCAATTTTTCAAATCGTTCCTCTTTTCTATGTAGCTATTAATTCTTTAAAAAAGAAGTCTCTTGTGATAAATGGAAGCAATTCCATGCATAGTGCAGTCATTAAGTCATACATGCTTAAGCTGTAAAAAAATTCAAAATTCTTGACTTGTTTTATTTGCTCATTCATTTAGGATTAAACTTCTATTACACTCCCTTTTGTTGTCATATTGATATTATGTATGCAATCTTATTAAGTCTCAGGTGAATTATGAAAACTTTAATGAGTCTCAATCCACCAATTTAGTAACTTTTTGATTTAAAGAGTACAACAGTTTATATGTATCTATGGTCATGCATCTTTCGATCTTTTCAAAGACTGATTTCATTAAAATTAATGTACCTAACAGCTACAACTGGGTATTCATGTGCTCTTTATAGTGACTTATAAAAATATATCTAACAACTAATTTTCAATGGGCTGACTTCATTTCCAGGTAATAGTTTTTCTCAGTTAAAATCATTACAAAAAAAACCAAAAAGCCCTATGTTTATATTTGAAATGAACTTTCTCATGAGCTAACAAACTTTCTCTGTTTTTCTGAAATTCTCCGTTTATCCTTCTTTAACTCAGTAATGGTTTTGAAAGGTCAATTTCTAAAATTTTCTAGTATTAGCATGTTTGCGCAGAATGATACAGAATCAATCCATTTGAACTGTAGAGTAAGTTATCTCATTTGAATTTAATTCCACCATTTAGTCGTTCTTTCAGGCCCTTTTGACTGTCGTCATCATTTTTCAAAAATAAAAGATTCATCCAGAAAGAAAATTCTACACAAGTTTTAAAGTGGTTGAACATTGTAAACTTTCATCATTCTTGGAGGACAAGGTCAAGAGGGAATCCATTTTTTTCTACATTTTTGCATCCAACAGTGTTCCAACTTCAGGAATTGTAATTGAAGAAAGATCGCGGATTAGTTGTCTGTAGTGAAGACAAGCAAACATGATTGTGAAATACAGAGCGATTTTCGGATTTGATGACAGAAAGTGTATTCGTCTCCTTCAAGTGAACCATAATTTTTCATGTTGCCTCCAAATAAAACCATTATTTTTCACAAGACGCGCACGTCAAAGTCTTAAAGTGTGATTTTTAACGAATGAAAATGACCTAAATTACCCCCATAGGCTGCACCTTACAAAAGAACACCGTTCAATAATGCCTTGAAAAACTGTTGATTTTACGGTCTTTACCGACCAGGTATACCATTACGGTCGTAAAAGCGAGTGCGTAATTCAGAAGATAATCGATTTAAATCTGTTACCGATAAAAAAAAATGAAAAAAATAAATAAAAAGAGTGAAAGGAGGATGTGCCCTATATTTTCGTGCTGTTTCAATTATGGAATGACGAAATCTGCTCGATTGGATGGCGTTTTCGGAGAGAGGGAAAAATTGAATAGCAGTCGTTTCGTGGGTGCCGCCCGCGGAAGGTAAAAGTACAACGGCGCACGGTGGATCGAGTCAATGGGGGAGGAGGGACAAAACTTGGAAGCTGTTAAAGCTCATGACTCCGTTTAAACAAAACTTTGAGCTTTTAAAAGTGGTTCCGTCGCGAGATTTGTTCCCAAAAGCACCCTTTAAAATTTAGTATGTGACGAATCAAACCTCAAAATTCGCAGTTATAGTAGAAAATTTCATGCCCGACCTCCCTGATTGACTCATCGACTGTGCGGCCAGAGATGGACAATTTCATGTAATTTATTCGAATAAAATTTCACGAAATTTCATGAAATATATTGAAACTTCTTGGGACACATTCAGGAGGCTACGAAACGCCTAGAAACAGTGATTCTAAAATTTGAAATTTTTTACCCCAAGCCTAAAACATTCGCGCGTTGCAAATTTTTTCGTTTAGGTTAGGTTGGGGTTTTTCTCTCGGAACTCCCCTTTTTGCCCCCTCTTTGTGTCTGGCACCTTCGCTAAAGTAGCATAACACCGCAGCGTCGACAGAAAGACCATTTGAAACGCTTTCAGACCTTCAAAGGTTCAATCAATGATTCTAAAAAAGATTAATAAATTTCAACTTTCGTGAAATTTATTCGATCCTTATGAAATTTCACTTTCCATCTGAATCACTAAATACAAAAAGAGCACAAGTCCAGAAAACCAAATTGTTCAGGAGACACAAAAAACTGTTTCTTTCGTGGTAGATATTTTTTAGAAAGTCGTTTTGTTTAAAAAAGGCGGCGCTCCGCTTCGCTCCGCTTCGCTCCGCGCCGGTTTTTTTTAGATATAACAACTTTCCAAAAAAATATATACCACGAAATAAACAGTTTTTTGTGTCTCCTGAACAATTCGATTTTCTGGACATGTGTCCTTTTTGTATTTAGTGATTCATCTCTGTGTGCGGCGGCTTTGAAGGGCACTCGGGGCGCTCCCCGCGAAGATAACTGAAAGTGAAAGGGCTTTAAGATCATTTCCGAAATGGGCGTTCCCGGTTCCGTCCGTGCATTTTTGAGAGGCAAAGTAGGCGTGAGAGACGAAGGCGCCCCGCGCGACGGGGGGAAAGGAACGGAGAAGAACAAGGCGACGGTGGTGACAGAGGAAAAGAGGTACTTTTTCAAAAGCCCAACAGTTAACCGAATGCCAACTCCAAGAGAAGAGAGTGGATGAACCACGAGTGAAAATGTGTCGGCGGTGTTATAGTAGGATGTGTCACGCTGGGTTGCCGATTTGTTGCGCTTCCCCCTCTCGCCCGAACGTTTTTTATTAGTTTCTCACGGTCGTGATGACTACACGGGAAAAAAAATTGCTGATTCAACAATTCAATTGCTAAAAACAGTGATTGCAATGTTTCAACGCAGATTTTACAACAAAAAAATGCTACTTTAACCACATTGTAAACTAATTTAACCACGGGGGTGGTAAATAGAAAAACCTGTTGAATGCAATAATTCCAAAGTATTTTGATCTTAAAATGCATAAAACTGGGTGATTACCTTAAAGCCAGATCTAATGCTTCACGGACATTGTATGACTTCCATCGTTGGCGAGGAAACTATAGACCAGTTCCCGATAAAGCTTTCGCTAGATGTCAACTTGGATTTTAAAGGAATCCGAATTCCTTTTAAATCTCCGAATTCATCGTGAATTTGAATTATAGTGAAATTTCGCTTGTTTCAGATAGACGATGACTGAAGAACGTACTCTTAAGTATGTCAAGAGGCTCCGCCCTTACTCCCTCCAATCTTAGCTCGGGCAACACCGATCCCTATGTTAGAGAGATCCTCAAACGAAGGTGCGACACAGAGACCCTGCTGAAACTGGATGAATTGATCTATTGTTGTTTTATTATTTCTTTAAAGGAATTAATAATGGCGCATGATGTGTACAAAGACGATCATTTATTAAGTGACATGGTATCATTATTAGCATCATATTCTGTATTTGTTGAATCTTGGAATGACATTCTCGTTTTTGTAAGAAATGTGTTAAAATGCCAGGGGAAAAATCCTACTTTTTCACCGGAAGACAAAATCATCTTGACGGCAGTTCTGTCCTTCTTAGTTATCCGGAATGTACAGCGAAGACCTACACTATAAGAGTTTGTTTGACTATGATAGAAGCATGTGTGAAGATGATCTTCACTCAAGAAGATTACTAAATGACGTCCATTTTCAACGCGCTATTCTTCGATTTAACGAGAGTTCGCGCACCTTAGATCTACCCCGATCCCGACTAATGAATTAGACAAGATCGTGTGGCAGCCGAATACCTCAGCAGGATATGGGTATGTGGGTCACAAACGTGACAACTACCTTAAAAACTGGGTGATTTTTAGGTAGAAATTGAAGGCAGATTAGCGCCACAAGTGCCTCGAAATGCGCTCAAATAGAGTTAAAATTTCAAAAATTTTCCGGGGGAGGCCCCCCAGACCCATGATGAAATATTATTTAAAAACAATTAATTACATGAGATAAACAGCCGGAAAACAGGGGGTGAAATTGTTGTGTTGAATTTCTTTTTATGTCTCCTTGACGTTGCTATGGAGATGCAACAGTTCTCATGGATTTCTTTTTAGTGATTAAGAAATTGGTTCGAGGATTTGCATTGAAATGACCTCATTTTTTAAGATGTATAATTTAAAATGTAAAAGACAGCTCGATTAGAAAAAGTAACCGTAAAAAGTGGTTATATTCATTTTACTTCAATTATCAACATGCATTCTTTTGACAACGATGGCGCTGGGACCGATTTGGCACTCGACTTCTTACTGATGAATGAAATGCTTCCAAGAGGAGAGGTTCTGCAGTTCAACCGGCAATACCAAATAACTTTTACCAGAAACACGATGACGTTGGTTACTCTTTTAGTTAGAAATCAACCCTGAAGCGCTTTAAAAACTTTTAAAATCGAGGCTAGTACATTGCGGTTTAATTCGTGATTTCCACCTGTAAACATTCAGTTAAAATATGTATGCGAACGTGGACTTACATAGAAATGCAGGTTTGCCAGTGTGCTTAAAAAATGCCTTTTAAATTACTCGTTCTCACACGAAGTTTTAATTTTCAGAATATGAAAAGAACTTGAGAGTTGTTTTCGTCAAAAGAAGGGGAACCTTCTCACTTTTTGCCGAGTTTTAGATGCAAATAGTTCGATAGGCGTAGAAGCTTAATTCAGGACCTTGATATCAATATTAAAGTCAACATCTATGTCGATTTCGATGTCAACAAACATGTGTAGTGGATGTCGGGGTGGATGTGAATGTTGGCATCACTGCTCATTGTCAGTATCAGTGTGAATGACATTGTAAATTTCAACAACATAACTCTAATGTCAAGGTCAACACCAAAAGCAGTTGGAGTAATCGAATATATTAATTTCAATGGACTGGCTTAACTTGCCGTATCGTCAATGTCAAACTGGATTTCATTCGTGCACAGGAAGAGTATTCTGCCGCACTAGGGCAGAACGCCGTATGAACATTCGCGAGTTGCCAAATTTACTCCAATAAAATATTTAATTTATAGGAAATTTATGAATATTTGTCCTTGAAATTTTCAGGAACGTTGGGTGAAATTGCAAACAAAATGATCTGAAAAATTAGAAGAAAAATATTCATAAGTTCACCAGGAAATTCGTTTTTTATAGATGGAAATTTGGCAACGCCTAAGGGTTCATACGGAGTTCTTCCTTAGCACGGAATATTGACTTCAGAAACTTGAACATCGAGCATCGTCCTAGAATCAGAACATATGTGAATTGCAAAATATTCTCTGGGAAAAACATTACATTCATTTTCATGATTAATAACTTTTTACACTGGAAAAAAAAACACATTGGGTTTAGAGTCCAGACTCTTGAAAGCATGGACAAGAAAAAATACTCTTGATTCAATCCGATTTTTGCTTGAATCAGAACGGGATCCGCTTAAATTAAGAGGCTTGGTTCTTGATTTAAGCTAGATCCTGATTGAATCAAAAGTACTTTTTTTTGTCGATTTTTTCGAGAGTCTGGACTCAAGATCTAATGTGAGTTTTTTTTTCCAGTGTAGTTTCTTTTTTTTTCCTTTTTTTCCCCCGAGAGATGCACGAGATAATTGAGGAAGAACTTTTACAACACTGCGGGTGGAGAACTCGTAAACGTCATCAATCCACCTATCCTCCCCCGTTTTTGTTTTATGGGACGTTTTATCCAATTGTTCATCGTTCGAATTCGACGTTTTATTGTGGCAACTTTTCACGTTTGGTGAGGCAGGAGCGTCACAACTTCGAGCACCATTTCCCTGTCAACATTTTCAATTGTGCGGCTCTCGATTTCCAATTCCAACTTCCAGGAACGTCCTCAAAGCTCAATTACAAGTTCTACTTCACGGCTACTCTCATTTTTCCTCTGTTTGATATCCATCAACCTACCATCCAACTTGAGGGCCAAACTCTGGGACCACACACATCAATGGCAACGGTTCGAAATGAAATTTTCTCTTGTTTGTTTTTGCACATTCTGTTGAAATTTCAGCCATAATGTTGAACTGTTTGCTTTTTACGACGAAATAATACACTGGAAATAAAAAAAACACATTGGATCTAGAGTCCAGATTCTTAAAAACATCGACAAGAAAAAATCAGAGACAAGCAAAAATACTCTTGATTCAATCGGAATTTTGCTTAAATCAAGAACCAAGGCTCTTAATTTGAGCGGATTTCCTTTTGATTTAAGCTTAAATCGGATTGAATCAAAAGTCCTTTTTCTTGTCAATGTTTTCAAGAGTCTGGAGTCTAGATACAATGTTCTTTTTTTTTTTTTCTTTTTTTTCCGTGTGTGCAAAAAGGTCAAAAGCGTTGCATGGGATTACATAATTTTGGATGCCAGCAGCGAAATTGTAATGCTTTGTTCCTTCCGAACATATTTTTAGTTAGACCTGAGGTCTCACAGAAAAAAAAGTGTTAAGGGTTATCCCCTAAAATTGTAGTTCTACCCCAATATGTTGAATGATATCGAGCAACAACTCAAGCTGGGGCAATACCGCAACATGTGGGTTAGTAACCTAATTTATTGGGGTAATACGAACTCAGATCAAACAAAAATCAGGAAATGTCATCAGCAGACTTAAGTAAATATGCTGCGGATGAAGAAATGGAAGAAATCATGCAGGCGTGACACGAAGATGCTTCAAAATGTATCACGATTAATTGGAAGTGACCCTATATCATCCAACAACCCCTCCCTTTTTTTCCGTGTGGTTCTTAAACTATACATTTCTCATTTGACATTCATTTTTAACAATATTAGATGTATGGCTGGTTGGTACATACGTTTATTTGAAGGTTCCTTGGGTGACGAGTCGACTGTTCTGAATAGATTCCGTCCTGAGCCCCGCAGCACGGTGGAGTATTATACCCGAAAAGCTGGCGAAAAGTCCAAAAAAAAAATGTAGTAAAAGCTTGGTAAAACAGGTAAATAATGATTCTCTGATATGTACTGCATGACCTTGTGACAACAGAATCCGCTTATCACTACTGGATGAACGAGGAAAAAAGGGTAAACCGAGCGGTTTCGCGCGCATCTTAGCTCTAGTTCATTATTGTTTACATTCAGCTTTTCAATCAAAGTGTGTATGTAGTGACAAGTGCAAGCTACATCTGCAGGCGTATTGGCAGCCATTATTTACGGTAAGTAGTCCCTTTTTCATATATAATACTATAATTAGAAATTTGATTGTCTGGCATGTATATGCTGTTGTCAAATCGTTCAGTAAAATGGGCATTTTTTATGAAGATGCTTAAATAAGATAGTTTCTGAATATGTGCCGGGCTGTGTCGGGCTGAAAATGAAACCTTTTCGTAAACTAGAACCCAACCGCAAGATTCTCACGCAAAAATTTTTTACCCATATTCACCCTTTGAATTTCTGCGAATTTTTGAAAATGAGCTTTGTTTTCAAGCAAAAATCACGTACTTCCGAACTTTGGATCCTATATATTTTTCAGGTCAATAATGTGAGCCTCAGCGTTAAATGGAAGTCTTATGACACTCCTGGAGTTCTTTGTATGTGATTCACACAGATTTGATGTGCGACGTTGCCAACTTTACGTCAATTTTTATAGAGTGTGCCACTATATTACGCTGAAAAATTCCTAAACGAAGTAGTTTTTGAATAAGTGCCGGGCTGTGTCGGGCTAAAAATGAAAGCTTTTCGTAAACTAGAACCCAACCGCAAGATTCTCCCGCAAAAATTTTTTACCCATATTCACCCTTTGAATTTCTGCGAATTTTTGAAAATGAGCTTTGTTTTCGAGCAAAAATCACGTACTTCCGAACTTTGGATCCTATATATTTTCAGGTCAATAATGTGAGCCTCAGCATTAAATGGAAGTCTTATGACACTCCTGGAGTTCTTTGTATGTGATTCACACAGGTTTGATATGCGACGTTGCCAATTCTACGTAAATTTTAGAGTGTGCCACTGTACTACGTTGAAAAATTTGTCCGTAATTAAGGTTCTTTTCGGACTCAAGATGGATCCTTACTGGCACTGTGAACCCTTCCTGAATAATTTTGTTGCGTCCTTTCATTGTATGTTAAAATTTATAACTGGTATTATAGTTATTGTTTCCATTTTTGCAAAGGTAATCGAAAATGGCAAGCTATGTAACTTACACAAAGAGGGCACTTTACGATGTATTCAAGAAATCGAAGAAAGAGTTAGTTGACGAAAAAATTCAGGAAGTGGAGGACGATCTTGTGAAGAAAGTGAGGTGCCCAGCTGAAGAATTAAGTGAGTTTCGGCGATGCTTGAGACACTTCAAAAGTGAACTTAGAAGTAAATGGATTTCCGCGCGATATGATGACTGCCGATTTGGGAAAAAGAACGAGCAGTGGTTGAGTGGGAAGATAAAGGTGAAAACGTGGACTTCTCAAAAATCAAAAATGGGTAGACCATCCAAAAATTTTAGTAATTTATCCGAGAGAATGAAGCGACAGAGGACAGAGGGGTTAAGAAATAACGTTGATAAAGAAGAACTCGCATTTGCTGCTCAAATGAGTTATAGAGCAGCGGGAAACTCTGGGGCATCTAAACTGATCAAAGAAGCGTCCGTTGACCCATCTCAAGCTGCGAAATACGAAGTTGCAGTTTCTGATTTGGGAGGTTCCAAGACAAAAAAACACACTCCATCAGAAGCTTTGGCTATTTTCGTAGGCCAAGCTTTCGAGACATCAATATGAAATAATCCAAAAAGCAAATAAAGAGGTGTACCCTTGCTATACTTATTTGCAAAAGGCTAAATTAGAGTGCTATCCGGATGAGAAAGCCATTACAGTGACAGAGGATCTAATTGAGGTACAATTGCAAGACATGCTTGCAGGGCCTAATTTCCCCACAAGCCGATCAAGCCGCGGCTTGGGGCGCCAAATTTTGGGGGGCGCCAAATTTTGGATTTTGCTGCCAAGGATGAGAAAGGAGAGAAAATAAAAATATTCTCCAACCGAAGCGGCACAAATTGTGAGGAAAAATCTGAGCGCCCCCTCGTTGGGCTTCAGAACAATGAGAAGAAACGCCACTTTGGCCGAAACCACTACTTGCCTGTATGCCCGGGACAAACGAAATGGCAGGGATGAACCTGTCTGTTTGCGTCTGCCTGGAGGCTGACTGGTCAAGGTCAAGAGCGATCGCGAGATCTTTCACTGCGGCTCCAGCGTTCTGTTGTGGTGGGGATAGGCGCGGGACGGGTGGAGGTGCACGGGAGCAGACAGCCGGTCAGGTGTCAGTTTTTGCAACTTTTTAATTACTGCCGGGCGCGTGTCATTTCCATTCTTATTTGATTAGAATCTTTACATTAAGGTAGTGCGTGTGTCTTTTTAAGTTCTTTCCTTTGACAATGTACAATGTTTGCGGATGTTCTGTTATTATTTTACCTACAACCTACACGACATGATTTAGTAATCATGTGAAATGAAAACCGTAAATTTGTGAATCCTCTCTATTTCGTGTTCGCTGGTGATCAAATGTTAATTCGATATGGCAGTTCCGTTTCGTGTCACTTCGTGCTGATTCTGTGCTTCGATGTTGTCCTGTCACCTGTCTTTACAGTGTTCCCGAGTTTTACGTTTGCACAGTATGGATGAATTTTCTTTAATATGCACTGCTCTACTGTTTTTGGCGATGGTACTTTTTCGTAACTCTTTTATCTTTTCAGAATAAATTACTCGCTTTTTGTTTGATAGTGTGGTTGTGGTCTCTGGTACACGGCGCGATTTCTTATCTTTTCTTTCTGCTTAAAAAAAAAAAAACTAACAAACAAAAACCAATTTTGTGTAGAGAAACTAACGTATAAGTGCTGTTCAACATGTGCGACAAACCCAGCGGCTCTGAATTCAGAAAACGCGCAAAAGAAACCATCGTAAAGAATGAGAAATTGTTGGCTAAAATTCCAAAACTAAATTCCCTAACTAACTAGCAAGGGGAGGGAAAGGGGTGTAGTAGTGGAGAGTTGGTTATGGCGGGGGAGGGGTGGGGGGGAGGGGGTGGAAGTGAAGGAGATGAGGGGGGGCGCCAAAAAATCATCGGCTTGGGGCGCCGTATGACCTAAATCAGGCCCTGCATGCTTGACCTAACTACGATTCGTTTATTCCAGTATCTAGGGGATGTCGTGAATAATTGTTCGGAGGATGAGAGACGAAATTTGGAACTGATTGGGAAATGGGGTGCTGATGGCTCGGCACACGATGAATACCAACAAAAATTTAAGGATATTACACAGAGTGACAAACACATCTTTCAGAGTTCCTTCGTACCTTTAAGACTGATTAGTAATATTAATGGGGAAAATAAGGTATTATGGCAAAACCCAACTCCCTCCTCCTCAAGGTTTTGCCGACCGATAAGAACTCGTTTCATCCACGAAACCGAGGATATAATTAAAGATGAGTATGCATACATAGAGAATCAGATTCAAAATCTGAAGGCAACTGTGGTTCCCGAAGTTGAAGGAAATAACTTCATTGTGAAGCATACTTTAACGCCCACAATGGTGGACGGGAAAGTATGCAACGCCGTGACAGAAAACAAATGCACAACACGCTGTTATATATGTAATCTAACGTCGGCAAACTTCAATGACCTGACGAAAAGAGGAGAGGAGGATCCCGAAACCTTCAAATTTGGCCTCTCTATTTTACACGCTAGAATAAGGTTTTTCGAGCATTTGTTAAAAGTTGCATACAAGCTACCAATAAAACAATATCAAATTGGTAAGGAAGACACGGAAAATAAGAAAATTGTGTCAAATAGGAAGAAAGAGATTCAAGAGAGTTTCAAAAGCGCCATGTACTTGTCGGTAGATGTTGTTAAGCAGGGATTCGGAACCACGAACACTGGTAATGTCTCACGTAGGTGTTTTTCCGCTCCAGAAAAGTTCTCAGAAATAACTGGAATTAACTTGAATCTCATCCTTAAACTTGCTGTGTTATTAGAAGTCATTTCAAGTGGTTTTAAAGTAAATACAGACCGCTTTGCTAAGTATTGCCGGGAAACAGCCGAATTGTATGTAAGTTTATATCCTTGGTACCCTATGTCACCGACCTTGCATAAGATTCTAGTTCATGGAGCTTCAGTTATTTCTCATGCCATATTACCCATTGGCCAGTTATCGGAAGAGGCAGCCGAAGCAGGGCACAAAATTTATAGAGATTTTAGGGCCAATTTTTCGAGGAAAGACTCTCGAGAACACTGTAATCGAGATATTTTGAATAGACTTCTTTTGTTTTCAGATCCTTTTATTTCATGCTCCAGAGAAATTTTTAAAAGAAAAAAAGAGTCATTTTCAAAAGAGGCACTAGAGTTGCTACTCGCCGAGAGCGTTTAAATTACCACTTATCTTATCCTAAAAAGACTGTTTTTGTCCATTTTTTCACACTGTAAGAAGATGTACTTTTTAAAAAAGTTTATTTATTTTAATTGTTATTGCTTGATTAATTAGTTCCTTCCTTTCTGTGATCCTATTTAATTTTTGTGTCCATTTTTTCACACTATAAGAAGATGTACTTTTTAAAAAGTTCCTTTATTTTAATTGTTATTGCTTGATTAATCAGTTCCTTCCTTTCTGTGATCATGTTCAATTTTTGTGTCCATTTTTTCACACTATAAGAAGATGTACTTTTTAAAAAAATCCTTTATTTTAATTGTTATTGCTTGATTAATTAGTTCCTTCCTTTCTGTGATCTTATTCAGTGTTTTTGTCCATTTTTTCACTCTGTAAGAAGATGTACTTTTTAAAAAATTCCTTTATTTTATTTTGTTATTCCTTGATTAATTAGTTCCTTCCTTTCTGTGATCTTATTTACTTTTTTTGTCCATTTTTCTCTCTGTAAGAAGATGTACTTTTTAAAAAATTCCTTTATTTTATTCTGTTATTGCTTGACTAATTAGTTCCTTCCTTTCTGTGATCATATTTAGTTTCATTGTCCATTTTAGGTTAGTTATTGACTGAGTCAAAAGTTATTGACAGATTTTCAGCCTTGTTCCTTATTGTTTATTTTTTCTTCGTTACAAATGTGCAGAAGTATAAGTGTTTTTGTTCTAAAAAAGTGATTTTTTCTATATTATCTCTTTCTCACCTTTCTACGTTTTCCTAAGGAGTTACTACTTCTTATGTGTTTCGGCATGGCAATACCTGACCACTCCCCCCCCCCCCCCTCCCGTCAACTTTTAATGCACCTGTCAGGTTAATTACACAACGTACATCAATGTGCGCTTTGAATAACGTATCAATTTCAACCAAGCACTGTGAAGATATTGCTGTTGGTTTCAATGAAAAGAGGAGTTCCCCTTCTATGGGGAGGAGTGGTCATAGGTGGGAGGGGGACATCCTGAAAATTCCATTTGAGGTTCTGTGCTATTTTTAATCATATTTATGTTGAAATAAAATGAAATGGAAGAAAAAACGGGAATTTGCCAGCCACTGAGACTTTTCGCCAGCTTTTCGGGTAAAATACTCCACTGTGCGCAGGTAGGGCTGACAAAAAATCCTGCAAAATTTTCATCCAGAAACGGTCCGCCGAAAAGTTGTTGCAATCGGTGTTTCTCTATATCTCTTCAACAATCTTCTTCCTTCTTCGCCCGTGTGTCCGTCGCTCTACTCTAAAGCTCACTGGCGAATCTAGCAATTTGGCAACACCGGATTCCTCCATTTAAACCCATGGAAATGTATCGATTCTTGGAGGGGGCAGGTGCTCTGACTAGAATCGATTAATTAGCATACTTTTAAATGGAGAAAATCCAGTGTTGCCAAATTGCTGGATCCGCCTCTGAATCCAGCCCACGGACGAAATGCGAATCAATCAACCACGAATTCTCGCTGGATCGGATCTGCTCAATGGAGTAATAAATTCTGATGTTAATCTGTAAGAACCCCTAAGAGAACATTCTCACACCAAATACTATATCAGGGAATTGGACGTGGCTTATGTTTTGCCAAACCTCCTTATTTATTCTGCTGAGATATGCACTCTTATTTTTACTTCAAGACCAAGGATCGATCAAAACATAGGTACCTACTCCTCACATCCAACCGGGCTAAAATCCTGAATATCCAGGCATGCGCCATCCAGTGCAGTGTCGCGCTGAGGACGGAGGTCGGGACACCCCCGAAACGCGTCCGCTTCAAAGTTACAATTTTAAGCAAGTGAGTGCTTTTAAGTTTTTTCGAAGTTCTTTGAAATTTTGGTAAATTTTCTAAATTTAACCGATTTAACGACTTGTGTAGTGGTTTAAACTCCTGTATAACATTTTGTCATCCAGTCATGTCTCTCAGCTTTTCCAATAATCATAAATTTGAGCATGGGGTAGAGAAAATTGAGAAACCCGAACCTCTCATACAAAGGCATAGACTGTTGGATTTTGCATCTCAGCCAGAGTAGTTGTCGGTTTCTGCAACTCATTCGGAGCCACGATACTTTAATTAATTAAATTCCGACAGGTCCTTCTAGACCCTGTGCGTGCTGAGGTTCCGCGAGCTCATCCTTTACTCTCATACGTTGGCGCATCCAGCAAAGTGGCAACATTGTCTTTTCTCCATTTAAACCTATGGAAATGTATCGATTTTTGGAGGGGTCAGGTTCTCCGGCAGCAATAGATTATTTAGCATAGGTTCAAGTGGAGAAAATCCGGAGTTGCCAAATTACACTGAAAAAAAATTCTCGGCGTTTTTACCAAGGTCCGTTGGTACCTTTACCATCTCATTTTTTTTACCAATTATTGGTAATTTTACCAAGACGGACCGGTAAGCTTACCTAAAAACCGGTATTATTACTGTTTGTTCAGGTAAGAATACCACTTTTATTGGTAATCAATTCCCGGTAACTTTGCCATTTTATCTCGGTAATTCTACCACAGTTGATAAAAAATATTGGCGTTTTTACCAAGGTCCAGTAAAATTACCGTGAAAGTTCAATAATTTTACCAAGATTTCTTGGTAAAACTACCAATTCCATAAATGGTAATTTTACCGAGAAAAAATTGGGATCAAATAGAAGCCTGAATTCTTGGTACTTTTACCCTTTTCTTAGTAAATACACCGAGATTTTTTTTTTCAGTGCATAGCTACCAACGATGGATAGTCCGATATTAAATCAAACGACGTAAATAGTCACTTACTAGTCTATCAGGAGAAACAGAGTGAAAGCAAGGCCGTTCATCGGGGACGGACGACGGGGGAGAAGGAGAAGGACAAGCGAAGAGAATCGGAAAAGGAGGAAATGAAACATCAAGATTCACAACTGGAACTCTGCTCGCCGTCAGATACGTCAGATGCGCCGGGTGTAACTTACAGTTAACTCGATAAAGATACGGCAAATGAAAAATGGAAGTGAATCTAACCTGCGTCAGTCCACCATCAACAACAGCTCCGAAAACTTCCGCGCGATATGTAACGAGTTCGGGAGGACCTTCCGCTACAGCCCTTCTCGAATGTTTGTTTTATGTGTGGTCAGGTTCCGCGGTCCCTTTTCGTCACCGACGGAAAAATGAGGGTGTCAATTTGGACCGACCGGAAAATGTAAGATGATTTGCCTGCAAGTGACGCCAAGCATTTCTCACGGCGAGTTTCCGAATGCCACGCCCGCCAAGTTAGCGCTGTTTTAGGCCGTCGATCGTTTTTTATGTAATTTACAATGGGTTTCGTCTACCAATTTTTAACAATCAGCCCGCTGACTCACAAAAGAGATAAGGGCAATTGCGTCCAAAATGAGACGATAGAGGAGACCAAGGATGCGAAACGATCCATGGTGTATTGTAGCATAACAAAATAACTAATAAAGTACAGTTGAAAGAAGAAGGAAAAAAAAATCCTTGCAGGTGATTCGATGGACGCCACAATTCGTGTCAGAATGGCATGCGATATATCGCATCAACTGATTCGATTTTTCCAGCTACTCGTCATTTTTCTACAATTTTGAGATCGCAATTCTGTTGTCAGGAGACTAAAGCAATCACTTACCAATTTTGACAAAGAAATTCAACGTGATAAAGGCGTGGTTTCTTCAGAAAGAAAACATCGCATTCGATACTGATATCGAAACTGCACTCGAATGCAATATTTTCTCTCTGAAAAAAACCACGCCTTTATTGCGTTGAATTTCTTTGTTAAAATTGGTAAGCGAGTGCTTTAGTCTCCTGACAACAGAATTACGATCTCAAAGTTGGAGAAAAATGACGAGTATAGCTGAAAAAATGGAACCAATTGATGCGATACATCGCATGCCGTTCTGACACAAAAAATGGCGTCCATCGAATCACCTTAAATGCAGCACGGACTAAGCAAATTATGCGCTAAGAAGTGGATTTAGAGATTTCTCAAGTGATTTGAGTACGATTTTGATGTGTAACGAGCATTTAATATAACTCGTGTCTTCTCTTGTGCGGTATTGACAAATTGCCTCGACCGATTAAATTCATCATACCTGAATACAATCACACAATTCCAGCTTTCCTCTTCATTCCGATGAAGTTTCTGATTTTGGGGAATTTCCTGCAGTTTATTTCTTGTAAAATGCTTCCTCTGTGAAAGAGTATCACTAATTCAATGTTCAATTCCTTGCCGCTTAGGTCTTATTTTCTGCAGACAGTCACATTCAGAGAAATTTCTTAAAACCGAAGTCTGAGGCAAGTCGGCGCGCCTTCAAATCTGCGGGTAAACTCAAAACTTACGTCCAGGTTCCAATAGTTGCCTGCTCGAAGACTGACTTTAAACCATGCATCGCGTCATGAACTCCTAATGTAATTTCGCTGAGAAATTTTCATTTTAATGCATCGATTAAGTTCGAATCCAATGTTTCTGTCCATCTCCCCATCCGTGTATCTTCCCATTTTTTAGTTGTAAATTTATACTTAATATAGTTGAATTTTTATGTTATCTCTCTGAACCCTTTATTTCCCCTTTTTTGTGACCACTGTACAGCAAATATGTTTTTCAAAATTTTGAAAGCTTTCAGTTTTTTTATCCGTAAAATACTTTGAAAAATCAGTCATTTGGACTTCAAACCTGGGGCTTTGTTGAGTTCACTTCCTTGCAATGTCCGAAATCCGTAAAGGTATGGTGTGTGTTACAGTTTCCGAGCACGTTCCGGATTAAAAGCGTGTCAGTTGATGAATTATGGGAGTAATACTCACCTAACACGCCTAATATCAGTTTACCCCATCCTCCTCCTTTTTCAACTCTATTATTCCCACCCTCGCCTTCCCTCTTCTTTTCGCGTCTTTATCTCTCTTCTCACTCTCTGTCTCCCGCTTCACGTTAAACAAATTCTGAGAGCAACTAAAACAATAGCTGCATCGTATGAAAAAATGGATACGTGTACATTGAATCAGACTCCGTTAAAAGCGGTTGTTTTACATTCTTCTCCTTTCATTTTCCCTTTCCTTTTACGGAAGTGAGTTATTCCCGTCAAAGGTGACTCCCCACGCCGAGGGCTCGAACCTGTAAAAACATTAGGAGGATGAGGAAAGACGAGAGTGGATAGGACGCGAGACAACCGATATAGGATTATAGATAGACATATCCATTTGAACGTGTCATCAAACTTACATGTCCCAAAATACTATAAATTTAACAATAATGATTTGGAATCTCCATCTTAATTTTAAAACTTAAATTTTGAAAAGTTAACATTTACCTACTCATTTTCTATGTCATTTTTCATCACGTCCTCGTCAAAATTCAAACATTGTATTTGACAATAGTTATTTTCCAATATATGAGGGTCTATTCAGGACTTCATATTGGAATCTTCATCTTAATTTTAAAACTAAAATTCTGAAAAGTAAACAGGTACCTACTCATTATCTATGTCATTTTCCATCAAGTCCTCATCAAAATTCAAACATTGTATTTGACAATATTTATTTTCCAAAATATGAGGACCTACTCAGGCCTTCATATTGGAATCTTCATCTTAATTTTAAAACTCAGATTTTGAAAAGTAAACAGATACCTTCTCAGTTTCTATATGTCATTTTTCATCAAAATTCAAACATTGTATATTAAACTAGAAATGATGAAATTTCAACTTTTTTTTTATTCCCTTGCAGGCTGACAATACTTCCTCTACCCTAGGGGAGCGAGAAAGTAAAAAGAGCTGCATTAAATACAATTCTCAAGTTTCCTAACATTTTCGGATTCCTATCGTTCGAATAACACATGCCTGAAGACTTTTTGAAAGACTTGGATCAGATACAGAAATCTTCATCAATGCCCTAAAGATAAAGTCGTTACGGACTGAAAGCTGAAATCAAGGGCTGTACAAACATGCAATGAAAAAAAAAAAACTCTGTTAAATCCGTTCTTGCGAACGGTATGACAAACCGTTTAGTTCCGGGCTTGGAGGCCGAAAGTTCCGGTTACGGCACCCGATGTCTCGGCCTCCGAACCCGGGAAGAACGGTATGTCTATACTTGGCCCGTAACTTTTTCTTTCGGTGTACCATCCAATCTGAGATCAGGGACGATGCATTGTGGATCTGGACGCCAAAATTGTGCGCTGTTATCTTCATAACAAGAATCGCATCTAACTGTTCTCACTGAAGATACGCGCTCCTTCAGGCTTGATGCACTTACGGTTTCTGAGCCGAGGCAAGTGTAAGCACTCCGTAACCATTGGCGGATCCAGAATTTCGGCAACAATGTTTTCCTCAATGGAGATGTTGCATAAGTGAGGAATTAGCAATTTGACTGTTGATTCTTATGTATAAGTTCGCGAGAAACACAATGGTGCCACTGGTTTTCTCTGGAATCGTCTCCCAAGCTCAAAAAAAGCTCTCAAAGTGAGGCCAAAATGGAGGGGATATCCCACCCTACCCTGACAGTCCACCTCTACATCAAAACAATCTCTCCAGGCAAAGATAGGGAGCAAATACATTGACAGGGCTACCACTTTTATTTGGGAACTCTAAAACTGAAAACACGGCATCCCTGTCAATGTATTTGCTCCCTAACTTTGCATGAAGAGTTTGTTTTGATGTAGAGGTGGACTCTCAGGGTAGGGTGGGATATCCCCTCCATTTTGGCCTCACTTTGAGAGTTTTTTTTAGCTTGGGATATGATTTCAGAGAAAACCAGTGGCACCATCGTGTTTCTCGCGAACTTTTACATATGAATCAATGGTCAAATCTCAAATCCCTAACACATGCAACATCTCCATTTAAACCGATGGAAATTTATCGATTGTTGGAAGGGACAGGTGCCCCGACAAGAATCGATTAATTAACATATGATTGTTATACTTAAATGAAGGAAATCCGGTGTTGCCAAAGTGCTGGATACGCCTCTGCCCGTAACTGCGACGATTTTTTTCCAGCGCGGCAATGCTTTGCTCGGAAAAAGTGTAAAACTTGATATCGCTGAATGCATCCGACGACTAAAAACGTAAAATAGGAGTGAAGATGCATTTTATACGCGGGGAAGGCGGCAAAGGTTCCAAGATGGCGAATTACGGGTCGACTCCCTTTTCGCGAGGGAAAAGCTTCCATATAACCCGGCGCCCGGATGAGACGCTGCAATTTTACATTATCTTTACCGCAGCCGTAGTGCAGCACCTAATTACTCCGGCTAACAAACCCTTATCTCCGGGGCGAACGACTGGGTGCACTGTCTCTTTGAGCGCGGCGCGATCCGTCTTAAAATGAACATAAAAAGAGGATGAATTATTTATGAATATTTGATGAATTCAGCGGGCTCTGAAAAACACACCTAATTGTAGGTCCCGGAGACGAGCCGGGGGAGGAAGGAGGGTCGTATAGAAAACGCTCCTGTTTTAAGATTCTCTCGAGTAATTAGATCTTAGGAGGAGCGCGAAAAAAAGGAGAAACGGAGACGGGTATTTTTATACCGGTGTAAAACTTGTTATTTTTCAAGGTGTTCCCCCCTCGGCCGCTCCTCGTCATAATTTGTCTTCCTCCCCCCCCCCCCCCCGCGCGGCGGCGGCAAGGGGGGGAGGGGGCGCGGCGATACGATGCGAATCTTCATTCAATTTATCATTCTCAATGGGGAGCTCCGGGAAGTGAAATAACGGCGACGCAAATTCATTCTCACGACTACACGACGACGTTTAAGTACTTGGAAAAAGTTTGAATGATCGCTCCGGCAATGGGAATCGCTAACTTACGAGCAACAATGAGGGCCCCCCACCCCCCCGGTGTCGGGATTTCACACCGAGACAAAACTATTACTTGTGGGAGTGGTTTTTCGGGAACTGCGTGTGGGGGATGCGATATGGGGGGTGGGGGCCGGGGGAGTTGGAGCCTTATTAATCACGGTCGATCCTGCATCGGAGTTGCCCGATCGCGCGAATAATTCGCGCGTTTGACCGGGGGAGCGGTCATCTTGACCCTCACGTGGCGATACTGTTCGCACGAACTGCCCGCGTGTGGACCTCGGCGAGAACAGCCTGACCCTTGTCAACGGATCCTTGTCAGTGGCGTGGCGTGCTTTGCGATACATCGAATTATCAGCCATTTAAACCTATGGAAAAGCATCGATGAACAGGGTGTTCGCAACGAACACTTTAATAATCGATTATTTACTATACGTTCAAATGGAGGAATAACGATAATCGATCATTCACGCCACGCCACTGTTTTGTGCGGATCCCGGTTTTTCCACGGTCCCCACGGGGAGTTCTTTGCCGATGGCGGTTGTAGCTACCGTATTGAGTCGAGTTCGGATTGCAAGCGCAGGTGGTGGTTTTTCTGCCTTTTTTGGCTGCGTCACGCAGTATCGCACGATTTCAGTTTCTGTTACTTCCTGATTTGAAGGCACCGTTGGATTCGGAAAATGATCGAAGTTCTATCATTATAGTCTAAGACAACAACTCCGGAACTCTAATTAAGATCATGCATTTGGATACAAAGACGATAAGGAGCTACTAAAATTGGTACAATCTTAAAACATTATATGGACTACATTTTGCAAATCGGAGTTATAATTTCTGGCTTATCTGTAGAAACACGTATGTGCATAAGGAAACTGGTGGTACAAACGTTGTTTCTAAACTGAGCCAGAAATTGTATTTCCAAATTGCAAAATGTAGTCCATTTGGGTTACCTTTTGCAATTTGGAACTATGATTTTTGGCTTATCTGTAAAAACAGATATGTGCATAAGGAAGCTAATGGCACATACGCTGTTTCTAAACTGAGGCAGGAATTATAGCTCCTAATTGCAAAATGTATGTACCATTACTATCATTATTATATCTTCACCTTAAAGATGGGTGCTGAAAATGAGTGAGCCGGAAATAGTAGTTCCTACTGAAGCAATGTAAACCGTTTATCTTTCATACATGATGCCCAATCACACAGAAAATGTAACATTACGGTGCTACAATTTTTTCGAAATTAATTTTCCACAGTGCGGCAAGGTCACTCTAAACATACCACAGATGAAATCTCACGAGTCTTCTTGTAATAGGATGCTCTGCCAAAATTTAAAAAGTTAAGATTGGGGTGAGGGCGTTTGCTTTATACGGCAGCGAAATAACCTTGCTAAAAAGGAACCTGACCAAGAAAATGTTCCCTCACCAAAAAATGTCGCGGATCTGTTCACAAAACGGCGGCCAAGAAATTTGTTTATAAATCAATGCTTTGAAAGCTTTTAATTTTTCTCAGTAAAATCCATTTACCGATTTATCAGATTAAGTCAAAGTTGTGCGTATTATGTTTATCTTTCAAGAAAGATCGAGCTTCGTTCTTTATTAAAATTTAGTCCATTTCTAGTCGTTTTATGAATTTTTCTTTTAGTAAAATTCGACATATACGTTACTAAAAGTTTGACTAGAACAATATCACACTGGAAGTATTCCATGAGCTTGAAAAGCTCGATCGAGCTTGTCTACAGAGGGCACCGTCCATAAAATACTTGACACTGAAAATCTTCCCCCCCCTTCTCCCTCCTTTGTAACACACTGGAAAAAAAGTCGCTTGGAGCTAGAGTCCAGACTCTTATAAACACTGACAAAAAAAAAAATTATTGATTCAATCGGTCTTTTCGCTTGAATCAAAAGGAAATCTGCCTAAATCAAGAGGCTCAGCTCTTGGATGCAAGAAAAAATCGGATTGAATCAGGAGTATTTTTTCTTGTCAATGGTTTTAAGTGTCTGGACTCTAGATCCAAGCGACTTATTTTCCCAGTGCGCAGAAAAGAATACGATCTACAAAAAAGGTACGCAACTGCTCTGTTCGGCCTACTCCTCGTCAAATTTTCGTTTTGTGGTAGATTGCGGATTGTCACCTGGCATCGATTTTCATGGTAAATGTTCGTTACCTCCCATGACCCCGTCTCCGACTCCCCCCACCTTCGTATTTAATGAAGACCAGGGTGTCTACTAAAACAGGCTAGCCAAAAATCAGTGCTTTCACGGTATTTTTTCATACATTCCCAAGAAATTCAGTACCTCTACAATAGGAAAATCCAGTACTTTTTCAGTATCTCCGATTGACGAAATTCGAAAAATTTCAAAAGTTTGAATTCTCGCTCAAATAACGTCAAAAGTGACAAAAAATTCCGGACCCTCTTAAGGAATTTCCGCACATTTTCAGTTCTGCTCTTAAAAAATCAGCACTATTTCCGGATTTTCCGGATTGGTACACACCCTGATGACCCAGTCTCCGACTTCCCCCACCTTCGTATTTCATGTATACCCCTAGGGAGTCCAATGTAAAGCGTAAACCTGGCGAGCCAATGAGAGACCGTCACGGACACGGCAATGCTCTCCCCGAGTAGGCACTCAAAAAGGGATGAGGGCGCGGGACGACGGCGGGTAGTTGGCACGGCCCTCGCTAGAGCGCTCTGGGCTAGGTAGCGCGTCTTGACGTTCCAAGAATTAGGAGGGTGTAAGGTGGTATATCGGGGCGCGGCGTCTTCCTCGCCCGGGGGCAGCGGAGCCGGGGCTGAGCGAAGCGCGGGCGAACGAAAACGATCGCGATATCAGCGGGACCATTACAGCATTACAGTATGGATAAAGCGCCGTAAAGATGGGAAGATAAAGATGGAGCAACGGTGGCGAACGGAATGAATAATCCAGCGGGCGGGGGCCGGGGAGGGATGGAAGCCCCGCGAACGCCAAGAAAGGGAGCAATGTGACACTGGAGGCTACAGTGATCCTCCTGGGAACAGTCTAGCGGTGGAAGAAACGCCGGCGTCGCACACACGCCGCGCGATAAAACAATTTCACTCTTGCTCTTATGATAACTCCTCTTTCGGCCCCGTTTCATCAAACATTTTGATTTATTTTTATTTTTTTATTCCCGCCCCCTTTCGTCATCCGCGCTGACGTCGCTCCCGTCTTCCTCGCCTCCGTTTTACCTCTTAATTCGTTTACGCGCCCTCGTCTCTCCGCCGTTCTCCGAGACGCTCACCGTTCACCGTTCGTCGTTCACCGTTGACCGATTCGTCCCCGCCGCTTCAAAGTGAAACTTAAATCAACCCGAGGCCCCGCTAAAAAGGTTTGCGAGGTAGAACCCCCGAGATGGGATTCGCATTCGCGTTTGGGATTCGCTTCCATCAGCTCGGATTCGACGCTCCTAAATTACACCCCCCCTCACCCCGCCCGACAATGCCGCCCCCTCTTATCACCCTTATGGTCGTGTTTGTTTAACCCTAGCCTCGTTGAAACGGAGCCGCATTTCGCGACCCCTCTCCTTGCCTACCTGTGTGTGTGTGTTTTTTTCCTCCTTTTTTCGGGGAGGTATAACTCTCAAAGCCGGATTCCTCTGTGTGAACTTCGCTTCCGCCTTTTGCTCTCGGCTCGGTCGAAAGCCTACCGAATCCCCTATGCTCGCCTGGAGACGAATTGCATTATCCTCGAGTGGAAAGAAGGGAGGGTACCCGAAAACCTTCAAAGATCCTCGTTCCGCCATTAAAAAGGCGTAACTGCGCTTTAGGATGAACCCTATATTTCGTGTAATTTAATACACTCGAAGGTTCACGGAGGAAAGGGACTCGCAATTCTCGGCGGTGTCGTGATGGGATGTCGCAACTCGAGTGAGGTCCCTGCAAAGATGCTGCAGCTTTGAGAGGACTAAGAGCCCTATCCGCAGCTTTATTCACTGATTATCGGAGTCAGCATGTAGATGAACCCGTGAAGGAAGCGGAATAAATGAATCGTCATTGGTTTTGAAGCTGGGCGAAGCTTGATTCACTGCCGAATGGATAATGTGCCGACGGGAGTCGCTCACTCGAACCTTTATCGCATTCTCACTCCTTGAGACTCGAGAGAAAAAGTAGTATGACTTTATAAATGGGAACCTGATTGAAGATGGAATGGGTGGACTGATCGATTAGGAAATTCATTCTAAGCGGGAAAAATGGATATTAGTTTTTTTTTTTTTTTTTTGGATAGTTCAGCACAATGGTTTTGGTGCAAACCGAGGAAGATTGCTGGATACACTAGTTTACTGGTGGAATTCTCACTGGAATAAACACATTGGAACTAGAGTCCAGACTCTTAAAAACATTGACAAGAAAAAGTACGAATCTAGCTTAAATCAAGAACCAAGCCTCTTAATTTAAGCGGATTTCGTTTTGATTTAAGCTTAAATCGGATTGAATCAAGAGTACTTCTTCTGGTCAATATTTTCAAGAGTCTGGACTCAAGATCCAATGTGTTTTTTTTCTAAGGCTCTAAAAATTTGATGTGCTACACTTACAATTCGGGCGATCCGATCATTTTCGTCGATTGGCGCCAAAACTAACCAGACGTATGGTTAAAGCTACCGTAGTAAGTCTCAGAGGGACACTACAAAATTAAAAATGGGCAGTACAGCCCCTATTGGAACCAGTAAATGACGAAAAATTGCAGTAGAAGCCGAGGATTTTGAGATCCAGACGCAGAATGTTGAAACTTAAGTCGTGGCTTCAGCGGAAAGGAAACAAGATGACAGGAAAATGTATCCGATAGTCAATTTTCTGTGCAAGGCAGTTTATGATAAAATTGTGTCGTCACAAAATTGAACCAGAATAATTTGTTTCCTCCAGCCGTTTGTTGTCCTTTCTTAGCACCACGTTCTTAAACCGCAAACTTTAAAATGATCCGATTTCAATTTTTATCGACATTTTGGAGAGTTTCCTTTGCCCGAAAGTTTGTAAAATACTTCTCGTAGCAAACGACGAAATCTCTGACCTTTAAATCTTCGGTTCTGTCTTTTCGACGGTAGCAAGTGTGTGAAAACCTCGACTTACATCTGCAAACCACTCTGAGCGCTCCGGTGAGAGATTAAATCGTGTAACGCCTAATGCAACACGACGCCTTAGTTGCTCAAATTGCATAAATATTAAAATGAAGGCGCACTGAGTTTCGCGCTCGGATTTTCATTTAGCATCAACGCGATCGCTTCGTCTCGACGCTTTTTGAGGAACATCAGGACGTATTTCTGTCAAACGGAACTATGTGCATTATGACGTGAGCCCTGTCATGTATATATTTTTAAGGGTCTCAGGGCTCATGTCTTAATGTACATACTTCCGTTTGGCAGAAATACGTCCATCAGATCCGTCCCCTCTCCTCCCGAGGATCGCTGACGATAGCTCCCTCTCTGAGGAGCCATAATAGGATGTAATCATGTGTGTATGTATTTGCCCTTCCTATTTGTTCCCGTTTTCCCCTCTTATAAACCGATTTATCGATAACGAGGCCGGCGCGCGTATGATTATTTTTTCCTTTCCGTATCACGAAAATATCGCGACTTTGATTGGCATTATCGCGGGATTAAAACAAATGGGTCGCAAGACGGGGAGGAGCTGAAATAATTTTTAACAAAACCGATCGGAGCTAAAACTGAGCAGGTTCATTTTCTTTTGATCCCTGGATCCCTTCGGCGAGCTCGCGGGTTGAAACTCACGGGGAAATATACCGGTTGAGCTTTCTCGCGGGTCGACTTAATTGTATGCAGGTGGCGCTCCTTTGACGGTGTATTACGGTCGTGTAATTTGACGGTGTGTTACGGTCGTGTAATTCGCCGGTGTGTTACGGCGTTAATAGCGCCCCCGTCGGAGTGTAGATTCGGGCACCCGAGCGCGATCTACATCCAATATCCAATCCGAGTTGAAAGTTGCCACGAGTCGAGTTGCGGAACATTTTTTAATTAAAATCTCTGGCCAAGCGTAAAAATTAACTCGGCTCCCGCGCCCGGGCGAGCGAGCGGATGAGTTCCCAACAGCGCCGCCGCCCGGAAGATCCCGATTGATAAAGTTGCTTCGGCTCGCAATTTATACTCCCGCCGATTTAACACTGGAGAGGCAGCTTCAAAAGATCATCCTCGGCGGCTTACAGGATTCTCGGCGAGCATCCGTTCAGAAAAAAAGTGCACGAATAAATACATCAAAGACACTCCAGGCGCATGATTTAACTTGCAGACAAATTTCGAAATAAAAGAGGGGGAAAAACTTCATATTATCGACGCACGGACTACCGAGTTTAAGTAGTTATACTTTTCAGTGATGAAATCACTTGCGCTGAAAAAAAACTCTACCCGCGGAAGCCGTACTTACGGGATATATGGTCATATATCCGTGTTCCGTGCTCAGAAGCCGGAAGTTTCGGGCGTGGCACCCGTAGCAATTGAAGCTACGGCTCCAATACCCAGAACTTTCGGCCTGTGAGCGCGGAACGGACGGTTTAAATATCCCGTAACTTTTTTTAGTGTAGTAAACACATAACATAAACTTTTAAAAAATCATGTATTGACCTAGAGTCGGACGCGCTGACCACTAGGCCAACCTGGCCGGCGAAATAGGACTTCATGGCATAGGCTTAAATGACAGTAAAAATCCAATCTTTACTCGTATTCAATGACAGTGCTATTATGATGTTTTTACGCGCATAGGGAAACTCCCTGGCCACTGCATAGCCAACTTTTCCTCACCGTCCCCCTGGAATCCCCACAGTGACGACGTCGCCGAATATCAAGATCACAAGACTGTGGAATCTCATGTGATTCTGGTTTTTTTAAATCAGTCAATGAAAATCTATAGATGCCTCAGACAGCTAGCGGTGGCCTAGAGGTTGATGCTTGTTTAAAACTTCATCAATTTGAACATTATTATCGACAAAAACTTGACCCCAGCTTTATCCATTCGTATTCTGTTTGTTTAGGAACATATTGCGAGTCATCCCTCAACCTCAATTGAACGTATTTATGCTAAAAGGAACTATGTAAAAATGAATTAAATCAAAGGAAATTATGTTGCACGCAAATCCTATGCACATAATTCCTTTTGATTTTATTCATTTTTACTTAGTTCCTTTTAGCATAAAAACGTCCAATTGACCCTCTCGTCTCCTGTAATCAATGTATCCCTCATGAATCCAGGGAGGTTTGAGGGACATATCTGATCATAGACCCAGAACAATATACTTTTTAAGAGTCGCTAAGGTTTCTTTGTTTTGATCACAGGCTGTTTGCAGTATTACATAAACGGCCGAATGCAGGAAGCTTTCAGGCAACTTCTAAAGGGGCTTGAGACTTTGGGTCTATTAAGTCTGATCCGAAAATACCCCAACATTTTGAAAGATGCTTTCGTTAACAAGGGCGAGCAGTTGACGGCACATACATTGAAAAACATGTTTGAAGTAGATTTTGGAGGTTCGGAGAATTCAGATGTTAAAAACGATGTGCTCACCAACTTCTTTTTCCTTCTACATGAAATACAAGGTTAGTTGTGCTACATCTTAACTTCCAGTTTTATTTTGTTTATTCATTGTAAAATGAACTGCCACAATCCCAAAATGAAGAAATTACAAGACAGGGTCAAATTTTTCAAAATGACCTCACATCATTTAGCTTGGAAAAACGCAAGACAACATGGCAGAAATTCTGCTGAACAATGAGCTTCAAACTTTCAGAGTGTCATATGGTGTCGTTCAAAATTAATCAAGAAGTTAAGATACAGCAAGGTAGTATCTAAAACTTAGAGCGGACCATTACTGTTAAAATTTATTTTCTTGTAAAGTCATGACTTCGGTATTCTTACAGTACAAATTGCCCACATCTACAATGTGGGCCAAGCTAATAAGCAGTGGGCAGAATGAAAAATTTGCATTTCCCTCCATCTACTTTCTGGATTAGCACTGACAGCATTGGGGCATGGTTGGTAAGAGCCTACTAGCTGCTGGTCAACTTCGCCCACATAAAGCGAATTTTCGCGATCGAATATCATTCACTGTTGAATGATATTCGACGATTCTGCATTTTTTTTTCAATGATATTCGACTTCTTCGTTGGTCTCACCAGAGACCGTTGAAATCCATCAATTTGAAATTTCGAATTCACCTCGGGACTTGAATTCGATTTTTGAATTGATGCAATCGATGTCAGAAACTTCATCTCTCACCAAAATTTTTGTTCTGTCATCTCTATCTGTTGTTGTGTTTTGTCAATTCAAGTCTGGTGTTTTCGCAGTTTCTGTGTTTTAGTGTTTCATGTTTTCTTATTTTCTTCTTAATTTCATTTAAGAAAAAAATCTAAGCTCTGATTGGCTCCTGACATCACCGATCATCGGCATCACTCAGCACTGATCAATTCGTTTGATGAATGACATTCGATCGCAAAAATTCGCTTATAGATGTGGGCAATTCGTTCCGATGACTTAATAATCAACAAATCAGTTTGAACTTCGTCACAGTCTATTTAAACGCGACTCGCATGAATAGAACACCTATATACGAGGTGTTCAAGAAAAAACTTTCCACTTTGAATTTCTCGGAAATGGTTGAAGATATCAAAATACGGCGAAACACATGTTTCTTCTTTTAGAGGGGCATCTTTTTTTTTATCTGGATACCTTTTTTAGTAGGCCTCGTGGGAGCAGGGCGGACACCCTGACCCATTAACTCAGAAATTTAAAATTGTGACCCCCCTAATTTTTTCCAAAAATGAATTCTACGCCAAAAAATAAGAATTCTAGTGAAAACCGGGAATGATATTGCAATGGGACGGCAAAATTTGCGGGAAATCGTGTGTCCTTTGGAGCAGCGTTCTGTGCCGTCTCGGCATCGTTCATGCGTCAGCGGCCTTTTTCTAGACTGAAGTTCGGGCGAGCGTGCCGTTTCAGGGCCAGCTGACGCGCTGACCACTAGGCCAACCTGGCCGGCGAAATAGGACTTCAAGGCCGGTAAAGCGCAAGATTATCCTTCGTGCGATATTGGAAGTGTTAAAGTGGGGAAAAGAAATTCTCTACTTTGAGCGAGTCTAGCAGATGAATTTTAGGCAGGAAAACCAACCTTGCAATTAATTTAGAGAGTGCGTAATGAGAGACGTCTGTTTCTTCGAACTGCAACTCCTCAGTCGTGCAGAGCCTTCTGCTTTGATCGTCGAGTCCAGACTGCTTTCAAACAGTAATATTACGTCATTTAAATTGGATTTTTCCTTCTTTTTCGTGTTTCTACGTTTTACAGCCAAATTGGTGTGAAAGAGCCGGGTGGAATTCGAACTCTGTGTGGAGTGAGACTTTTTAGGGACTCGCACGAGTGCGGGGGTGTGGAGAGCCGCGGCACCAAAACCGTAAACAGACGGCACTAATTGCGGTCAAAAGCCGCCTCTTGCCGTTCAAAACTATCATAATTACGAATGTAATCAGGCCTCGTTTGTTGCTCCACTTGTTTCCCGCTGACGCCAAACTTACTAAAAAATTTCTATACGCCACTTCCCATTAACGAATTTGCAAGAGCCAAAAGCAAATAGGGAGATATCGTCACCTTCCAGGCAAAGTATCACACTCAAAAAAAAAACTACGGCCCTGTGACCCGGTTGCTCTGGACACTGGTGATCCCGGCGTTAACGCGCTGTGCGCCAGCTAGTACTGGACCCAGCGGCCGGTGTCCCGTGGACCCCGCGCGGCCTTCATGGCCGTAAGACCGGTTAGGAGCCGAGCGTAAGTTACGGGTTTCAGGATCGGAGCCAACCGCTTCCACGGCCGTTGGCAGTGAGGTGAGATTCAGTTTTCGGAAAATGGCGTCACCATCAGATTAAAATTGAGACGGCTACGTGTATATTCGCAGAAAATTACAATATTTTACGTCAATGTTATTCAGTGCGTGAATTTAAAGTTGCCGCCAGCCTTGAACATTTTCGGGAGCGATCGCAGCCACCACTCAGCGTTGTTTATTGAGGTTAGAATCTAGTAAATTGCTTGTCATTGTTGGTCATTGCTCATTACGTGTGTTCGTTTTTCGTTTAATTTTGGAGGTTTTCGATATATTTTCTTGATTCTGTGCGGTGCACGATTGATTCTTAAGTTCTGTGTGATAACGCTTGTCAAATACTTTCGGAAATGCGACGAGAGTTACGTGAAAATTGTCAGTTTTACCTACACACTGAGCTCATATCCTCTCCTCCTGTAAGTTCGTTTGCAATTCACTTATTTTCCCCCTACTAAGGGAAAGAACTTAAATCCAAGAAAAGCAATCAATTACCTGCCACGCATCTTCCCACAGAGTAAATTACCGCCACACTAAAATACTGATAATGTAGTCACAAGAATGTCTATTTACCGATTGCAACTTCATTGTGCCACCTTTGCTTGCTCATAAGATTGGGTTGATTTTTTATTCCATTTCAATCTAATCTCTGGCTTATACTTAAATGTTTTCAATTGAGAGTAGGTAGTATTTCACTCTCCGACATCCAACACCTCCCTTCTCTGTTGCCAAAATAGCTGTCCGCCAGCGGAAGCTATAAGCCAATCTTGCCTGCGTTGATTATCCGATAAGAGCCAGTGCAAACATTGTTGCTGTGAATATCTCTCTGATTCCATATCCCAATTCTAGGGAGCTCAGTGTACTGTAATAGTGGTAAAATTTTGTGTGAATCGCGCTTCAGTTTGCTGAAGGGAAGATCTACAATTTTAACAAGTGTGACAATTTTCGGTGGTATATTTCTTCGCTAATATTTTGTGGAAATTGTATCCGGTAGTTATTGCGGAGAGTTATATCTTGAAGTTTTGTCAACTTTTACTTCTGAATTTACACTTTGAAATATTCTCAACCTCATTTTCAAGATTCTGAAGCTTTTCTAGTCGTAAGGAGTAAAAATCTGTAAGTACCTAGACCTACGCCTGTGCTTTTCCTTTGTTAATCATTTGGGTGATTTCCTACTTTGCATTCGTATTTTTTATTGAGGGATGAACCAGGTTTTGTTTTTGACAAATGCTGAATTCTCATTGAGTGAAAGTAATTACATTTATTGAGAACGGGCTGCCAAGTGATAAAAATGATTTTTCAATTTACATTTTTCGCTGCAATGAGTTTTAGCAATTTATCATACCTTGGACAGTCTGTTCTACATTTAAAATAGGTAGCATGAATTTTTGATCTATCTACATTTGTTCCTTCCAGTGCTTCCCCAGTGCTTTATTTATTTCTACGAAGGCTTGCAACATTAAAGTTAGGTTTTTGAAAATTTCTCTTGATATCTCTACACGATGAATAAGCTAACATTCATATGCTGATTTTCTTTCTCAATAAGCATCATCTCTTCTCTAAGATTCATCTCTTTTCTCAAATTGACTTGCTGAACTATCAGCCTAGGAGTTCAAATCTCTCTTGATATCTGAAACATGATCAACAAGCTAACGTTCATATGCTCTTTTTCTTTCTTAGACATTGAATTATCCATCACTTTCCTGAAACTAAATTGTTATGAACTATCAACAAAGAAATATATACCTATTTTAAAAAGAAGGAAAGAAAAAAAATCTTGTTCAGAAATTGACACAAGATAATTCACTCAATGTTTAAAACTTTGCTGGAAAGTTTTTCTTTTCTAAGTATGTACTTTAATGGTGAATTTTCAGCTGTAGTTCCGAAAAAATCCACCACGTCGCGGACAGCGGCGGCGCGCAGAGCTCCGGCCGTCCAGCCCGTAAGTAGCGCCTAGAGCGCAAGCTGCCTATGCCGCTCGAGGCCGCGACTTACGGTTTTCATGTCCGTAGGACTCCGCATCGTCCCCGCACGTAGCAATCCGGCCGTCAGGCGCGTAGGCGAACGGTAGTGCCATATAGCCCATCCAGTCCGTGCTCCAGGTCCGCTGCTTATGGCCTCCACGGCCGGAGCTTTTTTTGAGTGCACAAGCGCCATGCGACGTTTAAAAATTTCCGCCGCCATTTTATTTTTTTACTGAGAAATTGTCGGTTGAATCTGTTCGAAAATTTCACTAAATTTTAACGGCAGCACAAAGAAAATTCGGTGTAATTTTCGGACAGGTTCGTTGAACAATTTCTCTGTAAAATAATATAATGGCGGCGGAAATTTTTAAACGTCGCATGGCGCTTGTGATACTTTGCCTGGAAGGTGACGATATATGACAGCAACACGAGAAAACACAAATAATCTAAACTAACATCGCGAAGTTAAAAAGTCATACAAAAAATAGAATAAAACAAAAAGCCTCCTCAAGCTAGTAAAGAAGTAAAAAAAAACCCTCAGGATAGAAAATGATGAATTGTAAGGAAAACTAAATAAAGTAAAAATAATTAATTTTGAAAGTTGGAAAAATTTAAAAAGGAGTACTTAAGATTCTAAATGAAAGAACCATTACATGTGTAATGGAAGTACCTAATTGAAAAAAATGGACTTATGGTGGGGGAAAAATCGAGATAACTATGTGTGCATGTAAATCCTCAGTTGCCTCCTAAAATCCCTAAAAAAGTTCAAACATTTAATTTGGCAGTTTGCACGGTTTCAGATTGAAAAAATGAATTCTAAGAAAACGCATTTAAGGTTTTGAAATGATTTTACCCGGAGACATAGGCTTTTTTAGCATTAAAAATGAATTTCTGCTGGCGTGATGACATCCGTATTTCGTGAGAAACTCTAATACACCTTTGAGTTCATCAAGCTTTAGATAGAAGACTATAAAATAATCAGAAATCACATTGAAAAAAAAAAAGGCCACGTTGAAGTGAAGGAATGATGTTTGACAACCATCCCTAAAAATTCGAAGCCGAGTCAAAGTGACCCGAATTTCTTTTCAAGAGGTGTTATGGTGCCGGTACAAACGCGCTTTACACATAGATCTACAAATTCATCAGTAAAAGAATCAGATATCAATTTGAAAAAAATAAAAATAAAATCGAGTGCCCACACATAGCCAAAGGTAGGAAAAACTTTTCGGGCCTCGTTTTTACGAATGAATCGGACCGACGACACTTCATCGGCAGGATACAGCGGAGATTGCGAGATCTCGCCTCGCGCCATGGCGCCTTCAATTTTGCAGACGCAACACGGACATCCATCGAGTACGAATAGTTGTATCTCTGCGCCGTCATCAGCGCACGTCCTTTTCCTTGTGTTATTCCCATGTTGTGTTGGTTCCGTTTGTCTTATTCGTAGTGATGCTTCAAGGGCTCTTTTCGCGAAGCAGCCAAAGATGAAAGAGGCTAAATCGGGCCTCGATTTCTAACCTCTCTTGAATCTGAGGGACATTTCATTGGCAGCACGAAGCGGAACATTCCAAGTTCAGCTCCTACGCCATCGCACCTTTAATTTTGCTCTTGCGACATGAACAGGGACACCCATCAAGCACGAATAGTTTCCTTTTTTTTTTCAGTGCTAGCATCAACGCGCGTTAAGGTGCTTCTTATTTTTCCAAATTTGAGAGAAGTGAATCTTGCTCAAAATATGCAAAGATGAGTCCAAATTAATAATCATTTGGAGAAAAAAAATTAGATCATGCTTTTTTTGTTTCAAAAAGTAAGTCAGAGTTCTCTCTGAGAACCCCAGAAGGCGCACGTCTAAAACTCGGTATCATGGCAAGAATTGTATCTTGGCAGGGAATTCCTTTTTGACGCTTATTCTGAGTTCTGACCCGTATATACGCTCCTTCGAAACTGAGTAGAAATCCAAGATGAGAAAAATTCCTTTTGAAATGAAAGAGCTCATTGTCGAAGAAAACGATGAGGCAGAGACGAGGACTCGATGAAGATATACAAGAAACTGCTGAAACAAGTGCTTCACCTCGGTGCAATTTGATTAAAGAGATTGATTTAAATTTTCGACAATACCCTACTTTCACTTTTTCTCAATTCTTCATTGGTAAAAAATCAATTTAAAAATATAGTCGATGAAAGTTAAATTTAAGAAAATATCGTCATTTTACGAAGCATTTACCTGGATGGCAAGCTGGTGAATATTCATGAGAGGAACAACACACATTCATTTAGTGCGCATGCGCCGTAGGGATTAAAGAGCAGACCAGTAGAAAAAAGGTTGTTGGGGCGGTGCCTTTTGGGCAACAAATCGTCGCTTGGCTTACATAAGGGCGTAACTACACATTGCGATGAGCCCGGAAAAGCATTGAACTGTGTGGAAGACAGGGTCCATTGCAGAATGTAGTTACGCCTTTATGTCAGGAAGGTGACGAAATAATCAGTAAGTGCTGTTGAACTCAGCAGTAAAACATTCCAAACAGTTTTTCGCGTGTTTTTGGAGCTTCGTCATCAATTTCATAAAGTTTAGCAACCGGAAGCGGGGCAAAGGAGTAACTAATGAGGATAATTGATGAAAACATTTTTTGATCCACCTTAATACGCAGGAGGTAGGAGGCAAATAAATGTTTGAGGACACCCTTGAAATGAACACTGAAAAAAAAGAATCTTAAATTTGTCGCCAAGAAGTATTTTTTCTTAATTCAAGAATTTTTCTGCTTCACATAAACCACTTTTTAGCTTAAACCAAGCCTTAGTTTCCTTGCATCAAGAAAAATTCACCTTCAATCAAGCTGAAAACAATTCTTGGCAGCAAATTCAAGAATTTTAATGCTTGAGCCAAGCACCTTTTTTTTTTTCAGTGACACGGAAAAAAAAAACTTCGTGCGTGGGACCCGAAGTTTAGGTCATATGGATCTCTGAAGTTTTCGGATTGAGCATCTGAACACTTTTCGTCCAGCTGCTGAGGTTTGGATCACACATCTGAAACTTCAGTTCTTACATCTAAAGTACTTCGGTTTTCACATCCGAAAAACTTCGGTTCTCACATCTGAGGTACTTCAGATATTAGAACTGAAATTTCAGATATTAGAACTGAAGTTTCAGATATTAGAACTGAACTTTCAGATGTGTGATCCGAACCTCGGCAGCTAGACCTAAAGTGTTTGAATGCTCAATCCGAAAACTTCAGAGATCCATAAGACCTAAACTTCGGGTCCCACGCACGAGGTTTTTTTTCTCCGTGTAGATGGGGTGGGGGATCTGCAACGACACGAGTTTAGCGAGGCGTAGGAGTAGAGGAACCCCGTCATTTTCCACACAAACCTCCCCTAAACCCCTTCGCAACTCGCGCTTAAATCCACGAGATCCGTGCAAAGATGGCAACGCCGCGAGTGAGCGAACGAACCAACGGTGTTAGCGAGCTAATAACACCCGGGACATCCGTCTTGCAGACGGAACGTGCACGGTCAGCGATGTTGCGTATTGCTCCTGACACCTCCACGTCCGCGCTGCCCTCTTAGGCGGAAACCGCGTAAGTCCACGACTAAACCCGGTGTAGATACGTCGTTGCAGGGCAGCGCGGCATCGCGGGGGCGCCCGATTAATATTCCGGCCGCAAATCAGAAGAAACGAAACCGACCGCCGCGACAAAACGCTGGACATTACCAATAACCGCTCGGTTATCGCCACCCTTTCGAACCCGGGCCGTGTCCACACATGGATCGGTCCGTACTAAAACCGCGTAAGTCCGTTTTTCGGAGTGTGAGATTCTTATGGGATCAAAATTTGAACGTGTGCGGTTTTGACATCGACCCCGCAACCGGCGCGGTCCCGTCCCATGTTTTATTCATTCATCCGCGGAACAACGATCGTCGAACGCTGGAAGTCGACGTATAGCGCTTTAATTGATCCTTTCCGCTTTGCGCTACCGTATCCTGGCAACATTGCCTACGTATGGAGATGTTGCATGTGTGAGGAATTTGCGATTTGACTGTAAATTCTTGTGCAGAAGTTCGCGAGAAACACTATGTGGCCACTGGTTTTCTCTGAAATTAACTCCCAAGCTCAGAAAAAGCTCTCAAGTTGAGGCCAAAATGGAGGGGATATCCCACGCTATTCTGTGAGTCCACCTCTAAATCAACCCAACTCTAGGGAGCAAATACATTGACAGGGCTGCCACTTTATCTGTGGACTCTAAAACTGAAAACACGGCATCACTGCTAATGTATTTGCTCCCTATCTTTGCATGGAGAGTTTGTTTTGATGTAGAAGTGGACTCACAGGATAGCGTGGGATATCCCTTCCATTTTGGCCTCAACTTGAGAGCTGTTTTTGAGCCTGGGAGATGATTTCAGAGAAAACCAGTGGCACCATCGTGTTTCTCGCAAACTTTTACAAAAGAATCAACGGTCAAATCGCATATTCCTCACACATGCAACATCTCCATTGCCGGGTGGGACCTCAGATGCTTGGGTCTCACCCCCCCCCCCCCTTAAGTTTTGTGCAGGCAAATTTCCCATCTCACATTTGTATGAGCCTCAAGAAAGCAGTCATATGAGTTGGATCTACTTTCTCAACGAGGAGCTGGTTCAAATTTTGAACAAATTGGGTTCAGAGTGGATTTAAATGAAATCGATCGTCCGTCATCTAGTAAAAATTTTACGTACTGACGCAAGAGAAGTTTATCTGTCGAGGGTACTCTACGAAGAAACACTTTTTTTGCACGAATACGTGTAAATATATGATCGCAATTAACAAACGCTTCAGTTCGTGAAAACTTAGGCAAATTACATTTTTCACATTTTTGATGAAGGAATTAAACTTGAAGAATCTCTGTCCCTCGGATTCAGCTTGATGTGAAATGGACTACGTTTTGCGATTGGGACTGAGCTGCAATATCTGAGTCAGTTCAGAAACAACGTATGTACCATTAGCTCCCCTGAGTACGTAAGTGTTCTTCAGACGGGACAGAACTTGTGTGGCTTCCAATTTCAAAATGCAGTCCAAGTAGGTTTGCCTCACCGCCTTCAGTCGTTGCTTCTAGCTGAACCGGAAAAGCTACGACATATTTTCGGCTTCATCTCATACGATGGGAAATAGGGTGCTCATGGTAACCGCAATAGTGGTATACTTTCACGAAAATATTGATAACATTGTCCTCGTAGAGTAAATCGTCGAAAAATGGTACTTGGCATGCAGAGGTCAGTCTAAACAATTAGAGGTATGTCAACTAATTAATCAACACGTGCACAGAGATAATCACAAAAATAATGATTCCGATGCCAATTAAACATCTTTTCTCATTCCCAATGAGGTCCGGCCAATATGCTCGCGTCATACTTTCAACGTTTCCGAGCAGTGGTATACGCATCTTTCACAGTATGGAATATCGACGGTGAAACAACCAGACCACGTACCTCGTTAGCGGTGTTTAAAGGTCTCCACCCCCATTTTATTTTTTTGAAGGAGAACAAATCTATATCATTTCTTGACATTTTCGCTAAGTTTTTTTCGCACAGAGAAGTAAAATCGAGGACATTATGAAGGATTGACGTTGAGTAATGAAACAATTTTTTAGGAGTTTAAAACACTACACAAGAGTAAAATTTAAGATTCTAAAAAATTTAAAAAACTTTTAAGACAATTTTTGAACCACTCACTTGCATAAAATCTTCTTTTCACGGAAGCGGACGCGTTTCGGAGGTTACCTGCCCTCCATCATCGGCGCGACTGGTCAATTCCAATCAGCTGATTTCGGTCCCGGATTATTTCCCGTCCCTCCATCGTTGTCACATCTCAAGTGTATTGTTGTAAACAGTCTGTTATTTACTCCCGTTGGATCCGTATTAAAAATGTTGTTCTTATTTTGGTACATGTAAATACTTTCCCATATGTCTAGTTTATTTTTCTCAGTGACTTTTCTTAGCAGTTTCGGTTCAAACGATATTTCGTGTCCTTCTTCCCAGTAGTGTAGAGCTACTGCTGATTTCTCTGTTTGTCTATTTCTAACACATCTTTTATGTTCTTGGGCTCTTACTTTCAGTGAACGGCTGGTCTGTCCTATGTAGAATTTATTGCATTCTGTGCAGTTAATTTGGTAAATACCTTTCTCCTCGTTGTCAGGTCTTCTGTTTTCAATCTTCCTGCTAAATTGTTGGGCAACATTGAACCTATTGGTGAAGCTTAGTTTTATGTTGAACTTCTCAAAAATCCCACGAAAAGCTGGGGCATATTTCGGATGGTATGAGAATTTCTTAAACCTCATCTCGGCTTTCTCTATATTTAGCTTAGATGTTTCCTTATTTAGGGTTCTCTGCTTCACTTTTTCATTCAATTTCTTGATTTCTCCTTTGTTAAAACTATTCTTTTCTGCTATCTCTAAAATTTTCTCTATTTCTATTTTGTAATCAGTTTCGTTCAAAGGAATGCTGTTTGTTCTGTGTAGCATGAAGTTTGTTCTGTGTAGCATGAAATCAGCAGTAGCTCTACACTACTGGGAAGAAGGACACGAAATATCGTTTGAACCGAAACTGCTAAGAAAAGTCACTGAGAAAAATAAACTAGACATATGGGAAAGTATTTACATGTACCAAAATAAGAACAACATTTTTAATACGGATCTAACGGGAGTAAATAACAGACTGTTTACAACAATACACTCGAGATGTGACAACGATGGAGGGACGGGAAATAATCCGGGACCGAAATCAGCTGATTGGAATTGACCAGTCGCGCCGATGATGGAGGGCAGGTAACCTCCGAAACGCGTCCGCTTCCGTGAAAAGAAGATTTTATGCAAGTGAGTGGTTCAAAAATTGTCTTAAAAGTTTTTTAAATTTTTTAGAATCTTAAATTTTACTCTTGTGTAGTGTTTTAAACTCCTAAAAAATCGTTTCATCAACTCACCTCAAAGGATATGGAGATGACTGGTATTTCTGAAAACAAAGACATATTCTCGAAGATACGACACTCCCCGGAGCACAGAGATCATCTTAAGTCAACGAATGAATATTTTAGAATGAAGATCCGCATCCACTTGTTAGCAGTTGACATCCGTTTCTTGAATTTATGTAAGATAAACAGAGTTTTTCCCAATTTTATATCAAATAGTTTTAAGAAATTGACGAGCAATAAAGAATTTCTACAGAAGAAATTATTGCAAAAAACAATCAGTGACAAATACAGAGAACGAAGTATTCTTGAAAATCGGGCCTACAGCATGCACTTAAGATTGGGAACCCACTTTGGACCAGAACTCTGGGGTTCTTTTGAAAGGCATTTATACACCCGATTAAGTAAAGAAAAGCACAACAAGAAGAATACATTAAAAAAGAAGCTAGCGGTTTTATGTAATAAGATATATCGCCCGAAATGTAAACAACCAGCTCCAGACAACGTCATTAACCTTTCACGTCAAAAATTAACAGGGAAAGAATTAGAAATTTTAGGACAAGGACTAAAAAGTTGTTACAGCTACCCCACAGAAATAACTGAATATATAGCTGACATTGACAACGCAACTAGAGGTCTTAATGAAAATGAAAAGTTCTTAATACACCAGAAATGTATACCCATCCTAGAGAGCATAGGCAAACAGTCAGAAAAAGAGAAAAAAGTTCATAACGACAGGAGGCGAGTGATTAGTAACCTGAAGAAGAAAGGCTTGTATATCACCAAATCAGATAAGGGGAACAACACCGTGATAATGGAGAAGACTGATTACATACAACGCTGCAACTTACTACTAGAAAATGGTAATTTTAAGAAAGTAAAGAAGAATCCGCTGAGCGCTTATAAGAAGGAACTCAAGTATAACCTGGACAGAGTAAGTGTAATCCCTGAAACTGAGAAGAAATGGTTAACCAACACAACAGCTGAGCTACCTTATTTATATGCTTACCCGAAAATCCATAAACCGGGAAAAGAGATGAGACCAATTGTAAATTGTAGAGAAGCCACCACATACAAATTGGCAAAATGGTTAATCAAGAGATTCAAGTTGTTTGAAATTTTTGAATCGAAGAGTGTAAGGAATTCGATTGAGTTAGTAGAAAAACTTAAGAATATAAAACTGGAAATAGATGACAGGATTGTTTCCTTTGACGTAAAATCTTTATACCCTAGCATACCAGTAAACTTGGCACTAGACACCTTAAGAAATTGGCTACACAAAAATGGAATAAGCTCGATGAAAATTAAAGAATATGCGGGACTAGTAAATTTATGTCTAACTCAAAACGCATTTTACTTCAACAATGAACTTTACGAACAATTAGACGGCCTAATGATGGGCAACCCGATCTCCTCGTTGACAGCTGAGCTGGTCATGAGTGAATTTGAATGCAGAGCTATTAAAGAATACCCGAAAATTTTCCAACATTGGTCTCGGTTCGTAGATGATGTCTTAGAGATACTAAAAAAACACCATATTAACGAAGCCCTTACAATTCTTAACTCATACCACGAGAAAATTCAATTCACACTTGAAGTAGAAGAAGAACAAAAACTTCCCTTTTTAGACCTAATCGTACATAGGGACAAAGATAATCTCAAATTCGGAATATATCGGAAACCTACGAGCACGGAAACATATATCAACAACAGAGCGTTCAACCACAGACCACACAAACTCGCAGCTTTCAACTTCATGCTACACAGAACAAACAGCATTCCTTTGAACGAAACTGATTACAAAATAGAAATAGAGAAAATTTTAGAGATAGCAGAAAAGAATAGTTTTAACAAAGGAGAAATCAAGAAATTGAATGAAAAAGTGAAGCAGAGAACCCTAAATAAGGAAACATCAAAGCTAAATATAGAGAAAGCCGAGATGAGGTTTAAGAAATTCTCATACCATCCGAAATATGCCCCAGCTTTTCGTAGGATTTTTGAGAAGTTCAACATAAAACTAAGCTTCACCAATAGGTTCAATGTTGCCCAACAATTTAGCAGGAAGATTGAAAACAGAAGACCTGACAACGAGGAGAAAGGTATTTACCAAATTAACTGTACAGAATGCAATAAATTCTACATAGGACAGACCAGCCGTTCACTGAAAGTAAGAGCCCAAGAACATAAAAGATGTGTTAGAAATAGACAAACAGAGAAATCAGCAGTAGCTCTACACTACTGGGAAGAAGGACACGAAATATCGTTTGAACCGAAACTGCTAAGAAAAGTCACTGAGAAAAATAAACTAGACATATGGGAAAGTATTTACATGTACCAAAATAAGAACAACATTTTTAATACGGATCTAACGGGAGTAAATAACAGACTGTTTACAACAATACACTCGAGATGTGACAACGATGGAGGGACGGGAAATAATCCGGGACCGAAATCAGCTGATTGGAATTGACCAGTCGCGCCGATGATGGAGGGCAGGTAACCTCCGAAACGCGTCCGCTTCCGTGAAAAGAAGATTTTATGCAAGTGAGTGGTTCAAAAATTGTCTTAAAAGTTTTTTAAATTTTTTAGAATCTTAAATTGACGTTGAGTAGTTCTCTATTTAACAAATAAAAGTATGACAGGAAGTCTATGACGTCGCAAACCGAGGTACATGGTCTGGTAATTTCACAGTCCACTGGAAAGAAAGAACACATTGGATCCAGAGTCCAGACTCTTGAAAACATTGACAAGAAAAAAGACTCTTGATTCAATCAGATTTAAGCTTAAATCAAAAGGAAATCCGCTTAAATTAAGGGGCTTGGTTCTTGATTTAAGCTAGATTCTGATTAAACAACAGTGATTTTTCTTGTCGATGGTTTTAAGAGTCTGGACTCTACATCGAATGTGTTTTTTTTTCCAGTGTCGGTATGGAAAACTGATTTAAAAGCGTGTGATGTCCTCCACCTCCCGCCCCTGATCACTGGGCGGCAATTGATCATTGAGTTTATTGACAGGCTGTAAGCGGAAAGATCATGAAAACAGCCTCTTCGGATAAAACTCGGGAGAGAAACTGAAGCCTGATGAGTCAAATAGCTTGTATATTTATCTCGAAAAACACTCACTCATGAAAACAGGGGAAATAAGGGCGGGCAACGCCGCAGCGCAGCGCAACGTGCGTCTCTTTGACAGCGCGAGCATTTTGATTAATTTCCTCCTGTTTCGGATGAAATTATGAAATTGGGAAATGAATTATAGATAAAATCAAAATGAACTCCACTGTAGGTCGGTTAATTGCGCTGAAAAGAGCGAGTCGCTCACTCGACGGCCAACTCCGCGCCCAGTAATTTCTCACTCTCATCCGGCGGACGCTTTAATTGCTCGGTATACCTCCATATCCATTGAATCGAGTGCAGCTTTTCCCAACTTATGGACGGAATGTTTGCCGCAGCAAGTTCTCGGATGACCGCATTCGGCAGGTTTTTATTTAGGTGCGAAACGACAGCTCTACTGATTATCTGCGTACCTACTAGGAAGATGCTGTACGCTGATCACGGTGATTCATAGTAATAACTTCTAATAGGGAAAAAAGACACATTGGATCTAGAGTCCAGACTCGTGAAAACATTGACAAGAAAAAGGACTCTTGATCCAATCCGATTTAAGCTTAAATCAAAAGGAAATCCGCTCAAATTAAGAGGCTTCGTTCTTGATTTAAGCTTGAATCTGATTGAACCAAGCGTATTTTTTCTTGTCGATGTTTTTAAAAGTCTGGACTTAAGATCCAATGTGTTTTTTTTTCCAGTGAGAAGCCAAACTTCAAACCTCTTTTTCTCGGTTCGATCCCGATGTGGCTTGGTGGCTTGGCTGATGTGTTCTTCCCCTGAACCTGTTCTGAACCTTCCCTGAATAAAGAACCCTGTTCTTTGTATGTTTGACATGTAACACTTGTTTCCTTTATACAAAATAAAAAGCTCGTTTTCTCATCCTTAAAGTAATGTTATTCCGTTAATCAGTGTTGCTCTGCATCTTTCAACAATCAGCCCGCAGAAAGCGATACAGTTTTCTGCCTACAAGGGTTGAAACGACAATATTCCAGCAACACTTATAGGTGCTCTAATTTCACTTAGGAGGGCAGAATACTTGAGAGGAATCGGCCGGAGATGAAAGAGGGTGCGGTGGTGGCCGGGCCCGGCTCGGAGCAATAAAGTGATGGATTCGCCATCACGGGGCTGGCTTCATCGTCGTCGCGTCGCACAGTGGACCGAGTCAATTGGAGAGGTCGGACATGAAACTTTTGACTGAAACTGCGAATTTTGATGTTTATTTCGTCACAATTTCAACTATAAGTAGTGCTTTTGAAAGAAAATTTCATGAAGAAACCAATGGAACCACTTTTAAAACCTCGAAGTTTTGTATAAACGGAGTTATGAGCTTTTAAAGTTTCCAAAATATGTCCGACCTCTCCTATTGACTTGATCCATTGTGCGTCGGGTCGTTCGTCGTAAACTTGGCGAATTCCCGCGGGGGCTCCGGGACCTTTGGCGTTCTCGCCTTTGCCCGCGTGAAAAGGATTTCAAATTAAGCTTGCATACTTGACGAGCAACAGACCGGCGACTTTTGTTTCCTCGCTGATTTGACTCGGCGAACTATGAATGCAGCCTTCAGCCGCGCTCGAGTCATCGTCTCGGAAACTCGCTCGCCCTCCGATGCGCCCGGGATTCCGCCAACCCGCCCGCCAAGTGCGTCTTTGCTCTTTGAGGAGCCTCACAAAGAGCATGAAATCGGAGACGATTAATCACTTTCGAAGCTTCCAAAACACCTATCTCTATCGTCGAGTGTCAATTTGAACGCTGGAAAAAAATAACACATTGGATCTAGAGTCCAGACGCTTAAAAACATCCACAAGAAAAAATACTCTTGTTTCAATGGATTGCGTCTTCGCTCTTTGAGGAGCCTCACAAAGAGCATGAAATCAGAGACGATTGATCACTTTCAAAGCTTCCAAAACACCTATCTCTATCGTCAAGTGTCAATTTGAACACTGGAAACAAAAACACATTGCACCTTGAGTCCAGACACTTAAAAACATCCACAAGAAAAAATACTCTTGATTCAATCGGATTGCGACTTTGCTCTTTGAGGAGCCTCACTAAGAGCATGAAATCAGAGACGATTAATCATTTTCAAAGCTTCCAAAACACCTATCTCCATCGTCAAGTGTCAATTTGAACACTGGAATAGGCTTGTGACCGCGATCGCAGTAGCAGGTAAAAATCACTGTGATTCTTGAGTAGCAGTGATCGATCACTGTGACTGGTGAGGAACACCTGTTATTCTGCTCTTTTTTTGGGCAGTTTTCATCAAAAGTTAGTCGCTGATAGTAAACAGTGAGTAACCAAAACTTTAGTGTTAGACGGCGAAAAAAATTTATGAATGAGCATGCACATGGTTAATCATAGTTACAGTTGGATACTTTGCGATTGCGATAACGAAGCAAAAAGAGCAGTAGCAGTTTAAAAGGAGCATGATAACAGTAGTGGCAGAGCAGAGGAGCATCATAGGGCGGATAGCCAATCACGTGAAATCTCCGAATATTACAATGCATTGTGGGTAGTGACCAGGGACCTTGGACCAGCTCGACCGCCATCGCCATTTTATGTTTGATGCTGATGATGTTATAAGCTGAAATTACCTGTTATTTTGACAATGTTACCTAAGAATTAACGTAACTGTTTCAAAATGAGATTTAATACCTATTTTTTGGTTTGTTCTAATTAAGTATTCGAAAATAAATTGAATTCATAATGTTTCATAATAAATAATTTTTATCTCCTTCATTTTCTTGCTGCTATCATTATTTGTACTAAATTGCGACTCAGTCTGCATTTTATTTAAATCAGTTCACTCAAGGCACTCGGTTCCCCAGTCCGGTTAAGGCCAATCCAGTTTTCGCATCAACGAGGCGAAACTGTTGGAGACGGCGGTATTTTTAGGTTATCCTTGTCAGTTATCCTGTGAAAAATCACTGCTACTTTTCACTGTGATTTTTGAGTAGCAGTAACAGTAATCACGTTCCCGAAAAGTAGCCGTTAAGCACACGCCTACTGGAAAAAAAACTGACGCCTACAAACCTAACAGGATACTTCACGCATTGCGCAACGCTTGAAGTTTCCCCTTAGGTTTGTAGGCGTCAGTGCGCGTTTCGAGCTGGCAAGCACGCCGCGCCGCAGTGTGCCATAAGCTTGCCCACAATTAAGGTCAAGGTGTTAAATTGTAGGGAATTTGAAATCAAATTCAAAATTAGCGACTCAAGAAACATCAGTTACGAAACTAACGTGATCTTTCGTATCCGACTTATTTCTTCACTGGAAAAAAACACAGTGGATCTAGAATCCAGACTCTTAAAAATATCGACAAGAAAAAATACTCTTGATTCAATCGGATTTTTGCTTAAATCAAGAACCAAGCCTCTTAATTTGAGCGGATTTACTTTTGATTCAAGCAAAAATCTGATCGAATAAAGAGTATTTTTTCTTGTCGTTTAAACCTGATTTTTTAAACCCGACCTGAAAATCACAAAAAAAAAAAAAAAAATGGCGAAGTTTCTTCTTCATCGTGTAAAATCGTTAATTTGCAGATAACAGGATTCCCACAGAATTTAAAAAATTAGAGTCCCTGACTCATTTTGTTGAAATTTCCTGACAATTGAAGATATGCTAGATAGTTGGTGAGACATCGTCATCGGATTACTCCTCCGGCACGGCGCTCAAATTGACGCTCGTGACAAGCGAGGAAAGACGCCTCTCATCTGCGCCACCTCATGCCGAGACGCTTACGGTTGCAGTAGATTTTGCAAAAAGACGCCAGATTAATGATCAGGAGGAGGGTAGCCCCTTAAGCTGATGTGTATTCCGGGTGGTGAATTTTGTTCGTCGCAAAAAATAATGTTGGTACTTGTTCCGTTCATCCGTTGTTCAACCTAACCTTCCATGCCAATGCCTGAATGCCATACGTTACTCTCGTCAGTCTGAGTATGAGTTGTTCCGTTACCTCTTGCTCGTAGCATCGTAGCTGATAAAAATCCCAATAGGAAGCACAAATAACATACGTTTCCAGATAAATTTTATTAAAAACACTTGTTGATTACATTTTCATTTTGGAAATGAGTGCCGAGGGCAGGAGCGCAAGAGGAGGCAGGAAACAAGGGATACCGTTCAACAGGCTAGTACCAGAGGTAAGCATGACTATTAAATTAAATATCTTACTTCAGGATCCATGAATTTTTACCAAAGCATTGTCTTCTGACAATCTGTCTTTTGTTACGAGAACAACTTTTCTGCAGAATCTGTAGGAAACATCAGGAATTTCTTCTTAAGGTGCATATTATGTGTATCCCTGGTAAGCGTGTCTTGCAATGTTCAGCAGTCATTTCTAGTGTTCGCCTAACGGGACATTTTCTTTGATGAAGGAGAGAAAAATTCTCAAATGAAATGGTGAAAAAGGTGTTTGGAATCCTGCAGGGATTGCTTCGACATGGTTCAGTTGTAAACATACGCAATGTATGGATAACATTTTGCAAAATGAAATCAAGAGCATTGCAATGTTGCTAGGATTGTGGAACTTACATTCTTTGCAGTAAAATTACTGAATTCATGCAACGAATTTTAAATTTACCAACGTAATTTGAAATTTTAAACAGTCAGTGATGAGTGAATGATAGCAGCCTCGCCAAGTACTATCAATTTTTCTACATATTTTTTGGACTGGATGAAATGCAGTATTGTTGTCAACTTCCAAGAATTGCCAATCCTGAGCAGTGAGCATACTACATCTTACTCTTAAATACTTATGTTTTTTCTCTAGGAATCAGTAGGAGCTAGACACGCACTGAAGGTGGCGCAGATCAAAAGAAAACTGGAGGAGCGGGATGTAAAAAATATTGCAGGGATGACAATTTTGGCAATGTTGCGTAAGTAATTATTATTATTAATTTATTTATTTACTTTTTTTATGTAAGATATTCAAATTACACTTAGTTTCCTATGATAATCTGTTGAATGTAGATATCTGAAAAATTGAATTTCTGGAAAAAAATAAATAAATAAATAAAATGAAACTGGTGCAATTGCCAGTTAAATGAACTAAATTGATTATTATATTTCACATTATATGAATTTGCTCCGAAAAGTTAAGATAGTGGTAAGTGGACCGCGAATGATCCCTTAAAGGGAATTTGACTTCATCTTGTCACAAGGAAGTATTATTTGGTCGTATTTATAGTAAAAGGAACAAGGCGAATAAATTTTGCGAGGAACGTAGTTCATTTTAGTGTAAAAGTGTAAAATTGTGCATTTTTTACATTTTTTTTTTTTTTTTTTTTTTTGGGCTCATCTATTGAAACACCATTCCTCATAGGGAAATGTACGATACTGCATTGTTTCTTAAAATGAGCCAGAATAGCCATTCCTTATTGAGAAATGTAGTCGAAATGATATTAGAGTCGAACATTAGAATACGGTTAGAAGTAAGAGATGTTTGCAATTAATAGGGGCTTCCCCGAAATAAATTGATTTAAAATGAGGCTGTTCTTCAGGACTCACTCTGGCCATAACGTTCATTTTTTTCAGTTAATGGTGTTGATGAGAGGAAAATCATGAATGATATCGAAGAATTAGCGAGACCACCGCCACCTCCGCCTCCGGAGCCGCTGGTGGAGCAGAGATCACCTATGCTATTCCCGTCCAGTCAGCCACTGCCAACTTACACCGTACCGTATTCTTACATGCAACCTCAACACAACTGGGCATACCCAGGATCAGCGTATGTGTACCCCCTATCGGCGTATCCTTTCCCTAGAGGACCTGCAGGCCGATTATTGAAAGTGATAGACAAAGCTATAGACAAAGACGACAAAAGGGATTTAGAGGGATCCTTTTGGTGGAAGCGGGTGGTGGCAATAGACATAGGAGATAGGTAATGGACTGACTAACGGCAACCCACGAAAGACCCGACAGTTAGTCCATCATTTTCTTCCTTAGTCTATAAGGACCAACCATGTCAACCAGTAGGATCGCTCTATACACCCTATGTCTTCTTTGTCTATCGCTTTGTCTATCAATTTCAATAATCGGCCTGCAGCCCCGCCAGCTCAATTAGTCCCCCCAGCTCAAGCAGCAGTGCCAGCTCAAGCAGACCCGCCAGCTCAAGCAGCCACGACACACAAGAGGAAGTGTTCGAACGACTTCTAGACGGTGGAGCAAACATAGTTTTCAAGCAAAATGTGTTGTTTGAAACGACAGAAATTGTTCTAGACAGCAAATAAAGGTGACCTAACAATTTTCCCTGACAATTCCAGGATTGACTGTGGCAATCCTGAGATAAACGGTATCATTCCTTAGCCATCGAATTTCCTTACCGCGGAAGGAAACTTCGAAAATGCCCTAAAATTCATCAAGTTTCACCAAAATTGGCCCGACAGAGCAATGGAAGCCCAACTGGCAACAATTTTTCCCTTTCATTTCGAGATTTTCCCAGCATTCTCCGATACTGTGTCTACTAACCCTGAAACGGCATTATTCCTTTATGCCGCAATCACGCGCTGAATTTAGCAGCTGAATGTGGAAGTCAACAGTCATCGCCCAACGGCTGAAATTTAGCACATTCGAGTTATTTTCATCCAGATGTGTATCAAATCTACTCGAACATTTCAGACAAATTTAACATTAGTCCGATGGTTGCTGAGAATCGTTGCTGAATTTTGCGCGTCGCGCGCAAAATTCAGGCATCGGACCGATGACTTCCACATTTAAGCCACATTCAGCGTGTGATTGCGGCATTTACCATCAAATACCGCGAAAGGCGACTTCAAAAATGCCCTATATTTCGTTAAATTTCACCAAAATTGGCCCAATGGCGGTCAACCTCAATTAGCGACGAGCGGGGGGAGGGGGGGGGGGCGAGGGGGGCATTCCCCTGCTCTGCCGGAACAACTCCTGTGGTAATGATCATAGGGAATAGCACACCCAAGCGTGTATATCGGCGTTCTAACCGTGCACTGGAATGTGGGGCTTTACTAACCGCGGAAGGAAACTTCAAAAATGCCCTACAATTCATCAACTTCCACCAAAATTGGCCCAATGGAGCCATGGAGGCCGAAAATCAAGTTGGTCAACCCCTAAAAAGTTTCTATGTAGTCTCTAAATGAACCCCCTAAAAGGAAAAAATTTTAAAAAAATTTTAACCCGTGCCTCAAAGGGCCTAAAGGGCCTAAACCCAAAATTCAAAAATTTTGGCAAGCGACACATCAATTCTGAAGGAAAATGGCAAGTTACGGCCCTTTTAGGGCAGAAATTTCGTCCGTTTTGCCGTATCTTGAAGCGTAAGGTCACAAACGGCCCAATGACGACGTGAGGCTATGGGCTGGCGGGGCGCGCCGCGGCCGGCCCGCCGCTGAGCGTGCGCGCGCGGCAGGGTTGCGCATCGCCGCTTTACACCGGCGTAGAGGAACGAACGGTGGGGTGGGAGGGGGATATCCGGTGGAAAAGCATCCACATTTTCTATCCATAATGAAAATGCATTATACTTTTTCAATATAGATGAGGAAATATGAGCCATACAAGGAAGTGATGAAAAGAGTGACAAATACATATATAGTTTGTACGGTTAGGAGTGTAAGTGGGGAAAATTTGCCGTAACTACAGAACAGCCCTGAAAATCTCCGGGAAATAAAAGCTGCTATTGATGAGAGGTTTGCATGAGAGGTTTAATTAAGGACTAATTAAAAAGATAGGTGCGATGTTGTCGAATCGTAAGCCCTTTACGCGATCAAAAGCGATTAGTGTAAATTTAATTGGAAAAGTTTAAGAAAAATTTGATGAAAGAAAATTGCCCCAAATTCGGGAAGTGCTTAAAGTGTTTTTCTATTATGTGAAGTTTTCGCACATTAATGTCAATGGCAGTAATTCCAATATGGAATGAAAAATGTAGAATCCCTGTGATACATAGTGTCTATGTTTACCCTCCTTTTCATTAGTGCATTTAACGTGACATCAATTAGAAAGTTTTATTCGAGAGGTTCAATATGGCTTACCCACTTACATTTTCTGGTACTGACCCCCCCCCCCCCCCGCCACAGTTACTTGCTATAATCAAAAATGTAATATTAGTTTCTCGAAAAAATATGATTTAATTGGGGTTTGAACCCCACTCTTTATAACCGTGGGCAATGCCCTTGACCACTCGGCTACTGGGGAAGATTTGAGTAAATGAGGCTAATGTGTCATTTAGCCCCCTGGGTGAGGCCAGGCAATCAACATCAGCTGTAAGTTGGCGAAGCCAGATTGAACCGATTGAATAAAACTTTCTAATTGATGCCGCGTCAAATACACCAATGAAAAGGAGGGTAAACAAAGTCTTATTGATGTATCAAACCTTCAGTGATTTCATATGAAATGAAAAAACTTATTTTCTTCCGTTTGGCGGGACTCATAAGCGAGCGTGAATTTTTCCTGTCGAGAAACTCTCTCCTGGGCGCGAGCTTTCTTCTTGTCTGCTCTCCTCACCTCTGCTGCAAGGATAGTATCCTTCACTGTGGATATTATGCATTCTCATTCAGGTTTTTGCTGAAGAATTAAAAATGCTTTATCCTCTTCATTTTCCATGATATCTAGAGTATTGCATAAAGCAATGTCGAATAACACGTCGATTTTTGCCGTAAAATCAGTCTCCAAATTCTCTTGAACCAGCGATCGACGGCTAGCATTTTTTGATACGCGCCTCCACTCCTCATAAAAATGTAAACATTTTTAAAAACATGGACACTATGTATCACAGGGATTCTACATTTTTCATTCCATATTGGAATTACAAGATCAGAGGTTTTCGACGCACCGCCATTGACATTAATGTGCGAAAACTTCACATAATAGAAAAACACTTTAAGCACTTCCCGAATTTGGGGCAATTTTCTTTCATCAAATTTTTCTTAAACTTTTCCAATTAAATTTACACTAATCGCTTTTGATCGCGTAAAGGGCTTACGATTCGACAACATCGCACCTATCTTTTTAATTAGTCCTTAATTAAACCTCTCATGCAAACCTCTCATCAATAGCAGCTTTTATTTCCCGGAGATTTTCAGGGCTGTTCTGTAGTTACGGCAAATTTTCCCCACTTACACTCCTAACCGTACAAACTATATATGTATTTGTCACTCTTTTCATCACTTCCTTGTATGGCTCATATTTCCTCATCTATATTGAAAAAGTATAATGCATTTTCATTATGGATAGAAAATGTGGATGCTTTTCCACCGGATATCCCCCTCCCACCCCACCGTTCGTTCCTCTACGCCGGTGTAAAGCGGCGATGCGCAACCCTGCCGCGCGCGCACGCTCAGCGGCGGGCCGGCCGCGGCGCGCCCCGCCAGCCCATAGCCTCACGTCGTCATTGGGCCGTTTGTGACCTTACGCTTCAAGATACGGCAAAACGGACGAAATTTCTGCCCTAAAAGGGCCGTAACTTGCCATTTTCCTTCAGAATTGATGTGTCGCTTGCCAAAATTTTTGAATTTTGGGTTTAGGCCCTTTAGGCCCTTTGAGGCACGGGTTAAAATTTTTTTAAAATTTTTTCCTTTTAGGGGGTTCATTTAGAGACTACATAGAAACTTTTTAGGGGTTGACCAACTTGATTTTCCCAATTGGCGACAATTTTTCCCTTTCATTTCGAGGTTTTCCCAGTATTCTCCGACTGTGTCAACCCTGAAACGGGATTATTCCTTCAGCCATCGATTTTACTTACCGCGAAAGGCGACTTCAAAAATGCCCTAAATTTCGTTAAATTTCACCAAAATTGGCCCAATGGCGGTCAACCTCAATTAGCGACGAGCGGGGGGCGGGGGAGAAATTCCCCCGCTCCGCCAGAACGACTCCCGTGGTAATGATCATAAGGAATAGCACACCCAAGCGTGTATGTCGGCGTTCCAACGGCGCACTGGAATGTGGGGCTGCGGGCACGTCCCGGCGTTCCGACGGCGAGATGGCCCATAATCCTCGCACCCTCGTAAGCTCCGGCTCCGATTCGCAACGGAGCTCCGCGGGATCGTCGAATGCTCCGCGACTTAACGACAGACAAAGTACCCGCAGTCGATCGAACAATCACTGCTCCCGCACATCACATCCCCCGCCGCATTCCGACGGGGTTTTAAGACTCCGCACTTTTACGTAAGCGCCGCGTTGGCTTTCTGCCGTGCTACGGAAAAACGCCGTATGAACATTCGAGAGTAGCCAAATTTCCCTTGATGCACTGGAAAAGAGACATATTGGATCTGGCGAGTCCAGACTCTTAAACATTGACAAGAAAAAAACTCTTGATTCAATCGGATTTTTGCTTGAATCAAAACGAAATCCGCTCAGATTAAGAGGCTTGGTTCTTGGTTTAAGCAAAATTCTGATTGAATCAAGAGTATTTTTTCTTGTCGATGTTTTTAAGAGTCTGGACTCTAGATCCAATGTGTTTTTTCCAGTGTAAGACATGTGTTTTTGACGATATTTAAGCACACTCTACATTTAAATTTTTAGATGTTTTAGACTGGATTGCGTACAAAATTGTCTGAAAATTTGGGGGAAAAATACTCACGATTTTCCCGGTGAACTCGGTTTTTATCGAAGGAAATTTGGCACCGTCTGATGGCTCATACGGCGTTCTTCCTTAGCACGGCAGCTTTCTGTTCGTGAGTCTGCATCGTGGGGTGAGAGCTCCAGGACACAGAGAAAAAAAACTTCGGCCGTGGAAGTCGTACTTAGGAGCTATATAGATATAACGTCCGCGTACCAGGTTCCGAGGCCGTAAGTTCCGGGCGTGGCACGCGGAGCAATCGAAGCTACGGCTCCAGCACCCAGAACTTGCGGCCTCTGAGCCGAGGACTGACGGTATGTCTTAAAAGCCCGTAACTTTTTATTTCAGTGGACGGAAAAGAACCCGAGAGGAACTGGACAACTCGCACTCTATAGTCGCCAATTTTACGGTACAATCTCCGGTTATTAGAAACGTGAACGTATAGAATAAAATAAAATTGAGTATAAAATCAATTTCATCCTAAAAAACTCATAATGGGCCTGTTGCAAACTTTTGCTAGAGCAAAAATATGAGTTGTTACTCATAGAAAGAGTCTCAAAAATTATGATGAGCACGTGGGTAAAGTCTGAAGTTGTTGCTAACGTCAACAGGGAGGTGGAAACGAGTACTCGGAAACCTGGCAACTTCATGCCTTATCACAACGTAAAACAACAATTTTTCGTGAAAAAACAGGAGACCAGAAACCTGAAAAAACCACCCTCTACTGAAATAAGGTGAACTCGTTACATGTAGCAGCATTTTCACATTCCGTGGATCCGTTTGATGTTTGATGAGCACAAGAGACTTAAAATAAATTATCCCAAGGGCGGTGCATTGTAAGCGAGCTCGCTGATCGAAAGATTTTTTTTCTTTTTCCCCTATTTTTACTTTTCTTTTAAAAAAATGTGGCTTTACAAACTTGTCAATGGACCACTAGACAAGGTACGAATTTCAGCATTCTGATACATGTTTCTTGACCAAAATTTCACGTAAAAAACGATGCGCACAACGACAATTACCGAAATCAACTCCTTACAAAGCTATTCAATGATTCTTGATGCGTGAATTCAAACCACCCGCTCATGAAGACTCAACGCTCTACGTGCTTCACATCGAGCGCTAAACGTTATAATGACAGTCTCTGCGACATAAAAATCTAGCAACCTTAATCTTGACGCTTTGGCTCACCTATAGCAAATTGCTCATAGTTTGAACAACACACGGTGGGAGATGTATATTGCTCGATTGAGAGGCTTGCTGAAACCGTTGTAGTGCGCAATTTGACTCACGTAGAGCTTTGAGTTTCTTGTGAGCGGGCAGTTCAAATTCCCCGTAAACAATGTGAAATGAAAACGTTAATATCTTCGTTAGGAGTTGGTTTCAGTAAGTTTCGTTGCGCGAATCGTGTTCTACGTGAAATTCTTGTTAAGAAACATGTATCAGATTATTTAAATTCGTACCTTGTCTAGTGGTCCATTGCGTTCAGTTTCGCGAGAAATACGATTTCCTCTCTTGAAGTCTTAGTATTGGTTTCGGTGGACAACGTGTCAGCACTGAAGAAGCCCCGTATGGGGGGCGAACCGCGTGTGCGATAAAAGGAACACAAAGGCCAGAATGCTCGTGAGTAATTAATTGGTACAAATGCTCCCATGAAACCTATCAAAATGGTCACGATGAGAAAGGTAATTGGACTGCATTTTGCCATTCGGCGAGCTATAAATTCTGGCTCATCTGAAAAAACACTTATGTGCATAGAGAAACTAAAGGCACATACGTTGTTTTTAAACCGGGCCGAAAGTTATAATTCCTAATTGCAAAATGTAGTCCAATTCATCTGCCTTTGCGCGAAAAACATACATTATAACATATGTATGGATTGAATTTTGCAATTTGGAACTATAATTTCTGGCTCAATTTAGAAGCAACGTATATATCATTAGTTTCCCTATGCACATAAGTGTTTTTACAAATGAGCCAGAAATTATAGTTCCGAATTGCAAAATGTAGTCCATATTAAAGTCGTTCAACAAAAAACGAGAAGTCCGGTTTCCGGATCGTTTTAAAATCAAAATATTTTTCAGAATTTGAGGAGTGGTCAGGTCGTGAGGTCAAAGACCGCAGTGTGCGGCGCGGCGATTGCAATCATTATTGCGTCCTCACATCGCTCCCTACAAACATTCGGCGGTGTGGTCGTCGTAGGTGGCCGGATCCCTCCGCGCGAAAGGGGTGGTAAGGAACGAGGGAGGAGGGAAATAGTCGACGACGATTCTCTCTGACCACTGCGTCGTGATAAATTGTCTTTCTAAGACTTTTATCCGCCTCGAAATTTTAATCGCCGCTCGGATCCCGTTTTCCGCGGTTTCTTTCCCCGCCCGCCATCTCTGCAGTTTTTCGCCCGTGTCCCTTTGATCGTTTTAATATCTGCTAAGCTTACGTAAATGATCGGATTTTGTGGCCTTCCCAGGGAGCGGTGAGCCGCATGCGCTCAAATGCCTTTCCCACCGCACCATTGAAAAGCTCCGGGTCTGAGAGCTGTAATGGCCAGATGCGGGCTATAGGTCATAAGTTACAAGTAATCGACAAAGCTATAGACAAAAGGAAAACCGAGCCATATTATTGGTGGAGCCGCCTGGGCTGAAATGCCTTTCCCACCGCACCATTGAAAAGCTCCGGGTCTAAGAGCCGTAATGGCGAGCTGCGGGCTATAGGTTAAGAGTTAAAATTGATAGACAAAGCTATAGAGAAAAGGGAAAACCGAGCGATCTTATTGGTGGAATCGCACGTACTGGAATGACTGTTCCACTGCACCATTGAAAAACTCCGGGTCTGAAAGCCGTAATGGCGAGCTCCAAAAGGGAGCCGTAGAGGCACTTTGATATTCCTCGAGTCAGAACTCAGATTGTACGAAAAGTATCTTTGTTATAAATACTTATTTTCCCACCTAGTCACTAATTTTCATTTATACATGGGTACTTACTTACCTACCTTCTAAGATGTAGTATGCAATTGGACAACCACCATCACCAAATAAGAGTAAAAAAAGGCAAAACAATACATATTTTTTCAACCTCTCATCATAGGAAAATGTCTGTAAAATAAGAGTCACCTTTATACCATGCATTGCATTTATTTTAGTCAATACATTTGCACATACGCTCGAGGTCTTTCGTTTGGCCACTGATACGTATGGTTTGGAAGTGCCGCCGTAAATTCAGTTTTCTTTGCAGAAAACAGGAGTTAACACTTTCAAATACACCGCAATGGTCTTTGGTTCTATACTATGGAATGCTGTCCACGCATGATACTATTTTTGAGAAACAACAACGGTTGAAATGATAATTCATACTTTTCGGTGAACTCGCACGGGGTCGGTTTCAACAGGGAAGAAAAATAAGGTCGTAAGAACCGTAAGCGCAGTTTTCTAATCGGCCGTACATCGGTCTAGATAACCGAAGTTTCGGTTCTAGAAACCGTATTCTCGGTTCATTCAATCGACTATTCAAACCAAACTGAATCATAGAAAAACTGCAACAAATAAAAAGCTCCGAAAATCGCATCTGTTTTTGAAACTCGAAGTCCTTTGCAAATATGATTGTCGCGCCTAAATCTTTCCGATAGACTGAGAGCGCTTTTCCCGTGAGCAGGAACTATGGTCCTTTGTCTTCCTTTGCTCCAACTTTTGAATAATAATGGGGATTTTTCATGGGACTCAGTTGCTCCTGCTCTCGCCGTACGCCGTAACGTTTGATCGGGGTTGGTGGAGATCGCCGCCAAATCTCACGCGGAAACGACCAGTTTTCCGCAAGAAAAGATTTGGAAAACCTTCTTTTAATCACTGGAAAACAGTAGTATAGACATTTTTTTGACCAAATTTGATTCATTTTATCAACGTCGTCATGTTCAGTTCATTCAAGGATTATACGTGTCTATTCATATTTAAGTTCACATTCGTGCATGGTCTTGTTTAAAATCGAGGAATTGTGTCTATGGAAAACAAAAGCGTTTCAACCAGAAGCATGTATATGGTCATTGATAAAAATTGTGAAAGACTGCGGTAGTAGGGGACCTTAGTCCACACACACGGAGAAAAAAACCTCGTGCGTGGGACCCGAAGTTCAGGTCATATGGATCTCTGAAAATTTCAGATTATCTGAATACTTTCGGTCTAGCTGTCGAGGTTCGGATCACACATCTGAATCTTCAGTTCTTACATCTGAAGTACTTCGGTTTTCACATCCGAAAAACTTCGGTTCTCACAATCGAAAAACTTCTGTTCCCACATCTGAAGTACTTCAGATGTAAGAACTGAAGTTTCAGATGTGTGATTCGAACCTCGACAGCTAGACCTAAAGTGTTCAGATGCTCAATCTGAGAACTTCAGAGGTCCATATGACCTAAACTTCGGGTCCCACGCACGAGGTTTTTTTCCTCCGTGCACAAATTTATAATTGAGTCATCCCAACGACACTATAACGAATGGCGCATTAGTCACTAGATCAGTTCAAGGGGAAAAAAAGAGGTATGGGTTAAGTCCCAACTTGGACATTTCCAATTATGGTGGTGCCCATATATGTTGGGTAACGGTTTGGGTATGGGAAAAATCTATACCCAGAAAACTAATGGCTGATAACTCAGTAAAAACTGCACTATTATAAACTACGCAACTAACCCAAATGCTGCGGTATTACCAGATTTGATTGGAATATTTAAAATATTATATCTAGTATAATATGTAAGAACAAATAACGTCCAAATCTAAGAACAAATTAGGGCAGTACCACAATTTCGGGGAATAACTTCTATCACTTTCATTCCGCGGTCTATTTACTCGGATAATTGAGGGAAGCGAAAAACAACCCCTTTAAGAATTCGTGGCTGGTTGCATCTGACTCATTCAGGCGCCACACTTTTCCCACCATTCCAATTTTTCCGAACGTTAAACCCTAATATTTAGCCACATTTGAGGCATGGCGCTTGTCGGCCTGGGGGCATGTCGGTATAACTGCCTAAAATTAATGCAAAAGTCAGCAAAAGTCACCTCTCCGAAAACTAAGCTATTCATTTGAAACTGAGCCTAAGCATGCTCAGAGTATGGAGTTTCAATAGTGATGTTCTTTTCTACAGAACAATGTCACGTGTTTGATTTTCCAGCTTTTACCATTTTGGCGAACACAGCACGGAAAAAAAGAGGTAGGGAATACTGGATGATATGTATGGACATTTTCAAAGAATTGTGAAAGTACCATAATTCATTGTAGCAGAACCCCTATAAATTAGGTTACTGACACACGTATTTCCATTCTGCTCCAACTTGAGTTGCAGTAAATACTACCACACTTAATGGGTCAGTTGCGCTGTTCTTAGAATCGTGTTCCGACGCTTGATTCTCGTAGATTCGCTAGAAATAATATGATCTGCCTAACAGCAGCTCTCTACGTTCAATATTTGCCGAGATATCACGCTTTGAAAATTTTGGTCTATAACGTCATTTATCGCGGGAGTGACACCATTGGTTTCTTTCACCTTGCTTTCATCCGAGTTTTACGTGAAGTAATTAGTGCAAATATGCGTCACACCGACAGATAAAAGTAAGGAGGAAGAAACCAAGGGTGTCCCTACCGCGATGGATGACGTTAAAAACTCGACTTTTCCAACGGCGATATCCCGGTTGATATTGAACGTAGAAAGTTGCTGTCTGAACGGATCTCATTATTTTCGGCTGCGTCAAAAGAGTCAAGCATCCAAACACGATTCTGTGACCAGCGCAAACTGACCCAGGAAATGCCCACAGCATCCAAACAATTGGGATAGCACCACAACTTTAGGGTACAACCCCCCAAAACTTTATTTCCGCGAGCTTATGTTTAGAAATTCGAAATTTTCTAAACTTTTCTTTCCATATTTTAGAAAGTCTCTACAACCCCTCTTTATGTTGAAACGATGGGTGAGTCAAGCATCAAAACACGATTCTGTGACCAGCGCAACTGACCTATAGGAAATGCCCATGGCATCCAAAAATTGGAAGGGCACCACAATTTTAGGGTACAACCCCCTAACACTTTATTTCCGCAAGCTTATAGTAAAAAATTCGAAATTTTCTAGACTTTTCTCTCCAAATTTGAGAAAGTCTCTACTACCCCTGTTTATGTTGCAACGATGGGTGGGGAGGCTCCTCGCGAGCACGTGAAAAGAATTCTCGCCCATGCTCAAATGAGCCAGCGAAAATAGTGGAGCGAATTCTGGCTGCGGAGAGGAGCGGCGATAAAAAAAGGGGGGGAGGAACGGGAAGTGGTGCGGGAGTGGCAAAAAAAGGGAGTGGAAGGAAGATGGTTTATGACGACAAAGACTATATGAGTGATGGGGGACGATGAGATTTATTCACCGTGCGCCGGGATGAATTAATCATGCTTTACCGGGACTCCGCTGACACTTTCTCCTCCGTGCGTGTTCCGCAATAGTTCGGCTCATGGCCCGTGGCCTTGTCGCCAATACTCCCGCTCTCGGCCGAAACAGCTCAACCGACCGGGTAAACCGGTTGGAGATACGCGGTTTCGAGTCGGCAGGGCAGAATGCTCCATGCTGATACTCGAGTGGAGATTTTGATACATGACACCGTCAAGCCCCCCCCCCCCCCCCCCCCCCCTACACCGCACTGCGAACCAGACGCGTCGAACTCTCTCCTTTTTTATTCTCTCTCTTTCTATTCAAATTCAGCCCGAAAGAATTTATGGAGCTAATTCTTGTGCTTCGGGACTCGAGCTTGAGCCGCGATCTTGAGGCATCTTCCGGCAGAGACTGCACCAGTTATGGAAGTGTGGCTGAGTGTTGATCATCAACCGCATTAAATTGATGTGAATGTCCCTGCACCTCCGTATAGTTTCACGGGTGGCAGGCTCCAGAAAAATCATGATCAGTTTTTATTTATAAATTGACAGCATTTTTTTCAACTTTTTTTAAAAGAAAAAAATTATTCGTCTTTTCTTTATACTTGTATTCATTCTGTTCCATTGGAGACCAGAGTGCGGCGGATAAAAGTGACTTTTTTTAGTTCGTTTTGAGGTGGACTGGGTGATCGCGTGGAAAAAGTGTTAGGGGTTATTCCCTACAATTCTGGCACTATACTCCAATTTGTTGGATGATACGGACATCTCCAATCATCTGCTGTGGTAGTGCCGCAACTCAGGCTGGGGTAGTATACCGCAACATTTTGGTTGGTAACCTAATTTGTTGGGGTGCAATACCAAAATGTATTGGGAATGTCGACATTATCCAAAAACATCGTGCGCAATATTTTCCGTGTTCCATTAACATTGCAATAAATGTTCCTTTGTCATAATTTTGCTTACAATTCACTGTTTTAATATGCATTACACAATGTATGAGCCAAAATTTTCCCGAATTCCTATACACTCAATAGACCGGTATTGGACCATTGGACCATTCCGATTCAACCGAAAATTCTCCAAACAAGAGGATAATTAAGATTTACATCAGACTAAGGTGAAGAATTAGGTGATATTCACAGCATCGGACAAAGCATATCCAAAGTATTGGTGGGGCGGAGGGGGGGATGATGATGTGAATATCAATGCTGCGGAACTCAGCTTTTCCAAATAGTATTCACTCTTTACTTAGCTTCCCTTTGAGGTGTCGACTGACTTTTCTGAAGATTTTAGGAGAGGTTAGGCGAAGGGAAGTGGAGAAAGAGACGGGAAGAGGAGACCAACCTTACGAAGAATATACGAGTTGATCATAGCCGATCGTGTTTATTCGAGTCCCGTGACTGTCGCACGAGGCGACGTTTCGTTTGGATTGAAAGTTTCTCGCCGACTTTCCATCCTCATATAAATTCCCCGAGTTTAATTTCGGATAAGTCGGCGTTAGCTTGACGTGCGTACTGTGTAACCTGAACTTTCGATTTTGATGAACCCCCTCCCGCATCGCAGTTTAATACATCAAAGTGATTTTAGCGCTGCCACCCCCCCCCCCCCCCCCGTCCTACAAGAGCATCGAGCTGGATTTCAATCCCGCAACAATATTAACGCAACGACTTCTTTGTCTCGAATTCTTCGCATCGCCAATTTACATTTAAATCGGAGATCATTAACGTCGTCTTCCGTGAATCCATTCGCTGTCGAGACGCTCTTTTTTTATTGGACGCAACCCCCCTCCCCCCCAACCTGCTCCACCTTTCCAGTGCCTGTCACGACGCCTTTTATGATCGTTCAATTTGATCCGATACTCGCCAAAATTGAAAATAAAAATTCTTGTATGATAAACAAGCGTCGCACAGTAAAGCGAGTGGATAGAAGAGTTTAATTGAATCAGTGAGTTCGAAAACACACCGACTCGGTTTTTTTTTCGATTTTCACTTTTTAGCGGTTTAGTAACACTTATGGATAGAAGCATCTGCACGCAAAAGGAAATTTCGATATTACAATCGGAAGTGCTCGAAACAGCGACGGGAAAAGGGAAAAATCGAAGTATTTCATTAAAGTACCAATTTTTGGCCATTTCCAGGGAAATGGGTGACCATCCAATCTTGCGTATTTCTTTTTTCGGTTCAGAATACGTTGTACCAACAATTATATAAATATTCAAGCGTTATTGAGGTCGAAAAATATAAATTTTTCTGAGCAGACCATCAAAAATCAGTGTCTGAAAGTCGGTGAGAACGAAAACACACAAACTCGGAATTTTTTAAACGCTCAATTCTCCGTCATCAAACATGGTGTATCGATTTTGACCTGGTGCTTAACAAAGTATCTAAGTACTTGTCCTTTGGAACTGAAAAGGTTTTTCTTAAACTAACTTCTTCGCCCGCTGCGCAATTTTAGGTGTTTCCTGAACAATTTTTGTTTTCCGAGTTGGTGTGTTTTCGAACTCACCGATTCAATTGCACGATAGTTAAGTTCCGTAAACCTATCTCTGTGTGGACAAGGCCTTCCATCCATAAGAGGAAATAAACGGAATAATTATGAAAGAACTATCATAAATGTGGTTTAGTTTTTTAAGCTTCCTCCCTCGCGCCGACCTACCGTGTTAGGCGCAATGTGAGAAGTATTCCTACGGTGTTGTAGGGGCTAATTTACGCCGACCGCCTAGCGCATACACAGTCTCAAAAATGGACGTACTTCTGCCAAACGGAACTATGTGCATTCAGACATGAACCTTGAGACCCATAAGAAAACATGCATGACAGGATTGACAGGGCTCACGTCATAATGCACATAGTTCCGTTTGGCAGAAATGCGTCCGAATGCGAGCCCGGGCTCGTGTTTTTCTCGTGGGTGTGCAAATTTTTGCTGACCAGCGGGGCGATTATTGAAATGCTATCGACTGTATGTCGCCGCTTTGTCGTGTCGCGCCATCGACTAAGCATATGCTTAGTCGATGGCGCGACACGACAAAGCGGCAACATGGAGTCAATACCATTTCAATAGCGCCCCGCTGACCACTTCATTGATATCCAAAGAGGACCCTGGAACGCTTGGCGGTTACTGGGTCGAGGAATCGACTTATCTTAGTCCATACGCTGTTTTGTCGTCGATCTCTTTCGCACTCATTGATTAGATCCGGCATTCCTCGTCTCGTCAACGCAATTCGTGATAGTACTGAGTTTGACGTAATGCGTGAAGTCTTCATGCAGTCTTGTAGGCGCTAATATGCGGTCTGTGCCGAATCATAGGCGATAACTCTGACCAAACTGCCGTGCTGAGTGAGAACGCCGTATGAGTTATCAGGCGTCTCCAAATCTTCTTCGAGAATTCTCAAATTTTCAGGAAAATTTGTGAATAGTTCTCCACCGACTTATCACTGCGTTTCGCTCGTAGTTTGATCAAAAAAATCGGTTTAAGTTTACGTAATAAACTTTAAAGAACTAATAATTTTAAAGAAGCGCAAGCGAACTGGAATTAAAGACACTAATTTTCAGCATTGACAGTCCGAATCGGGCCAATTAAGAATCTACTTGTAAAACAGATTTGCAGCGCCAAAACCGGCACCGCGTCTCGATGCTGATTATCAGGTCCGTGCAGCCCACCTGTCTAACTGAAAAAATAACGTCGGAGGAGCAAATTGAAACATTCCTCGCCGAAACTCAGGGCGGCAACACTGAACCAGTTATTCCATAAAATGTTGTTGAAAACTCCACTGCTCCTTAAAATGTTGTTGAAAACCCCACTGTTCCTGAAGATGTCGTTGAAAACTACGCATCTGATGAAGATGCGACTCAAAATAGCAACACTGCTGGTGATATTTTCGCTTCCACGTCAAGGCAGTTGAACGGAAAAGGCTATCGAAAACTGGGAAAAGCAGGCAGAACAAATGCTTAAAACCAGCGAACGTAAATTTTCACAGCTTCAAGTAGGCGCAAACGTCACGGTACAATTTCCGGACGTTGACCGCGTAAAAGGATTCAAGGAACGTTATCGGGGTTTTATTTTAGAAGTAACTGACCATAATTTCCAAAAGGCCCAATTCGGCCCGCGGTTATTCCGATTTACGTAAGTCATCGAGGTCCTATATTCAAACCTGCCCAAAATCGGGATGGGCCCGTAACGCATACATTTGTAAAGTCGGCTGATAGCTCAGCTTTTGTTTTGGCTGTATTTTATTGTTCTTGTGTTTTGTTTCAAGTTTCACGATTTATATCCGTCGGTGTCCCGGGGACGCAAACGTGGCAAGCGTGTCTGAAAATGGAAACACCGGAGACTCGACGGCTGAACGGTAACACATCGAATAAACTAGTCGGAATGAAAGATGAGCGCTCGGGTCCGTGAGGGCTCATTGGGAGTGCGAAGTTAATCAACTCTTCTGCTCCTTTATAAGGCTCGCCGCCTTAATTAAGATACTCAACTTTTGCATATTTAGAGTAATACGTATTCTGATTGTTAGCCACATTAAAATTTCCCCTCTTTTATCCCTTCCCTTTGCCGCGCCTCCGCCCCGCCCCCGCGCTGACCTCGCTGCTCTTTTCCGCCCGTTTCCCACTCGTCTTCCGCCCTCTCATCCCTCTCCGTCCTGCCGCTTTTAATTACTCTCTCCGACTTGGCGATTTTTATGCGGCTGATCATTTCTACCGGGGACTTTGCGGTGAGCGCGCCGGGCATTGTTCGGAAACTTGCGAGAGCTTTAAGCTCGAAATTAAGTTCAATATGCAGTTGACTTCACGCCGAGTCAAAGTCGCTGCCGTATAATTTGAATCTCGTTTCAAACTTTCAACACGGGAGCGTTTCCCACGGATTGTTTGGAAGCCTCCCGCCGCTGATCCCTGGCGCTTGATAAGGTGTTGCAACTTGCAACTTTTTTTCCTCCTGCCTTTTTTGTTTATTGCCTTGTATTCCGTCGGGAACCTGCAGCGATCCGAAGACGCTGCACCAATGTCCGTAGATATGAAGGGACAGGTACATTCATGCTGTAGGCTTTTCGAATTTACAGTATTATAACCGTCGTATTATTTTTCTGTCGGGTCCTGTGCTGGACTCCACCTTCTGTTCCTCACTGCGGTCCTACTTCTCTCCGTGCACTGGAAAAAAACACATTGGATCTAGAGCCCAGACTCTTGAAAACATTGGCAAGAAAAAATACTCTTGATTCGATCGGATTTTCGCTTGAATCAAAACGAAATCCGCTTAAATTAAGAGGCTTGGTTCTTGATTTGAACTAGATTCTGATTGAATCAAGGGTACTTTTTCTTGTCGATGTTTTTAAGAGTCTGGACTCTAGATCCGATGTGTTTTTCTTCCAGTGTCCCACACGTCCTCTCGTCAGTTCCGTGATAATTTGTCGCTATTCCTGGATTCAAACCCAGGACCGATTGACCTAGAGTTAAACACGTCGGCCACTGGCCACTGTAGGTTAACCCGGTCGGCTGCTACATGTGCCCACGAACCGAATTCTTCACCGACAGACCGACTATTAGCCTAGTTGCAATTGCAATTGGATTACATTTTCCAAAAAGGAACCAAGAGCGTTCCAATGTTCATAAGATTGTGCAACTTATTTTGTATTGGAAGAAAAACACGATCATCGGTAAAATCAGCTCTAAAATCTATGAATACGAGACAAAAATTACAATGTAAATTCATATTTTTGCATGATCTCAGTGCTTTTACTGCTAAGGCTGAAGTTGCACGATCTCAGCAACATTGCAATGCTCTTGGTTCCTTTTTGCAAAATGCAATCCGATTAAAAAATCCATTTAGGTGTCCCAAATGTGGCCGGATCAAATTCTGGAGGCTCATTAAGGCGCAAAAACCACGGTTCGGCCGATCTTTTCACGCGACTCGAGATCACTCACTTGTGACGTACACAAAATTCCTTGTGTGGAAGATGTGCATTACGTGATTCTGGAGCTCCTAAGGGCACAAAACCACGTTCGACCGATATTTTCACGTGACTGGGGATCACTCACTTGTGACTTTCACATGAGTTTTTTGTGTGGATGTGTGGAAGATGTGCATTGCATGCTTTTGGAGGCTCCTAAGGGCGCAAAACCGACGGTTCGACCGATCCTCTCGCGTGACTGGGTTTCACTCACTTGTGACGTACACAAAATTCCTTGTGTGGAAGATGTGCATTACGTGATTCTGGAAGCTCCCAAGGGCACAAAAACCAGTTTGACCGATATTTTCACGTGGCTGGGGATCACTCACTTGTGACTTTCACATGAATTTTTGTGTGGATGTGTGGAAGATGTGCATTACATGCTTTTGGAGGCTCCTAAGGGCGCAAAACCGACGGTTCGACCGATCCTCTCGCGTGACTAGGTTTCACTCACTTGTGACGTACACAAAATTCCTTGTGTGGAAGATGTGCATTACGTGATTCTGGAAGCTCCCAAGGGCACAAAAACCACAGTTCGACCGATATTTTCACGTGACTGGGAATCACTCACTTGTGACTTTCACATGAGTCCTTGTGTGGAAGATGTGCACTACGTGATTCTAGAGGCTCCCAGTCGCGCAAAAACCACCGTTCGATCGATCTTTTCACGAGACTCCCGATCTCGCACTTGTGACTTTCACATGAGTTTTTGTGCGGAATGTGTGCAGTACGTGATTCTGGAGGTTCCTAAGGACACAAAAAAAATGTACGTTGAGTGTCCTTCGTTACTCCAGTTTTGTTTTCCTTTTTCGAATAGAACTTGAAAAAACTCGGTCCTCGACGATTTTTCCCTCCAGTCACTCAGCAAGGCAAAAATCTGGTCTGAGTTATCGTCTATGATCCTACCTTAGTTCCAAAAAATGATCAGATAATCAATAATAACTAACGATCTTTTAAAACATCATGTCTAATATCCCTCAGATGAACTTTCGAATTGTGGCCGCACGAAATCATGGCAATGACCTAGTGTGAGAATAATAGAGCGAGTAGTATATAGCTCGCGTGGGATGGAAACAATCCGGCCATGAAGAAGCGGCTCTGTGGCAGGCAACGGAAGTCGAAAAGCGTGCTCTAAGAAGCCACAACCGCCCTCACTCACGGAGAGGCGTCCAGAGTTAACTCGAGCGATCTCGCAAATCTCCGCGCTCAGCCAAAGATCTGATAATGTTTCCAAGTCTTTTTCCCGCGCTTAAATGGCCCGCGCGCACAAAAGCGGAATAGACGATTTACAAGTATTGTATAAAGCCACTTAAACGGGCCAAGTTTAACAGAGACGCATCAAGTCGTCCTTTTCTTTTGATGAATATATTGCTATATTCTGATAATTAGTTACTTCCAGCTATACGTTTCTTGCGTTCCTTCAGAAAAATAAAATTAGAGAAAATTGAATTGTATGAACTGGAAAAGAAGCAAAAAGAATTTAAGTAAATAACAGCCAAACAAAATTACGAAAGGCTGGAAGAATTCTGTCACCAAAGTGGGATCAAAGGAGCCGTAGAGAATAAATATACAGAATGCAAATTTTCAATGAATTAGTTATCAATTTTCGTTGCAAACTTTTCTCAAGTTTCTGAATTTGAGGACGTGTAGGATTCACTACAGATGAACATTGCCCATTGGCAACACTGGTAAAAAAAAACCTCTTGGACCAATGCCGCGGTGCATTGACTTGAGAGTGCTGTTTCTTGTCGCCGGATTTAAGAGTCTTGAACTCTTGTTTCAAGCGGATTTTGCATTGATTCGAGCGGATTTTGCATTGAAACTAGATTCCACACTCTTAAATCCGGCGAAAAGAAACTGCACTCTTGAACCAAGAGGTTTTTTTTACTCGTGAATGTTACCAAGTGTCATTTCTTTATTTCAATTATCAGCCTGCTGCGACTCATGAAAATAGGTTCATGGCACAGCCCATGTCATAACGAGGATACTTCTTCGTCATTCGAATACTTCTAGATAATCACTACCCTCCGTAACCGGGATTCGATCTTCGCGGTGACTCGAAGGGATGGAGGTCGGAGGGGGCTAAAATTAAAAATCATTCGTCGCGGGGGGTCAGACCTAAGACAACAATCCTGCGACATCGGGTTGATGAATCACTTCACTGTTTCGGCTCATTAAAGGCGGTGCCCGAGATGGCGCGGCGCCTGAGCGCCAAGTTATCTGGTCCCTCTTGGTCGCTCGTGCATAACCTTCGCAAGGAGCGTCCATTTACTCCGTTTTCAAGCTTGGTCGCTTTCTACACCCCCGCCCATCCCTTGTGGAGGGTCCAGATCCCCTCCTGGCCGAAGTTACTAAGTACTCTTCCTCTTTGAGGCCAGACCATTCACGGATTACGTTAGGCATTTTGGGAATGTTTTTTATCCACCTTTCCCCTCGTAAGACACCCGTAAAAGAACCTTTCAACCCCTCCCCCCTCCACCTCCAAACACACACAATTTCTTAAAAATATCGAAAAAAGATAAAAAATAGGAGAAAAACATCATATGGGTGGTTTCACGATAACTGGAATAGTTTTATCGTCTCTTTGAGGCCATTCACGGATTACATTAGGCATTTTGGGGACGTTTTTTACACACCTTTCCCCTCGTAGGGCACCCGTAAAAGAACCTCTCAACCCCCCTCCCCATCCAGCCCCAAACACACAAAATTTCTCAAAAATAACGAAGAAAGATTAAAAAATAGGAGAAAAACATCTTATCGGTGGTTTCACGATAACTGGAATAGTTTTATCGCCGTAAAAGGCAACACATTTTTCGGTCACATTTTTAGTTGGAATGACAATCACTCGATTTTGTTCGCATTAATCTTCAAAGGGTTGCGCATTCTGACGTTTTCTAATGATTTATTGCTCTATTTCTCAATTAATTTGATGTCAATTCCGAAAATGTGCTGTTACGTGGTAAAAAGTTAGCGTAACATTTTTAGCCACTTAATTTATTAAAATTGAAAAGTAGAGCGACAAATCTTTAAAAATCGTCATAACACGTAACCCTGTGTAGATTAATGCAAAAAAATTCGAGTGATTATCATTACTCCTAAAAATATGACCAAAAAATGTGTTGTCTGTTACGGCGACAAGACTATTCCGGTTTCCAAACACATCTTCAGAAATAATTAAACAATATAAACAAAACACATGTGTTGACATGACTTAACTGTGATATTTTGTATTTGTCCTGCCGAACGAGCTGTGATCAATGGCGAGACTAAATGTTATTCTATTGTCACTGTTAATATGTATACCTTGTAACATTTTTTTCTTTTGAAACAAATAAATAAATGGTTATGGCTACACTGATATGAGGGTGCGAAATGTATCTCGAGCGAAAGCTCGAATTAAGTGAATCTTGAGCATCACAAATATTCACGAAAAATACGACAATTTAATAAATAATTTAAAAAAAACCCTAGAGATATTCGACTATTTTTGTAGGTTTTTTAGCGTATCTTGCCAGTGCATTTGCGTTGAAAAATTCTTCTATTGGCTCATCAATTGTACTCTAGATATTACGTTCCTAAATGGGTATGGCTACACTGATACGAGGGTGCGATAATATGTATTTCGCGCGAAAGCTCGCATTAAGTGGGATCCTCTGAATCCATATCTTACGCTTACAGGCACTGCAGTGTATTCTCCAGTGAGGCAACTAACGCAAAGTGCGTTCCGCGATACTTTTCAACTGGTCTGCGACTTATGACACGCCTGGGATTCCACCTAGCACGGGCCGAGCCTCTCTCCGTGCCACTGTCACGCCTTTTAGATGAATCTTCATTGGTCCTCGTCGACAATTTCGCCGCGAAGGGAGAGTTCCAGCGCTGCATTTGAAACGCAAAGGGATGAATTAGCCTAAACGCATTTCAAAGGGCCGAACTTCCTCTGGCGTTATACTTTTTTGACGGAAATCTGACACCTTTAACTATCTTTACATTTTTTTCGGGTTTGATGAAGAAAATGCTTGCAAAATTTGAAGTCAGAACGTTGCTTGGTTAACTGATTTAGCACAATTAATCATGAGAGGTAATTGGGCGACGTCTAGTTCGGTTAGGCTGTTTTTGGTCAAATCTGTCCAATTATCTAATCAATATCAGCTCATTAAAATTGGTAGACAAAGCGGAAGACAATAAAGGAGACAAAATAAAAATCGCGATCATTTTGGTTGAAACGGATGGTTTTACAGATTGCATACAGAGTACTACTGGGCGTTTAAAGGATGGACGCTTACACGGAAATAATTTTGAATTTTGCCAGTCTAGAGTAGGATTGTAGAGGGAATAGTAAAATACGAGTATGTAAGGGGATACTGCTGGCATACAGAGCATATTGGAAAAGGAGATTTTGAAATTAAATGCAAATGGGAGAAATAGTATGGCTAATAATTCGTGATCTTGCGATTTGAACTTCACAGTTGCGGTGCAAATAATTTCTAGACAGCGGAAAAATACTAAAATGAGACCTCTTTATCTTTGCCTGCTATTCCTGAATTACGTTCCAACTCCGTGTAGATGGCACGTCTCATATCAAGTATTAATGAAGTTTTCAATATTCTCCATGGTTAACGTTACACAACAGTTACGTAACAGTGTGCGATGCTAACAACTACACTGTTTGCTACACCTTTTCTTGATTGCTCGTGTTAACTTCAACAGGACAAGCAGGGAAAAATACCCGTTGTATTTTTTTGTCATTTTGCCATTCTACAGCAAATGTGAAAAACTTCCACCTCTCTCCTCCTCAACCGTCCACTCGTCGATTTGGCACAGTTCGACGCACCCGCGGGAGTTTCAAACGGAACTGGAAAGGGCGAAGCCTACGGCCCGACAAAAGCGAACTACTTCCGCATTCGATCAACGTCGCCGTGGAAGAATTGCAACCATCAGTTTAGCCCGTGCTCTCTCGTTGAAATGCTCCAAACGCGAAAGGTAACTCATATTACGGCGGCTGAATGGCGCAAGGCATCCGAGCCAGGGATTGGAGCGTAAGCAGTGCATATCTTAGTCGCGACGCAGCGAAACGATTTGCTCTCCGCCGTATCGGGGTAAAGACCGTCGCCCGAGAGGTGAGATCCGAATAGCGATCGGACGGAAAGACCCGGTGAATTTTTTATGCCCTGCACAAGCATTAACGGCAATATTAAAGTCGATGACTTGCGACGGCTTTCAAAGCGGACAGAGTGACGAGGAATTCGCCGGGCGGCCGGGCAGACACTCTTCAGGAAGCTATCAATAATAAATGGGTCGGCGTGCCCGATGCCCGCTGCTCATCGTCCAGCCGCGCTTTTAAAAGTTGCACATTGATTTATCCGCCCCGTCTCGCGTTAGAGATATCCCCGCGGCAGAAATCTCGCGAGGACCGGAGAAATTGAACTCGAAGTAATATCGGCGAAGATGCGATCCGCAGATGTGTGAGTGTCGGCTCCGCATCCGGCCGGACCGCGTTGCCGAAATTGCCCCTTCATTCGCTCGAGCACGCAACCCGGAGGACGGGAGACGCCTCCCGACGGAAAACACGCAACCCGCGAATCACGGGCGCATAAAAGTAGTGGGCAATCCCCTTCCCACCTCGACCCCGGTGATTTCCGAGGCTCCTCCGGTGAAAAGAGCGCCAAGTCAAACGTTCAATGAACGCTACGGGAAAGGAATAAATACTCGAAGATTTTCCATGCTCGAAATGTTGTTTGTATTGAAGGGTTCACAAGCGATTACCCCCGCGAGGTAACGAGGGGGGCTTGCGGGCGGGGCGGCGGCGGGGGAGGGCTAAAAGGAATAATATTAATGTTAAACATGCTCGCAGCTTCACCGTGTGCTGATGCATGAGAGAGGGCGGGGGTTGGGCACTCTGAGCTGCCTCCCCCCTCCCCCGTTCCCATCATCACCTAACTTCCACTCCGCCGCCTCCCCGCGTCTCCGGCCCTCTCGCATCCCCCGGTATGAATCATTCCCAACTTCTGAGCGGGGGTCTCAATTTAATACTTATAATGTGCAAGATTTAATGGCTTTTAAATAAACCACCCTCATTAAAAACCCCGCATGAGCCCCTCGACGAGTTTGGCGCAATGTGTTGCTTTTTGACTTCCGCTCCTCGCGCGCTTTGCAACAGTAGTTTTTCTGCTTTTGATGTTGCCTCCCCGTGAAAGCCTCGCCGATAATTGAATGACTCCGCGGCGCAAGATGAGTACTTCACCCGTGGCCGTCGTCTCTTGGGCGACGTGACCTCTTAAAATTGAAAGCGCGGGCGGCTTTCGTCCACCCTCCGATTCCTTCAACTCGATGCAAAAGACAGTAATTCATTTACCCGTTCCGCCACCTGCTAAAGACAAAACCGCTAAAAAAATAACCGCCAAGCGCCGAGTTCGATGGCATAATTGAGGGATTTCCTCGCTTAAAAAAGCGGCTTGGGAGACAAAACTGCGAATCCTTTTAAGACACTGAAAAACATTCCGGGCTCAGAGGCCGGAAGTTCCTGGTGCTGGAGCCGGGTGCTGCTTCCGGAACTTTCGGCCTCTGAGCCCGGAACGCGGACGGTATATCTATATAGCACGTAAGTATACGGATTCCACGGCCGGAGTTTTTTTTTTCCACTGAACGATTGTTTCAGGCATTAATTACTGAGTCCGATTCTTAAAAGTTGACAACATTGTTTTTTCTCCATTTGGATGCATAAAAAACAATCGACTCTTGGTGAGGTAGCTTGTCCAACAAAAATCGATACTTCCAATGGAGTAAAAAGAGTGTTGCCAACTTGCAAAATCGCCACTGAGCCTGACACGTATCTTACTATTTCAGTTTCAACACTTCAGAGAAGAATGATGCAATTCTGTATGATTTTGGCACCAATAAAACAATTTGGTAAAATCAACTTATTTTCTGGAGAACCTAACTTGGAATCTGCTTGGTTCAACTGGTGTTAGGACGTTAGAAGGCATACAAAATACAACTGATACCACTACTTACTTGATAGACCACTAAAATATTGACAACTTGCTAAGGAAGGCTTAATTATTCTGCTTAATTTTTCATACAAAGAAATACATATGTATACCTTATAACTAAGGCTATAATCTGTTCATGATTTATTTTTCAGAGGAATAGTTCCACAAAAAATTTAAATCACTCAAAGCACAGATGTATACCGCGAAGAGAGGCGGCAAATCAGGAGATGCTGGTGGGAAGGCGCCGTTGTGGTGCCTTCAGGAAATGTCATTTCTAGACGACCATATGACTTCTAGGCCCGCGGTGACAAATATTCCTGTGTGCACTGCACACAGCGTCATTGGTTTCCTTTGTAGTTTGCATGACGCATACGAAACTTCCTTCCGTTTTGGTGCATAAAAACCGACAAGTAACATATTCTTCTACTTGAGTGCCGTTTGAACGCTGGCTGATATGGATCAGCCGTGGTGCTCCGTGCCCTCTTTTATCAAGTTTTGATATCAACCTTCCGACTAAGTACTAGTGAAGTTTACCGCATAACGACAGCGGAAATTGTAAGATAATCATTATTATGTTGTTTTAATGTGGTGAATAAGTAGTAATTGTTAATTTGTCCGTGAAGTGAAATGTACACCCATTCGAGCACGCCAATACTAATCGTCGTAAACTCAGACTCCCAAGAGAAAAATAGCGAAAAGAAGGATGAGCTGATAAGGATGCGGATGAAATTAGATCCTCCAGCAGAACAATTAAAAATGGTTTTGCTTATTGAGGCATTTAAGCATGACCTCAGGTGTCTTCCTCTGAGTTGTCACCTCTGAGGATGTGATTACGTTAAGAGTAGAGATTTTTGCTCTCATCACAACGTATATGCAAAAAAAAAGGCAAGGGCCACAGGATGAAATAGAAGATTACGGAAAGCGGATGAAGAGAGAAGAATGATGCTTCGCTTTTAGATTTGAGAAGTTATTATAAATATGTAGGTACATCAAATGCAAACTAATAAAATATGATATTTGATAAAAATTTAGGAATGTTGAAAAAAATTGATTATTTTTGTGTTAGTCTTGCTGGTGCCAAATTGGCACAATCGATGTGTTGAAAAATTGCGACCTCGTTAAAAAGCAGGCGCCAGCTTCCGGGATCGAACCTGAACCTCAAGGGTGGTAATCCAATGCGCCAGCCACTCGTAAGTCGCAACCACTGAAGAGGGAGGAAAACTAGAGTAAATAAGTTCGGCAGGACCCTTTCTTCATGATTTGATGTCTTAAAGCAGACGGTTTGGGTCGATTTGACGCAAAATTGTGTTGAGTAACCAAGTCCTTTAAAACGACCTGACACAAAAAAAAGAGTAACACAAAGTAGCACGGAGTGACATCAAACACAGAATTTTCTATACTGTGTACTTAAGGTTCCTTTTTTCGACAGACTGATTGAGTTACATAACTTTGGTAACTTATTATAAAACATCAAATGGAAGAATGTTGAACCCCACCCTTCTATCTTGATTGTCCCTTTTTCACCCTCATAACTCACCCGTGTTCTAAGCATGATCACTATCTCTGCGAGTCTTAGAACTTCCTCTACCACAGGCAAATTTGGTGAACTGGTGAAAGTTAGCTATGATGATTTTCCTTCACTTACATCTATACGTATTTATTATAATCTTACGACCGAACGACAAAGATTTCGGTGATATTGAATGCGCATTAAAACATCAACAAAGGTTATACAATCAAGCCGATTATGAGCAGGTAGTGAGGAAAGCTCGAAAAAAAATCCTCTTGTCGTGAGAAGTGTGTTAAAGGAAGAATTTTTTGGAACTTGTCAAATCCAACTTATTCTATAGAGTAAAAAAGCTGTCCTTTCTAGAACAACTTTTCTCAATAAATAGGGATTTTTGCATTCATTTAAATGGAAGTATTTACTCTTTCCACCTTGTGAGAATTACCACAAGCCACAGTCGTGTTGCGAGATTTCATTGGCTACAGTTAGAAAATGCGTTATCTGCGATCACAACGTTGCAAATTTCCGTTCATTTATTAAGTATTTGTCTCTACAGGGTGACGAAAAATATTACCTTATTTTTTCCTCTCATTCAAGTACATTCACATGGAATTAAGGGATGGTTGCTTTCATTTCAACGAATGTATTATGATTTGAGATTTTGAAACATTGCGGTTTTAAAAGATACAACTCCTATGCACATAATTCCGTTCGACATAATTTGTTCATTTTAATACGTTCAATCGTTCTCTGAAATATGCTTCAACGACTCTAACGCAAATTCACAAGGAACCCGCGATATGACCGCGAGACAGGGGCTATCTGCATGTATTTTGTATGTGAGTAGCTTTCCTGTCAACGATGCAAGACGGCACCCGGAATTTCCATCCATACTCTTATCATTAAATATAAAATTACACTCGATCGTGTCAACCTCAGAAAAGGGATTCAGAGAAAAAGAGAGGAAGAGGAAAAAGAAAAATGATTACTCAGCGTTTAAACTTGAACAGCGTGTATTTACAAAACCTTAGTTTTAGACGTGCAAAATGTACATAGTAGGTACATTACATCAAAATTATGAATAGGTACTCTTTACAAATGTTGCAAAAAAACTAAGCTCCATGGCATAGACTAAACGCAGTAACTTACAATTTTTCTCATTTGAAGTGATGAAATCCAATATTTCAATCACTATTGATAGATTATCTCACGCATTTTGAATCATGCTTGCGAGAGTGCGATGCATTGAAAAGTCCTATTCCTTCGGTTATAAAGCATTTCGTATAATCATTTGAACGAATATTATTGATGTGTTTCTGGGATAAATAATTTCTTTAGTGATTGGATGTTTTAAATTTTGTCTTCCACACTCAATGAACTTATGAATAGAGAGACAAAAAGAAGTGGGTTCTATCAGAGTCTGCATCGGGGATACCAGAGAAAAGGAAACCAAAATGATGGGATTTCCATAAAGATCTTATAAAAATTTAAATAAATGTTGATCAAATTTTAATCTGCTATTCCGATTTTAACAAATTTTGGTAATAATCCGTCAAAATATGGTACATTTTTTAACAGTCAATCTAATGTTGATAAATGTTTTTGAAATCCAAACAAACTTTGATCATTTTAGTATCCATCACTATTCAAACAGCCCGCAAGATAACTATTTGGATGTGGGAAACCGATCACTCTCGATGTCCAATTTGATGAAGTAAAAAAACTTTATTCGAGTTGGATTCAAACAGCCCAGGATAACTATTTAGATGTGGAAAACCGATCACTCCCGATGTCCAATTCGATGAAGTGAAAAAAACTTCAATGGAGTTGGAAACTGAGTGGTCGCAAAGCATGACATCTCATCATTAAACATTAGAAAGATATCCATCACTTTTCATAATGCGTTTGAATGTTTCGTCACAATTTTGAAAATAAATGAAAAAAGACGAAGAAAAATCAGTCTCCCGCGGAGGGAAATAGATTAATTGTGATGAAAATCGGATTCTCTTGCGTGCAGTGGCGATTCCAGCTAATTAGGAACATTGTTCTTCCTTTGTTTAAAAAGTCAAACAACTCATCTGACTTTACCATTCAGTTTTTGAGAACCTCAGAAATGTTAGGTAAGGTATCCGAACTAGGAATCGATATTTATGAGGACTTGAGATAGAGATAAAATCTGAGTTGCCAAACTTGACTGTCTCGCCGTTGGATACGTGTTTTTCGACCCCCGCCGACGTGTTGTTTCTTCAGCGTTGCGATCACCAGAACCCCAACACACAAGGTCACGTAGTCGAGGACTTGTTAACGTGCAATCGCAGCTTTTCCGATTGGCTCCTCCAGGGAGCACCTCGCCGCTCCCTTTTAATCGGCGCTCTGAAAGAGAGCACGGAGGGCGAAATTAGTTTTGTTTACCTGTTCTGCGCTCGGCCCTTTCCGCAAGAACAACGCAACCGCCCCGTGAACCTCGAGAGAACCGCGCGGTTTTCAATCGTTGGCCTCTTCGATGTGACTTGATTAAAACTCCGAGAGCACCCGCAGCCAAAAATTAGCGCTTTTCGTGAATCGTCGATCAGTCTTCGGCGCCTGATTAATTTCCGCCCATCGAGCTGGGAACTTACGCAACTTAATTGAATCAGTTGTTTTCAAAAGGGAACGGGTCCGTTCATCGATGAGCCTTATTTAGCATGTCCTTTAATGTAAGGCAAGGCTCATGCAAAAATGGACTTGTTTCCTTTTGAAAACGACTGATTCGAGTGTGCCTCGACCCAACTCCCGCCACCTCGCGTTCACTTTCATCCTTTGTTTCGGCGTACTTATTACACTCGGTAATTTCTCGTAATTTTCTTCCTACTTAATGAGACCACCCTCATTGAAAGAGTTCGACCCGAGGTGAGTGAGACGTAACGTTGTTTCGTCAAGGCGATTCTAAAATATGTACAGAGACAAGATCTTCCACTAATGTTACATGGTCTGTGTTTTTGAGAGGCAATCATAATCATAATTTAGTAATGAGTGAAAGAAACTGGTACGTTATATGTGTAGCAGCGTTAGTATTGATTAGTATGACATCAAAGTTGGGAAGAATCATTTCGAAAATGGACTGCTGATCGTTTACTTCTTATGAGAAAAACTAATGTCATCGGTTATCAAGGTGTTGTTTCTGTATTTCATTCGCTGACAAGTCTAACGATATTTGAATTTTAGGTTTGTAATACATTTTTTCTCTAGTCTCACTGCCATCACTGGTTGAATTCCATAAGAACTCTATCGTTTCTCCGTCGTTCTTGACTACACTTTGACGTGGAGCCTGATACAATCGTCGTGCGAGCATGTTTACACACATCTAAAAACCCGCAATACAAGTATGCAATACACGAGGTGAGCAACCCGCAATACACTGGAGTATTACGTAAGTTACGTCCCTGTTTCGTCAAGGCTATTATTTCTCAGGATTGAACCTCAATCCTTTCTCCGTTGTTCTTTACTGCACTTTTGCGGGGAGCCTGATACAATAATACAACACTGGGAAAAAAAAAAACACATTGGATTTCGAGTCCAGACTCTAGAAGACATTGACAAGAAAAAGGACTCTTGATTCAAGCAGATTCAAGCTTAAATCAGAAGGAAATCCGCTTAAATTAAGAGGCTTGGTTCTTGATTAAGCTTAAACCTGATTGAATCAAGAGTATTTTTTCTTGCCGATGTTTTCAAGAGTCTGGACTTTACATCCGATGTGTTTTTTTTTTCCAGTGTACGAGCAGGTGTACACACATTAAACAACCCGTATTACAAGTATGCAATACACAAGTCAAGCAACCCGCAATACACAAGTTAAACAACCCGCAATACACAAAAACATAACGTAAGTAACGTCCCTGTTTCGTCGAGGATATTTTCCCTCGGTATCGAACCTGTGAGTCGTTTTTTACAACACTTTTGTGGGGAGCCTGATACAATAGTACTACAGGCAGGTGTATACACATCAAGCAAACTGCAATACACAAGTGAAGCAACCCGCAATGCACAAGTTAAGCAACCCGGAATACACAAGTTAAGCAACCCCCAATACACAAGTCAAACAACCCGCAATACACAAAAACATTACGTAAGTAACGTCCTTGTTTCATCGAGGATATTTTCCCTCGGTATCGAACCTCTGCGTCGTCCTTTACAACACTTTAGCGGGGAGCCTAGCCTGGCGCGAACTCTAGGATCCCGTTGTTAACTCGCAGATATCGCAGGCGCGAGACGGAAGGGATGGCGGATCCGTTGATACCTCCACCCCACCCCTCCCCGCCCCGCCAATCCGGTCCCGCATCTTTTTATTGCACCGAATTTAAAACACGGAGCGGAGAGTGGAGCGGCCAATTTCGTCCCTTTCCCGAGGAGCTCTTTTTATTTGCACTGAGCAATAACGAGTCTGGTTTCGTTTTCATGGCAAGATTCCTCCTCCACCTCTTATGTGGTTTCCTTCCACCCTTTTCCCGCCGATGCCCAGCGTTGCCTCCCGCGAGTAATTAATGTTTGCTCTCCTTTAAAACGAGTCGGGATACGAGAGCTACTTATCCGACGCCGACGCGGAATTCCCGCTCCCCGTGAAATATAATTATTAAAATAAGGAGCCCCGCTCTCCAGAATAAACGGAATGATAAGTGAGGTCTCTCAAATTGTTTATTTTCCTTCGTCTTTTTTCATTTTTTTTATACATGCATTTATATTTCGAAAGAGCGCCCCGATTGATGCGTCTGTGTTTATCATCGTGTTCGGAGCGTTTATACAGAGTTGCCACGGAGGGCGAGATATTCACTGGAAAAAAGACACACTGGATCTAGAGTCCAGACTCTTGAAAACGTTGACAAGAAAAAATACTCTTAATTCAATCAAATTTTTGCTTGGATCAAAACGAAATCCGCTTAAATTAAAAAGCTTGGCTCTTGATTTAAGCTAGATTCTGATTGAATCAAGAGTACTTTTTCTTGTCGATGTTTTTAAGAGTCTGGACTCGAGATCCAATGTGTTTTTTTTTTTTTTTTTTTTTTTTTTTTTTTTTTTTTTTTTTTCAGTGTTAAATTTTTCGGCTTTTTCATGCAATTCCGGAAGAATTTCAGGATTTCTGTCCCTAATTTTTGGAAGAAAATTCTCTTCGTAGAATAATACGAATTTACCTCCGAGAGTCCGGAAAAGATAGTCTTGAAATACATTCATAATTAGTTCAAAGTAATATTTTATCCTGCCGTTCAAAAATGTAGGAAAAAATGTCAAATTGCAAAAATTTTATGGTGAAAAATTATTTCATGAACAACACGTCATCAACAATGACAAATTATTGGTACTGACACGGTCATTAGCTTTAAGATGAATTTAAACACCAGAGAAAAACAGTTCCTGCGCTCTGATTCACACGGGTACACATAAGGCTTATACGCACTATGACCATTTTCGTGTGGGTTATTATGACTTGATGATACATTCACAGTTGTAAAATCGTGGCAACGACTTTAGCTCTGGTTTATCTTCTTTGGTTCATAATTACTATATTTGAGGTGAGTTCTCTTTTCATCAGAGCGATTTTGAAGTTATGATTGATCAATACGATGCCAACCACAACAACGAAAATTCCTGAATTCTGCTCTGATTCATAGTGATTTATATTATTCGATACGATTTTTGTAAATAAGTTAACCGGTACTTCAGTATACTTGGGACAAGTCCTGATAGCACTTAAGTCCTGCTTAGTGCCCCTGGTTAGCCGATCGTGCGGTAGGTATGAACTCATCGACGGATAAATTCCATCTCAGTTTTTAAGTGCCGACAAAATTCATAATTTTCATTATCTTACAATGAGTTAAGTCGTGATTACAACTTTTCTACTAGAAAACAATCGCTGAAATTTAATGGTAATACCTGTATTACCGTCTTTCCGATACTTTGACAGCGTGTGCTAACTTATCAGCTTTTCCCCTAGACCTCTTTTTTGGCACCATTCAGTGAAGAACAATAAAAGAATAAATAAAAAATAGGTGCTACCACAGTGAAAATTAGAGGGAGGGATATCACCGGGAATTCTACGTGATCGATAACTATGAGAAAAGTTGCTGACTAATTTTTAGTGAGCACCAGTCTAGGCATGCGCCCTATTTTCTGCGTTAGCGTGTCACTTGCGTGGAATGATGAGGGGAATATTGGAATGTTGACTCTTTCGTCATTGATTCCGGAATTTATGGAGTTTCCATAGACCTCTAGCGCAAATAATCGTACCCGTCCTTCAGCCTTATCTTTGTACACCTAATATAAACATTGAGATTAGAAATAATAAAAGAATCGAGGTACTTTTTACGGAATGTTCGGAAAATACTTTGAAATAAATTGTAAACCTCTCCTACGTAATTGAGCATTCTGTCAAACTGCAAATAAGTGCATATTTAATAGAAAAAAATACTTCCTAAAAAAATGAGGGCTGCGGCAATTGGTCGACCTTGGAAATCAAAATTCACCGAAGACCAAGGTCAATTAATTAGACCGCAGTTTACAGTGGTTTTTGAGATTTCGCTTAAAAATTAGGAACCATCGAGTGAGAGAGAAAAGTAACCTTCCATATAAATTCGAAAGAAAAAAAACTCAGTTTGAAAAGTATTAACAATAAAAATTATAAAATATTCTGTATCATTAACATATATCATCAGCTAATCGACGGCATTTAGTGAATTACGGTTCAAGTTGAGGTCAGATGAGAGATAGACATTTCCAACAGAGAATGATCAGCAGGTAGGAGCTGGTCTCGAATTGTCTTCCTGTAAAACACGAAAAGAAACCATTAGGTCCAAAATCAAATAAACTCCCGAAAGGAACGATGATGCTCCGTGTGATTCGGAGACACGCTATCCTCGCCAATCGAACGAGTTCGGCACGAGTTCTTGGAATTTAAAAAAATCGGCGTACGGTGGCAGAGTGAATCGGGAGAAAAACTTGCTGCGGTCAATAAACACACTAGGAAAATGGGTTGATTGTAAAAGGGGGAAAAAACCCCAGGGTCTTTGACATTTTCTGTTTGCACCGAGGAAAATACTCTCTGGGCCTCGACCGCGGAAGCAATGATTTACGTCAAGTCAAATTTATTTTGACTGAGAACATAAAAATTGTTTGGCGCGATGAAATCTTCCTGATCGACGTGACTGAGAAAGCTGCTATCATGATTGAGAAAAATATCATGGTCACGCGTTCAATTTTGCGCTGTTAGGGTCTGAGTTTCATAAAAATAAAGACCGTTTTTTAAAAGGCATGTGCCCATTTAAAAGTTGCAGAGTGGCGTGATTTTGACTTGCAAGGCTACGAAATTTTGAGCAACCATGCAATGCAAAAAAATCTGATGGATTGACAGATAGTCAAGTTTCGACTGTAGCGTATTGTTTCTGACTCAAATTATTACACCGGGAAAGACAGGATGATTGTATTCATAAGACGGCTGATTAGTAACTGATTTTCATCACAATTTCCAGCATACTGCCACCAGAGAAATGCGAATTTAAGACAATCTGGGTAATTATTACTGCGGGAAAGACAAGAAGATTGAATTCATAAGACGGCTGATTATCAACTGATTTTCATCACATTTTTATCACAGTGGTACCAGAGAAATGCGAATTTCAGACAATCTGGATACTCAAGTTTGTAATTAGTATTAAGTGCTTTAACTCGCTAAAATTAGTCCGTAATTATTGCTGGCATTGAAATATTTTCCCGCTATTCTTCTACTAGTCTTACGTATTTCAAAATAAAGTATGTAATTAATCACTTCCTTATACGAGAGGGAAGGAGAGGTAGTCAATAATTAGGCCGAAATGCCTAACGTTATACTTGCGCGACCCTCAAGGACAGCATAATACACTAATACTAATCGTTAGAAAGGATGTTGGAGAGACTGACCTAAGCTATTACTAAGTCGTTCTTGATTTCCTAGCTCCTTATGACTTTCGGAGTAAATCTTCTTGAGGGTGTCCCACTTCTTCTCGTTGGGCGGGAGACCGGAGAGGGTGACACTGCACCTGAACTCGATCACGCCATCTTGTTCGTAGGAGCGCTGCGACAACTTGTTCTGCGGGATCATCCGCAGTCCCAGCGAGTAGGAGTAGAGAGGCCCCTCGCTTTTCACCATCGGGTACCGCTCGATCATGTGACTGTCCTCCACCTGGAACCGCCAAATTCAAAGAAATTCGATCATTTGGAATCGGAAATACGTTAATTGTTCGAAAAAGACATGTGCAAAGATTGTCCGACAAGACTTTGCCTAGGTATACCAAGTTTTGGATTAGGTACCCCATTGAAGAAGGCGATGCGACGGGAGTGAGACGTCTCATGAAAGGATGGAGGCAGAGCGTCTCGCGGTGAATCAAGTCAATCGAAGAGGTCGGACTTGAAATTTTTAACTAAAACTGCACATTATTCATTTTTGAGGGATGCTTTTAAAAGAACATTTTACGAGGAAACCAATGGAGCCACTCGTAAGACCTCAAAGTTTTGTATGGACGGAGTTATAAGTTTTTAAAGTTTCCAAATTTTGTCCGACCTCTTTCATTGATCCGGTCCATTGTGCGTAGACATAAAGATTTCAAGATCTTAGTTGGTTAGCCAGGTTGGTTTGGTGGACATGGCGTCTTGACTCTGGGTCAATGGATTCCAGGTACGGTCCCGGTAGTGGAGATACTTTTACGGAAACGACACATACATAAAGCCGCTTTTATAGCGCCGCCTCGCGCTCTGCGACGCCCAATCGCCATTGCCCCCGATCCTCCCAGAGATTATCAGGCAATTGGCACCTTCTGATCTCCTCCTCCACCCCTGGTCGCCAACCTTTCACAGGACGTCCACGCCGTCGCCTTCCGGGAGGAACCCCATCGAAGACCTGCTTGGGCAACGGAAATGACACTTTGTTAAAAAATGGAAAATGACGGATATTCAACAACTTTATAATACGTGTGTTGAAACCACGAAAAGCATAAGAATTAACCAGAAAAATCAACATCGCTTACAAGATCTGGTGCGATGTACAATAATGTTTTTCAATTACTTCCTTCGTAGATTTTCACAGCCACCCGCAGTTTTTTTTACGGCTGGAAAGACTTTATTTAATGTTCTTATGGATAACGAAAAAAAGTAACTGGCAAAGCTATCAATACCCCCCTCCAATGATGAAAACGTTCCTCGATAGATTATCTTATTAATAATTTCCTTGGCTAAGTCGAATTCGTTGAGAAGGGTGGAGAACCAATAATACTCATGAGCCCTAGGTTCCACTGGCCGATATTCACTTAATTTTGACACTCGCTATGCCAAAAAGGTGCAAGTCCGAATATGTATGAGTCATGTTAGACAATATTGACAATCGGAAGCAAGGGCTCGTGAATTTTTGGGGCTTCGTCCTCCTCAAAAAACACCGACTAACTAATCCAGGGATGAAATCACTTTCATTTTACATACCTTCATCGAGAAAATGAGCGTAACTATGCTCACAACTTGGCAACATTATAGCGAATGCCTAGCGCAAGGGTATTTGTTTTATGAATATGTATGCTTTATTTTTCAGCTAACATCTTTGAAAGCTCACCATAATTATAAAACTTTTCCAGGGGTAAACATTGTGAGCCGCAACCGGAGCTTGCGATGTGCGCTACGCCCTCCGCTTGCAATCAAATGTTCTAAGTTTAAGAGGGAATTCTCCGTTGCCGTTGCTAACATTGTGCTTTTTGGTACTCTCACGAATGTTCGCCGTTCAGTGACGCCAGTGAGTGATTCAACCAAATTCTGGCATATTTTAACCATACTTTTTGGATATTCCGCTCTGGCAAATAATCTCTCGATACGGGGCAAAAATGGACCGCGTTTAGCAGAAAGGAACCAAGCCACATCGGCAATTGCCAAATTTAACTGGGTAAGTAAATTTTTTACGAGAGAACGTTTGTGCGGATTCCTTTGAAAATTTCAAGGAATTTGCTTCGTACTATGGAGAAAATTCACTGAAATTTGCACGAAAGTCCGCCCAACCGTTTTCTTGTAAAAAATTAATTGTCCCTATTAAATTTGGCAATAGTTGATGAGGCTTGGTTCCTTTCTGTTTGACGCGGTCCAAATGTCCAAAGACAAATTGGACCGAGTTTAACAGAAAGGAACCAAGCCACATCAGCTATTGCCAAATTTAACAGGGAAATTACAATTCTTTACGAGAGAACGTCTACGCAGATTCCTTTGAAAATTTTAAGGAATTTGCTTTTTATTATGGAGAAAATTCACTGAAATTTGCACAAAAATCTGCACAACCGTTTTCATGTAAAAAATAAAATTGCCCGATTAAATTTGGCAATAGCTGATGTGGCTTGGTTCCTTTCTGTTTAACGCGGTCCAAATTGGACTACAGTTTGCGATAAATAATTCTTGGCTCATTATAGAGACAGTATGTGAGTTTCCCAGAACCAAAAGATAAACTCATATTACTGGAAAATTGACTCAGTGCTAGTTTGGGAATCTCGAATAACGGTTCCATGCGTGTGGAAAAATGGTAGCTCGAACATACGCCGGTTATGAGAGACGGAGTTCTGAAAAATTGCAATTTGCATTGAAATTCATGGGGAGAGGGGATGTGCGATTTCCCCTGATACCTCAAAATGACTAAAGGATAGGTACCTTTAACTTCTGGGGTGCTAATACGTATGTGCCTGCCTGTATAGCTGGGCTCTCCTGAGGATGGGCAAAAAATAGTGGTCCTAACTGAAAAATGTACCCAATTTCAATTTGCTCCGATAGTAACGTCCAGATAGATAATGTCTCACACTAGATCTTACTTTCTGTAAACTTCGCATTTAGTTTCCGAAAAGAGTTTGTGTCTCATAAGGGATTGCATTGCTAAAAAAACAATTTACGGTCGTGAATTACACAACCGTTTCGATGACTTAGCTACGTATCTCCATTGCAGGGTTTCAAAATCTCTGAGTCTAATCTACTTTTTCGAAGAGAAGTAAGTCAGCTATGAACCTTGGGGTTTGGACGGAATTTTACATTCTGCTGATGGAGAAAAAGAAAGTAATTAACTTGTCTTTGAAGGCAAGCATCAAATATGACACGAAATCTGCAACATCGCAAACAAAAATACGTGGTTTTGCACGTTGGCCATCGGTATCTAACTCGACAATACAAAATCATGGGAGTAACGTGTAACGTCTGAAGCGCGAAGCGCTTTGGGGGTTGCACCACGAAGTAGTCAGAGGGCGCACCATCTGGTAACCTAACCTAACCTAATCTCCTCTTTTTGGTAGTGGTATTACTGGAGTGCCAGGTAATATAGCCTTAAAAGTCAAATAAGAAATGTGAAACGGCGCACTTCGGATGGTAAGTTACGACTCCGAGCGTGGGCAAAACGCTCCGAAAGTAAAATAAATAAACAAACAAACGAAACAAAACGAAAACTTCAGGGAGTAGGAGGTATTTAAGACACACCCCTAAAGACCTTAAAAAACACTACTCTTTAATTGAACAAGGTAAGGTGATATCTACTGGGCATGGCTCCATAATTTGCCACTTATCATGGAGATATTTATTCTATGCGACTGAAACATGTTTGCCTCTGTAAAACAAACAACACTAAAGACTTACAGTCAATTTCTTCACTTCACTAATGAAAATGACAAAAATAAAAAAATTGATGAGAAAAATTTTTTAAATTCGATCAAATTTTTGCTTTTCTGCTGTATTCATCGTAGCGTTTGTCGTCATAGTTATATTGAGTGATTTTGATGTAAAATCCGAGCACTCCAAAGAGAAAATTCCTAGGCGCTAGGATAAGAAAGAGCCTGAAAATTCTAGTATATTCCGGAACTCATCAGGGCGTCACGAAGCCCGTAGAACGGCAGATTCTACTTAATGGACCACTAGACAAGGTACGAATTTAAGCAACCTAATACATGTTTCTTAACCAACATTTCACATAAAACACGGCTCACACAACGAAAATTACTAAATCCAACTCTTAACAAAGATATTAACGTTTTTATTACACATTGGTTACGAGGAATTTGAACTGCCCGCTCACAAGAAACTCAAAGCTCTACGTGAGTCAAATCGCCCACTACAACAGTTTCAGCAAGCTTCTCAATCGAGCAATGTTCATTTCCCATCATGTGTTGTTTAAACTATTAGCAATTTGCTATAACTGAGCCGAAGCGTCAAGACTGAGGTTGCCAGATTTTTAAATCGCAGAGACCGTCATGATAACGTTTAGCGCGCGATGTGAATCACGTAGAGCATTGAGTTTTAATGAGCGGGTGGTTTGAATTCACGCATCAAGAATCATCAAATATCTTCGTAAGGAGTTAATTTTGGTAATTTTCTATGTGCGCATCGTGTTCTACGTGAAATTTTAGTTACGAAACATGTATCAGAATGCTGAAAATCGCACCTTGTCTAGTGGTCCATTGAACAAGGTGAGGTGATATCTACTGGGACTGGCTCCATAATTTGCCACTTATCATGGAGATATTTATTCTATGCAACTAAAACATGTTTGCCTCTGTAAAACAACCAACACAAAAGACTTACAGTCAATTTCTTCACTTCACTAATGAAAATGACAAAAATAAAAAAATTGATAAGACAAATTTTTTAAATTCGATCAAATTTTTGCTTTTTTGCTGTATTCATCGTAGTGTTTGTCGTCATGGTTATATTGAGTGATTTTGATGTAAAATCCGAGCACTCCAAAGAGAAAATTCCTAAGCTCTAGGATAAGAAAGATCCCAAAAATTCAAGTATATTCCGGGACTCATCAGGGTATCACGAAGCCCGTAGAAGGGCAGATTCTCCTTAATTGACCACTAGACAAAGTACGAATTTAAGCGATCTGATACATGTTTCTTAACCAGAATTTCACGTAGAAAACGATTCACACAACGAAAATTACGGAAACCAACCCCTAACGAAGATATTAACGTTTTTAGTTCACATTGGTTACGAGGAATTTGAACTGCCCGCTCACAAGAAACTCAAAACTCTACGTGAGTCAAATCGCCCACTTCAACGGTTTCAGCAAGCTTCTCAACCGAGCAATGTTCATTTCCCATCATGTGTTGTTTAAACTATTAGCAATTTGCTATAACTGAGCCGAAGCGTCAAGATTGAGGTTGCCAGATTTTTATATCGCAGAGACTGTCATGATAACGTTTAGCGCGCGATGTGAATCACGTAGAGCATTGAGTTTTCATGAGCGGGTGGTTTGAATTCACGCATTAAGAATCATTAAATATCTTCGTAAGGAGTTAATTTCGGTAATTTTCGTTATGTGCATCGTGTTTTACGTAAAATTATGGTTAAGAAACATGTATCAGAATGCTGAAATTCGTACCTTATCTAGTGGTCCATTCTTAACTCGCGTGGTTGCAACGAAGCAGATCGGCTGCGGGGGTAGTTACGGGCGGTTTTTCCGCAACGCGTCACAAATTTTTCAGGGATCGCGGTCCGCCCTTAGTCGACGCTCAGCCTCGCAACGTTCCGCTTCCTATTGTCACGAGCGGCCCTGATTTTGCATGAAACGACGAGATCTTGATGTAATGCCACAATGCCGCGAAAACGGTAGCTTTTATTAAAAGTCCTTTTTCTCTCCCCCCCCCCCCCCCCCCCCCCGGGCGCGTGCGACTTATTGTTATAATGCTCGGAGAGAAAGCGTTTTGAGTTCATAAAACTCATTGTTCGCGTTTGTAACGGGCCGAAAAGCAACATGCAAAAAGTGGACTTAATTAATATACCAGAGTGTACGTACACGGGCATGAAGAGAGCACATTCTGAGCGGTGAGCCTGTCTACGGCTACTAAACGTGGGGGGGGGGGGGGGGGAGATAAATTGGGTCTGTTTCAACTACAGCAGGAATGATTTATGCTGACGAGAGACCACGCATTTGATAATATTTACTTCCTCCTGTTTTTTAATTATTTTTCCGATGACTTGTATACAGTTGTCATCGATAGCTTCACACATTATTTCATAAATTTCAAAAGATGATAAGAGGATGATGCCATTGAAGACTTCACTGATGACGGTGCACATGATGGGCGATGACGAGTGCAAGACGTCACGAAAGGCTTTACAAACGAAAGATGACAAAAGGATGACGTCACTGATGACTTCAATAACGATGATAAATGCATAATTCTACCTCATCAATGTTAATGTCAATTACTATATATCTGACACTGTTGCCGATTTTCTGCTTCTAATTATGCTTGACCAAAAAGGGCATTTTAATATAATTGCCTTCTCAAATGTTGATCTTTCGACGATGACTACATTGATGAGCACAATGATGATAACACCAATAACCAATGACACCAACGTCACCAATGACTTCAGTAACTAATATAATTGCATAATTCTATCTCACCGATGATAACATCAATTGCTACGTATCTGACACTGTTGAAAACCTTTTGCTTCTAATTATACTTGGCCAGCAATGGCATTTTAATACAATTTCCTTCGCAAATGGCAACTTCCGACAACGGTAATTTTCACGAAGGGTTGCTTTCATCTAGCGCAGACAACTATGTGATTGCGCCGACATGCGCATTAAAGAAACAAAGCACTGCGTTTATTGGTCTGTCCATATAAAAAATACTTTTGGTGACTCCGTGTACAGAATTTCTGATGGAGCCTACCTGAAAAATTATGATTGGGATATAAGCATTGCGCGGGAGCTTTATCGATCAAGGTCTCTCAACAAAAGAGTAAACCGTTTCAATGGAGATGTTGCATGTGTGAGGAATTCGCTATTTGACTGTTGATTCTTATGTAAAAGTTCGCGAGAAACACGATGGTGCCCCTGGTTTTCTCTGAAATCAACTCCCAAGCTCAAAAAAAGCTCTCAAGTTGAGGTTAAAATGGAGGGAATATCCCACGCTATCCTGAGAGTCCACCTCTACATCAAGACAAACTCTCCATGCAAAGATAGGGAGCAAATACATTGACAGGGCTGCCACTTGATTTGGGGACTCCAAAACTGAAAACACGGCAACCCGGCTAATGTATTTGCTCCCTATCTTTGCATGGAGAGTTCGTCCTGATGTAGAGGTGGACTCTCAGGGTAGGATGGGATATCCCCTCCATTTTGGCCTCAACTTGAGAGCTTTTTTTGAGCTTGGGAATTGATTTCAGAGAAAACCAGGGCCCCCATCGTGTTTCTCGCGAACTTTTACATAAGAATCAACAGTCAAATCGCACATTCCTCACACATGCAACATCTCTATTATCAAGTGACTTCATGAACAGCTTACCATTTAACTTTGATCGAGAAGTTGCATTGTAATGTAGGACTTCCGTGCACAAGATCTTTCCAAGAGAAAAAAATGAACTGATCAATTTTTCGTGAACAAATACGTCTATTGCGGATGATCGACGACCAATCGATTATTCTCGCCGATACACATCATCCGCGATCACAGATACCTCCACGAGATTCGGACTATAAAGAGAGCGAGGTGAAACATGATGATGAAGAGTCTATTCTATGAACGACTGCCCCCGAAGGCGGGGAGTTTTATATCGTAACTCTTAATATTTCGCCGCAACGGTACAACAGAGTGGAGAGTATAAATCGATAGCTCCGAATGGGAAGGATGTTAGCGATCGATGTAGCAACTCAAGCGTGCTAACTATTCAGGTGTTCTATACGTTAGTGAATTTGATTTTAACTGAACCATCCAATAACTCTTGATAAGGGATTAGGAACATTATTCACTTTGTTGGCATGAAACCAAACGTGCCGTAGTTAACGTCCGTTGGCGCTTTTTTTCCTCTCTGGCCCGGTCCAGGGACATTATGTGCCCGCTATTACATTCAGGGCTGCCGATTTGCAAGTGAAACATCTCAATTTCCCGTTGCTTCTGGTTTGAATTTCATACAGATTTGGCAACATTCAAAACAAAGAACGAGTCGAGAGTAGCCCCACCTCTGCTAACTTTTAAACACTCACTACCGCGGATGAAATCCCACAAACCGTCGCTCCTCTAACGTAAGGGCATATCTATATTTTCGTGTGAGCCCTGAAAAGCATGGAGTTGTATGGAGAACAGGGTTCACGTGGAGATCGGGATACGCCCTTACGTCAAAGGAGCGACGAAATATCATCGCGACAAAAAGGATCGCGAGAAAAAGCGTGAAAAATCAAACAGCAATGGAAGATCCATATGAACTGTATATAGAGAACAAATTCGCGTAACACCACACATCCGTTATGGGATTATCTACTTCTCTATAATTAATTACCTGCGTTCAAAATATGAGTTTAAGAAAACAATTAATTAATAAAATGATTAGTTGAAGTACAATTTTTTACAATTTTCACTGCCCTGGAATCTATACGGTTGAATTGAATGAGCTCGTTCGAATTATGCATGAATTTTGTTACTATCCTGTTCTGCTGCTGTGCCTGATGTAATATATTTTGTATAAGTCTGTATCGTGTATTATTTCTACCATTTCTACCGTTTATGAACTACCCACCCTAAAATCTAAAAGCTCTATCAAGGAGTCAAGGGCGGTCATGTAACTGAACTACACCTGACCGAGGTAGTTGAACCTGTGACGTATCGTTATATTGGGAGCTAAGTGCAATCTCGAGCTAAACATAGCCAATATAGGCTCAATTGATGTTAAATTGATGGTGAACTTCATTTTAGTCTCGGTACTTTCGGACAAAGTTTTCTTATGAGGTTTTCAAAGTTGCATCTTGAGCTACACGTTGCGAATTCAGACTCAATTATTGATGTCAAATTGATGCCGATCTACGCCTTAGCCACGAAAGTTTAGGACGTTAAAGATATTGAAACTGCTATTGGTTCATTTGAACTCTCCGAGACTTTCTCTATCCAATACTCACACTCATTTGAACTTCTTTTCGTATCAAGACAAATTCCGCCGAATAATTTCACATTAGTTTGTGACACGATGAATTTAGGAGTGACAACTTGGTTTTTAGAAAAAATCCAAAACAGATTGAATACGCAAAATTGCGCTTAGACGTTCATTCCATTACGAAAGAGCATTTGAGTAGAAATGGAAAGCGTCCATTCACTCAGACGATTATGCACTATGGGACTCTCTGGGGTCGGAATACTTGCATCAATAGACTAAGAATTAAATTAAATCTGTTCTTTTTTTATTTTATAAGCTATACGTGTATACTTTGGTGATTAATTAACGCAATGCTTGTGAGACAAACTTGATACAGAAAATTTACCAACAAGCGTTGATGAAATATTTAGGACATGCTCGAGGCATACAAGTGAACTTCTAGCAAGTTCACTGACCTTCTGTAATTAACTTCGTTTCGCCACATTTTTCATACTTCAGAATTAGTCTTCTTATACTTTTTTAAAATAGACTCTCTACTACCATTTATTCACTTAAAATAGGAAAATTGAAGTTGAAATTGCATTTCAACTATTTCGGCACAAGTGCTCTTACTTAAATATAAAGCAACATTGGTGTTTTAATATGTTATTTATGACAATTTCTCTAAGGTACACGAATTTAAGGCTATTCGTGCTATTACCTATCGTAACCTTAAAGATTAAGATCCTTCACGTGCATTCATTACCAAGTTCGCAATTCGCGCAGTTCATCTTTTCTTCAAGCTGCATTTCGCATTTTTTTTGTTGATCAAGATCATGAGACAGGTTATCGATCTAGGAGGCCGACCATTGAAACTTCACAGATTCTTCGTCCGATCACATCCATTGTAAGAACCTGAAAATACCTCGAGGGACTGGCAATCAAATTTCAACAATCCGTCCGTTGAGCCTTAAGCTCGATGTCAACTGCATTGATCTCACTCGAACTACAGACAGTTTCGGAGAGACTCCGAACAAAGCCATCCGTGAAGCGTTAAATGGATCGAAGAGTTTGCATCCTCGAGCTGAGGAAGACGGCAGCCGAGTTGGAGCGTCCATTCAAGAGAGAGATCCGCCATTGGCGAGGATGCAATAAAAGCTCGGATACTTCGATGCGACGGTCCCGCTACTAGGAAGCGCCCTTTTCCGTCAGTGGCGCGGCCTGTACGATCGATTATCGAGATTCCCCCATTTGAAGCCGTGAAAAAGAATCGATTATTAAGTTGATCCTCCTTATCGATCCTTTTCCATGGGTTTAAATGGGAGATCGATATATCGCAGACATGCCGCGCCACTGTTTTCTGTTTCGAAGAAGAGTTCTTTCGTCTCCTTGATTATTCCGCGCTTTCCGAGGCCTTTCCTTGATTCCGCAGTCTCGGATTTTATTTTTTTCCCCGTACTTTATTCGGCGGCCATTGTTCTCATTGAAGCTTCGCGGAAATGTTATTTGCTCATTTCCGGTCTGGACGTTTAATTTTCCGCGACCCGGGCGGGCGGGCTCTCTCGCCCCCAGTTCGACCGGAGCTCAGCCTTTCTAATTTCCGAGTTCCAAACCTCTGCTTGAGAGAAGCCATGAGACAGAAATGCTCCAAGAACGTGCTGAAGCTGTCGTATCCTTATACACGGTGGGATGGAGGATGATGACCGAAAAAGAAGAAATGATGAGAGGCAAAAAAAGAGGGATTTTGGAATACTTCGTGCAATTAGCCTTGTTTACAGCTAGTGCTCAGCTTAATGATAATGCTTACGGTAAGTAATGATTATTTAGTAGTGAAAAATGCATTTTTGTTTCTTTTTCTTTAATGTGATGCACGTACTTAAGCTCTAAGGACCGATATTGAAATTGGTAGACAAAGCTATAGACAAAAAAGACGAAAGAGATATGGAGGGATCCTATGGGTGGAAGCGGGTGGTTGCAATGGACAAAAGAGGTAGGTAATAGACAAAGTAACGGCAACCCACGAGGAATCCGAAAGTTAGTCCATCATTTTCTCCCTTAGTCTGTAAGAACCAACCATTTCAAGCAAAAGGATAGCTTCATACTGCCTATGTCTTCTTTGTCCATCGCTTTGTCTGTCAATTTTAAAAATCGGGCCGCTGATGGTGACATCTGCTACGTGAGAGGGAAAGATACGCCTGGGCATCGCGTCCGAAGCCCCAGCTACTCCGTTACGTGCAGCATCCACGAACTGAAGGATAAAGTGCTGGAGGCCAAAAGCAAGACGAAAAGCCGGCTGCGATAGGATTGCGCGAATGACCCCTATGTTACCTTTTTGGAGATGCACACTGGAAAAAAAAAAAAAAAAAAAAACACATTGGATCTAGAATCTAGACTCTTAAGAACATCGACAAGAAAAAATACTCTTGATTCAATGGATTTTTGCTTAGATCGAAAGGAAATCCGCTCAAAGTAAGAGGCTTCGTTCTTGATTTAAGCAAAAATCCGATTGAATCAAAAGTATTTTTTCTTGTCGATGTTTATAAGAGTCTGGAATATAGATCCAATGTGTTTTATTTTTTCAGTGCATATAAGATTGCGCGTCTTTTTCTGGTGCTGACAATTCACATGCTTGCGCGAATATTCAATATTCAATGAGGAAGCGTTAATTTGACAATCTGGGTAGTTTGTAGATGACTTGATCGCGGGCGACGGTTCATGCCCTCCTCACTTACGAGCATGTCTCTCTTCGAAGGATAACTCTCGCAGCACGAATGGCCTTGAGAGCTTTCAGACACTTAAAAAGTGAACTGGGGGCCTGTGGCTGCTGCGCGGCCGCCAACCAATGAAAAACCTACACGGAAAAATCGTACAACCATGTTCAAGTTTTTTAAGAGATGAATGGATTCAAAACCCGACGTATGCGCCCGAAAGAAAGCGTATGATTATCTCTGATTGCAACATTATGCACCACTTATAGTTTTATTTTTAATAATAAAAAGCTTCTCAAAGTTTTTCTGAAAAGTTTCTGCGATTTTACCTAAATGATCTCAAACAAGAGTATCGAAAATTTCAACGCGATATTCTCGTTCGTTCCGTTCTCTCTTAATGTAACAAAAAAAAAAAAAAAAAAAAAAAATGTATGTCATCCGAGTTTCTGAATCGTTACAATGAGGATGCATGTCTTCCCTTTAATTATGGTGAAAACTGGAACAGAAAGTCATGAATGATAACACGCAGTCTTACTATCACGCAGGCGCTATATGCGTTCCACGCCAACTAACCGACTGCACTGCGTTTGACGCAATGCGAGAAGTATTCACGCAGTCTGGTAGGCGCTAATATGGGCTTGACGCCGACCGCACTGTTTGGCGCAATGCGCGAAGTATTCCCAGAGTCGTGCAGGCGTTAATGTACGTTTAAAGCCGCCGGCCACACTATGATTGGCGCGATTATTCGGACTCACGTAAGAATAATCGCGGCATCGAATTAATAGAACTTAAAAGGCCGATGTTGTGTTTTGACGTCGTATGATCATTCCAGTGTTGCCTTGTTTTTTCCGATTAAATAATTTTTTCCGAGAAAAATTAAGAATGTTCTCCATACCCACGACCATTATTCAATCCTGAAGATGACCGAGTGGGGTCGAAAAGCTTCGGCAACGTGTTAACGCACTTAATAAACTAATCACAGCTAATGGCCATTCTTCTCCTTTATTCAATATTTATTGCTGTTATCCGCACGATGTTTAATTATTCAATCTGTTTACTGCATTTATCATCAGACGGTAAGACATCGATGACTTGTCAAAAACTAACCTTAATTAGCATTAACGTAAATGCGTTTTTTTATTCAACTGTTTCCTGTTTAGCCAAACTTCTACCTTAAATTAACTTTTATTGTGGGGCTACTCTGACAGATGCATGACGACGGATACTGTAGTAGCAGAGCGAGGGCTCTCCTTGAGAAACAGGATAGAGGGAACAGACTTGTTAGCAGATAAAATAGCAAGAAGACTCGAGCAAACAGTACTTGAGGGGGTAGGGGTAACTATGGTAAAAACCATGCGAGAGTCCTTCGAAATAGGAAATGAAGCCAGAACGAGTGTCGAAAATGAGGTGATGAATCAACTAGAGGTATGGAAAAGGCAAATTGAAAGAACGATCGAGGAGAATACGGAACACCAGAGGATGCATTATGCGGAGATAACAGAGAGACTAGCGAAAATGGGCAATAAAATTACGCAGGTAGTGGCTTGCGAGGAAGCGAAGGAAAAGAATAGGGCTATAGAAATGAAGGAAATTGAAAAGGAAATGGAAAAAATCGGAAAAACGGGAGCAAGAATAGACAGAACAGCGAAAATCCCAGAAAATCCCAAGTAAAATTAACCTTGTCTTAGTTTCAACCAAGTCCACAAGCCGTGAATGTCAACATTCACACCGCACAAACTCGTAATTATTTGCAAAAATTTCGGCAGGCCCATAGAGCCTTGCTTGAATACCTACGACGCTATCTTTTCATATTTCAACAGAATGTGTGTGAAGATCGAGGAGTGTCAGGAAGCAATCGGGCGTTCTATCGTCTGAATGCATTGCCACATTCAAAAGCAACGAACCTTGCTTACTTGGAGAAGGGATGAGTAAGATATAAATAACCAAGTTTATCAATGTTAAATACAAGATTCCTCTCTCTCTCTCTCCTGTCTAACCCTATTTTTTTGATTATTTTTACATTGTTTTCCAAAGTTACTCCCTGTTTAATATCACAAATAATCAGAATTTCAAGCATTTACTCAGATTATTCGATGCTTACGTATACAAAATTAGCAGAAAAGTGACTCAAACTAGTAAAATGAGAGTCATATACTCACAAATAATGTCGGAAAAAGAACCATTGATTCTAAATACGTTTCAAGTCTAATTTTAAAAATTCATTCCATAATTTCTTTGCTTGTACAATCTACGCTTATTGCAATTTTTAGAGTGTTGTTTCTTCTCCCTTGAAGTCAATGTGGACCGTGTCAAGTCCAAAGGCTGTATCTCCAGTATGTCTGTTAATTGATTTAAGCGTCCTGGATATGCATCTGATTTCTTGATTTTTTCTCTCTCTAATTCTTCGCGAAATCATTGTACATCCTCCCGTAATTTTCTCCATATCCTCAACTTCATAAAGTTGTATGATAAGTTGTATGTTGATATGTTGATGTTGAGTTGTATGATGATATGTTGTATTCATAAAGTTGTAGGGATAGAACATATTCTATCCCTCTATATTTTAGAGCCGAAGAAAACGTTTGACAAAGCGATGTGATGTGGAGGAAAACAGTCGATCTGTGTCATCTCCATTTGCAGAAAGAATGTGCCGTGATAAAGAAGAGAGATCAATCATTATCAAGCTGCCTGCAAACCCAAGCACCAGCATCCTCATCAAACCACGGATAAATAATACTTCCAATACACCAAACATCTCTTCAGATTTTTCATGCAGTTTGCCAATCGAAAATCCTCTTTCTGAGAAACATAATACATCGCCGCAATCTCTCCAATCTCCATCTGCAAAGAAAATGCGTTGTAATGAAGACGAGAGATCAGTTATTATCAAGCCGTCTGCAACCCCAAGCATCAGCATCCTTGTCAAACAACGGGTAAATAATACTTCGGCAAAAGTGTCATAGACGAGAGATCAGTTATTATCAAGCCGTCTGCAACTCGAAGCTTGCAAGGATTTTTACTCTTATCATATAATGGTCCGGAGAGATTCTTGCAATTCGCTTCTTCCTTTTCGGCATATATTTCGTTAGTCTAAGTATCACTGGTATGTTTGTTAAGATTGAGTGAGAGCAATTACGTTATATTTTGTTAAATCAAAAGAAAGTGAGATGTGAAAATTATGCTCATTTGAATGGCGCAATGCAAGACGGTCCGAGCGTCGATCCCAATAATTTGGGATAGTCGACTATCTTGCCCTCGCTCCATGTAAATACAATCCGAGGTACCTTTACAAATACACTCAAGAAGGCTTTGCATAGGTTTGTTAAGGGGGCCGTCCAGCCCTTTTGATAACCTGTACTCGCAATCCAGGCCGGAAAGAAATCGGTGCCGGACACGGGAGCTGTCAGCATTAGATTTCGGGTGCACTGCAGATTGCGAAACGACGGGTGGCGCGACTGCGGATTGCACAGGAGTTAGGGCGCTCGTATGATGTAAACAAACTTTGGCCGCGGAATTGAAGAATTGAAAATCTCTAAATTGAATCAGACATCTGAGGAACTAACGAACAGCTTGTGAGCTGTAAAAATTGACGACCTGTAATACAGATTGACAAGATTATAAAAACTCTTTGACTTTTAAAAAGAGGTGGCGGGGGATTCAAAACAAGTTGATGCTGTACATGCTAAAGAAGGTTTTATATATGAAGCGGAAAATTTATTAAAAATGAGAAATTTAGAAAATATTGACTCATCAAAAACTAATTAGCAATAAATGCGCAATAAAATTCCGGAAAGTTTTGCTTTGAGCGCTTGAGTCTATATACGCAGTATAGCTGAACATACTTGCCGTCAAGTGGTGGCTCTGCGGTAGCGCGCTCGCCCAGTGAACCGGCGGTCCCGGGTTCGACTCCCGGGCGCTGCGCCAAATTTTTACGACCGAATTTTATATTCTCACACATTTTCACATCGATTCCCATTTGATACATTAGATCTTAAAACATCAATTAATTTACAACCATCAACGATCAATAACTTCTTCAATTTGAAGTATAATTTTTTTTTTGGGAGGGGGGAGGGGTCACGCGCGCGATATTCTCGCCAATCACTGTACTTTCACATTAGCAGACGACCCGCTCCGCCCCCTCACATCGACATATTTCTCCCGAATGAGTCATGAGTCATGTCGCCCGGTCGTATGAGTCATGATTTTTCCCATCATTATCCAAAAAAAAAAAATCATTATGAAAAATTGTAGCATTTTTAATTTGAATGTTCGTAGTAATTTTTCATTATAATTTTCTGGATAATGATGGGAAAAATCATGACGCATACGGGTGATCGGGAGAAATATGTTGATGTGAGGGGGCGGAGCGGGTCGTCTGCTAATGTGAAAGTACAGTGATTGGCGAGAATATCGCGCGCGTGACCCCTCCCCCCTCCCAAAAAAAAATCTATACTTCAAATTGAAGAAGTTATTGATCGTTGATGGTTGTAAATTAATTGATGTTTTAAGATCTAATGTATCAAATGGGAATCGATGTGAAAATGTGTGAGAATATAAAATTCGGTCGTAAAAATTTGGCGCGACGCCCGGGAATCGAACCTGAGCCCGCCGAATCACTAGACGAGCGCGCTACCGCAGAGCCACCACTAGACGGTAAGAGAGTGCTGCTATACTGCGTATATAGACTCAAGGGCTCAAAGCAAAACTTTCCGGAATTTTTTTGGGGTGTTTCTGGGGGGCATTGGAAAAAACAAAAAAATACGGGTCAAATAAATTCATCCAAAGAATTCGTACGAATTTTTTCAGCCCGATCGGCGGCGGCAGCTTGGGAAGTTCCCCTTGTTAGGGTGATTAAAATACAAGAGGAGAAAGGTAAGGCCTTGTCGCTCCACGGGACGTTTTCATAGGATTTGTCCCAAGTTCGAATCGCAGGAATAAGAAAGAAAAAAGTAAAAACATTTAGAGCGAAAAGAATCACTCTCAAAAATGGGCAACCACTGTTTGACCAGTTATTCCGATTAATCAGTTCACTGCCCCTTCTTTTATATCGACACAATTCCCCTTTACCTGCACTTCTCTGTAATATACCGTTAAAAAAAGGCAGCGTTCGGCCCGCAGTCCGGACAAGAAAACTTCTAAAAGTCAAAGTTCTAAAATGAGCCACACGCTTCATATAGGTATTGTTCATATATTCTCGCGGAGCGCCCTAACTCCTGTGCAATCCGCAGTCGCGCCACCACCGTCGTTTTGCAATCTGCACCCGAAATCTATTGCTGACAGCTCCCGTGTCCGGCACCGGGAAAGAAATAACGGATCAACTGATGCCTGATCCGAATGCTATGCTATTGATAGACATGATCTAATAGCACGAGTATTTCAATTAAAAGTTAAGAACCTTAGATGAATAAATTACAATTTCCTCATAATTGATATTGATATACTTTCATATTTCTCATCGTGAAATTGAACCCTACATCATGCTGTGCCGATCACTTTGTAACTATTATAACGCGAGTTGAGCGATTGACTCCCACACCGGCATCACGTAGTGTTCGTCCGGTCTCAAATAGTCTAGCTCAAAATCTAAAATCAGATCACTCATCGTAAAATCGTTTCTTTTAAATTGGGCTTCTCTTTTCTTGTAATAGAATTTTCAAGGTATCGAGAGTGAATCCTCGCTAAAAGTAATCGTGGTGAGAAAGGCATTTTCGTTGTAGAACATTCTCGGCCTGATCAGTTCGCCCGGGTGTTAAATCCAGATTCCTGTGGTTTTCGTGACCGTCGGAAATCTTTTTAAGGCTCCGGTCGCGTTCGTGAAGTTTCTAAGTGACTCTACGTTTGCTCATGTACTTCCTTAGTGTAAAAAATCAGCAGCTTCCGTTTTATATATTGTTCCGCGTGAGATTTTCTCAATTTCATTTCGCTGAACAGTCAGACATATACCCGAATAAAAAAAACGCCTCCTCTACTTTGTGAAATTGCAGCCCAAGAATGACATATGCTGAAGTCGAGCAAATGGATTTCCAGTTTCCCACTTCCCAACTTATTTATAATGAGCTTACGAGTCTTCGAACGATAATTTTGTTCGCAATTTCACCTGAAGTCCCTCACTGAGAAAAAACTATGGTTTATAAACCTATTAGAGGTAAATATGGAACACCTATAATAGTCGTAAATAAACTAATGATTCTCGGTCTGTGAACCATACTATGGTCTCTGTACCTAATTAAGGTAGGTGTACCATAACTAAGGTATATGTGCTATTATTATATGTAGAGGTACTACTATTAGTGGTGTTCCATATTTACCTCTAATAGGTTTATAAGCCATAGTTTTTTCTCAGTGCTGGAGAGGTTGATCGGACCGTGAAGCGGAGTGCACGCGTTTATTTAATGCTCCGTATTACGTGGAATTTGTGAAAGAATAAGGCACAAATTTGACATAAATTTTACACGTGCGTGTTCGTTTCAATCTGGTATAAACAAATCTGAAACGTTTTTTGCAATTAAGTCAAGTGAAAAGGAGCAGTGAGAGAACTAACTTTCAAAGAGAGAAAAAGAGAGAGAACGAAAAAAAAAACGTAGAAAGAAGACAGACAAGAGCAAGATAGTAAGATAGATAGAGTGGAAGATCATCATCCTTTCTATTTTTTCTTCTTTTTTTTCAATTTCAGCCCAAGTGCTCACTGACCCCACGCGCCGCCGCACAGTGACACAGGTCAGCGAGAGAAGTCAGAGACAAAAAGCTAAAACTTTAAACGCACATCTTCGTTCAACAAGATGTGGATATTGGAAAGAGGTTTCATTGGTATTCTTGGGAAATATCCTCAACAACCGTTCCTTACGAATCATAATGTGACAAAATAAATATCCAAAAAAGCAGTTTAATGAGAGGGTTAATCCCTTTCGTGTCCGACTTTTGCCAAGAGCTCATTCCACTTTGCGGCGCTCGCTCGGGGCAGAAAAAGAGGCTCGGTGTTCCGCGAGTGTCTACCTCAAACCGCTGCCGTTCCTCTTTATTTTTTTGGCGATGTTTTTTCCGTCGAGGAAGGGGGGGGGAGGGAGGGAGAGGGGAGTTTGGCGAAAGCGGGTGTGGCCGGAGATAAATATACTCGAATGAAGTTATCACTGCGGCGCCCTCCTTTGGCCGCTCGCTCGCATAACTTGCCAAAAAGCCGAAACTTCTAATCTGATAATCCTTTTTACGAGTTCCACACTTTCATGCTCGCCGTCCTCACAATGGAGCCGCTCCTCTTCCGGTTTCTTTCCCTGTAATTTCCCTTTCTTCTTTTCCCGCCTGATTATCCGCGCCGAGAATGGGGCGAGGAAGCTTCGTGCCGTCAATCCTTCACGCAGCACGCTTCACACTCGGTGTGGATGGAGGATGGACAACTAGATACGGGTTCCGAACCAGTGCGTTGCCGGATCCAGCAAATTGGCAACATTGCCTTTTCTCATTTAAACCTTGTCACTTAAATTCACTTCAGAACTAAAAAAAGTAATACTGACAATCCAATTTCACCAAGATTTTTAAGTTAATATTGTGCTCTTAATCCGAAATCTAATTCCGTTTTGTGAACTTTTGAAATGTGAAAATCGCTGAGAAACAGCAACTAGTGACCTGCTTTACAACATGTCATCTGAACTGATTACTAATATCACACAAAACCTCAAGATAAAACCTCATTGTTTCATCATATTTCAATTCATCGCTTGCAAATTGCGGCTCGCAAATTGCCTGGGCAGTATGCACATTGTCTAGGCAAAAGAAATACTGTGTAGGCATTTCGCGAGCCGATTGCTAATTACCTCCGACATATTTATACGCTACTCTCATTTATATAGTGTTTTATAGTAAATCCCTGACAATCTTTTTTATAAATCCTCAATTAATAATTTCTTACTCGGAATGCATTTGAAGTTGTGACTCCACAGAACCGACGTGGAACCGGAAACGAAATCGTAACTGAAATAATACTCACAGTCGGTACCCAATACTCACAGTCGGAACCGCACTGGTAAAAAAAAAAACCTCTTGGACCAATGCCGCGTTGCATTGACTTAAGAGTGCAGTTTCTTGTCGCCGGATTTAAGAGTCTTGAACTCTTGTTTCAAGCGGATTTTGCATTGATTCAATTCACAAGACTCTTAAATCCGACGACAAGAAACTGCACTCTTGAACCAAGAGGTTTTTTTTACCAGTGCGAAATCTTGGCACTGCTGGATCCGGAACCGGTTCCAAAATTCATTTCGGTTCCCACCCTCATGATGATAACCTCCGTTCTAATAGAAAATGATCATTATGACGGTTTAAGGAGCATGAAGGGGAGGTTCACGACTCTCTGAACCAACCCGCTACGCGAAACGCAAACGTAGATTGCATGTATTCTTACTCCCAGATCATCCAACCTCGATAAACACAAACCTCAAGTGTAGAGAACATGCACTCGAAAGTCTACTTGATTCCGCGTTCACCAAACTTCCTTTCCGTGCATTTTTCGGTTATGTAGTTCCCCCTGACTTTCCCCGGGAAAATTTTTATAGAAAATGAGCATCATGACGTTTAAAGAAGCATAAGGGGGAAGTTCCAGACTCCCTAAACCAATCTACCCCACAATACTTTAATGTAGAATACTAGGATTCTTACTCCCACATCATCCAACCTCGATAAACACTAACCTCGAGTGTAGAGAACATGCACTCGGAAGTCTACCTGATCCCGCGTTCACCAAACTTACTTTCCGTGCATTTTTCGGTTATGTAGTTCCTTCTGACTTTCCCCGGGAAAATTTTTATAGAAAATGAGCATCATGACGTTTAAAGAAGCATAAGGTGGAAGTTCCAGACTCCCTGAACCAATCCACCCCGCGATACTTTAATGCAGAATACTAGGATTCTTACTCCCAGATCATCCAACCTCGATAAACACAAACCTCAAGTGTAGAGAACATGCACTCGAAAGTCTACTTGATTCCGCGTTCACCAAACTTCCTTTCCGTGCATTTTTCGGTTATGTAGTTCCCCCTGACTTTCCCCGGGAAAATTTTTATAGAAAATGAGCATCATGACGTTTAAAGAAGCATAAGGGGGAAGTTCCAGACTCCCTAAACCAATCTACCCCACAATACTTTAATGTAGAATACTAGGATTCTTACTCCCACATCATCCAACCTCGATAAACACTAACCTCGAGTGTAGAGAACATGCACTCGGAAGTCTACCTGATCCCGCGTTCACCAAACTTACTTTCCGTGCATTTTTCGGTTATGTAGTTCCTTCTGACTTTCCCCGGGAAAATTTTTATAGAAAATGAGCATCATGACGTTTAAAGAAGCATAAGGTGGAAGTTCCAGACTCCCTGAACCAATCCACCCCGCGATACTTTAATGCAGAATACTAGGATTCTTACTCCCAGAACATCCAACCTCGATGAACACAAACCTCAAGTGTAGAGAACATGCACTCGAAAGTCTACCTGCTTCCGCGTTCACCAAACTTACTTTTCGTGCATTTTTCGGTTATGCAGTTCCCCCTGACTTTCCCCGGGCTTCCGGTCTTGCAGACGCCCAGGAGCTGCGGTTAGCATGTTGCAAATTAAATTAACGCTCGCACATTTTTCTGAGCAACAACTCAGGAGTCTAAAGCCGCGCACTTGTGTTTTAAATTTGCCTCATGCATGCCAGTCCGTGGCGCGGGGGGCGTGAAGGGGGCGCGTTCGGTAATGACAAAACCGAGCCTCAAGCACGCCGGGCGCCGGGAAGACTGAAAATTGTTAAACTTGTCCAAAGTAATTCCGGTGAAAGGAGTGGCGACCTCAAAGCGCCACGCGGCGCGGCGTAGTGTGAAGGTTTTAATCACCTTAACGCGGTACTGAGAACCCCGCCCCGCCCCCTCCGCCTCGCGGTTGGTTTAATATAAATGAAACTAATATTCAGTATGATTAAAAAACCAACTCGCCTACGCTGATGAAGAGGCCGCTTGTAAAAACGACGAAAACTTACCGACGACCTGCAATTCAACTCGAGCGAGACGCTGACGCGAGTGTCGTTGCTTGTTCATTAACCTATGAATTATAAATAAAAAATTCCGCACGAAACTGCTGAGCGTCGCGCTGGAAATTAAGACGTCGAAACTGACAGCTCGAGCCCCGAGCAGTGGCGTGGCGTAAATTGCGATATATCGATTGCTATGTCATTTAACCCTATGGTAAAGAATCGATTATTAAGGTGTTCGCTGCGAGCACCCTGTTTATCGATCCTTTTCTATAGGTTTAAATGGCATAACAATCGATAGATCGCAAAGCACGCCATGCCATTGGCCCCGAGGAAAGCGAGCGGTTGCCGATGAAAACACAGTTCTGCCTCATAAATGGCGGAGAGAGCGGATGACTGGAAAAGGAGGGTTAGAAATAGACAAGAGGAAGAAATATGAAAATCAGAAGAAAAAGAAGAAAACTAGTAACGGGGAAAGCAGGAAATAAGGAATAAAGAAATGCTAGCGTAAATTTAATAATGCAACAGAAGAGGAAATATTACGAGAAAAAAGGATGAGAATGGATAAGAAGAAGAAAAATTAAAATCTAGGGAAAAATGGAAAAAAAAAAAAAAACTAGAAAAGGGGAATTCCTATCCCCAAATACTTTGGCATGTTAGTGAAATGACATCCCGAGTGTACAAAATATATCAGAATCCTCAGTTAAAAAGAGGCATGAGATGATCCGCACGGTTAGATATCAGCGCGCCTTCAATTAAGAAAGATACTCACGCCTTACTCGGCGGTTAGTTTAGTTGCGTGACCCAATCTAACCTAACTCCACTGCGGTTTACTACGCATCTTTAGGATGGATTATTAAATGAGTTGTGCAGATTCAACTAAAGGAATAATATGCGTTGGTGAGACTGTCCGAAATTCTTTTAAACATGTTCATCACAAAAAATATGAACTATAAATAAAAAATTCTGCACGAAACTGCTGAGCGTCGCACTGGAAATTAAGACGTCGAATCTGACGCCTCGAGCCCTGAGGAAAGTGAGCGATTGCCGATGAAAACACGGTTCTGCGTCATGAATCGCAAAAAGGGCGGATGATTGCGAATTTAGGATTTACACCCACTGGCATTATCAGACAAACATGAAAAGTTGTGTTTCCTATAGACGCGATTCAGTAACTTCATTCCAAGGTAACTAAACTGGCTTAAATATTTCAATTTTTCAAGATAATGATTCATTAAGCAATGTCTATTAGCCCCAAATTTGTTAATTTATGCAAAGAAAAACTTGTTTTTAGAGAAATAAGATTTGATTAGGATTAACACACAAGCACACTACATTTCGCAATCATTAGGAACTGCTATTTCAAGCATACCCATAAACTCACCCATCTGCTTCCGGATGGCACATGCGGGTTTATTTTTTGGTAAAAATCCAAAAATGGTATACTTCCTTAATGGAAAATGTAGTCTATGTGAACTGTATGTTGCAATGGAAAATGATCGAAACTGATTGGTCGGATGATTCGACCGCATTGGATCGAGATATCGCGGAGATATTGAAGGGGAAGTATGTTTTGGGCGAGAGGCAATAAAACTCGTCCAAAATTTGGGTCCCTTTTAGGCGAGGAAAGGGGCTGGAAAAAAACGGCGGTATTTTGGACATGCTGGGCGAAGTCAGAAAATGTGGCAACGCTGTCATTCTCGGGAAGTGTTGTTTTCAACTATCTTGTCACCTTACTATTCACACCGAAATTAAGATTGTAGATGTCTCGAGAAAATAGGCATTGAACTCCCGCCAATTGGGAAGATGCACTGATAAGGCTGGACAGCCCGGGTGCGGCGAGGCTTCACTAACATTTTGGTCAGTGTTGTTTGCATGGGCTGCATGGATGTGGTTGTAAGCTCGGTATTTAAAACTTTTCGGGGGAAAACGTGCGTAGTTATAAATTCATTTAAATTAACGGAATCTTATGTGTTACAAAACGGAAATACCCGTTGCAGATGTTGCAAATAAAAGTGTAGTGCAAGAGAAATTTCACATTGCACAATGGCGTATTCAAAAATATTTCTGCTTGAATAGAGCAACTTTTTTTCTAGTACCTGGATACTCAATTACGAACATGTGATTAAACGAGGCAAGCAACCGTATCGAATCGGAGCAAATCGACGGGTAAATTGATTGAGACGAGAAAAGAGAATCTGACTTTCGAGTTGGGGCTGGAATTGAAGAGGCCTTTTTCCGCCGTTTACTCGTGAATGCTACGGCGACAAATTTGAGATCCAAGAATTTATCGTCCGCGAAAAGAAATTCGGTTCGGTGTGGCAGAGGAAAGGGAGACGGGGCAAAATATCGAAATTCAGGGTGGAGGTTGAATGAGGAGGGAGACAAGACAATACATTGAAAAGGAAGACAAAGCTAACACAAGGAGAGACAGAAGGGAAGAAGTCCAACCGAGTGCACAGTTTCTCATCAACTTAATAAGCCTCGGCGTTTCGTATCGCCCGAGCGAGGCTGCCACGTCAGAATCTCCACTGAGAAATGGGTGATGAAAAAAATGAAACTTCTTAAAATCATTCGATAAATGGAATACGTACTTTGCAGTCGGGAACTATCATTTCTAGCATACCTGTAAAAACACCTATCTGCATAAGGAAACTTTTTGCACTTTCGTAGTTTCTAATGAAAATCAGGGATAATTGGACTGCATTTTGCAGTTTGGAACTATAAATTCTGGCTCCTCTGGAAAAAACACTTATGTGCATAGGAAAACTAATGGCACATACGTTGTTTTTATACCGAGCTAGAATTTATAGTTCCAAAAAGCAAAATGTAGTCCAATAGTTCCTTGTGAAAAAATGAGTTTCGAATTACGCATTAAGTCCAGAAAATCAGTCATATGAGCTACATTTTGCAATAAGGAACCACTATAGTTTTGGCTCATTCTAGGAACAGCATAATATGCCATTGGTTTCTCTATGCAGAGTGCTAGTATAGAAGAGGCACTGAAAGTGGTTCATTATTGCAATATATGGACTGCATTTTGCAATTTGGAAGTATTTGGTTCATCTGAAAAAACACTTATATGCATAGGGAAACTAATGGCACATACGTTGTTTTTAAACCGGACCAGAAGTAATAGTTGCAAATTGCAAAATGCAATCCATATGTAATCCATTTCTGGCTTCCTCACAGAGGCACCTATCTACATTCCGCGAGACTAATGGCGTGTACATTGTTCCTAGACGGAGAAAGTAGTTTCTCACCGCATACTATAGTTCAAGTCTGCATGGCGCATTATTGTTTAGCGGAATAATTTGGATTAAATTTGGTCGTAGGGACTGGGTTTGGGTTAGTTCGACACAGTAAGGCACAGTAGCACAATAAGTTAACAACACCTGTCCACGATACCATCATATTCGAAAAAAAAAACTGCCGAGCCTACCAAGGTTGCAATTGCGGTACATTACTTGCTATTCCAGCACAATTGCTTGTACTGTCATTAAAACAATTGAGCTATTTCGAATCAAATATTGTATTAAAAATTCCTCAAAACAGGTCTTTAAATCATGTCAATCAAATGGCTTGCTTACACTCTTGACTAAGTCTTCATCTGCAAAACGTTTAAATTCTGGATTAATTGCCATTTGGATTATTTTTATTTTCATCCTCGACGCTCTGTGTTGCTAGAATATGTGTGCAAGCACATAATAATGAAGACTCCAACTTTAACACAGCCACGACTGTTATTATTTGTTTAATTTAATCAGCTGGGAGTTTCAGCGGGGCCGGACAGGACTGTCCACAAAGCGTATCCCTTAAGCTGGGAAATTTAATAAACTCCAAAAAATCTCCGGTTTTAATTCATTCCATCCCTCGTGATCTGCCGTATATTGCTTTCGCTCCCCTATCGCAAACCCCTTTCCAAGGGGGGGTGCGGGGAGCGGATTCTGCCGTGACAATATTTTCAACAGCTTTCCCTCCATCATCCATCTCTTGAATATTAGATTGCAATAGTAGTTCACTTTAAGGGCTCAAACGTCACTCAGTTGAGAATTTTAATAATAAATGTACATTCAGGGCTACGGCGAGGGCGGAGTGGAGCCAGAAAAAGAGCCGGGCTAGAGCAGCGTGGAGTGAAGGGTGAAAAAAAAACGATAAAAAAGATTAAATAAACGTTGGGCCACCCCCGTTGCCCTGTATACACGTACACTTAACATCCACACATATACATGAAAGTTCTTCAACTTTAGCTCCGTTTCAACGAGGGCTTTTCCAGCCTGACCTTCAGCGGGTCGATGGAATTAGCGCAAGCCTTTCAGCATTTCGAATCTTATTGCATCGTCAATTCGGTGATTCATGATCAGCGGTTTTGCATTTTACAAACGGAAATTCTGCAAATGCGCTATGAGACAAAAATTCCATTATGGTTGTTTTTCTTCCTCGTCTGCAATAAAATGGAAATATTGCCATGACAATACTGCCATAGTAAGAAAGTACACCGTATGAACTTTCAGAGGTTGCAAATTTTCCTTGATAAAATAGAATTTTCACGGCAATTTGTGATCCCCCCCCCCCCCCCCATTTTTCAGAGACTTCGATTCGCAAACGAATCTAAATAATCTGAAAATTCTACGAGAAAATATCCACATCTCTTTTAAAAATGTCTATTTTTTGGAGGATTTGGAACTTCTCAAATGTTCATACGGCATTTTTACTTGCGCGGCAAAATTTAACTCTCGCGTTCAGGCGACATTGCTTTCCTGCTGCAACATATAAGTATAGGCAATTCGGCACTGTAAAAAAAAAGGGGGAAAAGGAGAGGGAAAGAAGATAAATTAAATATAAGCAAAAGAAGACAAACTTAAAGAAAAGGTAGATGATTAAAAAAAAAAGTAAGAAAGAAATGAGCGAAATGAGATGGAAAACAATTGAAGAATTTGAGCCGAGTGAGAAAAAAAAAACTGATATAAAAAGAAAACAAGAAACTGATAGAGTAAAGCAAAGAAACACGAACATGTAAGGAGAGTATAAAATGAAAAAAGGAAGATTAAAAGAAAGTACAGAAGAGGACAAATGAATAATAAGAAAGGGAGAACAGGAAGAAGATCGGCGAAGCCGATGATTTAAAGGAGAGAAAAAAACTGAATAAAATAGGTAACGAAAACGAAGATTGAAAAGGAAGAGATGAGATGAACAGAGGACATAAGTACGAAAATATGGCGATGAGGAAAAAGGCTACCAGGTAAAACATATGAAGAACGAGAGCAAAAATAGGCATAGTAAGAGGAGAAGAAATAAAAGAAGGAGAAAATGACAATATATTTTTCAATTTAAGCTCTACTTTCCCGTTTGACCCGACGAGGCATTCTTAAGGCGGGGATTTGGCCGATTCGAAGCGGTATCCAAAACCAAAAGACAGTGGCGTGGCGTGCTTTGCGATATATCGATTGTTATGCCATTTAAACCTATGGTAAGAGACCGATAAACAGGGTGTTCGCAGCGAAAACCTTAATAATCGATTCTTTACCATCGGATTAAATGGCATAACAATCGATATATCGCAAAGCACGCCACGCCACTGCCAAAAGCGGACACCGGGAACTCGGTTAAGCGGTTGTTAGGACAAGACGTATGAAATATAAGCCGTATAATGATCACCGGGAAGGAGGCAAGCAAAGACAACAAATTCTCCCGAGTCCAGAGTCATTAAAAACGTATTACGAGCCATAAAAAGAGAAACATTGGCGAGCCAAGCTTCTTTCGTCGAGCGCAAAACTATGAGCTTCCTTCCACGTCCGGGCCCTCCCCCCCTTTCCATAAATCAATAAACGCATCCGAGGTACTCGAGTTCGGGTTTTAAACAAACATATAATAAAACTCCTCCCATGTTCGATGCTAACAAATAAAACCACCGTGCTTGAAAATAATCAATTCCGATCCCCGAATACTTCGACTTCGTAGAAAGTAACATCCCGAGGAATAAAGAAATGCTGGCGTAAATTTGATAATGCAACGGAAAAGGAAATATTACGAGAAAAAAGGATGAGAATTGATGAGAAGAAGAAAAATTAAAATCTAGGGGAAAATAAAAAAACTAGAAGAAGGGAATTCCTATCCCCGAATACATTGGCATGTTAGTGCAATGACATACCGAGGGAATAAAATGCTGGCTTAAAAATACTGCATCTGATTTGAAAAAAGGAGGGTTAGAAATCGACAAGAAGAAGAAATATGAAAATCAGAGGAAAAAGAAGAAAACTAGAAACGGGGAAAGCATACGACGAGAGGAGGAAAAGGCAAAAAAGAGGAAAATACGTGAGAACTAAAAATTCTAGGCCTTTTTAAAAGTTGAAAGACCAATATAAATCTTAAATCGTAAGTGCCTTTTACCCCCGAGCTATTCACGTTAAGAATTCATAAGAATTTCCAGCCTTTCTACCAAACATGTAAAATGTATCAGAATTCTCAGTTAAAAGGAGGCCTGACCTGAGATGATCCGCACGGTTCAAGATCGGCGCGCCTTCAATTAAGAAAGATACTCACGCCTTACTCCCGAGTTAGTTTAGTTGCGTGACCCAATGTAACCTAACTCCGCTGCGGTTTACTTCGCTCTTTGGGACGGATTATTAAATGAGTTGTGCAGATTCAACTATAGGGATAATAAGCGTCGGTGAGACTGTCCGGAATTCTTTTGAACATATTGTTCATCACTAGAAATCCGAATAGAGTCAGATTGAAAGTAAATACTTTGTCATCTGCAGAGGGAAATTCCTTTTAACTACTCAAAGGAGATGAAACTGCTCAAACTTTACAATCAAATGGACCACTAGACAAGATACTAATTTCAGTATTCTGATACATGTTTCTTAACCAGACTTTAACGTAGAACACAATTCGTGCATTGAAAATTACTGAAATCACTTCCTAACTTAAATATTAACGTTTTTATCTCACATTGGTTACAAGTAATTTGAACTGCCCGCCTCACAAGAGACTCAAAGTCAAATCGCGCACTGCAACGGTTATAGCAAGTTTCTTAATCGAGCAACAGTCATTTCCCACCATGCGTTCAAACCAGTTTTTGTTCAAACTTACGCAATTTGCTATAGCTGAGCCAAAGCGTCAAAGTTGAGGTTGCCAGCTTTTTATATCGAAGGGACTGTCATGATTACGTTTAGCGCGCGATGTGAATCACATAGAGCACTAGCCGCTGTGGCTCGCTTCGCTCGCCTCGCGTCTAGCCGGGGGCTCCGCCCCCTGGACCCCCGGTCACTCGCTTCGCGAGTGACTTACGGCTCGCAAGCGAGCCGTATTCCGTGCCGTAAATGCAAAAAGATGATAAAGTAATGTAATCCAATAAGAACTCTTCTGAATACATGAATGCGAGAGGCATTCCTTCCTAAATTAGTTTAACTGTTTTCAGTTCCGTAATGATCTTCCTTATAAATTTTCAAAAGAAAAACGAAATTACGCGAAATTGCCAAGAAGCATTATGGATAGTTTTCCTGTAAGGAATTTTTCTTCGGGGGGGGGGGGGATTAACTGTGAGTTAAATAAGGCGAAGTCCCTCCGGAATATGACAATGTAAGCTCTGCGCACTTGGTATTGGCCAGGAGGAGTAGCTCACTGGCGTCCTCCAGGACTCCAGCCAACACCACGCCAAAGCTACAGACTTAAACAATCATACGTCGGGTGGCGCCAGTAGTTGAGAAGTTTAGGACTCAAGAAAAGAGACAATTTCGAATGTTACATGAAAAAAAAGCATCTCATGCATTTGGCAATCATATAAATGAATGTATTTTCAAATTAATTTCGCGCAAATGTATGAACGAACGGGGTACAAAACGTATTACCTTATAAAAGAAGGATTTTCGGTTACTCGGCACTGACCGGCAAAATACATGTAAATTTGGAGTTACTCCTCCTAGTCGTTAGCTACTCACTCAAGGAACATTCTGCGTAAAAAATTCGAGTGAATTGTTTGAATGTGTAAATTATTAGACTCATTAATTAGTATACGCACTAAAAAGAGACGAACTTCATGCACAGGACGCAACAATCTCGCACATTTGCACCCAGAAAGTATGAGTAGAAATTGTGTAGAACGTTTCTGGCGAAAACAGGTGTGTACAATAGCCTCGCACTGGGTTGGACACTAAAAAACCGAGTAGTAGTAGTAAAATAATTTTATTTTAAAGCGGTGCTTTAGCATCTAAGGCCATTTACACCTCTAAAGAGGGCAGTAACAATAATAAATTTACATGGAAATATGATATTCCGTAAAAAAAAAGAAAGGAAAGAAAGTATGAATAGAAATTGCTAAATATCCATTCATCGACTGGCGCGGCCGCAAAAGAACGTATCTCGCGAATACAGAGGCAAAATAGTATCACTCAATATCGGACACTCACGAATCGGAAATGTCCCGTGAAAAAAGAAAGAAAAATTGAGCAGATATTGTTAAGTACCCATTGATCTACTAACATAACCGTAAAAGAACGTATCCGACGAAAGCAGATGAGCGATGGGCAACCTCTCAAAAAGTCGCGAGATTTCGAAATCTAATCAGTGTTGCTCTCGAGATGCAGGATGCAGCTAAGTTGGCAGCGTACACGAATAGACTGATTTTCGGAGCAACTCAGAGGAAGCAATTCAAAGGAAGCAATTCAGTCCTGAAAACATTTTGTTTCCTGCTTTTTCCCACGGTTTTCCTTTGCTCTTCGATAAAGGTGGCTGATGTAGGGGTAACGGGAGGGACGAACATAATTCTGCAGTGGTAAGGAAGAACGCCGTATGAGTCTTCAGACGTTGCCAATATCCCCTAGAAAACCACTAAATTTCAGGAAATTTTTAGAATGCTTGTCTACCAATTTCTTGGATAATTTTGTTGTTAATTTAATCTAAAACGTCTGAAAATATCATGGGGAAAATATTCATAATTTTCCTCAAAAATAAACTTTTTATCGAAGAAAATTTGGCAACTCTCGAATGTTCATATGTCGTTCTTCCGTAGCAGGGCAGAATTGCAAACACTGCGCTTTAAAAAAGAGACCATTTTCGGCTTTTTTCAAAATATTCGGACATAACTCCAATAAAAATACAATGAGAGCATTAGCGCGAGGTCTGGATGTCGCTCCCTGGTCGGAAAATTATGTTTTGACTTGTCTGCCGACAAAATCTCGTCAAAGCGCTCAAGAATAGCTAGGCCTGGACATGAGTCAGGAGTCAGGAGACCAGGCGACAGCAATAGATCTCAATTCGTCATCCTTTTTTCCCTTCCCGCTCGGCCTAGTGGAGCTCCAAAAAAATTGATGAAATTTCTCTCATCGGGTTCGATTTCAACTTTCCCAGTAAATTTACGCTCTGCTAAAAAAGTATATTACAATGAACTAAATTTCGTCGTGATATGTTGATAAGTAACGGAAATATCGTTCAGCAAGTTATAAATGCAGCAGTTGTGGTATCGATCTTAGTGTACCGTAGAGTCATGTATTTTCATTAGTTTGACCACCATTCTGCTCAAAATTTCACCGCGAATCGAAAAATGTACACTGTAAAAACAATTTCCGAATGATAGAAAAAATTGCATTTTTACTGCCTTTAAATTTTGAGGGTCAGATTTTGTTTGGCATATGAGACAATAGGGCTGCGATCCCGTAGCGAGCAGTCTCGGGCTCGAGGGTTGTTAGACAAAAGGACGGGAAAACCCATGTCATCGCGTCGCTTCGACAGTTTTATGGAACCACGTAGCTGGGGCGGCTTCCTTTTATTCAGACAGAGCAGTGCTGAGACAGAGTCCGAGTTTGACCTTCGGCGTTGGGTGAAGGCTGTGTAGTAGTAATATGGAGAGGGGTCTATTTGCATCTCTCAGCGGTTTACACAGATATGGCTGAAAAATTGGAAATTCTCATAGTTTTGCGAGCATCTAGGAGCTAGAAGCTTTCAATCGACCCAAAAATCGTAAAAATCGCCCCCGTAGATCTCTCAAAATAGGCGTTACAACAGGAACATAACGAATTCCCGGGAACTTAAGGCCGGAGGGGGGTGGATTTGGCTTTAAGAGCGTCTCAGGAAGAAGAGTCTGAAAAATTTGGAAGTCTGACAATTTTGCGAGCATCTAGAAGCTAGGAGCTTGCGGTCGACCCAAAAATCGTAAAAATCGCCCCGGTAGATCTCTCAAATTAGGCGTTACAACGGAAACATACCGCAACTCTCGGAAACTTAAGGTCGGAGGGGGGTGGATTTGGCTTTAAAAGCGTCTCAAGCGAAAGAGGCTGAAAAATTTGGAAGTCTGAAAATTTTGCGGACATCGGGACGTCAAGGGCTTTAACCAGAGTCAAGCATCGTCGAAATCGGTCCGGTAGAACTCCAGAAATAAGCGTTACAGTGAAACCCCCAACGATTTTATTTATATAGATTGAGTTTTAATGATCGGGTGGTTTAGATTCACGCAACAAGAATCATTAAATATCTTCGTAAGGAGTTGATTTCGGTAATTTTCGTTGTGCGCATCGTGTTTTACGTAAAATTTTGGTTAAAAAGCAGGTATCAGAATGCTGAAATTCGTACCTTGTCTAGTGGTCCATTATGTCATTCCTACCTGTCCTGTCGTTATACCTGACTTCGCAAGTAAGGATTAGACCTCGAGGGATTTCGGAAAAATTGCTTCATCCTCCGAATATGACTTGATACTTTCCATGGTGAACATGTAAAGATTCCGCTTGTTACGGGATAAATCTTAACCACACGTGTAGAACTTTCTTTTAATAGCTTGAAAAGCGCAACATAACTTTAAAACTCAAACCCTTTTTTTTTCGCGATCTCGTTGCTGTTCCTTCTCTCTGCCTCCATCCAGACCGGGGGCTTCAATTATTTACAGCCCGCTAATATTGAACAGGCATAAAGGTCTTTGTAGTTTCTCTCACAGAATATTCTCGCTGCTGTGACTGTAAGCTATAGTTCAACAGGAACCGCTGGGTTGTACCCCTCCGGTTTAAAAAAACCACGTAACTACATAATAAAACCCACGTAGGAATGCGGTTGATGCAGTTCGGGCCAGAGAGGTTACGATCGATGTCGACAGCATTGTGTTCAGGGCGGCTGAGGTTAGGGCTGCGGGGCGGGACGACTGGTGCAAAAAGAACGAATTCACATTGGCGTTTCCGTGGGAGTTAGGTTGTTCTTGCTCGGGGGAGCTGCGCGGCGCTGAATACCTAACCTGGAGCCCTTTGAGCGATAATTCGTCAAGGAAGGCGGCTGATGAATAGCGCACGACACACAGTTGTAGCAGCGTGATTTCTTTTCACGGCAAATAAATAATTTACATACGCGCGGAGGTCGGGCCTGGGAGCCCGGCAGCTCGGTATCGGGGGTTCGAGGCCCCCGCTGCAGCGCTCTTTGAACATCAAATGTGGATCCGCGCAAAGTGCGCTGCTGTCGATTCAACGCTTCTAAGACTCCCGGCTCGTTCACGCCGAGTGCTCCGTATGCTCGAGGTATCGTTCCTATACCGGAGGCGATATATTTTGATCGAGCTCCTCAATGCAAGAAGGATTTTCGTTCAACCTTTGAATCCTATTCAAAAATTTGCGAGAAATACAATACGTCATTTTCCCCAGACGGAGGGGCGTAGTGCCATTCCTGAATGGAGATGTTGCATGTCTGAGGGATTTGCAATTTCACTGTTGTTTCTTATGTAAAAGTTCGCGAGAAACACGATGATGCCACTGGTTTTCTCTGAAATCATCTCCCAAGCTCAAAAAATGCTCTCAAGTTGCGGCCAAAATGGAGGGGATATCCCGCCCTACCCTGAGAATTCACCTCTACATCAAAACAAACTCTCCATGCAAAGATAAGGAACAAATACATTGACAGGGCTGCCACTTCATTTGGGGACTCCGAAGCTGAAAACATGGCAATCCTGCTCCTTATCTTTGCATTGAGAGTTTGTTTTGATGTAGAGGTGGACTCTCAGGGTAGGGCGGGATATCCCCTCCATTTTGGCCTCACTTTGAGAGCTTTTTTTGAGCTTGGGAGATGATTTCAGAGAAAACCAGTGGCACCATCGTGTTTCTCGCAAACTTTTAAATAAGAATCAATGGTCAAATCGCAAATCCCTCACACATGCAACATCTCCATTGCAAAATTTACTTAAATAACTTACCCGTATACAAGTTAATGATTGCTCGATGGATGCCTCAATGAACGATGGAAAGCTAGAAGATTGTGAGAATGCGAGACCAGATGCGTCGATTTGTAACGTTCTAAATTCCCAATTACATTTTTGGTTGAAATTTGCAAATAACATGGAAAAAAAGTGTTGGGGCTTATCCTCTAATTTATGGCACTACCCCGGTTTGTTGGATGATATGGGCATTACCAATTGATTGCGGTAGGGCCGCGACACACGTTAGGGCGGTACCGTAACATTTGGGATAGTAAAATACTTTGTCAAGGTCCTACCACAATTCATCGGAAATGCCCATTTTCCAACACCTTCTATCCCTCTTGTTGCCATAAATAGATATAGAATATTAGTAACCTAGAACTCAAAGGTAAGTAACTCACATTACTAGGAAATCGATTCTATGGTTTTTTGGAGAGCTTCAATAACGATTCAGTGCGTGTGTAAAATATGAGAGTCCGTGAAAGCATCATTACTCATTAAAATTTCGGGTGAGCATAATCTTTATCCTCTTTCACGATTTTTCCCTAAGAATTGTGATTTGAAAAGTCTACCAAAACATTCCACATAACAGAGGGTAGAGCAGAACCTCCAAAACTCCGCAATCGAACTACGTGTTTTTGTGTTCGACTGTCGGGAAAGTTTCGTGCGGAGTCAAACTGCAGACATGCGTTAGACACGGAGTCTCCGGGGGGCTCGGTCGAACATGGAAAATCAGGCTACCACAAAGCGGAAAAACCGAGTAACTCGGGAGAGAACCCGGTGCATGAGCGCCGTTTCAGCCGCGCACGACATCCAAAGAGCCGGAAGCGTCGGCAAAGAAGGACAATAGTCAGGGTGGAACGAGAGGCGGCCATATTTCAGACCTCAACAAGTCAAACAACGCGGCGTGTCACGGACAGAGCCCATCACCAATTTATCGTGCGCGATCAAGTGGCTTCGATTAAGAGGCGTGCGCCGCGCCGCCGCATCTCCGCGTTACATCTTCAAGGAGCCCCCTTCCCCCCCCCCCCCAATCCGGAACGCAGGACCCCGCTTTTCAGTTCGCCGGCCTTGTGGCATAAGAACTTAACTGCACCTTGTCGTCCATATGACTCAATGCTCTTCGGGGCTCATCTAAAAATGTAGGTACGCCCTTATAGGTATCAGCCAAGCGACGATTTAGCCCCTCTTCTTTCAAGCTATCACTGACGCAATATCGACTACTGATTCAGTATACGAGATATAAGCAGTTAGAAATCGGATTTCTGCGAAATCTACCAGGTTTATTAGATTTACTAAGGCTTTCTTGGAAGCTAGTCGGTAACTGACGATGATCATTCTCACAATTAGGGGGCTAGAGAGCAATACCGCCTAACTAACAATATTGGCGAAAATGATTTGGCAACTTTGCAGCCTCTGCAGTATGGGACATAATATAAGTTAGTCATTGAATTTATAGCCATTCAGCATATGTATGTATAGTATGTGAACATAAATATGTATTTTCTCTTCGTCTTGTAAAACTGTCATTTTGCAGATAGGCAGTATTCTTCCTAACCCAGAGATAATTGAAAAAAATTGATTAGCTTTGTTGATAATTGGTTTGAGGTAAGGTAACTGAAGATGAACGTTTTCGAAGATCCGAGAAAAAGTTATTAACATTGTTGGTAAATGGTTTGAAGTGCACTGAAAAACAAAGCAGCTTGGATCAAGCGTAATGATTCTTAAATTTGCCGCCAAGAATTTTTTTTTCTTGCTTTAAGCCGACTTTTTCTTGTTACAAGAAAAATAATGCTTGGGTTAAGCAAGAAAGTAGCTTATATCATCCAGAAAAATTCTTGATTTAAGAAGAAATACTTCTTGGCGGCAAATTTAAGATTCTTTTTTTTCCAGTGTGAGACAGCATCACGAGTCTTCGACAGAGCGTCACCCACACGAAGAATTAGTGAGAGTCCGAAATTACCGGGAGACGAAAACAACCAAGAAAAATCGGTAATTTTACCGGTTACATTTCTTGCATGGATTTGTCAAAAGTTTAGAACGCTTTCAATCCAAGCTGGATTCTTTTTCAACCAAATTCAATCACCTCAAGACAAGCTGTTCGTTGGAGCTTTTGACGGGACCAAGCGTCTCCGGATCTCGAGTTGGTTTACGTGATGTACAAGAGCGGTGTGTGATTTCGGACGGACAGGGTGGGAGGAGGGGCGGCTAGAAGAATCAACCCCCTCCCGTCTCCTCCTTTCGTAAGGTGTAAAAGTGAGTTAACGAGACGTGGCGGTCAGAAACTTGACGTGTTCTGGGTCGATCGTTAGCTCGCCAAGTGGAAAACCGCGCTCAGGTAAGACCGTCTAAAAATGGACCGTTTCATTGTTTTTGATTCTTCATCTCCACCCCTATCTCCGCCCCCTTTCAGGTCCACGTCGAGGAGGGAGGGGGTGTCCATGGCGCCGGCTTTTCCAGTGTTGCTCTGTCCACATGCGGTATGCGGAATTTGCTCCTTTGAAAAAACCGTGTTTTCCTGCACCAGCTGCCAGGTCTTCCTTCCCTTATTCCTTTCCTTCATTTTTCCGCCTTCATCCTGTACTTCCTTTCAGGTCGAGTTTCATGTAACTTTAACTTTAAGCTTACGTACAGTCCATGAGAACGAACTCGAGAAACATTTCGGTTACGACAAACGTAAGAACGGTTACACGGACCAAAGGGACCGTCCCCTAAATTACGTAACGCCTTTGGGGGGGGGGGGGGAGAGGTCACTGTTACATTATTTTGTTTCTACGTGTTACAAGATTGGGCCTACCTACTTCACGAAAGTGTTAAAAGGGGAAAGTGGGTGTCAAAAAAGCCGAAAAAGTGCATTACGTAAATTAGGGACGGCCCCAAACGGTATTGGCCGTTCGTGAAATACATAACGCTAGTTATCAGATTTTCATGCCCGCTCCCTCCCTCCACTGATAGACTTCGTGACGCAGGTCTCTATACCTCACTAAATAAGTACGTATAGCTCCCTTTGATACTCCCACAGCTCCCCGCCGCCTTGAGTTAAAAAATCATAAAAAGCATCAGTCTTCCATCATAGATTCTCAGTACTTAATGGCGTTTATAAATATAATTAGGGAAAAATGGGGGAAGGCAAATTTTTGAAAGAGAAGTTTGAATTACCCGGACCTTTAATTGTACCCTATCATTGCTTCCTCTGGAACATTGGTATAGGTTTAAAAGAGAAAAAATGTGACGTAAATATTACGTTCAGGGGAAAAATTTTATCGAGGGAAAGATTGTGATGGCTTACGATTCATAGAAGCGGTAAAGCTTGAGGCGGCTCCCTGCCGTGATACGGAAAAACACCGTATAAGTCCCCGAGAGTTGCCAAATTTATCATAATGAAACAAAAATTTTGTGGGAAACTTGTAAATATTTTTCCTCATGTTATTTGGAGACTTGTGTTTGTGATTCAATCTAAGGTATCTGAAATTCTTGAAAAAAATATTCGTAACTTTCCTCAAAACAAATTATTCCTTATCAGGAGCAATTTGGCAACATTCGGATTTTCATACGGCGTTTTTCTTTGGCACAGCAACGCGGCGGGGGTCGACACGGTTCTGGCGGCGCGGCGCACACGGGGAGAGCCAAGGGAAAAAGGTAGGATATTAAATTTTTGACTAAAACGGCTAGTTTTGATGCTCCTTTTGTCATGTTATAAATTTAAAGGGGTGTTCCTTGAAGAAAAATGTACACCAAAACCCATGGTTTAGTATCCACTTCTCGTATTGATGAGAATATAAGCTTCAGAAGTTTCTAAATCGTGTCCTACTTTTTCCATTGATTTGGTCCATTGCGCGGCGCAGCGTGTGGCCCCATCGCGGCACTTCGCTTCCACGCGCGCTCCACCTTTCTGTCATTTGCTATTTGTTTTAGTCTCCGCTCCCACCTCGCACTGCCGCGCGCCATTAATTTCCTATCGATCCGAACCAGTGCCGCCCACCGTGAGGCTCCCTCGGAAAAGTCGGCATCCGAAAAGAATGTTTGGATTCCGAAACAGAGTAGCTTGGTAGGTCATGACAACCTGGAATTTGAGGTTAAGTCTGGGAGGAGCATCGCGAAAAACATGGAAAAAAAGAGAAAATCAGGATATAAATGCAGGGAAATTCATCCGTCATGATCTCAAAAATATTGAAATTTCAGGGGAAGGGAATTTGAGGTAAAGTCGAGGAGGAGCGTCGCGTAAAAATGGGAAAATGGAGAAAATCAGGATAACAATTCGGGGAGACCCATCCATCATGATCTGTAAAATATCGAAATTTCAAGGTAAGGGGTCGTCAGGCGGTCAACATCAAAAAGAAAACTTTGACGATCAATTCTTTACTTCAGCTTCGAATGGAAAATATCGATATCCGATGATTCGCGCGCTCCGCCATTGAGGCTATACTAGAAGACGGCGACTATAGAGCTAAAGGTGCGTTTTTATTCACTGAAAAAAACTGTTCAAAACATTTTTCTCAAGTAGATTAAGGACCTTTTGGATTTAAGAAATAAATTATTACGAAGAAACGCTTTTCTGGGTGTGAGACATTTTTCTTTCCTTCGGAATGTATTTCTTTCCTCTCCTCTCACACCAACTTTTAATTCAAATTAACTTCTTCTTACTTCAAAGAAATTGAATTTGCGACCCATGACACAATCATCCTTTGAATCAGCAGCATGAGAACCCCATTTAAAACTTTTTAAAAAAAAAAAAAAAAAAAAAAAAGTTACAAAAGGAAATGCAGTAAAAAAATCCTTTCAAAAATAAACAAATGTCTTACAATTAGCCATTGTAACCTTTCCGTGAAATCAAGGGGAAATTATTTTCAATTTGAAAAATGTTGTAAAACCATAATTTTCAGTGTCTGGAAACAGCCGCGCGAGTGGTAGTATAAGACGGAAAAACGTGGCGATTACTTCGGTCAACCCGAGTGGAGACATCGTTGTCAGTGTGATGAAAAAAACACGAGAAAGGGGAAAATTTGGATTCGAATCCCCGAATTACACCCTTGATCTAGCACCGCTCGGTAGCCATACGTAAAATATAGCTGAGTCGCGGTCAGCTCACGCCAATTTCCCGCTCAAGAAATAGCTTGCCTGGATTTCCCAGAAACTGCAGTGTGAGCCATAAATGGAGCCGTTTTCTTCAAAGCAACTAATCACGCCGATACCGATTATTTGTACTCCGTTGAGCGGAAACCCTCGCTCTCCAACACCGTCGTGCTCAGCAAGAACCCCGCAAAAGCATCCGAATGTCTCCCAATAAAATGTTCATTTGTGGGTTAAATTATTGATGCTTTTCCTTCGGATTCCTTTTTATTTACTTGATTAAACTGCGAGGAATATTGATCAAGATGCGGGTCTCACTGAAAGAAAAATCTCGGTGTATTTACTAAGGAAAGGGTAAAATTACCGAGAATTCAGGGTTCTATTTGATCCCAGTTTTTTCCTGGTAAAAATACCATTCATGGAATTGGTAATCTCTGTAAAATTATTGAATTTTCTTGGTAATTTTACTAGACCTGGGTAAAAACGCCTATATTTTTTATCGACTGTGGTAGAATTACCGAGATAAAATGGCAAAGTTACCGGGAATTGATTACCAATAAAAGTGGTATTCTAACTTGAAAAAAAACAGTAAAAATACCGGTATTTAGGTAAGCTTAGCAGTCTGTCTTGGTAAAATTACCCATAATTGGTAGAGGTAAGATGGTAGAGGTACCAACGGACCTTGGTAAAAACGCCGAGAATTTTTTTTCAGTGCTCCTGGAAATTCGTTTGTAATTACGGGAATGTAATGAAGATTTCGGATACAAAATGCATGCTGCACAGGAAACTAGTTTCGTAACTATTCCAACCTTCATTAGCGCCTACACTTACGACATACCTTCAAAAATATTGTAGGACTTAAGATTTTTGATAAAATAGATAACCTTCAGTTGAGTGACTATCTACCGACATTTTAATTCAAATTTAATTCCTAGTACATATAGACGGTAAAACTACCAGATCACGTATCTCGTTTGGGATGTTTGAAAATCTCCGCTCACATTTCATTTTTTATTCAAGGAGACCAGATCATTAACGGTCCCTGAAACGTCTGAAGAATTTTCTCTGCATGGAGGGGAAAAAAGCACAGAAACTTTCAAGAAATGACGTTGATCAGCTTTAATTAAAAAATTAAGTATGACAGTACTGCGACAGTGTTTCATACCCGTAAATATGACAACCGCAATAAAAGCGCTTCAGCTCACCTATTGCATGTTGCTTACACTTAGGAGAACACACGGCGGGGAAGGAACACTGCTTATTGAGAATCCTGCTAGAACGGTTGTAATTGGTGTTTTAATTTAGGCAGACTATGGTTCTTTATGTGAGCATGAAATTCATATTCTTTGTAACCAACACGAAATAGAAACGTCTACATCTTGGTTGGGAGCTCATTTCAGTAAGTAAACAGCGCAGATGGTGTTCTACAAGAAATTTTTACGAAGAACCATGTATTAGAATGCTTAAGTTCCTACCGTAGCTAGTGGTCTATTCAAGTAATTATTTACTAGACTGAAAAGTAATCAAATTTCAAACTGTTCAACCAGGGACTGGTCCAGGAAAATGGCCAAATCTTAATTAAGTTGTCCTCATCGTGAAGTAGGTCCTTTTTCTGCCAAGCATCATGACAGCCTTTTATTCTGTTTTTAGGAACAATGCAGGAACGCCTCAAAATTGTAGAGGACCAAAACAGAGATATTTTGTCAAAAACTAACTCAATTTTAGAAATTTTGACCCCAAATCCAGCACATCCACCAGGAGCACCTCCTGAATCTATAACCACTACCCCAAAAAGAATTCTCGATCCAAAAAATGTGGACATAACTTTGCTGGGAAACCTGCCTCTCTCAACGAATCGTCAAATAAAGACTCTTAATCAACAATTGAAAGAGTCTATTCAAGTAGTTACGACGTGGAGATCCAGCTCCAAGATGTAGTGAAGGCTGTTATATTAATAGGCTGTTCGTTTATAGTAGCTGCATTATACTTAAATCATTTTGTATAAAAAAAAGTTCAGAAATTACGTTTCTATATGAAACTTCACGCGTTCGTCGTTAAGTAAGAACTACAAGCTGGGTAGCACAACCTAAAATGATGGATTCACAAGAATCAAAACACAGTAGCAGCGCTTGAAAATAGACTGATGTTTTACATCGACGCTATAAAATATAAAAATGACGATGCACGCTTCGCACACACAAATTGGATCGGGATTACGAGCCAACTGCCCGAGGAAAGAAATTATCACGCTGTTCTGTATCCAGTCAAAGGTGCATTTTTTATTAGAGGTCGGAGCCATTTCCATGACGATTCAGTTTGAAAATTATTTCAATACACGCTGTAATCATATCCCATTCACCGCGTCTATACTCGAGTAATTACTCTGTTGTGGCATTCATCTCCGGTTCATGATATCGCCGACCGTATTGCGTCGCCTAAAAATTATAAATAATAGGGGTGGCTCTTTTTTAATTGCACCGTTGGCTCGCGTGAACCAAAGTTGACCTCAGCTTCCCTGAAATCAGATATTGATGGACGAACGGAAAATTGAGCTACTGAAGGGCAGGCCGCCGCCGCACAAAGGATCGAGTCAATCAGAGACGTCGGACATGAAATTTTGGACTAAAACTGAAAATTTTGGTGTTTAATTCGTCACATTATAAATTTAAAGGGCACTACTGAAAGAAAAATTCACGAGGAAACTGATGGAGCCACTTTTGGAACGACAAAGTTTTGTATAAACGGAAATGTGGGCGTTCAAAGTTTCCGAATTTTGTGCGACCTCTCCTTATGACTCGATCTAATGTGCGCCGGAGTATCAAAGCGGTGATGATTGTTTTTCCCCCTATCTCACCCAGTAATTTTCGTCTTTTTACGTGGTCAACAATAGAATTTTAATGCAAGATGAAAACGAGTACCCTGCAAGGATGAATCTCGCCTTGATTTGGATATTCCCCTTTCTGGAGTAATTATATCCCTCACAGTAGTTTTTAGATTGGACGACTGTAGAAGAAAATGGAAGTAAGTATCACAATATGCCATCGTAAAAATATTGGTGGGCACAATAAACGTTTATAAAGAATTCCACTCCGAAGTAAAGCATTAAAGATTTTGTCGCATGGTATGTGCAGATGTTCCCGATATCACGCCCGCCGGAATGGACGTTCACATAATTTCAACGCGCATGCTTAACAATGGTATTATTTTGAACTTTAAAACACATTTCGTGTATATGTATGAGGAACAGGGCCAGTTTTGGACTCATTTTAGGGAGGTTCAGACTAATTTTCATGTTTGTACACTCTCCTACGAACGAATTTCCCCTCCCTCCGAGATGTAGCTGAACCACCCTCCTTGATATACGGTAAAAAAAATTGTTTCGGTTTTCTTTTCCTCCGGAGAGAGTTCGCTACGACTGTTTTAAATTAATGCTTCTGTCATGTCTGTGCGATGAATTATGTTTTTTTGCTTTTTACTTCTTTACGGCGGAAGGACTATTGGACGAAACGATTCATACCAGCCTTAAAAGCCCCCCAAAAAGGAAGGATGAGCATGATCATGAGGAAGAAGCACAAATTCCTCGACCACTTCCACCACCATCGCTACCGCACGATGTACCCGCACCCATGTCCCCTCAGTAGAGGGTAAATTGACGTCCACCTCCACGTGCACAGGCTTGAACCCTCCTTGTAATCTACTTGTTTTATTCAGTTTGCCTTGTTCCAAACTTCTGTATAATCTGCTTATTTAGCTCAACTTAGATTATTAGTTTATTAAGCTTTGATATAGTTTCTTGTAATATCTGCTTCTTTAGCTTTGCTTTAACTTCTTGCAAAGGAAGAGAATACATAGAGAAGTACCCTGAGGGCCTCAAGGTACATTGGAGCTCGGAGACTTTAAGAAAATTATAGACATGTACTTTGGCAACCCTCTGAACTTAAGTTCAAAGTAAGGGAGGAAAAACTGAAGGTGGGATTGTGCCTTATAGAAAATTAAAAGAGTTGTATGTATAGACGCTGATACGTTTCTCTTAAGAAATGACTTTCCGTATTTCATGTGAAATTCCGTGGATGAGTCATTCTCGAAGGGCTCCTATTCGTGTGGCGAGAGGGAAGAGGTAATCTTACGCCAGGAGTCTGTCCGACCTATCTGAAGACAGGGATCGCCCCTCAGTTTTAACTTTCCGTTTATTCGTCTGAGTCCCTGGGTTGACTTGCCTTTAAATTCTGGCCTTGTACTCCCGGCAAAGTTGAATAGCCGTGTCGTTACTCGTGCTGCGGGTAGATCCGACGTTGTCAAATTAATTAGAAATTGTTTTTTCGCCGATATAACCCCGAGAATTAATATATGAAATAGGGCATTTATCCCCCAACGATAAAAAATTGCATACATATATAGAGATCAATGAAGTCAGTGAATTGTTGGGTAATCGATAAAGCCCTTAGAAAAATCAATGAACGAATTAAAAACGATGAAGTTATCGAATTAATTAAAAACGCACCATGATTTGACCGGAAAAAAGGTTTGAATGATTGTTCCTCTCTAAAACTCGATGTTAGGGACAAATTTTTACTAGGCTTTGCACGTTAAAAATATTTTCTTAGACTTTGAATTTTTGAAAAAAGAAAATTTACGACTATTTGATTCAAAACTGTACTAACTTTAATGAGGCGTGTCAGTAAAATTCGGTCCAAGGGGCCGTCCCGGCATTTACGACCCCTTCCCCCTCGCCCACCCTCTGTAACGCTTCTGTGACGTAGGTCCTTATCCTTTAAAATCAGAACGGCGTAACGCTGTCCTCGAACCTTCTCCCCTCTAGAGTGTTACGGACGCCCCAAATCATTGCACAGTACCCAGCAAAAAAGAAAGCTCATCTTTCTCTGCGACAGAATAGGACCCTCCATCTGCGAGGCAATGTTTAAATCTACAAGTGTCCTCTTCAACAACCTCCTGCGGACTGATTATTGAAATTGATGGACAAAGCTATAGACAAAGAAGACATAGGGAGTACGGAGCGATTCTATATTTGTTGAAACGGGTGGTTCCTGTCGACAAAGGGAGAAAATGATAGACTAACTGTCGGGTTTCTCGTGAGTTGCCGTTGATTAGTCTATTACCAACCTCCTTTGTCCATTGCAACCACCCGCTTACATGAATAGGATCTCTCCATACCTCTTTTGTCTCCTTTGTCTATCAATTTCAATGATCGGCCCGCTGCGGGCCGATTATTGAAATTGATAGACAAAGCTACAGACAAAGGAGACAAAAGAGATATGGAGAGATTCTATTGGTGGAAGCGAGTGGTTGCAATGGACAAAGGAGGTAGGTAATAGACTAAGTAACGGCAACCCACGAGAGACCCGACAGTTAGTCTATCGTTTTCTCCCTTTGTCTGGAGGAACAACCCCTTTCAACCAATAGGATCGCTCCAAACTCCCTATGTCTTCTTTGTCTGTGGCTTTGTCTATCAATTTCAATAATCAGTCCGCTGGGCATGATAATCGAATTTTCCCGGTGAGAAGGCGCGAGAATCAGACATAGACGACGGTCGATTAAATTCCGTCGGAAAAGGTGGCAACCGGGCGGGAGCGGCTAGTTGTCGGCCGACCCGGGAGCTGGGACCCGGCCGCCGCCGCTTGGCCGCTACAAACAAACAATTAGCCAAAGTTTATACGGGACTTGGATAATTTTCCGGCTCACGGAGTTAGTTCAGCGCGCGCGGTTCGCGGGTTGAATGAGCGCTTTATGCAGGAATTTCAGGAGCCGCCCCCGCGCAGCATCGCCCCCCCCCCCCCCCCCGGCGTCGTGATTATCATAATCACCCGCGTTGACGCATCGAGCCGAAGCGGCCATGCAGAAGCGGAGCGCAGGCCTGGAAACGGAGCCTCTTCCTCGTCCGAGTTGCCGAACCTTGCCAATTTGCATATTTCGAACCGGGATCTGCCGCGCTAGGGAGAAACGCCGTATCCGCATTCGAATGTGGCCAAACTTCTCCTCTACAAATATTCATCAACGCCAAAAATTAAGAATATTTATCCTTGAAATTATCAGACTGGTCGGATCAAATTACGATCGAGATCCTCAAGAAAATCGAGCTAGAGTTACAAACGCTGGAAAAAAGCACATTAGATCTAGAGTACAGACTCTTAAAAACATCGACAAGAAAAAGTACTCTTGATTCAATCGGATTTAAGCTTAAATCAAGAGCCAATCCTCTTAATTTGAGCGGATTTCCTTTTGATTTAAGCAAAAATCAATTTTAATCAAGAGTATTCTTTCTTGTCAATGCTTTCAAGAGTCTGGGCTCAAGATTCAGTGTGTTTTTTTTTTTTTTTTTTTTCAGTGTTCTCTACAAATATTTATCAACGCAAAAAAGTATGAATATTTATCCTTGAAATTATCAGACTGGTCAGATCAAATCACGATCGAGATCCTCAAGAAAATCGAACCAGATTTACAAACACTGGAAAAAAAACACATTGGATCTAGAGTCCAGACTCTTAAAAACGTCGACAAGAAAAAATACTCTTGATTCAATCAGATTTAAGCTTGAATCAACAACCAATCCTCTTAATTTGAGCAGATTTCCTTTTGATTTAAGCTTAAATCTGATTGAATCAAGAGTCCTTTTTCTTGTCAATGTTTTCAAGAGTCTGGACTCTAGATCTAATGTGTTTTTTTTTTTCCGGTGTATTCGTATTTCTTGTGATGAACAATATGTTCAAAAGAATTCCGGACAGTCTAACCGACGCTTATTATTCCTCTAGTTGAATCTGCACAACTCATTTCATCATCCATTCCAAAGATGCGTAGTGAACCGCAGTAGAGTTAGGTTAGATTGGGTCACGCAACTAAACTAACCGCCGAGTAAGGCGTGAGTATCATTCTTAATTGAAGGCGCGCCGATCTTGAACCGTGCGGATCATCTCAGGCCTCCTTTTAACTGAGGATTCTGATACATTTCACATGTTTGGTAGGAAGGCTGGAAATTCTTACGAATTCTCAACGTGTGTTTTTTTTCCAGTGAACAAATTTCCTTAAAATTCGTGATCAATCAAGGGAAATTAGGCAACGCTTGACGGATCATACGACGTTCGTACTCAACGCGGTAGAGATGCGCTGATTCTCGGCCCGATGTGGCAAGCCCCTTTCTAATTCGACCCCCATCCCCGCCAATTTAATCATCATACCGTCAATTTTCCCGCACCGAATTCATGCCCAAAGGAGTCCCGTCTAAGTGGTTCCGTTGGAATTCTCAAGTTGTTTCGGGTGAAATAATACGATCGCTGGTTTGGAAGCTAGTCCGGCGATTTACAATGGAAGCTGATTTAATTTTTGCTCCTGAGGTAACGCTGAAAAACGTCGCATTATTTGTAAAAGAAAGAAACTCGTTTTTTCTGCGCATTCTCGTTGCATCAAGAGGACAACTTTTCATTCAATTATTTATTCCTTTTTCGCAGCTATTAAATACCTCTGAAGAGCTAGAGCCACGGTTAGTACACCAGTCCCTCAAACACCCACCCCAGAGACACCACGTGTTTCGACCAAGCGAACACGCACTGAGAAAAAAGAAACAGTACTTATTACCAATTAGAAATGTTGAAAGAAAATGAGGTGTTAGATACCCGGATATGATAAGTTTGGCACAACGGTAGTTCGGATGGTATCAGGCGAAGTTGAATTTTACCATTCAAGAATAGTTCACAAACTTAATGTGCTGTCCACCCATCCTTGGTTCAACTGCCTTGTAAACTTTGTGAACTGTTATGGACAAGGATGAGACAGATGGGCATTACTAAGAGAACATATTTCAAAAGTTCTCGCAAATCATTAGTCTCCGGAACGCCACGAACAAATTGTTAAAAAAATAAGAAAAAAATCAGTAAAACCCATTGTGTGTCAATAACTGCCAGAGGAAAAAAGTCCCTGAAAATTTCTGACTTAAAATAAATGAAATATACCTTGTAAAACTAGCAACTGTTGTAACTGTTGTTCGCGACTCACCGACGGTGGAAGTACTCAATGTGATGCTTTAACTTCCGTTTCGTTTTATTACGTTCTTCGATTTTGTAATCACCTGATGATGGCTGATGAAGCCGAAATGGCCATCGTATCAAAAGTTTTAAGTTGGCAATCGAAATTTCACATCGGACGAAAAAGGAAAAGTGAGTACAGTGCTGTAAATGCCCCTTGATAAACGTTGCTCTTAAAATGACTAAGGGAAGATGCTCATAAACCTGATAAAATTACTTTAAAATTAACTGAAATCTTACGTTGTAACCTAGTTTCTACTTTCAAGTTTCACTGGGTCGATTTTCCTCTCATTATCGTATACTTGAGCTTTTTAATTTGCGTTGCTCAATTAGAGTTTCCAATGCTTGAACCTAGTTGTTCAGATGCCAGTTAATCTGCATTCAATTTCACGTTGTTCCTTTCAGTACGAATACGTCCAACCAACCCAACAGTTGCCAACCCCTCGGCACAAAGTGTTAAGGGGAGCACCGAAAAAGCCCGAAAGTTCGTATTTCAATTTCCACACTGGCCGATCCTGGGTTTCCCTTGAGAGGTACAAAGGGGGATACAAATAAAATACAATACCTACTCTCACACAGAGTGAACACCGAGAGGAAAAAAAGTAGAGTAGAATCAAAAATGGCATCGATAATACGTCGATGCGATTCTCAGTTCGAAACGACCCTCCAAAATTGACGCGAAAGGGGGCCGCGGGAGGGAGGGGGGGCGGAAGCACAGCGGCCAGCCGGCGAGCCGCTCAGGAACCAATCCTAGCGGCGGGGCATTAATATGAGCACCACGTCGCAAACAAACTGACTGAAATAAAAATATATGGCTGCAAGTTGAAAAAAGTTTCGGGGGATGCTCGACTAGTCAGAGCTATATTGTGAGAGGTGGATCTAGGACCCCCCCCCCCTCCTCCCGTACCCAACCGAGACTCCGCGCCGGAGATTCAAAAAAGTTTGTCCAAGTTCCTGCTTTATTATTAATACATCATCGTATGGGCTAAGTTTCACCGCTGATCTAAGTTTAATAAACATTACATGCCCGGTTATGTGTTTATATTCCGGGGGTAGTTTCTCCGGCGCGGCTCCGCGCACCTACGGGGGAGAGAAGCTTCAGCCGCCCCTCCGCTCGCTGCCGTGATTACCACCTTTCCACCCCCGCCCTCCCCGGCGGTCGTTTCTTCCCTGTTGCTTAATAACCTTTAGCACCATCCGCGCGCCGGGCGGAATAATTTGAAACTATGAGCTATGAGTGCCATCGCACGACTATATGATTAATCTGGCCGTGTCTACCTACCGTTTTCATTTTACAACTTTTTCCGCCGGCGCGCGGCGTTTTCCTGCGTTTAATTGGGAGTTATGGGCGCCTCGTATCTTGTTCCGTAATAGTCCCGTGTCATTTCTCACACGGAATATTTAGTCCCGTTGATGGTTGTGTATCGTTGTTCTGCGGAGTCTATATTCGAGGCACGGGAGGATTTGTAACTTTGTAAATGTAACAAAAAATAGAGAATGTGCAAGCTGATTGTTGAAATTGAGAGACAAAGAAGACATAGGTAATATGAAGCGATCGTATTGGTTGAAATGGGTGGTTCTTATAGCCTAAGGAGGTATGATGGACTATCTACACGCACTAGAAAAAAAAAAATATTGGACCTAGAAACCAGACTCTTACGAACATCGACAAGAAAAAATACTCTTGATTCGATCGGATTTTTGCTTAAATCAAGAAGCAAGCCTCTTAATATGAGCGGATTTCCTTTTGATCTAAGCAAAAATCTAATTGAATCAAGAGTCCTTTTTCTTGTCAATGTTTTCAAAAGTCTGGACTCTAGATCAAATGTGTTATTTTTCCAGTGAGATCTTTCGTGGGTTGCCATCAGTTAGTCTAATACCTACCTTCTTTGTCCATCACAACCACCGCTATCACAAATAGGATCCCTCCATATCCCTTTTGACTCCTTTTTCTATCACTTTGTCCACAAATTCCAACAATCAGCCTGCTAAGGGGTCCGTAGTTGCTTATGACTTTCATTTTCGTTCCGTTAAAGGTATTCATGAATGTTTCTTTCCAAGTAAACCAAAAAACCGACCAAGCGCAAGTGCTTTTCAGGGTTATCTTACCATTTCGAAATCCCTGTGACCTTATGAATTCCCTCGAAATTCTCAAGGCATACATAATTTATAGAGTAATCCCTAAAATACGTGGGCACAATAATTCGGGTTTCTAGGCGTTCTTTGCCGAGCAAAATTTTCCAAAATAAAATGATTTCAATGTCGTCATAATTCTGTTCATTAGTCCCCGTTGATCATGCTCCCCCAGGGTGGAACTATGCCCGGAAGAGTGGTTAGGGGGCAATCGTCCCTAAATTTTAGTCGAAGAAATATTTGAGGGTCTCATTCTGCATTTTGCCAGATATCGCGCAGGGCCTCTCGACGACTTTTCGGACATCCCCTTTCATCAGAAGAGGTACCCTAATAATATCGATAGAGGGAGGTCCGTTATCGGAAAATTTGAAGTCAATGCGCCCTTCTGCACATATAGTCATATGTCTTATTTCAAGTGATAATCCTCAAAATAAGAATTTGAGATGTTTTGTACAAAAAATACCTCAAAAATTGAGCAACTTATATGCACCATATTCCACCAACTACAGGGCAAAATCACGCAATAAAAAATAGATCTGGAGTGAGAGCATTTCCGCTCCTTGGGAATTCTTAGCCAAAACCTTTCGGAAAACTTCGACAGAAAAACACACACGCTTTGAGGAACCTTTGCAACATTCCCAATAACTCATAGAAACTTCCCAGTTTCCATTTCCAACATTTGACATTCCCGGGAAGCTTACACCGAGAAAAAAGATTGGTAGAATTTACAGTGTTCCATTTTCAAGTTCCACAAGATCAATTGTAGTTCAAGATATAAGCCTAGTTAGCAAATCGAATATCTACCAAGATGTCATTGAGACTACTAAAAAGTGAGTTTGAAAACGTACATAAGCAAATAACTCCTGTTACTCAAATATATTAAGACTGTGAGGTAATTACATCAGAGGCTCCCAAGTTCTTTCGGAAAACTTACATTATCAAATTATACCGGAGGATGGCCAATTGAAAAAAGAATTTTTTGAGGGATTAGTCTACCTCCTCAAATGTAGTGAGCCTGTACCATTCATAACACTCTCTATTGCTGCAGCACAACTAGAACCTAAAGATTCCCAATTCTGGACTAGGCTGCAAGCTGTTTTATTGGCTGTCATTATTATTAGCTGTCAAATGTGAGAATATCCATTATCAAAGAGTCAGGCTTCGCCGTTGGTGTCGGCTGGAGCATCTTCACTTTGAATCGATTATCGTACCCCAATAATCGATTCTTCACCATAGCCTCAAACGTAAGAATATCGATAATCGAAGAGTCAGGCTTCGCCGTTGGTATCGGCTGAGGCATCTTCACTTTGAATCGATTATCGTACCTCAATAATCGATTCACCATAGCCTCAAATGTGAGAATATCGATAATCGAAGAGTCAGGCCTCGCTGTTGGTGTCGGCCGAAGCGTCTTCACTTTGAATAACAAAGATGCTTGGTAGCTGGAAGACTCCCTTTAAAAGCTTTTCCGGGGAAAGCGGCCTAAAAGAGAGAAGCAGAGAGAGGAAGCTCAGTGGCGTGGCGCGCTTTTCGATATATCGATTGATACGCCACTCAAACCTATGAAAAAAGATCGATTATCAGAGTAATACCTTAGTAATCGATTCTTTACCATAGCTTCAATCGGCGAGATATCGATAATCGATCATTCACGCCGCGCCACCGAGGAAGCTGCGAAGGGAGGACTCACCTTGTTGCCGTTAATGTACCAGTCGATTATCGGCGGCGGGTTGGAGGGGAGGGCCGTGCAGTTTCCGGTCACGTACTCGTCAGACTTGTAGGGGGAGGCGAGGCCCTCGATCCGGGGATCTCCCGTTGGGTACACTGAAATCAAAGCCAAAGCCCCGGGTCTTAGTCAAAGGCTCACGCACCCACGTCCCGGACAAAATACATATGACATTCACAAAATAACCTCCCCGTCGGCGTCGCGTCGGGCTGGAGCGCTGCAATTTTCACGACGATTTCACCGGTAAAAAACGAGCTGCAGCCCGCGCCAACACGTCATTCGGACGTATTGCTGCCAAACGGAACTACAGGGTTATTCAAAAGTCACGCACCACTGGCCACGAGGGGGGTGGCCATTTGAAATTTTTGAGTTGCCCCCCGCCCCATCATGGGGATCAAAAACTGGAAAGTACCTAAAAAAATTTCCTCCTCGATATGAGGGAAAACGTCTTAAACCGCAAGTCAATATCACAGTTAGAGCTAAAGTTATGGCCAGTGGTGCGTGACTTTTGAATAACCCTGTATGTGTATTAAGACGTGAGCCCTGCACTGAAAAAAAAAATCTCGGTGTATTTACTAAGAAAAGGGTAAAATTACCAAGAATTCAGGGTTCTATTTGATCCCAGTTTTTTCATGGTAAAATTACCATTCATGGAATTGGTAATTTTACCGGGAAACCTCGCTAAAATTATTGAATTTTTTCGGTAATTTTACTGGACCTTGGTAAAAACGCCAATTTTTTTTATCGACTGTGGTAGAATTACCGAGATAAAGGTGTACGAGATACCGAGGTGTACCTTCAGCTCGGGAAGCGCGATCAACAGGGTGATCCAAAAGTCCCGCACCGTCCGATGGTTTTGCCCCATTGCCGGGAGATCCATGTAGAGAGTTGAGGGGATTCAATGAACCACTAGACAAGGTTTGAAGCAGAGGAAAACGTCAAATTTTTTCTCTTCAAAATGTTACATAGAGAACAATTCACACGACGGTAAGTTTAGAAAACAACTCCTGAACGAGATGTTGTCAAGTGTTTCAAACACAGATCAAATGGAAGTTCGATAACACAGATGGTGTCATTTATTAAATTGTTGCAATTTAATCAATGTTGTTACAAAACACGTATATCTTCATCACGAGTTGATTTTCAGACTTCCGATCGTAAAATTTGATTTCCTTCTGGGATTTTGATGAGAAAACACGCAGTGTTGTGCTTTAATTCATATATTGTCTAGAGGCCCAAAGTCGTTTACTTTGACAAGGAGGCATTCTCAAAATTTCTATTCTCTACATAAAATTCAAAAGTTACACGGGCGATGCCAGGTGTTGATAGTGCGAGACTTTTACATCATCGTGCATGGCAGAGAATTCGTATACTTCGACTGCAATTTGCAATAAGGAATGTTTGCAGATAGAATTGCAAAAACTACTCGCACAAGAATACAAGAAACTATTTCAAAAATTACTCGTACATGAGTACAAAAAATTTGATGAAAAAAAAAAAAAAAAAAGAATACGAAGAAAAGGCAAATGCACTCAAGAAAGAGTATGAAATCAACATGCGGAAGTTTATGTAAGTTTTTCAAATTTTCTTTGTAGAATAATTTACGGACTTTTTCTCATTAAATTATCACCTATTATTTAGTATTGATCAATCTTTACTTGACCTCACTTTCAGCCACTGTAAATATTTCTTAGTGTTCCATACTTAGTGTTCCCACGTCCCCAGCCCCACCCTCCCCCCCTTAGTAACGCCAGCGCGAAAAGCTCAAGTGGAGCCTCTCTGAATGACGTTTTGTACCCCGGGCCAAAGTTACAGACCAACATCTGGACGGTGTTAACAAATTTCCGATTGCATGCGGTAGGGATTTCATGTGATATCCGTCAAATGTATTCGGAGAGTTTCATTCATCCTGATGATCAGTGTTACCAATTGGCTCTGCGGCGAACGGAAAAGAACAAACCTGTGCAAATTTTGGTAATGAACCGTGTGTCTCCGGTTTATTTTCTGTTATTATGGATTGCCGCAACCAGCCTCATCAGAACCCCACTTCCGGTTACCCCCCTTAGCTCGAACCCTCCCCCCCCCGCTTTCTCCCTGGCCCCTCGTGTCATCATTCTCCCTAGTCTATCACTTTATTTTTCAAAATTCCCGCTCTTTGTGTTCCGTTCATGTAAGACCTCAGAGAGACATTCGGTGTCTGCGCCATGTTTTGTCTGCGCCTGCATGACGTATCTCGATCTCTTCCGTGTACTATCCATCCCACCTACCTACACCCCGTTGATTCTCCGTTTATCTGTTGACAGTCCATTGGCTAGTATGGCGGTTAGGAGGGCAGACATTTGCAGGCGTTTTGTCGGCTTGGCGCGGCCATCGTTCTGGTCGAGAGAAACGAAGAAACAAGTTGCTATCGTAGGTGAGAACATCAATCTTCTTGTTCTAATGATAGTTTTGACACCTGTATCAAGCGACGTTTTGGTACTCGAACCAGCTAAAGGCAAAAGTGCAGCCCAAATTTTTAGCTCAAATCAATTGCAAACATAGAGTGCAAATTTGAAGAACAGCATTCTTTTCATTCATGCCGTCAATGGGTGTGATACCACTTCAGCATTTCGTGGCAAGGACTTTGAAAGGCACATTCACTTAACTGTTAGAAAAACGAGGGCGAATTCTCTCATGTGCTGAGAAATTTGATGAAACCGACTGCACTCAAGGTGAACTTTGTCAAGCTGGTGAGCAATTTGTTGTTTTGCTGTACAACGCTAACGAATCAATTACTGGTTAGAACAAATGTAGACTTTAATGTTTTAATCAATTAACCACTGCCCCGTCTGATTTCAATCAATCGGACTATTTATGCTACACAGTGACAAAAAAAATACAGTTAATACGATTACCACGGTAGTACAGCACGGCGATGTTACCGTGTTCACCGTAATATTACTGTGCGCACAAAAATGCTACCACGAGCATGGTTACGCTGCTATGCTGACAAAATCCACGGTTCTACCTATGAGGAATCCCGTTTGACATTCCCACTGTGGTAACCGTGGAATAACACTGGTTTTTTCCCCGTGTAAAAGAATGATTCATTACTCAATTTTGATTGGAGGCCACGTGAATGACGTCTAAATCGTGCATTAGAAGTGATGAAAAGACACTTCGTGAAGCAAAACAAAAATCCACGGCTCTACCTATGAGGAGTCCCGTGTGATATTCCTACTGTGGTAACCGTGGAATAACACTGTTTTTTTTCCGTGTAAAAGAATGATTTATTACTCAATTTTGATCGGGGACACGTGAATGATGTCAAAATCGTGCGTTAGAAGTGATGAAAAGACACTTCGTGAAGCAAAACAAAAATCCACGGCTCTACCTATGAGGAATCCCGTGTGACATTCCTACTGTGGTAACCGTGGAATAACACTGTTTTTTTTTTTCCGTGTAAAAGAATGATTTATCACTCAATTTTGATCGGAGGCCACGTGAATGATGTCAAAATCGTGCATTAGAAGTGATGAAAAGACACTTCGTGAAGCAAAACAAAAAGAAACTTCCTCGAGGAGGTACCTTTCCCGCAAGGTCTACGGTGAGGCGGAAAGGTAAAAGTTGTTTAAACCGACCCAAAGGCCAGAGCAAACCGTACGAGAAAAAGGGGCGACAGGTTTAAAGAGGCTGATTCGAGGATGACCCATTTCTTGGCGGATCCTCGGAGCCTCTCCGGCGAGGGCGAGGCTGAAGAGGTCCCGGGCGGTCGAGAGAGTGTTTCAAAGGTAAATAAAGGTGTCGGAGCGGGGCGCTTAGCGCCCTAATTTGATACAGTCAAATTTGCGGCCCGAAATGACTTTTATTGAAAAAGATAGCGGTTGGTCTGGAAACTCGATCTCGCTGGGTTCGAGGGCGCGGCGGGGGGGGGGGCGAATTGCATCAAGTGTGACGGAAGTAATAACTGAATAAAAGGGGCGATCCGATTCGCGGTTCGTTCGCGCGCTCCGTGTCGCAGCCACCGCGGCGCGCGGTCGACCCGCGACGCGCGAATCGGTGAAACTTTCCCAACTTTTACAAGTGCTTCCGCCCTGTCCGTGTCGGGCTCCCGAGCTTTAGACGTTCCGATTCCGATCCGCATCCGGGCCCACCCGCGTTGCCACTTCGTGCATGATAATTCGGCAAAAATGGGTTTTTGACAGCTGATAAACGCAAAACTGCCGTGATCGCGAAGAGAGCCGTAACTGCAAAAATGAAGTTTTGAGAAAACGGGCTCAGAGGCTTCTGACAAGAACATTTTATTGAAAGAAGCCTCCGTTCTTTGTCAAATTGCCACTAATCGTCCGGAAGACTCCCAGAAATCGCATGGATGATTAAAAATCGACTGATTTTATTTCCATAACATAAAAAGGGTATTTTTCATTTTCATGCTAGGTTATTGTTAGGCAAGACAGCCGTAAGTGCTATCTTCTGCATGCTTTTATGGTTGCGTTCTGGACACACAACAAACACATTTTCAGGTTATAAATTGGCAGAAGAGGGCGGCACTTTACTGGAAAGCACTGTTCTCATTGGCTCTCATGCATCTACGGCTGTCTTGAAAACAAACTGTGTCATTTTCTGTGCACTTACGTCTGACTCTCGGTCAATAGGTCCCGGGTTCGAATCCCAGTGGTGGCATCTAATTTTCACGGAATTGACGAGTAGATCTGCTTGAACAGATTCTCCTCGGCCCTAATCCCTGAAAATTGGAAAAGCCTGGAGCATGGAGATCCCACGATGTCTACGGACACTAAACATTGTCTAAAGTTGGCTGAAGGTGCTTGACAGGAAGCCATTAAACCAGCAGGAAAAAAAAAAAAAACAATGGAGAGACTGGGAATATGCATTCCTCCGATTGCGACGTTGCATATTATTCACTGCTCGTTTGTTTTTATAATTCCTCCAAAGGATGGTCCGAAAAAAGGCGGGACAATTTTAGACGAGAGTCCCCCTTGCCGACTTACGAAAAAATCGGATAATAACTTCAGAGGCAGGTTCATTCCCAGTGCACCGGACGATACTCGAAATTTCTGTCACTTGCGTCTCCTTTACGGCGAAATTTCGGCTGGGGAGCATGTAATAGAGTAGTTTAATTTTCACCTTGTCAACTGGTCCATGAAAGTGCGGCTGGCTGCACTCGTACTCATGTTTGCACGAAATATTGATGAGTCCTTCGTTTGTCGGGAGCGACGAGTGTGCAGCGACGGGGGGGGGGGGGGACCCGATGACCAATTGAAAAGTGGGCAGACGGACGCGTGTTGTTTGGATATTGAAACGGTGGTGGAGGGGGGGGGGGGGGCGAGGGCGAGACAGGGGCTCGAGCAACCTATTACTCCGAACTTTTCCAGTGTCGTGTGTCGTTTCGGAGCCCTAGGCCGGCAGCGCTGAACGCGGCGCTCGGACGATGCGCCGCGCTATTTGCGCTTCCCGCCCGCCGCTCTGTGTCCGCGCGGGCCACCTCTTTGCCGACTAGTCCGGCAAACTCCGAGCGGACCTAGGGTGTAAAAATGGATGCAATATTTTAAAATTAATTTTTGTGATGTTATTTAAAACTTCCATGCGATGCAATATGCCATGAATAGCATAGAAGCGGTAAAATCTTGTTCTTGATTTTTTTTTTTTTTTTTTTTTTTTTTTTTTTTTTTTTTTTTTGCTATTCTTAAAAAGAAAAAAAAAATCATAGGTCGAATATCAAGGATTGAATTCGGGAATACCTGTTGCGGATTGCATACTCAGCCCCTGAAAAATCGATAACTTTCAGGTAAAATGAAAAAGTTCACCTCTCAGCGAAATTAAATTTCATTTGGGGTCTCTGTATGGTGGAACGCATAGACGGCCTTGAATTTTGCTTCTTAAAACGTATTTTGGCAGCGCTGAGTTTGCTCGTCAGACTATTTGCGTTAAAGAACATGTTGTCGTGAGAACCGGTTAGGTATGTTCCGTCTGAACTTTTTAACGAAACAATCAGTGGAATGTTTTACAACAGGGTTCCATTTTTGGAGCGAGATTCTACTCGCGGCATTCGACTTTCCCTTTTGTGGCTACAGCTGTGACATTCCCAACCAGATTTCTACTAGTACAGACTGATTGGAAAATGAAGTTTTCCAGCCTTTGACTAAGTCCCGGCTTCGTCGGTTTTCTGGACGGCTATTCGCCGTAGCCTTGAGCTAGATCTCTCCTTTTTTTTAAGCCGTTCTGTCTGTATTAACAACACTATCTACTGCCTGTGTTAAGACTTCCCCACTGAAGTACTATCTGCGTTGCTCTCCAACCAAATTGTCCATCAACTGCGGTATAAAACACTCAATAGATTACACAGGGCGAAAAAGAAGCACTGACCATTTATGTGCAAGAAATGTGGAACCAATTTGTGGAACAAATGGGTCTCACCGAACGACAGCTCGTCGATATTTCCAATTCCAATGCGGAGACGTGTACTGCACTTCGCTGTCTCTAGACAGTCGCCCTAGAACACATCAAGGGCTACTTCGATTGTGCATAAGTGCCCAAGACCTGTTACATGCAGACGCTAGGAGGCCTGAGGGCCGCGGCGGGAAATCCTTTGCAAAAGTTTTGGCAGAAAAGAATGCTGATCGCACTCGAGTCCACGCTGTAGAGGTGCCAACTGCATGAAAACAACGCGATAGTCTAAAATAAGACGAAGGTAAAAAAACACAAAAAGTGAGTAGGCAATGCGTGAAAATTTAGAAATTTAGATGGCCGGGACATTTGGAATCCTATAAAAATCAGACTTTTCGTGATTGAGAATTGTGATCCATAATGGGAAATTATAGAGACGAAATCCGGCAATGAATCTAATACAAAAAGTAGTCATAAGGAGTCATAAATAAGTGATCTAACCTTCTTGTGGTTAAAACTCGAAAGTCAACGCCACACGATTGAGGGTGCACTGTGCATCTTGCGGGGGTGCGTAAGAAGCTAATTATTATTAAAAAATTCGTTTAAGGGTGTGCCGTTGGAATTTCAAAACCTCTAGAAACGGAACGCAGGAACCCAATTGAGTGATATTAGAGTTAAGAACAGAAGAGAAAAGAAGATTTTCTTATGCGAGACGCGCAGGTTACAATACGAATTTATTAGAAACTGACAGTCAGTTCAATATGGAATATTCACCATTGTTGGCAGCATTACGACCTTGAAATAAGACGAAAAATCATCGGGTAAATATTGCCTTAATGTGGCATCGCGAGGTGCCATTGAGACTAACCGACATTTTGACGGTCAAAAATGAGACGAAGATTCGAAATACTTTTTTTCACACTGATAAGCATGGTAAAATCGAGAACCCTCATCACACGCATTTAAACTCTGCAGAATCGTCGAAAAATAGGCAACTTCGTCCGCCAAAAATTGGCAAGTTGGCGAGAACGAGCTTGTATCTCCAAGGCTTATCCATGTTAATCCCGGGAAATTGGGGCGCGATGGTAGATAGACGGAAACAAATGAGTAGTAATAGAGTTGTAAAAATAAAATAAAATTAAATGATTATTGCCCGACGATGTTGGCAGGCGTTTCCGGACTCCGCAACGGAATATCGAGGGCTGCTCCGCGCTGACCTCCGGTTTCCCATTCGGAGCATACGTCCGCTTCGGAGGCTCGAATACGGATTTTTACTTTCTCGCTCCCATAGGGTAGAGAGGAAGTATTGTCATCCTCCAAAAAAAAAAAAAAAAAAAAAGTTGAAATTTCATCATTTCTAGACGTTTTAAGGTCCCAGGAGTAAAAATAACCATACTTGAAAAAATGTGTGTCCGTCCGTGTGGCGTCCCCCAAATCTGTCTACAGCGATATCTCAGAATCTATCTGTTCGATTTCATTCAAAATTGGCACAGGACACCATATCTATGGTCTCCTTATGCACGTCCAACGATTTTGAGGTACGCTAAAATTTGGGGGGGCTACGCTCAATTGTCCATTTTTAGCAAAATCACACGGAAAGCTCATTTTGAAAGACTGTAAATTTTGAAAAATGTCTTTAATTCTTTAACAATGGGCATCAAGCACATCACCTGGGTCATTAATTTAAGTTCCAAAAAGATCTTTGGACTAAACTCAAAATTCAAGAGATTACGAGGCCCAAAAGTAGGCACTTTGCTCCGCGAAACAGCTCATTTTCAAGGACTGTAAATTTAAAAAAATAAAAAAAATAAAAAAAAATGCCTTCAATTCTTCGAAAGTTGGCATAAGAGCACCACCTGGTTCATTAATTTAAGTTCCTACGAGGTCTTTGGACTAAACTAAAAATTGAAGGGTTACGCGTCATATAGCGAGGAGAGCACTTCGGTCACACGGAGAGCTCATGGACTGTAGATTTTGAAAAAATGCCTTTAATTCTTTGAAAGTTGGCTCAAAAGCACCATCTGAGTCATTAATTTAAGTTCCTAAAGGATTCATGGACTAATCTCATAATTGCAGAGGGGCCGATAGGAAACGCTCAATTCTCTGATAAATGAGTCGGAGCGCTTCTAGATAATAGCAGCAAACGCTTTGAGTCAGGTGAAACCTAGGAATTCAAATGCATTATATAATGCATCATATACTATTTCCAAAATTACTCCGTAGGTAATCACAAAGCAAAATTAGACAACTAATTAGATACATACTCACATTACAAAGGTACTATGAATCATCAAGCTAACGCCAAGAACTGACACTTAGATCTTTATTAAAAACTAATATGTTTGTTGTTAATGAATTTAGAATCCCGGCAGATTCCATCTTTTGCGGTTCCTTTTTACGAGGTACTAAGCACAAATATAATGTAATAATTCGGCACAAATATAACTGATTTAATGCTTGTTAATGAAGGAGGTTATAATTGTTATAACGTGACGTTTGTTGACTTGTCTCTGGTTGACGTTTGTCGATGGCGCTCTCTATTGTTTTCGCTTTGAGTTACGGGGATACGCGGTAAGGAGATGGCGCTCCTGGCGGGCGTGTCGTGAACCTTCCAGCAGGTAGATTCGCCCGCCAAATTTAAAATTTGGGAGATGCTAAGCGAAAACCGTTTAGTTTTAAGACTATTTGAACATCGAATAGTCATTCTACCCATTCAAGTAGATATTTGATGGCTTTTGACCGTGCTTAAGGAGAGATTATAATATAAAATCGTATCTGAAGTATGATGTCAATGAATCTAATGGATCCTAATGAATCGTAGAAAAGCTAAGATTTTTACGGATCGCCATCTTTGACAGGAGACTTAGTTAATCAATTACATATTTAATTGAAGATGCCTCATAAAATCAACAAGTCGAGTCCGAATATATGAATTCACCACATATCGCGAAGACATTTACAATGAAGTTCAATGGTTTGAATAAAAATTTCATAACTATTATCCTGTGATCAAAATTCCAATCAAACTTTATAATTTTGTAAAATTGGCAGTATTTTTCTAAATATTCCAGTAAAAGTGTCTATGCCGGCGCGAAGCGCCGGCTCGAGCGAGAAAGTCCCGTGCGGTCCCCGCACCAATCCGCTAAGCGGATGGGGGGGCGAAGCCCCCCAAATGCCGGCACGTAGCGCCGGTACGCGGCGCGAAGCGCCGCGCATAAATTGGCCGGAGGCCAATTTTTTTCCTTCAAAACTTATGTCGTCCTTGCCGTAAAAGAATCTGTTCAAACGATCGAATAGTATATTTTCTTTCATAACTTCAGTCGTTCTTACCGCAAAAGAATCTGTTCGAACGTGTACATTGACTCGTGAATGTCGAACAATCGAACACGTATATTTTCCTTCAAAACATGACGTCCTTGCCGCAGAAGAATCTGTTCGAACATGTATAATACATTGACTCGTGAATGTCGAACAATCGAGCAGGTATATTTTCCTTCAAAACTTATGTCGTCCTTACCGCAAAAGAATCTGTTCGAACAAGTATATTGACTCGTGAATGTGGAGGTTTTTCTTTACTTCAGGGTGGGACGACAATGTTTTCTAGAAAAATGAGCGCTGAACGTAAATAAGCTTCAATGTATATTGGTTGCGATGATCGAAAAAAAAGTGTTTGAATGCTCACATTCATGATCTCGTCGTCATTCATGATTCTCTGTTCATTAACTTGATCTCGTCACCTTCCGGACAAAGTATCACAAGCGCCACACAACGTTTCAAAATTTCCGCCGCCATTTTATTTTTTCACAGAGAAATTGTTGGGTGAATCTGTCTGAAATTCTGAATTTTATCGGCAGCACAAAGAAAAAAAAAAAAAAAAAAATCATTAAAATTTTCAGACAGCTTTATGGAACAATTTCTCTGTTAAAAAAATAAAATGGCGGCAGATATTGTGAGACGTTGCGTGACGCTTGTGATACTTTGGCCGAAATGTGATGATATTAGTTGCTATGATCGATAAAAAAAGTGTTTGAATGCTCACTGCTATGAAGAGAGAACGAACACTTGATCTCATGAAAACTGTTGGGGGTCGAAAACCGAGGACGAGTTTGAATCCAAGGAAGATTACTAACAAAACTTTTGATTACTTTGCTTCGCTTTCTGCCGAAACTGCCACAAAAACATTGAAATTAGAAGAGCTGTGCTGTTTCTAATGCATATAATTGGATTTTACCAAATTTAACTGCGTATTAATGAGAGCAATGCACTGTGCAGCAAGTGGATAAACCTATAATTGAAGGAATTTTAGATTTGAGCTTTGATTAAATCCATACAATCAATTTAAGCCTCATGGTTCAGCCGATCAGAAATTCATTCTTTGCAGCCAATAATCTCCCTACTACGCTGCTGCGCTAAGGAAGAGCGCCTTAGACGTTGCCATGTAACCTTCAATAGAAAACGAATGTGCATTGAAAATTGTAGATGTTTTTTTTTTTTAAAAGTGCCCGACAATTTTGCTTGGAATTTACACTAAAATAGCTGTTCTGGACGCGCGCCATTTTCCTGAGTAGTTGGACATTTAATCACCATGATGTATACATTATGGAGACTACGTGCTTTTTTAACTCCAATTGCAAAAGCGGCACCGGTAATTTTTTTTTTTTTTTTTTTTTTCGAAGAATGCTTTGGCACACTTTAGTATGATATCTAGGCGCAACTTTTCCCCCTCATAACATTTTGAGTTTCGAAAGTCGATGTTTTTTGACTCGCCCTAGTGCGGACTCTTTGTTTGATTGGCGAGTGAAGCTCTCTCCATTTTTTCCAGAGATCGGGAAAGGCGAGTAGTCGAGGAAAATTTTACGAAATTTTCAAGATTTTATGGGAATTTCCACCTGCCTATCTGAAAACGGGGGTAGGAGAGCTTTGTTTGATTGGCGAGTAAAGCTCTCTCCATATTTTTCCAGAGATCGGGAAAGGAGGGTAAATCCGTGCGAGTACACAGAGCGGTGCGACACCGCAAGAAAACGTACTAGGGGTGATGAGTTGTGGCGGCGCGGCGGTAGCGAGCCGAAACCGCGCAACCCCCGCAGACACCCTGCATTTAAGGGTTGTTTCAGCGGAGTGGTCGCGTCCTCGCGTCGTCGGGTCAGAACGTGTGGCGAAGGATCCGACTCCTCTGCGGCAGTGGGACACGCGCGGCATCCGAAATGGAGTCAACAGCCAACGGAGCGCCGGCATCCACCGTTCACCATCCACCGTCCCCGAGGCACGGCGCTTCCGACTTCTTATCGATCATTCGAATTCTGCACGGAGGACTCGCCCTGTGTCAACCGGGGCCGCCTCGGCTAAATGTATGCGCATCACTCCTTGTTTATAAATAATCACCGTCGCTCTTGCCACATCCACCCGATCGACTTTACACACAGAGTTTATCTCGGGTCTCATAGAGTACCTTTATAGACAGAGTATGGCCATTCGTATCTTTTTACTACAGGAAAACTGTTCCGCTTTTTGATTGGTCAACGAGTTTTTAGGCTTCATGATGCTCTTAGGGCCGTAAATAAACAAACAAGATGGCGGCTCACCGTAACATCGATGAGAAGCTAAATTTGACAAAAATTTCAACTATGCGGCAGTAACAATTTAAACTAGCATATCTACGAATAACACACGAAAAAAAACACGAAAACATTGTTAAATCACCTTTCACCTTTATCACAGGAGGATGTAAGATGTGCATAACCTCAATCTTGCTTGCTGATAACAGCCATCTTGTTTGTTTATTTACGGCTCTAAGAGCATCGTGTCAGCCTATTAGCTTGCGACCAATGAAAAACCGGAACAGAAATGGCCATACTCTGTCTATAAAGGTACTCTAGGGTCTCGAGTCGAGGCTTAGTTTCCGAAGGGCCCTGCACCGTGTTGTGACTTATCAGTGCGGCTTTGCATTGGACTACACTGCCGTGATAGCTACAAGAGCCGTCACTCTCAAATTTTCGAAATAGAGTTTGGTTCAAAATTGGTTTAATCTCTTAAAGATAAAATCACTGATCACTGATTTCATCGATATGAAAGTCACACAGGCCTTCACAAACACCCTCATAACGATGATCTCCCCGTCGGAATACCAGGTCATTTTCTATAACAGTACTACTTTACGGGTTCCTAGCATTCGGCGCGACGTTGCAGCGTTCAAGCCACGCACTGTCTTTCGGGTAGTAGCGAATCAAATACATGTCTGAAGTAAAGGCTTACTTTCCAGAGGACCCTGCAGCGTGTTGAGAATTGTGAGTGGATAGTGCAATGGACTATACTACCGTCATAGCGAGATGAGCCGCAACTATCAAAATTTCAAAATAAAGTTGGTTTCAAAATTTGTTTAACCTCTGCAGGATAAAATCACTGAAATACAGGTCCTAGGTCAAAGGCGTAGTTCGTATGGTGACTTGTGAGGGGCTAGCGCATTGGACTACACTGCCTGGATAGCGAGGGAGCCGTAACTCACAAATTTTAGAATACAGTTTGTTTCAAAATGTGTTTAATCTCTTTCAGATGAAATCACTGAAATACCTAAAACAGTGCGATTTGTCTAATTTGTATGAACCGAATTAGCTCACCACCCCCAATTTCTCGAGGAGAGTTGTATAATATACGTAAATGGTCCAAATGGAGCAGTTTTGTTAAATCCGTTCGACGACAATTTTGGAAAGATGAACTTACATCACGAACACAGGATGTTCTATTCCCAATTAGACCCTCGAGTGGAGATCCTAAGATCTACTAAGGATACGTTTCAAAATCTGATGGGGTCTACAAAGATAATCCGGACTATCAAGAATTCTCTACACAATTGCAAGAAATATGAAAAAGTTTGTCTCCCCATATCTCTAAAGGTAGCCCTTAATAGAGATTCATCATTGTACCTCTTGAGGGAGAAAGTTTGCTTCTTTATCCGGACTTTAGTGAAATGTCTCCTCAATAATTCGCGAATAAAGTCAAGTTGATGTGTGTGGGAATTTTTGAAAAAAGCCACCAAAACACCGAGAGGAGGAAAAAGTCCTGATGGCGATTGTCCTTGTTCTTTTTCGAAGTAAAGTCGAGGTTTAGAGATATCGAGGTTTTGTGACATCGAGATATCGATTCATCCTCGACGTTCCTAAGTGCTTTTGCAACGTGCCTAACTCTAGCTTAAATAGAATATGAAAAATACCCATTTGATGTAAAGTCGAAAAAAATTCGTCGATTTATAATCACCGCGAAACGATTTCTGAGAGTCTTTCCGATGATAAATGGTAATTTTACATAGGACGGAGGCTTCTGTCAATAGAATTTTCATAATGTTGAACATCATTTTATCAAAGAAAAAGATACGGACAAGGTCATTGAAATTGAAAATATTCACACTCAAAATTAATTTTACTATAACTCATGAGAATTTGTCACTTAACTAGTACTCAAAATTCCAGTGTATTTTTTCTTCTTCTTTTTAAAATTTATTTTTTCGTGTTTGCTACATGAGAAACTAATATCCGAAATTCTTACTAAAACACTGCATAAATATGAATACAAATTATTGGTTTACCTTAAACTTTTTTAAAGTGTGCAATGCAAAAACATAGTGAATAAATATACTTTTGAGCAGTTACGGAACTTGATTCTGAATTGATCCGTTCTGCTGAATGTGTTTAATGTCTTTCACAGGAAAACTTATTTGTGACTTGAAAAATGTTTCCTAATTGTTTTTACCCATCCTTTGACTCGGTTCATCATTTACAGCTGAGAAATCAAAAATTACTGTGAGTACTTTCAGATTCACCGCACACTCAGAAACCAGGCGAGAATTTTACACTCGCACCACAACGTTTTCCTCTCAGATTTCAGCAAAATACGACTGTAAATACTCCCAAAAGCAATGAAGGTTGCGTTCCAAAGAAAATGTTTCAAGGCAAAATCGAAAGGACACAGAGTTTTACATCGGGACTTAATTGTATTAGAATAGCAAAATCACAATGCCCCACCCGAAGATATTGTCAAACTTGGAAAGTCAAGCTGTGTTGCCCAAGGTGTGAAATTAAGTACTGAAATGACTTCTTCTGGAGTTGTAAGTGTAGTTCAAGGGAAGTGTTGACGTATACAAAAATGTATACTCCATTTGGTCATCACAACGTTTCCTACCTTACGACGCAATACCAATTTTCCCCCTCCGGCTTGAGATGAGATGTACTCGGTACGCAACTCCAGGTGTAAAAAAAAAAATGTTTTTGGTCCGATAGCATCGTTGGAAAAGCCGTCTTCCAGCACTTGCGGAACATAATATTGAAATCTCCCCGAGAAGTAGCGTTCGTGGCTTTTGAAAAGTTATTGAATACTTGCTTTTCTGTTTTTGTATTTACGTCTAATTGTGTACGTAACTAGGTATCTTCTTTATTCGAATATTAATCGGATACTATTATTATTATTTATTTTCAATACTTTCTGGTCCAAGAAAAAAAAGGGTTATACAACGTAATTTAGCAAAACAAAGGAGAGGAGTCCGGAAAATGAAGAAGCGAAGTGTGAATGATGGCAAAGTGAGGAAAGTGGAAGCGTGAAAACTCACCGATTAAATGGCTGAATTCTTCCACGTTTAAATGTGATATATTTCGAAATTTTATATGACCTAATATTTCATTCCTTGAGTTTATTAACATCAATGGTCGTACCTAACCTATGTCTCTATTATTGCATAATTAGGGTGTCACATTAGAGTGTTTAAAAATTGCGGGCGTCGAACCTTTACCGCGGAAGGAAGCGATCGGAAAATTTTCGGCCTCATATTAGCTATTCCTCTGCTGTCATCCTCACAAATTCGGGCTGGATAAGTTGCGTTAGAAAAGCTACTCAGCGCCCTGCGTACGAAGGTGTTGAAACGAGCGAGGAGTAGAGGACTTTTATGAGAACATAACGGAATGATCGCCGATTAATATAAACAAACTAAAAAAAATGAAAACCCGATCGTTCAGACGGCGGCTACGCAAAATGGAACTAAGAACCAGAATGATGATCGACGAAAGACATGAACCGTCGCCTCAACCGAGCACATCCATAAGAAGGTGCGCCCGTAGAATCCCATCATCCTCTTCTGACGAGGAGGATGATAGTCAGAAAGGTAACAATACCTCTATCTTTAATCATTTAATAATTTACATCTTTGTTAATTCCGTGCAAAATGTTAAACGAATTGGTGACAAAAGAAATTGAGTCGAAAAATATGAAGATAAATATTTAATTTAAATTAAATGAAATATTAAATTATATATTAATATTATATTATTATTTAACTTTATATGTTAAATATTACGGTGGTAAAGGCAATGATGCTAACAAGGAGGCGGCTTCAGATTCCCCACTGTCACGAGGACCCAAAAATGGAAATAGAAATGGATGCGTAAGCGAATTCGAGTTTTTTAGTTGATTTAGCTTTAGCAGTAAATGGAAGTAGAGATCTTAAAGTTTTCTTCTCGATGACAATGCCTTTAAAGCCGGCCAGGTTGGCCTAGTGGTCAGCGCGTCTGACTCTAAGTCAATAGGTCCCGGGCTCGAATCCCGGTAGTCGTTTCAAGGTTTCTCGGAACTGAGGAGTAAATCTGCTGAAACGGATCCCACTCTTATTGGGCACATCGGGTATCCAGCATCAATTTACAATTTCCTGCAGGAATCAGGCCGATGCGGCAGAAAAGGTCAGGAGTCAAAATGCTTAGTCCTCATTGACAACTCCTACCCGTATACTTGTATGTGTATCGTAATTGAGCTGTTGAGGTTTAATGAAATTAATGAAATATAATGCAAGATTTAGCATCCATGAAATTATTCATGTGTTATATTACTCATGATGTGGTCACCTGATCCTGAGACTGAATGATAAGTTGAAGCTCTCTTTCTCTAGTTCTAATTTTCCTCTTGCAGGCAGTCCTCTACTTGACTTGTAAGCACGATGTCATAGATTAAGCTTTATTTCCAATCGATATATATTCTGTACGTACTATCCAACGAGGTGTTATTTCTTAATAATCTCTAATACCTTAACATGAGCGCCACGAAGGCAAAGACGATTTTAGCGCTGTCGACGTCTTAAAAGGTCTTAAAGGTCTTTTCATTTTAGATCTGCAAACTATTTGTACTGTTTCATATCGATGGAACTCATCTAATTTTATGACCTGTACCTGATGTGTTTTATTTTGAATGTTATTTTCATCTAGTGAATGAGGATCTATACTAAAAATTTTAACTGTAAATCTTCATTATGTTTTGTATTTAAATTTTCATTTATTGTTTATTTAGTTATTTATTATTTATTTATTTTTTTTATTTATTAAAATTATCTGAGTTTGATATAATGACAGAGGAGAGGATAAAAGTGATAATAGGTAAGCTGAAACAAAGCTTGGGAGGCTTCCTGGTATGTCCTACAGTAATTAAGGAGCATAAAGAAAACCTAGCACATTATAATTTCGGAAATAGTTAATAAATCGCTGAAGGAAGGTAAAATTCCTAAGAGACTAAAAAAAGCAATTGTAACGCCAATACCAAAGGTTAAAAATACGATGAAAGTAGAGGATATGAGGCCAATTAACTCATTACCAGTGGTGGAAAAGATAATAGGAGGGGTAGTAATCAAAGAAATTGTAAGTCATATTGAAAAAAATAACATACTAATTGAAGAACAAAGAGGCTTTAGGAAGGGGAGAGGGACTTAGGAACTGATTCAAATGCTGTTCAAAGAATGGAGAGAGGGGGAAGAAAGAGAAAAGGTAATAGTAGGGGTTTTTTTAGATTTAAAAAGGGCATTTGAAACGATCGATAGAGGGATTTTAGTGAAAAAACTGGAAAAGATCGGGATTGGGGGCAGGGCATTATCATGGTTGAAGGATTATCTGCATGCAAGAAAGCAGGCAGCTAATTGGGGTTTTGAAAAACTCTCTGAGGAAATATGTGTTGAACTGGGAGTGCCTCAGGGTAGTAAACTTGGACCAGTCGTATTTTTAATTTATATAAACGATTTACAATGTGTATTAAGGGAATGCAAATTGAGAATGTTTGCTTCTGATACATTGATATACATGGAAGGGGAAACAGTGCCACTGAAAAAAAACACTCCGACCGTGGAAGCCGTACTTACGGGCTATATAGAGATACCGTCCGTGTTCCGGGCTCAGAGGCCGAAAGTTCCGGGCGTAGCACCCGGAGCACTCCGACTGCTCCGCACTGAGAAAAAAGTATGGTTTATAAACCTATTAGAGGTAAATATGGAACACCTATAATAGTCGTAAATAAACTAATGATTCTCGGTCAGTGAACCATACTAAGGTCTCTGTACCTAATTAAGGTACCCCGTACCATAACTAAGGTATATGTGCTATTATTATATGTAGAGGTACTACTATTAGTGGTGTTCCATATTTACCTCTAATAGGTTTATAAGCCATAGTTTTTTCTCAGTGCGGGTGCTACGCTCGGAACTTTCGGCCTCTGAGCCCGGAACACGGACGGTATCTCTATATAGCCCGTAAGTACGGCTTCCACGGCCGGAGTGTTTTTTTCAGTGGCATGGGGATAGTACAGGAGAAGCTGTCAGAAGAGTTGACAAGGGTGGGGGAATGGTTGAGGATGAACAAAGAATCCAAGAATCGACGACGCAATGCTGTGGTTATTTGGGAGCAATGTAGGTTCCAAGTCGAAATGCACTCTGGATTTCGCTCCGAGATTTCAAATAGTATGAGCTGATGTTGCAACACGAGGTCACGGCGCCTCGCTGCTGTCAATCGTCACAGCTGCATCGCTCGGCGGGCGATGGATACGGAAAGTGCTCCTCGCCGTGGCGCTAGGCGCGGGTGACAATTTAGCCCCCTCCCCCCGTTACTACTCTGCAAATCTACTCAAAGTAGAAGCCAAGGACCGGTGAATCAAGGACCCTGCTGCGGTCTGAACATGTACCTACTCCATTAGGAACAAGACTACTTTGATACCGCAACGCTCCTCCCCTCAGATCAGCGATGCACAAAGGAGAGAGTATCTGGACGATTGTAAGTTACGCCAATTTGAAGAGTGTGTGAGAGAGGGATCGATCTATCACCCAGGGGTTGTAGCAACAACAGCGAATCGACGACTAATTTTTATTTGATGTAAATGTTGATAATGGAATTGAAACTATTTCGAAACGTTCTGGGCTTAAGTCCTACTTTCGCAGCCTTTCCCCAGATTAAGTTATTTTATTTTGTTTATATAGCGACTCTAAAAATAAGAAAGACGCCAAGGAATCTTCACTGCCTATAAAGGCGTATAATTTTATAAAATTGAGAAGTTCTAAGGGTCCCTGGAGGACTTGTGAAGAAATTTCAAGTTCCTACTTTCGACAAAAGCCTTTCATTTACGACGAATAAAATCAAAGACATTGGAGACATTGGTGGTCATTTTAAGGCGTAGATCAGTTGCTTTCAAATGGAACAGGGCCATTCCTCGATGAGTTTTGGTAAGCATGTCCTTTTATGCGAGCCAGGGCTCGTGCAAGAATGGACTTGTTCCCTTATGAAAACAACTGATTTAATTATAAGTAATACAGTAAATGGTCAACTTGTCAGTTTAAGTGCTCAATAATTCAGTAACTGAATTCTGTTTTTAGGGCAGGTTAGTTATATATAATTTCATCTTTACATCTTGCCGTTGCCTTGGACGTCCTGTACTACATTGCTTATCAACTTCCTCGTCGTATGCAAAATACATTAGTCTAGTATTTATACAAATTACTCACCCGTACAGAGATATTTTTAACAGCCGACATCCCTCTCGAAGGCTACACACAGCTTAACCCGCCGCGGGGCGGTGGAGGTACTGGAACTAAAGAGTCAATACTTTCACGTCTTAAGTGGTCGATCCACTGGCGTCTTCTTGTTCCTTTCTCGGCAATTACTCAGGAGATTAATATAAATATTTCTTACCTCCACTAGCAACTTCTTGTTGGGTTTTGACTGAACCACGTAAAAACGGTGCGTGTCGTGGAAAATGTCGCCTACCTCCGCTGCCGAGAGAGCTTTTTCTATGGATGGCAAGTACGAGGCCGGAAAAGCTTGAGCCGCCATTCGTTGGAGGCTTGTGATCTTCCCACTCTTTGACAAGAATATTACTTGCTTTTCGTCATCCCGGACGTTGAAATGAAAAGTACTACACGTAAAAAATAGTAGAACTACCACGACGAAAAGTGTGTGCCAAAATTTGTTTGCTGAGCGGAAACGGCGAGCTGCCGCAGGCCGCTTGCAGTGTACCAGGTATGCTGGAGCAAGTGCAATAGTCAGTCGTGATCACGCAGTTGACCGACCGGGGAATTTCCATCGTGTGCCACGTTTCGTGAGTTTTATAATGGAAGCAGTGTCGTACGTCGAAGACTTTCAAAGTGACAGTGCATCAAACGAAAGTTATTTGTGTGAACCAGAACGTAAAAGACGAAAAACATACAGTTTGAGATCTTTCTTCTTTGAGAGCTTTTTTCGAGCTTGGGAGATGATTTCAGAGAAAACCATTGGCGCCATCATGTTTCTCGCGAACTTTTACATAAGAATCAATGGTCAAATCGCAAATCCCTCACACATGCAACATCTCCACTTCGGACAGCTTCATTGAACAATTTCTTTGTGAAAAAATATAATGGCGGCGGAAATTTTTAAACGTCGCATGGCGCTTGTGATACTTCGGCCGGAGGGGACATCATTCCCTCTATCTGATAACCCCGGCAACAGCCCCAGCCAGACATCATTCCAACCTTGATGAAGATAATGATGATGATGATAATAAGCTTGGCTTTTTAATGGGTAATTACATCAAGAGACAGCCGAGTGGAAGAGGCGCGATGGTCAACCTCCGCACTTTAAACTGATGGCGCCATTAAGTCGCGGAGATTAATTCCTTCCGCGACATTCCCAATGAAACTTTAATGTCGGAAAAATGGAAAAATATGACTGGGAAAGCTCGTGCGCTCAGGGGGGGAGCAGGGTGGGGGTTACAAAAGAACTCGGGCGGGGAATCAATTCACTCGCCCTGCTTAAGTTCGCAGCGTCTAAAGTTGCACTCATTAACATAGAATTATGATGAGCCCGAGTTGCAAGATCAGTGATTAATCTTCAAATTATCAAATGGACTCATACTATTAATTGCAAGGATACTTAGTCCAGCCCGTCTACAATGAAAAATTCAAGGATCCATCTGTTCAAGAGATGGATCGGATTTCAGTATTAGAGTTAAAAACCGGTTAAGGGCTGATTTTCGGCAAAATATCGGTACACTTATACAGTACTTTTTCAGTGCCTTCACTCGAGGAAATTCTAATAACTTCGCAAATTTATAACAGTCGCTCGAATTGGGACAAAAATGACGTAGGCGCATTTCATTGGTAGCTTAAAGATTAACTGATTACAAATCGCTCTCTCGCAGGCAAGTACTACTCAAAGAATCAACGCTCAGGGAAAAGCATACGAGTTGATGAAATAGATAGACAAAGCGATAGACAAAGATGACATAAGATGTTCGGAGCGATCCTGTTCGTTGAAACGGGTGGTTCTTGTATAGTGTGGGGGTAAATGATGGACTAACTATCGGATCTCTCGTGGGTTATTGCCGTTAGTTACTCTATTGGCTATGTCTTATCCATTGCAACCACCCGCTTCCACCAATAGGGTCCCTGCGTATCCCTTTTTTCTTCTCTGTCTATAGATTTCAACAATCAGCCCGCAAGTCTTAATTATCACCATGTCTTTGGAAATGACATTTATTGGAGGACTCCCTTTATCACAATTTCAAGAGAGGGCCATCGTGATGTGGACTTTTTAGAGCTGTAATCAGAGGCTATTTCATTACATGAAACCTTCAGTTTGCAATGTAATGTCTTCTTTTCCCCCCTCAGTTTCAGCAAGTTCTTTGGTGCTTTTGAGCAGAAAAGAGTCTGCTTTCATGGCCTTCTTTAGAGTCTTCTCTAATTCTTAGGTGATTCAAGGAATACGTTCCATTTATCTACGTAGGGCCGAGGTCCTCAAGTTTAATTTTTTCGGGTGTAAAGTGTTTAAAATGTAGGGACAGGAAGGTCACACCAATTTTTCGATATCTCTGTAAGTTATTTTTTCCCTGGACATTCATCTATCTTTTTTCGTTAATTTCAAATTTATGTACTAACTCTCAATTTTGTTTTTTGAGAGCAAAACCTACAGCGACACAGTGAAGCAAAATAATCATCTATATAGCGGATTGCCTCCTGGGCGAGGAGCCGCTTACCTTGGGTGAGAAATAATCAATTTCAAAACAAATGAATTCAGATAATCAAAGCTTGTGTATTTAACACATTCTCGCATTGACTTGTTTGAAAGATTTTCAGAATCAGAATTCACAACAATCGGCCCGCAGGCCTCATTTAAAAAACACGCGTGGTATGAAGGAACAGATTCCGGACCTTCTTGCGGAACTACGCATTTTTTCGGTACTTCCGGACCACTCTTAAAAATATTCCGGATTAGTATACACCCCGAACTACCCAATTAGAGGACTCGAGGGTGAAAAACCACCCTGCGGACTGATTATTGAAATTTATAGACAAAGCTATAGACAAAGAAGACATAGGGGGTGTGGAGCGATCCTAGTGATTAAAATGTGTGGTTCTTATAGACTAAGGGAGAAAATGACGGACTAACTGTCAGGTTTCTCGTGGGTTGCCGTTAGTTAATCTATTTACCTACTGCCTTTGTCCATTGCAACTACCTGATTCCACCAATAGGTTCACTCCATATCTCTTTTCTCATCTTTGTCTATAGCTTCGTCTGTCAACTTCAATAATCGGCCCGCTGGAGTTGACTCCGGATTTTAGACGGAGGAATCCGGCAGCTACGCGACGAACATCCGAAGGCTCGTCCTGATCAAATGGTGCATGGAAGCGATGACGTCAGACCCGGTCGAAATAAACCGCGGAAGCTGAGCCCGGGCGATATTAATAATAATGACGGAGATGGTGGCAATCACGGTAGCGGATTGTCTAATGATGATGACTGTGGTGGTGATAATGGTAATGATGACAGTGTTGGTGGCGCGCGTACTTTTATTCGAGACGACAATTCCTCCGTTCCGCTCAGCGAGAACCGCGTAAATCCCACAGGGACGCAAGGGGTGGATGCGCGATTTTACTGTTCTTCGGGGTGCAGTCAAACACGAGTGTATAACCTTTCCACGTCGTTAGCCGACGCTGTTGCCGGGATGAATTGAAACTCGGGACTGCTTGCTCCGTGTACAGGGTGTTCCAAAACTGTCTCTAGAGAGACGAGACAGGTGCATCACCAGGGCGTGGCGTGCTTTGCGATATATCGATTGATCTGCTATTTAAACCTGTGGAAAAGGATCGATTATCAGGGTGTTCGCAACGAACACCTTAATAATCGATTCTTAACCATAGTTTCAAGTGGGGAAATATCGATATATATCGAAGCACGCCACGCCACTGGTGCATCACCTCAAAAATCTCGACGAGAGCGAACACTGGGGAAAAAAAAACACATTGTATCTAGAGTCCAGACTCTTAAAAACATCGACGAGAAAAAATACTCTTGATTCAATCGGATGTTTGCTTAAATCAAGAGCCAAACCTTTTAATTTGAGCGGATTTCCTTCTGATTTAAGTAAAAATCTGATTGAATCAAGAGTATTTTGTCTTGTCGATGTTTTTAAGAGTCTGGACTCTAGATCCAATGTGTTTTTTTTTCTAGAGAAGGGGGAAACATGAAGCAGGGGTTTTTTCCTAAAATTCCCCAAATTTGATCGAAATTTATAGTTTCCTAGCAAAGCGGAGGTGGTCGCAACTTGACGAATGCTTATCCCGTGATGTAAACATGTGCAATGCAGCGTCAATATTCCAGCAATCACTGGAAGAAAAAAAAAAAACACATTGGGTCTAGAGTCCAGACTCTTGAAAACATTGATAAGAAAAAATACTCTTGATTCAATCGGATTTTTGCTTGCATCAAAAGGAAATCCGCTTAGATTAGGAGGCTTGGTTTTTGGTTTAAGCTAGATTCTGATTGAATCAAGAGTACTTTATCTTGTCGATGTTTTTAGGAGTCTGGACTCTAGATCCAATGTGCTTTTTTTCCCAGTGATATCTGAAATTTCAAGCGTGAAAAACGTCAGTTTTTAAGCTAAGATCAACTTAAAATAAAAGTTCAAACACTTCTGCATGGTTTCATAGACAGAGGAACGGAACTTTTCAAAGGTTACATGATGAATTCAAACGATCCATTATTTTTAAAAGAAAAAATTCTTTGAAACTTTCAAGCAATGAAGTTGATGAATTTCCTTCCGAAAGAGCAACATTTTGCAGAGAAGATTTTGGAACGCCGCAACTACGGCGCAAGATTTTCGTAAATGGTAATCGCTTTACAGCACTTGAAATTATTGATGGTTTGCCCTTTTCCAGGTTCCTGTTACGTAAATATTAATTGTATCTTCCGACAGATTTTATAAGGTTTCTTTTTAACGTGCTTTTTGGTCTCTTTCTAAATTCCGACTTAACTTTTAAAAAATAGAACTGGAAGAAAGTGGAAAAGATACTTGATACACTCGTCACCCTTGCAACTCCTCGTCTTTCTCAAGAGGTACTTCCAGCATTGAAATGGAGAGAGTGCCCCGTGGAATCTTAATTTTCTTATCTTTGATGTTGAATTGATAATGATTCTCCCATTTGTGTTTTGTTTTAAACTATTTAATATGATAAATATATTTATAATAATCTATCTACTAATATTGTTGTACATTTTTCCCCTAAAAAATCGAAGACAAAAGTCGCAACTTCGATGAGAGCTGATATGCGATTTGGTATTTTTTTCCTCTGAACTTTAAAAGCTTGCTGCTGTAAGATCCTGTTCTGTAGTTATTTAAGACCAATTCCAGGTGAAAACATTTTATTTTCAAACAGAGACAAGCAGAGAAACTCAACAACACATTCAACCCACACTAGAGGATTTTTTGGAATTAGCGGCAATTACTGAACGCATTTTTGGTGCACATCAGTCCTAACGTAGCTCCACTACCAACAGAATACAATTTATATGACTTTATTTGTCCCTATTTACACATGAAATGTACATCCTTGATTATTTTGGGTGATGACGAGAATGAAGTGACAGCGCTATTGTTTATAAACAGGTATTTGGCGGTATAGAATATGCTGAATTAATTGGATTGCATTCTGCAAAAAGGAACCCAGATCATTTCAATGTTGCTAAGATTGTGAAACTCTTTTGACCTTGCAAATATATACTGCTAATCTAAACGAGGTATATCTTACTCCCGATCAACTACGAATTCAAGACGAAAATTTTCTTAATCAATTTAATTTTGTGCACGATTCCAGTAATTTTATTGCAAAGATTGAAAGTTGCTCAATCATGGCAACATCGGAATGCTCTTGGTTCCTTTTTGCAAAATGCCATCCAATTGAGATGCATTTCTGGCAGGGAGCGAAGCCGTGGTAGTAGAGTTCGTGAGATACTGGGAGTAGAAAAAGACGTATTTCCGGTTGTGACCAAACGGCTAATAAGGGTGAAATTAACAGGACGACAGAAGGGAGGCTATTCAGTAGGACGATAAAGGGGCACAAGAGTGTCGCGACGAAAACTTAACAAAAAATTAGGGGCCTGGTTCCTGAATAACTTTGAAAGAATAAAATACTGTGGCGGTTAGACGTCGCAGGGGTCTACACTGAAAGAAAAATAATCTTAAATTTGCCGCCAAGAAGTATTACTTCTTAAATCAAGAATTTTTCTGGTTTATGTAAGCTACTTTCTGGCTTAACCCAAGCATTATTTTGCTTGTATCAAGAAAAAGTCAGCTTAAAGCAAGAAAAAAAAATTTCTTGGCGGCAAATTCAAGAATCATCATGCTTGATCCAAGCTACTTTTTTTTCAGTGTAGAGAGCACTGTAAAAGCGGCTCTGGCGTGTGTAAGATTTTTTTTGTGTTGAACGTAGAACATCCTGTATAACTTTGAAGGAGTAGGGTTGAAGCTTAGTCGCAACCTCGCTAGAGGATAAGGAGCAACGATAAAAAAAATGGAGAGCTGTGAAGACAGGATAAATGAGCGCGGGGAAATGGCGAAATCTTGCTCCGGACCTGCGAGGGAAACTCTTACAGGAAACGTCGGGTCTATGCCGCCCTTTACATGCGCAGATCAGTTTCTTGCCCTCTTCTCTGTCTTCTTCTTCCGCATTTTCTTCTTCTTCACTTTCTGACTATAACCATGGCGGGGATACTAGCCACTATCAGCACTACTGTTCGCGGAAAGCAAGTTGAGGAAAGGGAAACCAACAATCCTCATAAAGCCGTTTTTAATGCATACCTGCCTTAGTTCAGCTTTTCTGTTTCTTGGTTTATTCTGATCTTGATGTATTTTGTCACATGAGATCGTCACCTTCCAGGCAAAGTATCACAAGCGCCATGCGACGTTTAAAAATTTCCGTCACCATTTTATTTTTTTACAGAGAAATTTTCGGTTGAATCTGTTTGAAAATTTCGTTGAACAATTTCTCTTTAAAAAAATACATTGGCGGCGGAAATTTTTAAACATCGCATGGCGCTTGTGATACTTTGACCGGAAGGAGACGACATGAGATGTGATAGATTATTGGGGTTCCTTTTAATATTTGCTTGCAGCTCCGTACGGTGTGACTTTTTTGGTAGAGGAGAAATAATAATTTGCAGGTGTTATACGATCAGAAGAAAATAGCTAATTTTAGTTAAAGTTGAATGGACGGATTCAGTTTTTTCGTAAAATTACTAATACGTAGTTTGATTAGTACTACACAACTTTAACGAAAAGAACGTTTGAACATTTCTTAATCCTACATGCGAGAAATGAGCATTGTGTGAAGGAATACTAAAAACGTCTTTTGAGCTGTGATTGCTTGGATTCAACCAGAATTGGACTTCGCAATTGGGAACTAGGTTTTTCACTTATTTATAAAAGCACCGATCTCCACGGAGAAACTAGGGGCGCGTTGATTCTATTGAGGGTAGAAAGAGGAGTTCCATGTTGCAAAATGTGGTCCAATTAGCCTTGCTGGCATTTCACAATGCCTAACTTCCTCTCCTTAAATTTTAAAAGAGAACTTAACAGCTCCATGTTGCCTTGAAACTCTTCCTCTGAAATTCTCCGAAGATGATGAAAATTGCACTTACGAAATTCAAGGCAGAATGTTGCTTATGTTATCCGGTCAACGAAAAACATGAGAAGTAATGAGGTAACGTTTGATGGAGTTATGTGATTCTGGTTAATGCCCCCCGATTCGTAAGAGGAGAAATTAAGAAACAGGTGACATTCAAAAAGACTCACATCGTTCACTGAAAAAACAATGTGCTTGCCTCAAGCATGATGATTCTTGACTTTGCCACCAAGAATTATTATTTTTCTTGAATTAGCCTGAATTTTTCAATTATTTCCAACTACAGGCAAAATAATGATTCAGTTCAGCGGAAAATTAAAAAAAGACATCGCACTCGCTAGTATCGCGACGTGCCGCCGGCGATAAATACGCGGAATTTTTGCTTCCGTTTTTTGTTTTCGTTTTCATTGTTCGTTTTTTAAAAATACATGATGAAGGCTTCTACCGCCGAAATGGCCATAGTATAAACGTGTAAAATAGTGACAACCGAATTTGCATCGGGCGAAAGAGGAAGAAAAGTAAGTGAGAAAATTTGTTTACATTAGGCAACAAAATTCTTGATTTAGGAAAAAATACTTATTGGTGCCAAAATGATCGTCTTTTTTTCAGTGTTATTATCTCTACATGTTTAAACGTTATTTAACTCCGAGTTCCAGTCTAGAATAAATCCATTTTGGGTCGCTGATTCAAAAATCAACAAGAAAATTCATCGATGAAGTGAGTGAAGATAAATTTTCCTTACCGACAACGGTCATGTTGGCACTTTTCGAGGACGTTTCAAAATTAGGTCCTTCCGTGGAGACTTCACATTGGTAGGAGCCGCTGCTTGCGAATGTGAGGTCGTCCAAGGTTACTTTGTTCATGTCGGACGCATTGAGCTGCAACAGAAGCAATAGGGGTGTTCATTCAAGGCATGACTTTATACTTATCGGGATGCGAACATACATCCCTCAAAGAACTTGACTATACCACACGTCGCTGGGACGGGAATCCGTCGTTAATAAAGAATTTTTTTTTTTTTTTAAAACGAGGTGAAAAAAAGGAGTTGATTAACTATATTTGAGTACTTCAGCCAAGTACTTCGTTCATGTTGGACGCAATGAGCTGCGACAGAAGCATTAGAAGCATCCATTCTAAACATGGTCTAATGCTCATCGGGATGCGTACATACATTTTGAAAGCACTTTCCTACAACACACGCCAGGGACGGGAATTCATCAATCTAAAAGTTTTGAAAACAATAGGAAAATTGAGTTGATTAAATGATCATGCCTTAATCGTACTTAATTTTTCAACATAACTTGAAATGAAAAAACTCCCGAACTGCCACCTACATGGGTCACTAAACCTGGTGTTCTGAAAGTACCAGGTGAGCGGATAAGGCGGTCATTTATTGCGATTTTACGGGGACAGAATCCCGGACAAGCCCACTTTTAAAAAGTCCAGAGACTCGAGGGAGTTTCAAACGTAAAGCGTTATCTCCTCTCATTTTCCACTAATGTTTGTTATTAATGTGAATTGTGGCTTGTACACTATATGAGATGAATAAGAATCAAATCCTCGATTCTGAGGGTAAAGTTTCGACGATCGTATTGCTTTAATTGATGAAAAGTATAACGACATTTGACGAAACTCGTGATCGCCTCTGATTGGTCCCGGATGACATCATTCGGTTCGGAACGAAACTGGGACGTTTCAAATTTTCGAAAAGGTTGTCCATTATGAACTGCACATTTCCCGGTTTCTTAGTTACTTCTTCGCATTATTCTACGCGACATTTACCTTTAGAAAAATGAATTCGCAGGTCAGAATTCGTTTATAGTTCAGTGACTCCTTCCCTAAGTTATCTACAGGTTCTTTATGAGTCCCTGTCTTTTACCGGTTTGCCCCAGTCTTCATGACTCAGAATTACTGGATGAGACTTAAAGTGTACAATCTAAAGTTTATCTGTACCTAGTCCCTTGAGCATTCGGAGAAGTCGTTTTCTCGCTCATTTGGAAATGGATAGCATACTGGCACACAGTGGATCGAGTCGATTAGAGAAGTCAAACCCGAAATTTTTTTGACTAAGACTGCAAATTTTGATGTTTATTTCGTCACATTTTGAAATGCAAGAGGTGCTTATGGAAGAAAATTTAATGAAGAAACCAATGGGACCACTTTAAAAATCTCCAAGTTTTGTTTAAATGGAGAAAAGAGCGTTTAAAGTTTCCAAATTTTGTCCGACCTCTCCTATCGACTCGATCCACTGTGCGGCAGCTCCGACGTTCGATTCCTTTTATCGACACCTTAATTCGGGGCATAAATAGGTGTTTTCACTTTTTCCCCGGTGGATCCGTCAGAGCACCGTAAATGTAAGCTCGTTCATTTCCGTCGAGAGGATCCCGTTGAAGAGTATTAATCTTGCTTTTACGAGTCACAATGCCAGTCTTAGATGAGTTTTTTCGAGCTCGCCAACTGCAGAAAACACAGATTGAGGACTCGAGCCCCGGGCGGTGTACAGATGCAAGCACTAACCTTTTATTACTTTCATTTTTATTCGCCTTATCCACGTCTTCGTCCCTTTCCTCTTCGACGATTGAGTGGACATCGTCATGACGCTTATCACCGGGTTGCCAAATGCTCAGTAAAAAAAGTAATCGAAATCATGTATTAATAGTGTTTTGAACACTGTATCACATTTTGAGTAAACACTGTGAGGAAAAAGTACACGGTGTCGGCGATTAAGACTCAAACGTCTCAATTATTAAATAAATCAAGCGACCGAAAAATTTTGCGCGTACTGGAAAAATTTGAAATTTGAAGAAGAATACTGTCCGGTCAAAGTTTGTTGAACGTGCAGTTGGATATTGATAGTGCTGCTAATCCTCTGATTGACTGATGTTGCAATCTCTAGTGCCTCGTTCGGTGCTGCACTCTTGTGCTTAATTAGTGTACCTCCTGCTTGTAGATTAGCTTATTTTGGCTCTGATGATTTGTAATGCGTGAAGTATCCCTGTTAGGTTTGTAGGCGCCAATGCGCGAATCGCGCAATGCGTGAAGTATCCCTGTTAGGTTTGTAGGCGCCAATGCGCGAATCGCGCAATGCGTGAAGTATCCAGGTTAGGTTTGTAGGCGCCAATGCGCGCATCGCGCTGGCAGCACGCCGCGCCGCTCTGTTTTGGCTCTAATATTTAGACTCGCGGAGTCAGCGTTTTTTAACTCATGATTTTGAAATTTTTGCACACTCTGCAAGGATTATTCTCATTTAAATTAATGAAATTAAAATACGCATTACAGGAAAACATAATGTGTGTTTTGTAAGTAATAAGGTGGTTCCGTGTCAAATTATATGATTTCCTTAATAAAGGCAATGCTAAATAACTTACTAAATTCAAAATCAAATGTTAGTGTGGGAAGTAAAACATGAGGTAACACAAGTTGTTGGTTTACTTTTTGTATAACTTTTCTGTGTATTAAATCGACAAAATCTTTGGGCCGAGGTTACCAATCTTTGTGTTGAAAATCTGCGATATCGTGAGAAATTAGTCGCCAGCTGCCGGTTTTTTCGTTAGAAAAACTGCCAGCAGAAGCAGAAGATGGACAGATTTCGTCCGGCAGTGTCTTGCCAAATTTTGGGTTAGTCGAGATGTCAAAATTCTTTCGTGCTTCTTCAATAAAAGGCACGAAAAAAAAATCAAGAAAGAATGAGTATTTTCTACTTTTGACCGTATTTTAAAACCAAATTTCCAGTGAGTTTAATGAACCACAATATGATGAACTTGGAAAAATGCGATAGGATCCATGCAAATCGCAAACTGCACAACGCATAATCGCTTTCTGATATATTTTCGTGATTTACGTACGATTTTGCAGTCTCCGCACACGACTGGGAAAAAAATGGAGTTAGATTCCGCTCCTGCTCTCTCTCGAAGCAAGTAGATAACTTATAAGTTAGACGAAATTATTAACACAATTTCTGCGCAGGAACGCAAATTGGATCTTTCACAGGCTAATCAAATTAAGAATTTTAACAATAATTCATACTAAAATGGAAATTATCAGAACAATCATCATGAAAATTCCCAAAGTAATTTCCAACCTCGTTCGAATGCGATTTAACAGCGAGGGAAAACATTCGTACAGGGTTATTCAAAAGTTACGCACCACTGGCCATGAGGGTTGTGGCCATTTGAAATTGTTGAGCCCCCCCGCCCTGAGGGGATCAAAAACTGGAAAGTACCTAAAAAAGTTTCCCCCTCGGTATGAGGAAACACGTCTTAAACCGCAAATCGATATCATAATTAAGTACTAAAGTTATGACCAGTGGTGCGTGACTTTTGAATAACCCTGTATCTATCAACATGAACACCGCAGTTTCAACACCGGCTTTTTAGAGATTTCAAATCCAATGTTTCAAGTCCTAGATCATCGGAGGGGTGCTGGATGGACGGAGCCCGTCGAACAGACAGCTCGATTGTTCAATTGATATCGAATGACCATGATCGATAAAAAGCATTGCTAAGGTAGGGATTTATCGATCAGGACCATTCGATAACGATTCGAAAATCGACCCGCAGAGGCGCATCCGTCGCTCAGACTCTCGATCGCACGAGGCGATTGAAACGCGTCTGACCGAACAAAAACTAGTGAAGTGCAAGTGAGTCATTTCATTTTAATACTTTAAAAAAGTTCTTGTGCAAACCCAACCCATACCCGTTGAGTTTTTCTGAAGTAACCGGCAATCAGGTTTACAAAGAGCTGTGTTTAATCCTACGGATGATTTCAATTGTTTTCAAGCAGGCTTTTGCACTTACTCACAGTGGGTTTTAACTAAATCTAATTAATAAAATGAAAGTCCCCATATCTGAAAGCGGAAAAGTACAGCGAAAAACCTCAGGAAAACATCCCCGCTGAAAAGAAAATCATTCGCTGGGCCGTTTCCCTCCCCCCCCCCCCAAAGACAAAATGGCGGCCGATATGCGCCGCCGCGGGGTGCAAATGTTACAACTCCCTCACAATGTCAAGTGACACATCGATTCCTACGTAATTTTAGTCGTAGAAGCCGAATATGAGGTCAGAAATCCCTCACGACTAAAAGGGATCGCGCAAATTCAAGATGGCGGCCAAAAATAGGCCCCGGAGTAAAAATTCTCAATTCCAGCTTTTGGTGACGAGTGAGATGTCTTTTTTTATGTTTTTTGGGTCATAGGATCCAAATTTGAGGTCAAAAATTCCCTTCTGGCCGACAGGGATCCCTCAAATCCAAGATGCCGGCCAAAATGGGTTCCAAAAATCATTTTTTGGGCCGGTTTTTGTACCGAAGTACAAAAGTACCGAAGTCGAGTACCGAAGTCTCATCCAGATTACAAAAGAGATTTCCTTGAAGCTGTATGTGAATTTACCAGCAGAAGAATCTAGTTTCATTTACTATCTGTGTATACAATTAATTTGTACTCCGGTTGTCATTTTTCTTGAATTCATTTATATTTTCTTGAAAAGAAGATTATTTTTGTTTTAATCCCATTTCACTTGCGCTAGTTTTTGTGTGAAGCAGGGGACTACAGCCCCTGCTAGGCAAAAAGGGCAAACATTATTTGTAAGAATAGAGCAATACCGTTTGCAAGATTGTTTGTTTAAAAACGCTGGATTTTCGTAACGTATCTCATGGAACAAGCTTACTGACTGTCGAACTGAGTATACGAGCTCCTAGACGCGGTAAAAAGAAACACGATGTGAAATATGCAAATAGTGCGTTAATGAGTGGATTTCGCAGATTTCTGATACGCTCAGCATTACTTTGTTTTGTCAGTAAAAAGAATCTTCTGTTCGTTTCCGATCTTAATTTTCTGACATTTCAGGCTTTAAACACTGAGACAAAAGCCAAAAATTTATCTCCCTCTGATAAGCTCGAACTACGCCTAACCTAACAGGAGGGGTGGATGTTTTCTGCAGGAGAGCGTGCCACAGAAATTACAATTGGGATTCTTTCCCTCATTCTTTTTGGACTTTCCCAGGTTTCCTCTGAAAAAATGATGACATTTTTTGACGTTATTTTCCAATATTTGGACAATTATTTTGAGACAACGATGGATGATAAATAGCGATTTTAAAAATGGTTTAAATTGTATTATTAAGTTCAGTTTGAATTTGTAAGTTTAATACATCGGAAATTCTCTAGCATCGGTTCCTCGAATTTCCTCCAGATACAAGTGCTATCAGACCGCCTCGAAAAATTGACCAACACTGGCAACCTGGCCTAACGACACTAGGAAATGAGTCGCAGGCGTTATAATTCCGAGAAGTGGTACTTCATTTTACAGCCTCCTTACTCCGGACTTCCATTTTCGTTTTCTCGAATATCGCTTTTTGACGAGGGCACTCTCTTGTTACAAAGCTGAGAGAAGCTACAAAAAAAAAATCAGGATGTGAGGCTCTGAGGAAGGTATAGTTACAATGAATAATGCCATTAATTTCTTCATTTAGATAAAGTTTCATGATACCAGAATGCGATTCAAAGGCACTGACTTTAATCTTTTATTTAACATTAATCTTGCTACGTCCACGCTTAAGAGGTCAGTGGAGGCAACAGTGAAACCGACACAGAATATCCTACCATTGCCAATACCTTACTTAGGTTATGGAGGTTATGGATTACCGATGTATCCCGAAAGGCGGATTCCCGTGTCGCGCACCATCACCCGAGTTGATTTCAGTAATTCGTATACTTGTAAATTTCATCTCATCATAGCTAATCTCTGATACAATTCCTACATTCATATTTTTCATCATATTTCATCGTTTTCTTCCCGTAATGTTGTAATTTTCTTATCCTGCCCCGAATTCCTTGAAAATTCGTCTCTAAGAGACATGGAAGGTCGCCAAAAGCATTTGTGATGAAGGGACCCCCAATGAATCCTGGGAATGGGTTATTTTGAAATTCAAGTACTGTAGAATCCAACTGCAATAATGCCTACGTGTTTAAAAAGTGTGAAATTTTCAAAATTTACCGGGGGAGGGCCCCCGGACCTAGAGGGGCCTCGAACGACAGGAGGGGACGACAGATCAGCTGGCAGTAGTCACACCTCACTCAGATTTTGTACAACCTCAAAAAGATGTGGCCATAGAACAGTTGTCGAAAATCGCACAACCACTCCCACGAGCCTCACCGAGGCAGCCCTTTCGTGCAAAAACAAGTAAAATGAAGAAAGCTTTGTTCTCCAACGGAAATGTAGTCTCAAATCGGATGAAGAAAAATGAAACTGACACGAGGATCCTCAGAAATCGCCCAAACTCCGCAGAACAGGATCTCCTCCAGACAGGGTCTCCCAGAAGGATGCAGTCTGGTTTGCTACGCAGACGACTGTACGTTCGTCGTGAGTTCGGACACCCGGGAAAGGCTGAGGCCTGCCTCGACGCCTTTCAATTCTGGCTCGACTGTTGCAATCTAGAAGCGTCTGCACCGAAGACGGTGGTGATGGTGCTGGCGGGGAGCGGTCGCCGAACCGTGGGTCCCCGCACCCAAATAAGGATCCGCCTCGGGCGGAAGTTGCTAAACCGCAAGCCCGCTCACCGGATCCTCGGCGTCCAGCTTGACGAATGCCTGAGCTTTCAGGCCCACGCTGACGACGTCACGAGGAAAGCAGGCTCCCGAGCGGGCGCCCGGCGCCGTCCGGACCCTGATGGGCCGGATACCCGAATGGGTCACTAAACCTTGTTTATTTTATTGAATATTCTAAAAATACAATGTGAGTAGATAACGCGGTGATTTTTCCGTATTTTTATGGAGCCGAAATCGCGGAGAAACCCGCTTTTGAAAAATCTAAAAACTGCAAGACACTTCAAACGCACCCGAATGGCGGGAAACTGACGGTGTTGACGCACTGCGGTAGTCATATCGTAATCTTCTCTCATTTTCCTCTAATGTTTGTTTAAATGAAACGTGTTTCCATGTGGAATTGTTGCTCGTTCATTACAGCTAACATATGAATTAGATTCAAGTCTTGAATTCAAAAGATATAATTTCGACTTTAGTATTGTTTTCATATACGAATAGTAGATAGACCTTTGACGGAAGTCGTGGAAACCCTTGCCCGCTTCTGATTGGTGCCGCATGACATCATTCGGCAGGGCGCGAAACCGGGGCGTTTTAAATTTGCGTATAAGTTGAGCGATTTGAACTACGCATTTCTCGGTTATTGAGTTACTTGTCCTCGTTTTTAATGAGCGTATCGTGTTCTACGCGTCATTTTCCTTCAGAAAACTATCAAAATCAAGTCAACTATCAAGTCAAAATTCGTTCATGGTTTAGTGACCCATTGCGGCCCACGGCACGCGAACTCTATCTCGGTGCGGTTCGCTCAATGATTGAGCACGAGGCCGAAGTCTGGGCCGACAGGCTCGCTTGTAAACGGACCGCCGAAACATCAGACGGGCGAGTCGGCAAGGCCTCATCCTCGCGACCGCGGCCTAGAAAACCGTGTCAGAAGACGCCCTGGAGGTCTTGGCGGGGATCCCACCTATGGAATTGTTTGTCAGAGACCGGGCCGAGCTAAACAAGTTCGCCCGGGGCGAAGCGATCATGGTCGGATAGGAAGAATTCGACGAGGAGTACGAAACGGCCGATCAACTCAGAACGGCTCTCAGAAAGAGGACCCTTCGGGAGTGGAACGCCAGATGACGGAGCTCCGCGAAAGGGGCCACCACGCGATCCTTCTTCCCCAGTAACCAAGTCCGCCTCAAAGCCAAATAGCACCTCAAATAGAATGATGTGTCCCTGTCCATACTTTAAAGAAGTTCAGAAAGTAAAGTGAAAAAGATCCTGCTGATGCTGATCTATAATTCGATTTTGATTATTTTTTTTATAGTAGTTTTTAATGATTGTGTTTATTATACCTTGATGTTTAATAGATGTGTATGAAGATTGTGTTGTGAAGACCGCACCAGTTCTGTCTACTTTAAAAACATATCTTTCCTGTCAAGATCATACTGAAATGTTTTTTGGTATCACTCGGCGGCATTCCGGGTACAACCGAAACCACCCTTGCAGGAAGCACCAAACTGCATATAAAAAGTGTCTGGTGCAGTTGGAACTGAAAGCGGTGGCGACAGGTAATTGAACCTCAATAGATGATGTGTCCATCTTTTCGTAAAGTTCGGACAATGAAGTGATACTGATCTAGAATTCAATTTTGATTAATTTTTTATTGTAGTTTTTAATGGTTGTACAGAGTGTCCGTTGGACTGCCGTCGAGGACGGACGTACGTTGGTTGTGCTCCGCGGTGCGCCCTCTGGCGGCGATCTCTGGAACCTCGATTTTGCGTCGCGAAGTGTATTGGTAAAGTTTGGTTTTTCCATTGTTTTCTTTTGTTCCTTTGGGGGTTCGAAAAGGCTTTTTAATAGGGGCAACTGCGCCTAGTTGCAACATTTTTGCGGTGTTGCCAAAATTTTTTTAAAATCTTTTGTTTATTTTTGTGAAGAGTCACATTTTAGTTTGGGAGCTTAGCCCTTGAGGCAAAAAGGTCAAGGAGGGCGGTAAAAAGATTGGCGGTGAATCAAGACGATCTGCCCGTAGGGTTTGATGAAGTAATGGAAGTCAAAAGAACGTTGGAAGAAGAGCTCCTGTGCTTCGTGAAAGCCCAAAAAACCAAGAGCTACATACATTGCACGATAAAAGACGATATAGATCAATTGAGATTCCAGGATGAGAGACTAAAATGCATGACGGCGGATACAGTAGTAGCAGAGCGAGGGCTCTCCTTGAGAAACAGGATAGAGGGAACAGACTTGTTAGCAGATAAAATAGCGAGAAGACTGGAGCAAACAGTACTTGAGGGGGTAGGGGTGACTATGGTAAAACCCATGCGAGAGTCCTTCGAAATAGCAAATGAAGCCAGAACGAGTGTCGAAAATGAGGTGATGAATACTTTAAAAACATATCTTTTTTGTCGAGATCACATAGAAATGTTTTTTGATATCACTCGGCAGCATTCCGGATACAATCGAAACCCAACTTGCAGGCAATTCCAAAGTGCTTACAAAAAGTGTCTTGTGCAGTTGGAGCTAAAAGCAGTAGAGACAGGTAATCGCACCTCAGTAGATGATGTTTTAATCATTACGTAAAGTTCAGACAGTAAAGTGAAAAAAGATCCTGCAGATGGTAATTTTTATGAAAAATACTATGGAACGAATTTCATTTTGCCTTCTCCTTGTTAAGAAATCATATATTATGAGCTAAGATAAGATTGTTGTGGAACTTAAGGGTTAGGATTCTAAGGTTTTATTTTTTAACATAGTCTGTGTACGGGGTTTCTTATATTTCAATTTACTTTCCACGTATATTCTGGTTGAAATTTTGAAGAAGAAAAATAATGTTTTACAATACTTTGCAACTTACGCAATGTCTACTGAGCCATTATATCGTTAACTTTTTCGAACTCATCTCGTCGTTAAACACTTTGCGCAAAGCACATTTGGTACATTAGTTCATGCAGAGCGAAAAAATACACGTTACTCCACCTGACTGTTAATGCGCATTTTTTCGCTTAGCGCTTTCCGTGTTGGTTGGAAGTGATGAATTTTAGTCGGAGACTATCGCCTGGACACACGCGAGGGGTTTCAGAAAGTTAAGACTCGCATCAGCTCATCAAGCATTGCAGAAGAGTACAACACTCCCAACAAACTTGAACATTAATCATGTCGAATCTTCTTCTCCCTCCCGTGACACTAAACAGTGATGGCACGCAACTCGGGAAGGGATCAAACCCGAGTTAACAACCAAAAAACACCGGCTCCAACTCTTCCCGACAGCGCACACTGTGTTATTTCACCTCCAATCCGGGCCAAAACTTAAAATTGTTTTATAAAATGTTTGAAAGGAAAATTTAAAGAAAAAACTGACATGTTATTCTTAATCTTCTTCTGTATGCGCATCAGAAAACAAGAGCATTACCGCTGATTTCCTCGCGCTCAGACAGGTTCCTGTGTTAATCAAATTTAGGGCTGTGTTATTTCACCTCCAATCCAGGCCAAAACTCAAAATTTCCTATAAAATGTTTATAAGGAAAATTTAAAAAAGAGGCTGACATGTTATTTTAAATCTTCTTCTGTATGCGCGCTAATCGAGACATTATTGAAATCCGGCCTCTTGTACTGCGATCCATTGAATTAGGGCCCGTTTAAATTTTTCCTTCTAAATAACGCAGTGATGACTCTGGGCTGCGAATCGATTGATTTGGTCCTTCGTGTGTGGTCACCATAATTACTGCTGGACCGTTCGTAAATACTTAGGCTGTCCGGCGCACATGATCTTGCCCTTGAGGGACGCCTTGATCGGGATCCAGATCGGTACTCAGATCCACATCGGGACGGAGACCTGGACCGGGACTGAGATCCGGATCGAAACATACCTTGGCCTTTTTCGTCTCCACAGCCTTTTTCAATTTGACGAGTGCGCTTCTTCATTTTCACATGCCATTCAGATTCTTCTACATTCAACATTCTCTACATTCAAAAACAAACATTTAAACAAAACAGGAATTTAAAAATAATACGAGGTAAAAAAGCAAAAACGTTCGTATTACGTTTCGGCTCGGTGGTCGGGATAGAGGTGATGGCGGTGGGCACGGCCTTGTATGCCAACTGACGTCACTCAATGGAAATCGTTTGTTTCTTACCGCGATTTTGCGACTTTTTATTGAGCTTTTACGGAGCTTCCGACTCAATTTCAGAACTTGCAAATGCAAAGAACGGGGTTTTCGCGAAAAGTTCTGCTATAAACGGTCATCAGATCTAAAATCCCAGCTTCTTGCAACTACCCTATTATGAACTTCCGATCGAACATTAGAATTTTGCTCAATCTTTGGTAAGACTCGGTCTGAAGACCCGTACTGATATTCCAACATGTCACCGTTTATGCATGTTATTTATGTCTTCATCCATTTTGTCAATAAGTTTGTTGATGTCACATTTTTACACAGCAGCCCGTGACAATGGTAACATGAAAAAACTAACGTTTTCCCCTCCGTGTTTTTTCAGGTTTGTCAGAGAGTCTTCATGCAAAACAGAAGAAAGTGTCAAATATAGATATCTGCACGGCATTCAGAACAAGTTTAACATCTGAAGCAGAATCCAACATTTTTCATCAGGGACTTTAAGTTTCCGTTGATTAAAAAGTAGCCAAAATGGATAGTGGGATACAAGTTGTAAAATGAGCTGCACTTGCTCACAATTACTTATCTTTTTTCAGGACGAGTGTGTTCAGAAGAGTCTGCTTGGTATCGAATATTACAGTGCCCCAACCTGACAATGTCAGTGGAAGTTCAAGTCCCCCGGCTGATTCAATATTACCGGCGGTAAGTAAACTGCAGAAACACCTTGGAAGTTATACCCTCTAAAACGATTGATATTAAAATGAGTGGTAGAATGTTGCCATTAAGCAAACCGTCCTTTTGATCATAGATGAAAATTCCACGGTATCCAGTCTCGTGTTAATGTTCATTCACTTGGGGTTGTCGGAGATTTTCAACACCTCGGAGGAAGAAAACTCCTTTTTCAGAATTTGCATGTTTTGGTATTTGGAGACGTACTTAAATTATCTCCTTGCGGCCTATCTTCAATACAAAGAAGTTAAGCCGCAAAATAGAGGCATTTTCCCCGTGCCACTAGTTGCGTGATAAATATAAATGTAGACGCAGATGTTGCCCTAGTCATTAAACAAAATTTCAGATCTTCTCTGGAAGTGTACGGCGAAGCTTGTATGAAGAACATCTATACATCATCTCATAAAAAACATCTAGAGGAAACCCCATTTTATGCTACGAAGGGGTTTTTAGAGTACGATCACAAGGAATTACATTTCATTGTATGTAAAATTTCTAACTATATCACGAACAACTCTGTATGGAAAATCTTAATAGGTTCACTAATTCTGTACAAACTTTGGTTATTAAATTTGTAGTTATGTATTAACATGTGCTGTAGCTATGTGCACATTGTTATGTGTAAATAGCTGAAATGTATATATACTGACGTGTATTTAAGCCCTTCAATGAAGAGGCATTAACGCGAACATCAAGATGATGATCTCGACTTTCGTCCTGACTACTCCAGAACATAACGCTCCCGACTGGATTCACCTGTGGAATCACCGTGCGCTGGAGCTCCTAGCTGCAGCTGCTGTCCATGTACAAATAGATAGTTGAAAAAATATTAAAAAATACAATGAACATTTGCAAGAGCTAGTGAGATACGGGCTTGATGAAGATTTGTCGGTAAAAGTTGAAACCGAAGAGGACGACCCACATTGAGATCATAATTTTAATGTTTTTTTTTTTTTTTTTTTTTTCCACATGGTTAAATCATGGTATCATTAGTGTTTGTTTTGCGTTTCGCTACCGCGGACAAGGTTTGTCCAGGTTTCGAGGTCAAACATGACGGTGTTCAGAGCGCAGGGAGACGACCCCGGGGAGAGGGGCGGGGGAGGCGTCCCGGGGGCGCGTAATGGAATTAGCTCTCAATTCACGAGCACATGAACCGTTCAAACATTTAGTTGCGAGAACGAGTTGAAACGTTAATTTGATTTGTATGTAAATTTATGTATATTTTCTTTCGGGTTTCGGCGAGTTAAGACGGGAGTATCAAAGAGCGTGAACAAAGAGAAGACATTTGAGCAAACAACCCGGGCGCTGCGACAGTTGGAGCCCCCGAGGGGGGTTGTGTTCCAGCCGCCCCCTCTCCGCCCCCCGTCGCCGCGATGCGTTAGGTCAATAAGAGGTCCAAAGCTGTTTCGGCGTTTCCCGCCGACCCGGGAGTATCGCTTCGAATTTACCTGACCCGCTCTCCGGGCGGAAACCGCAGATCTGCAACCGGGGTTGCCGCTCAAGTTCCACTTCTCCGTTTCCTCGCGGAGATTAACCCACGCATGAAGTTCATAAACGACTTGTAACATTACTTAATGAAGGAATGTGTTTTGGATCAATTCTAGGAGATCCAATGAGAGTGGGAGAAATCGTTCAAGGCAAGGAGACACTGACTCTTTCGAATCTTACATAGCTTCCTTCACTACGGATTCTTCGGATAAGGAGTCGAAAAGAATAACTTCCCCAAGTCAATCCTTGAAGAGGAAGATCGAGGAAGTATTAGCAAACGATATTGACAATTCTTCGGTGGGAGATGACAAGAGAAAGAAAATGAATGAAATGAAATGAGTGAATCTCAAATTATAGAAAATTTACTAAATTATATGTGAATAAAATTTTGTGAATATAATTATTTCAGATTAATAAGATGAATTCTACTACTCGAGGAGGACTGGAGTCGATTATAAACCTTTAATACTTAAAAATTAACAGTAAAATAAGAAAATTGTGGTTTAAATATTAGTGGGATTCCCGAAGTGAATGTTTTAAAGCAAGGGATATGGGCCCGAAACTGGACCGTTCGTCGGTCTTATTGACCGTTTAGAATCATGAATAATTAACTGCCTGGAAAATACAGCATTGGCTATTATAGATCTCATAGAATTACGGCGGGTTCTTTGAGATTTCACGGAAAAAAGAGAGCAGGCGTGGTACTACCTCGATTCGCTGGATAATATTGATATTTCTCATTAATTGTGGTAGAATACTACAACATTTTGGTTAGTAGCTTGATTTGTTGGGGGGAAACTACTACTATTAATTGGAAATGGCCATGGGTATTATCCAATAACCTCGAGCTCATTTTTTCCGTGTATATTGCTAATAAACATGCATTCTGGTGCTCTGTACTTCAGATCTTCAAAAAAGCAGCACACGGAAATACTTCGGCTCATTCGGAACACTAAAGTTTACAGTGGAGGTTTTGAGAGGGTTGACGGCAGCCTTCTATAGAAGCGATGTTGGGAGGAGGTGCCTCATAATCGACTTCGGGGTACAACATAATGGAACCCCTGACACATCCGACGCGGATACAGGTAATGTTGAAACTTCCTTTTTGAATTTTTCTGATTCTATATTAACAAATGTTGTCAGATTATTGCAAGCGGCAAAGCAGTTGGACCCGCGGGTGGTGAGACTAAAGGACGAACAATTGCCCGCGATGAAACTCATCCTCGCCGGAAAGAATGTCTGTATTCGATTTCCGACGGGGTACGGAAAGACAAATTCCCTTGCGGTTCCCTTCATAGTTAGAGAAGCAATAGTTATAGTTATTCTGCCCTTAATTAGTCTCGTCGTCGATATGTTTACAAAATTGCGAGATAATGTAAGGTGTATTAATTTGAGAGACGTTGCGGAGACTACTGAATTAAATGCTGGAAAGCTGGACATTTTTTTTTAAAGACGTATTATGAGATCTTTAAGTGTGGGTTACTTTTGCACCATTTCTGAAGTACGCCTTTGACCGCCATCTTGGATTTTTAGGCCTAAAATCGCTATTTTTTCTGTTTTTTGCCTGACTGTTTTTGACGAATCCGGAATACGGAATTCGTCTAAGTCAGTGATTCATGCCCTTCTTTCAGGCTGTGAAACTACAGTTACACTGAAAGATTCTGTTTGTGTGATTAATGGAGGATTTTTGGTTCGCAAAATCGTTTGGCATCAGCAAGAAACGAACTCCCAAATACTTGATATACATTTGGAGTATGTGCAGAAAGATTATTTCACTAACACGAAAAAAGTGTTAGATGGATATCCGGAAGATGAAACAGCAAAGAGTACCAGAACAGCGGAACGCTGTAGAAGATTAAAATCATTATCATCTCCAGAAATTAATTTGGAAGAGAATACGTCAGCTACTGTGCCACGAAATAAATTTCTTGCAAATTAGAAAAATAAAAGCCGCCTGATAGCTTTCCTAAGAGAGAGGTTTGAGAGTGCAAGTATTCTGAAAATTCTCCAGTTATAATAATTGAAGGTGAAGAATCTTATCTATTAGTTATCCTTACAGTTTTGAACAACTTTAAGAAATGCCTTTATTTCCATAGGCAGGGTGAAGGAAAATATCCAAGCAAAATGTCCTCGCCGAACTAGAACGTAACTTAAGCATGTATAGTATTTCATTTGTAGATGCGTTTATCCGTTGTGATACCACATCTGCTATTTTTAGGCAAAGAAAAAATAAGCACTTGAAATTCTTACATAAAGGAAAGTGATTACAAGCAGCGGTCTTTTCAAAGAACTAGATGCCTTACTAGACGCAGTGGCGAGTGCGTTCGAAAACTTATTGTTTCTTCCCTCTACGGTGCTCAAGGTAATGTCCTATGGAATTAATTTAGGTACCAGTGCCTCAGATATCATACATTATACGAATTTTTTCGAAGCAGTCCGAGACAATGATAAATGAAAAAAAAAACAAAAGAGAAAAACAATAAAAAACCCGATACGTTTCGATTCATGACTGAGTCGTGATCAGTCGAAAAATAAGCTAAAACTTAAAAAATTACTGGTAAAAACCTGAGGCCCGCTACATCCTCTCAGGTTTTTACTCGTAATTTTTTAATTTTTAGCTTATTTTCTGACTGATAATGACGCATTCGTGAGTCGTAACGTCTCTGGTTTTCTTCGTTTGCTAGCCTTGATTACCTGCTTTCCTCCTCCTTTTTATGCTTCCCACAATCGATACGCAAAAATGCACCGAATTTAGCTGCCTTGCCCCCTTCTGCAGATTCAGCGCGTTTGCATTCGTTTAGAGTTAACTTTCAAACACAGATGTGGTATGGTTACGAAATATCTCCGTTACAGTCACTTACAGTGGGGGTGTATGTGCCGAAATGTGCATCCTCTACACAATGATGCAAAAAAACAAGAAGCGTGTAAGGTAAGACTCTTCGTTTTAATGATGATAAATTCCCTCTAAGAAGTAAACGCATGGGCGTCAAGTGTTCCTCAAAGAGGCCTAGGGCTCCTAGGCTCCCTCTCACTCGAGAACGTCAGTTATGGGTGGGCCCAGAATATTTACGCCAATCAGAGGAATACTCCACGACTCGCGAATGATTTCACTTATTTCCCCGGCCAGTGGCAACACTGCACATGGGCTTTCATCCAGATACGTGGGTCTTGCTGGAGAGGGCGGCATTGCTGTCGAATGGTAGCCACCCGGGTGAAAACGGTAGCCGAAAATAATTTCGTTATGTTTACCCTCCAAGATGGACGAAGTGACTTGTTAGCCGCTATTTGCTTATCTTCTGTTTATTTGCTTGCTCACCCTGATAAACCCGTGATACTCGGCCGCGTAGCCGGAGCTGTGACCCCGCGCCCGCCGGCCATTAGTCACAAGTCAAAATTGAGCGCTGTCCCCCCTTGCGCTTCGATTTTTCCCCCATCGAGCCGTCTTTATCAAAAGTATCGCTCTTTTGAACTCCTCAGCCTCGGGAATTATCTACTCTCCCGATTGCCGCCTTTTGCGTTTGGCGGTTATTTTTTAAAATATGTCGGTTTTGGAAGTATTTTAAAGGGCGAAAAAGGTGGTTGCTGAAGTGCATATATAAAAAAAAAAAATTGGTTTGACACCGTTAAAGGAGATCTGAAAGCTCAAAATTTAGTTACAGACCTGCTTCATGACTACATCGTACGAATTGCCGTTTTATTGTGCCACTCTCAAAAAGCGCACAAATACTATCAATATTGAAAAAACGAAGTTGTTCGGGGTGAAACCACTGTACATCGAATGGCATTTTCACTAGAGCAATCAATTAGCTTGAATGTTCGTGTCAGGAGGAATCGAAAAGTTTCACTTATTCATAAAAGAGCATTCAGACTGACGACTGGTGACACCCCAAAAAAAAGATGTAAAGTTGACGATGAATTCACAATTGTTGAATTTTGAGAGCACATTATACTAGTTGTGATGAGGATTTTTTTACTTGATAGACTGAATACTACATGAGAACTTCTAGAATCACTCTTTATTTTATGACATATGATGAACCCGTAATGTTTATTTTTTATAGATTGCACACAGGTAAAAAAACCGCTTGGTTCAAGAGTGCAGTTTCTTGTCGCCGGATTTAAGAGTCTGGACTCTTGTTTCAAGCAGATTTTGAATTGAATAAATGCAAAATCCGCTTGAAACAAGAGTTCAAGACTCTTAAATCCGGCGACAAGAAACTGCACTCTTGAGTCAATGCACCGCGGCATTGGTCCAAGAGGTTTTTTTTACCAGTGCAATCTTATCAGCAAATATATATTTTATTAGAATAACGCATACAAATAAAAAGGAAAACATGACTATGAGACAACGGAATTCGATATATAATATCTGAAGTAGTTTTGTCTTCTTAAGGTTTGTGAGGCATAATACTCACTAAATTCACTCTGTGATCATTTGAATATGTCATACTGACCTCATTCTACAGGTTCAGTGCGAACTACGAGGATCAATTCTTGACGAAATTACATTCTCATTGCTGATGTAATTCCCCATGGTCCCCTCGCAAACATCGTGCAGCTTCATGCATTGCAACAAAATCAAAATTCATCATTCCGGTTCAGAAAAATCGGCGGAGTGAAATGCAGCGCCTTTAAAAAGTGCACTGATTTGCAACGATAACTATTCGAGCACGAACGTCGATCATCTGCATGCCCGTCGTTCTGAAGGCGTTTCATAGGCTCGCGGCAGGAATACGGTATTGTGGCGAGTAACTCGCCAATATGATGTGTTTGGATGCCTCCCATCCAACAAAATAGAAATCGTGGACTCTTACAAATACCTCGGGGTACTCTTATCGCGGAACACGAAATTCCAGGGGCACATCGCGAGAACAACGTCCAAGGCGAACGCCGCTTACGGCGTTATGAAATCGATGGCTCATAGGGAATGGGGCGTAAAAACGAAACACCCTAAAACTATCTACAAAGGTGTCATCGTCTCAGGGATTACACATGGCGCGGTCATTTGGCACGCGGAAACCAAATTCGTTAAAGGCAAGGCCAAATTAAGATCGGCCCAGCGGAAGGCACTATTAACAACTATGAAGGCCTACAACACCGTCTCCACAGATGCGCTTATCGCAACCGCAGGTGTTCTTCCTATCGAAAAGGAAATAGAAATCGCCGGAAAAATGGCCGAAAAGAGGATCGCCCTCAGAAACAGCGAGGAGGTACTCGCCGAGGAGCACAACGCGCACTCAAAAAGCAACTCGTGGACACTGCCTGGGAAGAGTGGCAACAAGAATGGGTCTACTCCGACACGGCACGCCACACTAGGTTCCTGATTCCGGATGTCAGAGAGTGGAGTAGGAGAAAAATTAATCCTACCCACTGGATGTTACAAATCGACGGTGAAACTACCAAACCACGTATCTCGTTTGCGGCGTTTAAAAATCTACGCTCACATTTTATTTTTTTGAAGTAGACCAAATCAATATCATTCCTTGAAATTTTCACGGAATTTTCTCCGCACAAAGAGGGAAAAACACAGAAATTTTCAAGACTGGATGTTAAGTAGTTTTTCATTTAAAAAATAAAGTATGACAGGAAGTCTGCGACGTCGCAAACCGAGATACGTGGTTTGGTAGTTTCACCGTCGAAATGCTCACGGGACACGGGCAGTTCAACGCGCACTTAGAAGCCAGGGGCCTCCCACAAATAGGACACGGACATTGCAGCTGCGGAACTTTCCCCAGCCTCCAAACGAGCACACATATCTTCGAACGTTGCCCTCACTACAATCAGGAGAGGGAAACGCTTCTCCGAAAGCTTAACGCGCGTCCGGCGAATTTCCGCGTAAGCGAAGTTGACTTCTTCGACAAGCATGTCTTCACAGCGGTCAGCATCTTCGCGAAAGCGGTGCTCCTCAAAAAACAAATAATCGACAGACAAATCCAATTCAATCATAATCGTGCTCAACGTGCTCATATCTATGTTACAGGTCATCAGCTATGGACATCTTGGAGCTCTTCGCCAGTAGCCACGGAAGGAACCTCACATACATGATTAGGGATGAACTCCCAGATAGCAAAGGTATCTTTAAGCCTAATGGCAAATTTCTAGATGTAACCCAGGGCATAGAAAACGTCCCCCCAGGCAGAGTAATCTGCATTATCGGTGGTACTAATAACACCCACACGGAACCCCAAACCGAACCGATCAACGTGAAGAAGACCCTTCAGGACTTCGACTTAGATAAGGTTAAACGAGTGGCCCAAAGGAATCCCGTGATTCTAGTTGTAGTCCTAAAGCGTGCAGACTAACCCCACAAAAACCCCGACATAGCCCTCATTAACCTCAAGATCCTTAAGATTATCCGGCACAACAAAGGCATCTACCCCATTCTCACCAAGCATTTTAGCCGGAAACTGTTCACTTCAGAAGGTCTGCACTTGAACATGAAAGGGAAAGTAGAGTTAGTTAAGCTCATTGTGGAGGAATATTTCAGGCATCCAAACATCCAAACTATCCGCGAGTTTGGATAGGAGATGATTTTGCACCGAATACCGCGAGGGAATAAGAATGAAAATAAATGCAAATTACAAGGTATTTGTAATGACTGTATCACTTGAATCACTTCCTTACGAGTGCTTCTTTCTTCCTTGGTAATTTTAACTCGCTTTTTTGATACATTAGTTTTTTAATAGCTGTATTGCCAGCCAGAGCTTTGTTTTGGCATTTCATAAGGAGACACGTGAAACTCTCACGTTGGAAGGCGGAGATCATATCCTCACAAACAGTGACCGGCTCCGATCCCTTTAGGAAATGTTAATTTTATTCCGATTTACGGAGGCTGCGTAGCATGAGTTAAACATTTCAGGGAGTGCTGGTGGTAAACGCATTTACAATTGTGACTAAACGTATTTTAGTCATGGTCCCAAAAAACTCCAGCAAGTGTTCAAAAAGGAGAGAAAGAAGTTCCAGAAATATTGCTGGATCAGAAAAGAGAACACAACGGTTTTGGCATGCGGTTGCTCAGGTGGTTCCAAGTTACCACCGCTAATTATTTTTTCTGCTACCCACGTTCGGAGTCGTTGTACTGCAAATAAAGGTTAAGATTAACCCGGTGAAGCTTGCACAGCTGCAAAAAGAGGTTGGATGGAAGGAACATTGTTTTGTCATTGGTTTGAGGAAGTTTTTCTAGACATGTACCCTCTAAAACTGATCGCAAGGTGAGAAAATGATCTTCTTTGAAATTCTATCGCAATATTTGCAACCTCTAGATATTTTTGTTTATAAACCACTTAAGCCATTCCCTAATTGATTAATTTTGCATGCCCACGCACGGATTTACTATTTAATTTCACTGTAAAAAGCTGTATTTGGTTTCATCTTAGTTTTCTGCTTTTCCTGATGATAAGGCGTAAGTTTTTGGCCTAATTCTTATTATTTATAATGAGTATAATGTTTATATAGATAAATTTGCCTTGATGTTGCACTTTTTCTGCAATATGTCGGATTATGTCAGGTGAATTTCCTGAGAGAGAGAAAAAAAAGTTAAATTTAGGAGAAAAATCTTACTTATTGGAAAAAAAATACTTGCAATAAGTCAGAAACCCAAAATATACCACTATAAGTAAGAAATAATAGTTGCATTACAACGAAACCGCTTAAATATGGAATAAAAATAAAATAAAATCAAGAAAATTGCGTGCAAAATTAGGTTTGGTTTCGAGGTTATTCCACGTTTTCGCATTTTGAAACTAACCAAATTCCCAATATCCCCCCATAAACTGAATAACGAATCATCTCCATCAGCTTAGTATTTATCCATTAGACCCTTCAAAAAGAGGTAATGAAAGAGTCGACCAACTTACTAAATCGGCTCACTATACTCGGACAGTAGATAACAAAAGATTTTCGAAACAATTATCCCCCATTATTTCCCAACAACATTTTAGTGACTGGAACACAGACTGGGTATCATGTACCTAGAAAGTCCAAAGATTAAAGGCGCTCCCCGCTCCTCCCCTCACTCTCACGCAAACCGTGGTTCTATAGACTAGATTAGAAAATATCACTATAGACTAGATTGGAAAAGATCCCTCATCACTGACGTAATCAGGCTTAGAATTGGTTGCGATGATGTAAAACACACAAGTCTGTGTCGATGTTGGTAGAAATGCGGGGATCTAACAGTAAAGAAAATCAGCTCATGGGTCTTATCGGCAATCTGCATGGCAGGTAAGACTGCGCTAACAGCTGCTCTCATATCGCAGACCCCTTTCTTTCCAGGGCCAAGGCCAAGCCGCTTCAGAGAATCGAAACAGGCCAGGAGATCGAATATAGGCCATAAATAGTTTGTGTAGTTGTGTGCTTGTGTGATTCGTGAAGTTTAAGTTTTCCAGTTGACTTCAGGTGCTTGGCACTAAGCCATAAAATACCAGAATAAAAGAAGAAAAAAACACTTGAAGACGTTTGGGAGGATCTTCTCCATCAACACAGCCGCAAGAATTAGGCCGTATTGTGCGGCAAGATGATTACTAATACTTCTGTCTAATGGAACATTCTACCCATCCAGACTCATAGGCACAATCCGCATCAACAAGAAGATTAAGACACTTTGAGTACTTTTGTCGTAGTTTTTTTCAGAATCGCCCTCAATCATTTCTGCTGAAATACATTTAAAGGTAAGGAGGTAATTCTGTAAATCGGGGTAAATTTACCGCATATTCCTTACTTTTCCCCCAACAGATATGAAATGCAATATCAAAGGGAGAATGAACCGACTTCCCGATGAATGCAAAACATTTTCGTTCAACCATAAGAACACAGTGCTGGATAGAGTAAAAACAATAAAAAGGATAATTTGTCGTAAATTTGTGACTAACTGAAAAGAAGGTGAAACGCCATAGAATTGTGCTCAGGCTGAAAAATACCTACACGAGAGAAATAAAATAACGTTTAACTAATAAAGAGGAATAAGAATACGTATATGAAATACAAACTCTATTATCAGTAAAGAAAGGTACTTTTCAGCTGGAGACTCATTACCGGGAGTTTTACCTTCGCAACGAGTGGATTGAGACTATACGTCCGGCCATGATAGTTTTGTAGTTAGTCAGTCGCTTGCGTTGTATCGAACCGGCGAGATGTCTTTTTGCTACTAAAATGGAAATTGGAATTAAAAAGGTACTCACCTTTTTAATTCTATTTTATCAGAATTTTGATTGATGTAACAGAGAATTTTCTTCCCTTGTTTCAGCTTTCAGATAACGGATCAACAATGAGGACTTTAAAGTTTCTTCGTAAGATTCGGCCTTATAACTTGAACCGGGCTCCGGCAATACGGATCCTTATGTATCAAAAGTTTTGAACGAACGGCTTGAAAAGAATACACTGATGCGACTCGCAGAATACAATTCTGGAATGTATCGAGAGGAACTTCACTACAAAAGTCTTTACAATTACGACCGGCCATTAGAAGAGGACGACATATTCAGTAGAAATCTACTTAATCATCCATCTTTCAAGAGAGCCTTAAATAGGTGCGTAGAAGAGTTTAGCCACATAAGAGTGTCACCAATTCAGTCAGATCATCTAGACGACGTGAAATGGCAAGGTTGTTCCGCAGCCGGCTACGGCTATATTGGAAAGAAACGAGACAACTACTTAGCAGCAAGGCGAAATGCATCGAGGGCGCTGTATGATTTCGATAAATATCGAGAAAAGTACAGATTTGTTCCCGACAAGGCATATGCGCGTTGCCAGTTAACCGAAAGGTTAAACCCAAAAGTTTGGCATATTTGGGGACGACCCTTCCACTCAATCTTGATCGAAGGATGCATCGCCTCGCCCATCATAGATGCCTTACTACTAGAAGAGTCACCCATCTTCTTAGGACGTGACCTCCACAAGGACATGCCTTATAGTATCATCAAGATGTTGGAACAAGCCAATTACGCGTATTGTCTTGACTTTTCGAAATTCGACGCGCATTTAAGCCGAGGTCTAATAGACGCTGCTTGGCAAATTGTCAAAACTATCTGTCCACCAAAAACAGAATCTGACTTTTTATGCTATGAATATGCAGAATATTTTTTTATAAAATGTAATACCTTTCTCGCAATCTTGGTTGAACCATTTTTGGACCTAAACCCGAAATAATATTTACGTTAAAAACGACACACTGTACCATACATTATGGGATTCTAGTGGCGAGTTTACAGGAAGTGGGAGTCACGCTCTGCTGTTCTTGGATTGATGGGTCGAAAGCTGATACTGCATACTAAAAAATTTCCGTGACCGATGTTACTTCGTATCAGATCAACGCAAAGGACTTGGTTTTTCAACACAATTTTGAGTTTGAGTGAACCAAACCGTAGGTTACTCTGAAACATTCGGGCATGGAGAAAGTGTCCATCGGGACTGATATTCGTACTCTTGTTTTCCTCCCCGTCACGCATTGGATTATCACCGATACGATCCAGGGTCTATCCGGACGACTGGCGCCAAATTTTAAGGAAGTCGCGGATTTTCAACGCAAAAATTTTGCCGCTTCAACACAAAGACTTGGTCGATTTGACACGGGAAAATATGACACGCAAAAAATTCACCAATTGCTTGTCGACGGTGAAACTACCAAACCACGTATCTCGTTTGCGGCGTTTAAAAATCTACGCTCACATTTTATTTTTTTGAAGTAGACCAAATTAATATCATTCCTTGAAATTTTCACGGAATTTTCTCCGCACAAAGAGGAAAAATCACAGAAATTTTCAAGACTGGATGTTAAGTAGTTTTTCATTTAAAAAGTAAAGTTTGACAGGAAGTCTGCGACGTCGCAAACCGAGATACGTGGTTTGGTAGTTTCACCGTCGTTGTGTTACTTCGTGTTTTACTTATTCCCATATTGACACAAAATTTTGATTACACTGATCTACACACACCTGTTTTCCTCCCCGTCACGCATTCGATTATCACCGATGCGATCTAGGGGGTCTATCCTGACGGATGGTACCAAATTCTAACGAGGTCGCAGATTTCCCACACAAAAATTTGGCTGCTTTAACTTAAAGATTTAGTCGATTTGACACACGGAAAAATTATGAGCAAAGCATTAACCAACAGCTGGTGTTACTTCGTGTTTTACTTCCCATATTAAAAAACAATTTTTATTACACTGATCTACGCACTCTAGCTTTCCTCCCCGTCACGCATTGGATTATCACCGGTGCGATCCAGGCCGGGTGGCAAAATTTCATGAAAAATAACATCTTGAAATTTCACGAGAAATATTTCATGAAATTTCAGAAAATGAAAGATGTTGAAAAATACCAGTTCCTTTTCGTGTTTCACAAAATGTTAAAATTGTGCCTTTCTTCTATTTTTGTGTGTTTGAGTGCGAGTTGCACACTCTGGCCCCTGAAAAATATGAAATATTTTACAGCCTCGTGGATTTCACTAAATATTTCACTGAGATTTCCAGTATTTCATTTCTTTCTTACGTTTCATGCCACACTGGATCCAGGGCCTATCCTGACGGCTGGTACCAAATTTTAACGAGGTCGCAGATTTTTCACACAAAAATTCGGCTGCTTCAACTTTAAGAGTTAGTCGATTTAACACAGGGAAAAATTACAAGCAATACATTAACCAACTGCTTGTGTTACTTCGTGTTTTACTTCCCATATTAACACACAATTTTGATCACTTTTTCTTGGTGAGTGAGGATAAGGAAAAAGAAGTAGTGAGGGGGTATGTTATCTGAACTTACATTGAGGATGAGGCCATCCTGGGGGAAAAACTGCTTTTGGGGCTCTTCGTTAGGTGTGTATCGGTAGAACTCGTTTTCGTCCTTGTACCACTTGAGTGAGTAGAGCTTCCCACCGCCGAGGTTGAACTCGCAGACCAGCGTCGCCGTCCGGTGGGCGTCTGTGTGTCGCGGCACCTCCAACCGCGTTACTCGCAAGCTCATCACGAAACCTAACATAAACATAAGAAAAGAATATAAGTTACCGCTTATTCGAAGACTTAAAAGGTGAATCTTCCACGCCTTGTGGTAAAACTTTCTTCCGCGCAGAGGGCATACCACCACCGCTATTATGATACTCGAGATTGCGAGATATACCTTTGTACGACTTGGGAGTCCTTCAGTTAGATCGGAAATCAAAGAAAGCTCCGTCAAAAATGGAGCGTCATAAATTGAAGCAAAAATTGCCACCAAAAGAGATGGGAGGTGTCATTTCCGAGACCTCAAAAATTGATCCAGAGACAAATAACTAAACAAAAGTATGTCAATTACACTGATAAAATGATTAAACTAATTATATTTGTCGTTACTTTACAGATATACGAAAAAATCGATGATTTAAGTGGCAGTTTTTTCTTTCTTTTTTTTATAAAAAAAAAAAAAAATATTAATTTACGAAACGCTGAAGATTCACCTTTACATTCTGAGAGAAAACGAACACGGCAACAAAATTAACCATAATACCCGGTTACCAAAGAAAACAGTAACAACCTGATCGTCGATATAAAGAATCCTTCGAGAAACCGTCTGCGTTTCTCGTATTCTGAATCCGTTGTGCAATTAGGCGTTTACCGAATGTTGGCTATGCTTTGACACCGAATCAGAAAACATTAATCTACGCGAGTTAAATCGCACACTAAACAATACCGCGAGAGTCTCTGCGGTATGGGTGTATGAGATCCGTAATCGTGGCGCTTTAGCTCAGTTTCGCACGTTGTTTTCACATCGAAAAACACAAGCTGGAGAAGGAAAACTGCTCCATTGCGAAGTCTGCCATAATCGCGCTAGTGCGCGCTTTCATCCGAGCGGATTCGATTCTAATTTTCGGGGGGCGGGTGCCAATAAAAAATACACTTGATTCAATTGGATTTTAGCTCAAATCGAGAGCCAAGCCTCTTAATTCAGGCGAATTTCCTTTAGACAGACCAAAAAATCCAATTGGTTAAAAGGGTATTCTTTTTTCTCAAATTTTTGGAGAGTCTGGATTCTGTACCCAAGAGACTTTTTTTCTCCAATGCGTTCTATGTGAATAACTTAGAAGGGGAAACACAGATCAATTCTAATTTTCGTGGGTGGATGATTCAAATTTTACGTTACCTACGCTTAGTAAAAGCATTATTCTGGTTTGGAGATGACATCAGTTCATTTTGTAGGGCGGTTCATGCTACTGGAAAAAAAGTATCTTGAATCCAGAGTGCATACTCTCCGAAAAGTGCCGATAAAAAAATACACTTGATTCAATTGGATTTTAGCTTGAATCGAGAGCCAAGCCTCTCAATTAAAGCGAATTTCCTTTAGATAAAACAGAAAATTCAATTAATTAAAAGGGCATTCTTTTTGTCAAATCTTGTGAGAGTCTGGATTCTGTAACCAAGAGGATTTTCCCTCCAGTGCGTTCTATGTGAAACTTGGAAGAGGGAACATACACTGCCGTGATCGCGAAGAGAGCTGTAAGTGCAAAAATGAAGTTTTGAGAAAACGGGCTTAGAGGCTTCTGACAAGAACATTTTATTGAAAGAAGCCTCCGTTCTTTGTTCAATTGCCACTAATCGTCCGGAAGACTCCCAAAAATCGTATGGATGATTAAAAATCGACTGATTTTATTTCCATAACATAGAAAGGGTATTTTTCATTTTCATGCTAGGTTATTGTTAGGCAAGACAGCCGTGAGTGCTATCTTCTGCATGCTTTCGTGATTGCGTTTTGGACGCACAACAACGGTGCCGAACACGGGAGCTGTCAGCAATAGATTTCGGGTGCAGATTGCAAAACGACGGTGGTGGCGCGACTGCGGATTGCACAGGAGTTAGGGCGCTCCGCGAGAATATATGAACAATACCTATATGAAGCGTGTGGCTCATTTTAGAACTTTGACTTTTAGAAGTTTTCTTGTCCGGGCTGCGGGCCGAACGCTGCCTTTTTTTAACGGTATATTAAAAAGAAGTGCAGGTAAAGGGGAATTGTGTCGATATAAAAGAAGGGGCAGTGGACTGATTAATCGGAATAACTGGTCAAACAGTGGTTGCCCAGTTTTGGGAGTGATTCTTTTCGCTCTAAATGTTTTTACTTTTTTCTTTAGGCCTTGTCTCCACGGGCCGTTTCACGAGATTTGTCCCAGGGTTAAATCTCACTTACGAAGTTGGGAAAAATATTGAGTTAATCAATATTTTTCCCAGTACCAAGTATGGTACTTGTGGCCCCTTGTAGGGCCCACTGAGAGGAGAAGAAGAAGTGAAAACGAATTGTGCGATATTTTATTCATTACTACATTGTTCATGTTTGTTTAGTTAAAATAATGTGTCTAATAATTGTCAATTGAGTGCAATTATTATTTTAATCCCGGTTAAATACTCGACTTTAACTAATTTATCTTCCCACGCAAACTAGTCGCAGGACTGTATGAGCCCCGTCCCGTGGAGACGGTAACTGGGAAAAATCCCAGAAGTTTCATTCCTGCGATTCGAACTTGGGACAAATCCTATGAAAACGTCCCGTGGAGACAAGGCTTTATACCTTTCTCCTCTTGTATTTTAAACCCCCTAAGTTGAGAAAATGACAATTCTATTTCTACCAGCAATCCCCCCCCCCCCCCCCGATGACGTCATCGGGACACCCATCAAGGACGCCATAGACTCATCCGTTGATGACGTCATGGAGTCATCCTTTGATGACGTCTTGATAATGGCATTTTGAGGCGTTACAACACAAACCATAATTCATGTATATACATTTACTGCTAATTAGTTTTTGATGAGTCAATATTTTCTAAATTTCTAATTTTTAATAAATTTTCCGCTTAATGTATAATACCTACTTTAGCATGTACAGCATCAACTTGTTTTGAATCCCACGCCACCTCTTTTTAAAAGTCAGAGAGTTTTTAGAATCTTGTCCATCTGTATTACAGGTCGTCAATTTTTACAGCCCACAAGCTGTTCGTTAGTTCCTCAGATGTCCAATTCAATTTAGAGATTCAATTCTTCAACCCCGCGGCATCGCGGCCAAAGTTTGTTTACATCATCCGAGCGCCCTAACTCCTGTGCAATCCGCAGTCGCGCCACCCGTCGTTTTGCAATCTGCACTGCACCCGAAATCTATTGCTGACAGCTCCCGTGTCCGGCACCGCGCACAACAAACACATTTTCAGGTTAGAAATTGGCAGAAGAGGGCGGCACTTTACAGGCAAGCACTGTTCTCTTTGGCTCTCAGGCACCTACGGCTGTCTTGAAAAAAACTATGTCATCTTTTGTACACTTACGGCTTTCTCATACGTCTCGTTTTCATTAAATTAGGATGAATTTTGCTATTTTAGATGTTCCAGTGATTTCATCTAAAAGAGTGAAGACAAATTTTGAAGAAAACTCGATTTCGAAAATTCTGCACTTACGGCTCTCTTCGCTATCACGGCAGTAGATCGGACGGCTTACTACCTCATCTAGTGGTCCATTAGCATTTTTTCCGGGAGATCTGCCATCGAGGCGGGGCGCAAACACCCTCGTGGCGAGGAAGGGGTCGGCGGGGGGGGGGGGGGCGCACGTTAAACGTGCCCCGAGATTATTCCGAGTGCGGAGATTGGCCGAGTCCCGTCGGCATTCGAAACTCGTTCATTAAATCGGATTCTGGGCGAGGAGCCGCGCCCGTTGAATATGATTCTTTATCGATTAAGTGATTACGGGCCGCGTCCGACGTCCACTCCCGACTCTCGCCGCTCGGACACGCTCCGCTAGAACGCGTGTAAAACGATCGATACCTATCGAACTCACCTGGAATCGATCGTTTCTAACGGCTTCGTACGGAGACGATTCGGTGTTACCGGGCGATCTGCGAGAATCGCCCGAGCTCACACTTGAGTTTTCTTGACCCTCGACGTCCTAACGAGTTCACCCGCCGAATGTTTGATCATTAACTACCGACCCCCCTCCCGCTCCCCTCGCTTGTTTTTCCGCCCCGCCGCCGAAAAACGAGAGGGATCGGATGTGGAGTAAGCTTGGTTCAGAAGCGTGGGAGGCAAGGCTGCCGAGCTAAGTGAAGAACGTCCTATATAAGCCGTCAGAAGTTTCCGAAATTCTTTAGGTATATGTGTATTATGACTGTGTGAAACAAATCATCCTGTTCTCCAGGTAATTTAGAACGCAATTTGTTCTAAAATATCCGAAAACGTCGAGGAAGAATAATGATGCCTTAAAAACAATATCGTGCACCTAAAAATTGGCTATTTTTCAGGCAGTCGAGAAAACTAGACGATTCTTTTCATTTTGAGGTTAGGTTTGCAATGTTTTTCATAAACAGAGTTATTCAAAAGTCACGCACTACTGGCCATTTATAATTTTTGAGTTGCCCCCCCCCCCCCCCCCCAAGGGGATCAAAAACTGGAAAGTACCTAAAAAAGGTCCCCCTCGATATGCGGAAAAAGGTCTTAAACCGCAAATCGATATCATAATTAATACCAAAGTTATGGCCAGTGGTGCGTGACTTTTGAATAACCTTGTATTACAGCATTTACAGCGCCATTTAAGCTCTGTCATGTGGAATTTGAAAAAACTAAAAATATTTTCCGTATTTTATAATGTAGAGTGACACCGACGCCAACTCATTTTCGCCAAAGTTGTCGGTTGGGCGGTCATGTTCATAGCCCGCATCGATTCATACCTATGAAAAGCCGAGATTTGAGATGCATCTTTCCCTTTATTTCTGAAATTTAAACAAATATTTCACGCGAGACTTCACGACTATTTTCGTCATGAGATTTTAGCACCCTGACAGCGCGATGCTCAGAGAGTAGGATAAGCTCGGTCAAGAATCATCGTCATGATGGTTAAAACGCAAGACATATAAAAACGTAGACTCCCCTGTAGCTTTAAGCATAAACCACATATAAACGTGGTTTTTCCATTGGATTTCAGAGCTTTTTGCCGAACACAGAAGTGTCGGGGGAGAGACGGTCGTGCTGGTGGATCGGCGTCATAAACAGAGCTAAGAAGGGAGTCGCTTGCTGGCGCAGCGGGGTAGTTAAGGAGTGTAAAATATTTTGCGTCAACCGAGAGGGAAGTCTATGAAAACAGTACCCTAATTTCTCAATCCCCACCACTGAAAACTTTTCAACAACCCTGCTCCACCCGATAGTCGGGGAGGTATTCTCAATTTCCAGGAAAACAATCCACGCGTTTTTCCCTCAAGGCTGACTGACATGTTACCCATGAGAGTAGAGTGCCTTTGCGGGGAGGGAGATCTCATTCTGATTGGTTTATTCGTATGGGGCCTCATGAACCTCTTTGGATTTAAATAAAATGGCAGACGTCTAGAAGATTAATCATAAGTGTAGATAATGAGGCTTTACTTGCTTGTACTACCGTTAAATGTATCTCGATCACATGAGAAGGTGTAGATTTATTTAGGTTTGAAACCTATTTTAGTGCATGACACGAAGTAATATCTTTTTGAGCGGAACCTCCAGCGTAGCGCTCCAGACGAAGAGACACTGTGTGTGTAGGTGGTAACGGTTAGAATTTTAGCTTATGAAACTTTCCCGAGGAAAAATTGAATAATAGTTCCTTACGCAAATAGGTCAAATGCAGATAATTCTAATGCAAAAAGTCGGTTGATTTTAAAGGGAGAAGATTCAAAAACCACGAAGAACACGGCGAAATGTTTTTTTTTTTTTTTTAAATTGTTCTTAGTTTTATGTTTTTTACGTTTTTAGCAAGCAGTGGAGAATTGGTCAGTTTACATATTTCGGGAGGGGGGTGTTAAACTTCTTAACTGAAACTTCACTAGAAATGGAACAAATCAAAAGCTTCATAGAAAGTGATATCACTACGCAGAACTGGTCCACCTCTGACATGCAGTAATCTATGTAGTAATGCTCTTGTAACCATTAATCTTCTGTACCTGGAACTTGTACAACTTTCAGTATAATGGATTGGATACTAGTTACATTCACGAGAGACAAGTCAGAAGATGTTATCCCTGAACTTTGGCTAACGAAGAACGAAGAGCTGGCCCACTGGCCAAAGTGGCACTGCAAAAGAGATTGAGGAACTTATCAGAAAAACTGAAAAAGTTAATAACAAATAGAAGAAATGGAAAGTTCAACTTTTGTCTAACATTCGTCTAGACAATCGACTAGGTAATTTTCACAAAAAATTCTCGAATCGTCTATGAGTTACGGTAAAAAAAAAGACCGTTACGGATGTAACTTAAACTAAGCCTCTTTTCTGACGACTCAATTTTAAGTATAAATTCGTAGGAAAACGTGAAAGGTATAAAAATAAGTTTGTCCGAGGTGATATATTATTAGGTGTTCCGTATTTAAGTTGATATTACTATCTTCTAAGATAGGGATTTAAGGTTTGCTCTAACTGAGCCAATGTTTCCAGATTTAGGTTGTTATTTTTTCGCATCGCAGAAACTGCCACGTTAACGTTTAGACAATAATAAAACAAATTACTCAGCGGGTAACAAGGCTACTATTCACGAAAAATACTACCAAAACGTTCCGGCTGAAAACTCAGCCTTCCTCAGTTGGACAAAACAGTAGAAAATTGTAAAACTTGTTTCGGTTTCATTCAACTGAGGAAGGTCGAGTTTTCAGCCGAAATGTTTTTGATAGAATTTTACCTGAAAATCAGTATTTTACCCACTGTGTAATTTGTTTTATCATTTAATATATTGCCACGGGCTGCGGAGCATCAATCGTATGTCATGGTAACGTTTAGTGTGCAATTTGACTCACGAATGACCCTAGCGGTTTCATGAGCGGAAGGTTCGAATTCACGCGTCAAGATACATAAAACGTCTTAGTTAGGAGTTAATTTCAGTAGTATTTGTTTCGCGAATGGTGTTCTTCTTGAAATTTCGGTGAAGAAACATGTATCAAAATGCTCGCCTTCGTACCTTATCTAGAGTCCCTTTATACTGGGAGTCAAGACAGCACCCCTTCATGGAGTCACAAACGGGAATAAAGATTACACAAATTGAACGGTTTTCGTAATCTTTGATCGACCCATTCTCAACTTCCTTTCTCCGATCCTTCTCTCATTCCGTTTGTTCCTTGCCGAACCCGTAATTCCTCGGCCCATCCCAGATTATAATCTTTGCAATCGGTGAAAATGTAATCTTTATTCCCGTTTGTGACAGCGTGGAGGCCTAAAATACGGGAACCAATCAGAAATGGATTCATATTGTCTTGACTCTCAGTATAAAGGGACTCTTACCTTATCTAGTGGTCCAATTTGATGCGCCTTGGTACCTTTCTACGGAAGTCGGTCCGGCGGCGGCTATAAATTCAAGACGGGAGATTACAGAAGATTATCCGGATCCCGACTTGGCGGAAGCGGACCTGAGGCAAATTCCTCGGCCAAAACGGACCCTGTTATTTCTGTCTCCCAATTAATTTCCAATTAGAGCTTTTTAACGACGCGCGGAATTCGGCAGGAGACGCGGGCGGGGTTAAGGCGGCGGCGGTGGTGGTGGAGGTCCGTTGCATATGCATCGATAGCAGATCAAACGACCCGAGTCGGATAATTAGATATCCGATACTCCTGACCCTCCCGGGACCCGGGGACGGACCCTCGATTAATGAAATAATGAAGAGGCTCCCAAGAACAGTCAAGACTTGCTCCGCGTTGCCGCACAAGCCCGGGTCCCGCGACTCGACTTTCGGTCGCTCTCGGAGCCTTTTTCAAAATTCGACACCCGGAGCCGCGCCACTGGATCCAGAGCCAGGATAGTCCGTTTCACGCCTAGTCTCCTCGTATTCCCAGACCCGAAAGCTTTACATGTGCGGGAGGACTGGGAGTAACCTCGCAAAGTGGAATTTACTGGTGCTGAGGAAAATATTTCGCAATGGAGAACTTCCTGATGCCGAGGTACTAACAGTACACTTTTTCGGATGGATATTCCAAAAATTTCTCTCCTTTGATTCTTCAGGCTTCCTTCTGGATCCAGAGCCAGGATAGTCCGTTTCACGCCTAGTCTCCTCGTATTCCCAGACCCGAAAGTTTTACACGTGCAAGAGGACTAGGAGTGACCTCGCAAAGTGGAACTTACTGGTGTGTGTGTATGAGCCGCTTTTACGGCGCGCTTGGGCGCTCTGCGACGCCTATTCTCCACAGGAATCTGTCATGGTAGAGATCCTCCGGAAGCTGGCATCTCTCCATCTCTTCACGGATACCCTCTACCCACCGTTTGGCTGGACGCCCTCTCCGTCGCCTACCTGGGGGGACCCACTCCAACACCTTCTTCGGCAACCTGGTATCAGCCATTCGCTGCACATGCCCATACCATACCAACTGCTTGGTCATGATATCGTGCACAATCGTCTTCTCAACGCCCATTATCTCTCGGACACGTTCATTCCTGACACGTTCTCTCCTCGAGATTCCAGCCGATCGTCGCCAGAAATCCATCTCGGTCGCCTTGAGCATTTCTTGGGTCCGCTTCTTCAACTGCCACACTTCACTGCCATAGGTGATAATAGGCTTGACAACCGAGTTATAAATTCTCTTCTTGTTGTCTTTGGAAATCCTTTGGTCCCAAAGGATCCCATTAAGCATGGCGATGGCTTTCCTTCCTAGAAGATTACGGTCCCGAATGGCCTGATCCAGCTTCCCATCCGAAGTCAGCTTCACCCCCAGGTACTTGTATTGTTCGCAACTTTCTATATGTTGACCATCCTCCAGGACTATGCTTTGCTGAGCACCTCCGACTGACATCTTTTTTGTCTTACGGACACTAACCTCGAGGCCCCATTTGCGGTACTCCTCCACCAACTTCCGGGTCATATACTCTGCGTCATCGTGATCTTGACTTATGACTACCTGGTCGTCAGCAAAGCATAGCGTGAACAGTGTTTCTTGGTCATTCAGAGGGACGCCCATGCCGGCACACTTTCTTTTCCATTCCTTCAGAACGTGCTCTAGATATATCTTAAACAGCGTCGGTGACAGACAACATCCCTGCTTAAGCCCCTTGGTGACAAAAAAACCGTCTGAAAGCCTTCCTTGGCACTTAATTCTAGCAAAAGCCCCCCGATAAAACTGCTTGACTGCCCCAATAAGTCCCTTACTAAAACCAGTTTCTTCTAGGACTTCCCAAAGTTTCACAAGAGGAATACTATCATAAGCCTTTTCAATATCCAAAAACACTAAATGAAGCTCCTGGCCAACAATTCTCTTCTTTTCGGTTAACTGGGTAACACAGAACAGATGATCAGCGGTAGACCGACCAGCCCTAAACCCTGCTTGCTCCTCCGCCTCGAACGGGGTCCACTCTTCTTCGATCTTCGCTTTCAACACTTTTCCATAAATTTTACTTATCGTTCCTGTTACCGCTAACCCTCTGTAGTTCCCACAGTCATCCTTCCTTCCTTTTTTGTGCGACGCTGTTATCCAGGCCTCTTTCCATTCTTTCGGGATGTCATCACCATCAATGCACTTCTGCAGCAAATCCCTGAGATGGTTAACCAACTTGCCAGTCCCACATTTAATTAACTCGGCTGGAATGTTTCCTGGCCCAGGAGCTCTTCCATTCATCAATTCCCTGATTGCTTTGACCACCTCCTCAACTCGAATTTCCATTGAGTGATCCTCGACTATATTTTCAGCATTCCCCGTTTGAAACTCTGGTCGTCCTTCCGTCAATAATTTACTAAAATGTTCGTCAAGCTGTGAGATTGTTATCGGAGATATAATGTCCCGTTTCATGTCCCTTCTTAGACCTTTGATCAGCTTCCAGCTCTCAGCACTCTTCCTTCCCCCCAGGTATGTGTCAATCCTTGAGCAGTTGGTCTCCCAAGACTCGTTTTTCTTCCTGGTGATTAAAAGACGAACCCTCGCCTGGGCTTTCCTATACGCGCCGCGGGTGTCTGCAGTCCTAGAAGCCAGATAGTCATGGTACTTCCTACGCTTTTCTTCAATTACTTCCTCTACCTCTTTGTCCCACCAGTAGGGTTTCTGTACATCCTTGCTCTCATTACACACACCCAGGGCTTCCTTCGCAGCTGAATGTATACAACTTTTGATGAACTGGTACAACTCTTCTGAGAGGAATTTACTGGTGCTGCGGAAAATATTTCGCGATGGAGAACTTACTGATGCCGAGGTACTTAGTTTCGCGCAGAGTCTCTGGTGACTATTTAGCGACGGCGCGTTGCCTGATAACGCTCTCATGAAGATGCGCTCGTTCCTCTGTGAGTGTCGCACAGTTTACATTTGATTTGGAGCGGCCTGTGCGCGAAACTAAATTCGGCGATAGTACAGTACACTTTTTCGGATGGATATTCCAAAAATTTCTCTCCTTCGATTCTTCAGGCTTTCTCCTAGTTTTTGAGGGAATTGTTTTTGAAATGTCCAAGTATTGAAACTCTCGAGTTCCTAACGAAAAATTCTACTGTTCTCTCCTTAGATTCTTTAGACTTTCATCTAGTATATCTAGCTTTCAAGAGGATGCTTTTTGAACGTTCGAAGCATTGAATATCTCTGGAGTTTCGAAGGGAAAATTCAGCAGTTCTCTCCTTTGATTCTTCAGACTTATCAGCTAGCTTTTGAAAATTCTAGGCATTTAAACTCTCCTTGATAGTTATCAATTTTGGACTTGGTCTTTTGATGATTACTCTTGATTTCTTGCGAAATATTAAAATATAAAATAAAAAAATGGAAAAAAAAAATCACCCTCTATAAAGGCCCTTTGGGTTGATTATTTATCTCGAAGAGTCATCGGGCTTCAACCATTTGTCTCTTGTCTGTTGCTCGAGAAAAAGGTTGGCTTAACCTATATGAAAAGCCATTCAGTATAGATCCCGAGAGGAATGTCTCAATTTTACGCAAGCGTGGAAACGTTCAGGTTTGTCCATTATAACTTGGAGGTTGGAATTTTTTGGCGAACGTGCGTTGAAAATCGCATGAAGATGAAAATCGCAATAATAGTGCTCAAATGAGCTTTATTTCTCAGAATTGAGATTTCCAGCTTCATGCTGATTTTTAACGCACATCGGCTAAAATATTCCAACTTACAGTCTAGCCGACTCGGTAAGTTTCCAAGAGCGCAAATCTGAATTTTGCGCTTTTGGGGCGGTGGAAGAAGGGACTCCTTTGCGCAAATGGGTACTCTAAATTATGAAAAAAGGCGAATATCTTTAGTTCAGAAATTTGATTGCAGTATGAAAACATGGCGTGGAGCGTCAGTTTTCCTCAAAGATACCCAAAATCAAAACAACGCAGCGGAGAGTGAAGGGCTAGCTGATGAGAGATCGCGGATCACTGCCTCGCGCCTCAGCTCATCTCTATTGCGCAATACGGTAATCAGTGTGTGACAATCGGTCGGTCGTGCGTGTATGAAAAGTACTCGGAAAAAATGGAATTTAAAAAAAGTTTTACGAATAAAGGCGTTCCATGCATCATAATTGATATCGCACATAGCTTTTAAGAGCGTGTTTTCAAACGACAACAATTACAGGCTGCCCTTTATCATTTGGGGCAGGCATGGCAAAGAAAATTATCTTAACTGGGTCTTCAAATGGAATATACCGTGACACGAAATCTGAAATCGGTGATTGGCTCAAGATGTTTTATGTATTTCCTTTATTACCACCCGAATGGGTTCTTGATGGATACCTGATACTAAATGGCTGTTGTTCAAATGATCCTCGCTAAGTTTGCTTGTGATTGCGCTTTTGGGGTGAGTCTTGGCGCTTCCTATTTGCGCTTTGGACCACACATTTGCACTTTTCGGGTTTGCGCTTTTGGCCATTTGCGCTTTTGGGTGGTGTCCGCCGACTCGTGCGTCTATACCGCGATCAGTTCGTGATGTTATAATTGATTCCAGACTTTCAAGAGGGGGATGACTTGTTCCAATAATAGTCTTGTTTTCCTTGCAGAATGTAGTCCGAATCATCGACAGTATTCATTGACAAGTCGGGCCAGGAGTCCTGCGTCGAAGAGGAGGCTATTAGGGCGCTTGTAAATTAAAAAGATGAAGAATCCTACGCAAGCGTGGAAAATGTTCATGTTTCGTCCAAGTAATGAATTGATGATAACCTTTTCTTTGAAAAATACGAGGGGAAATGACTTAATGTTCCAATGATAGTTTTGTTTTTTAATTTTTAGTATTTTGTTTATAGAATTCAGTCCGAATCATCCACTCACTGGAAAAAAAAAAACATGGGATCTTGAGCGCAGACACTTGAGAACATTGACAAGAAAAAATACTCTTGATTCAATCAGATTTTTGCTTACATCAAAGGAAATCCACTCAAAATGAGAGGCTTGGTTCTTGATTTAGCAAAAATCCGATTGAATCGAGAGGATTTTTTCTTGTCGATGTTTTTCAGTCAGATTTTTGCTTACATCAAAAGGAAATCCACTCAAATTGAGAGGCTTGGTTCTTGATTTAGGCAAAAATCCGATTGAATCGAGAGGATTTTTTCTTGTCGATGTTTTTCAGTCAGATTTATGCTTAAATCAATAGGAAATCTGCTCAAATTAAGAGGATTGGTTGTTGATTTAAGCAAAAATCCGATGGAATCAAGAGTATTTTTTCTTGTCGATGTTTTTAAGAGTCCGGACTCCAGATCCGATGTATTTTTTCCCAGTGCTGTATTCATTGACAAGTCGGGCCGGGAGTCCTGCGTCGAAGAGGAGGCTATTAAGGGCGCTTATAAATTAAAAAGATGAAGAATCATGTTTATTAACAAGGTTGCGAGGAGCGCGGCGCCCACGCAGCGCTACACGAAATGAAGAGCTATGAAAATTACTCTTCTTGCCTCGGGCTTCAAACTTTCTTCCCCATTAAAACAAACGCTGAGAATTGTTTTTTACGGGGCATAACCGCACGCGGCGAAGGCGAAGCCGGGGCGGCGGGAGAATTATACTTACCTCTGGACGGATGCATATATCTTGTTTTTATGAGAATATTAACTGCCAAACATAAATCCGTTGTCATGATGCTGGCCTCCGCGGCGCGGCGCGGGGCGGAGTGTTTTACGCCGCCTCCAGTCGGAGTCTCGACAAAAAGTTGGAAACTTGCGACTTTCCAGCCCGGAATGACCAACTTTTGAACCCGTCGCGAGCTCGCGTTTTCATCGCATGTTTTTCGAAAGCCAACAAGCCCATATTTACACGAGCCCCGGAGTGCGTGCAAATGCATGCGAACCGGGGCTCAAGTGGACGTGGTTTCGGCTCTTTTTGGGAAGCAACTGATGCCGATCGGAAGCGTTACAACTTCCTCCGGTCTCGGCGATTCCGATCACGTCTTGCGTTTTTGCGCGTCGCCGCCGGTCAGTTGGCTGAGTGGCGGTCGGCCCCCTCGCACAGATTGACCGTCTACCCAGATTCAGTCTCGACTAAAGTGATATCCGAAAACTAATTTCTGGATAATGGAATGAGCTTTAAACCTGAATGGACATCATTACGCGAAACGGCTTTAGCCACGTTGATTCATTTGAAAAATGACTCAACGACAATGCAATGGAGATGTTGCATATGTGAGGAATTTGCGATTTGACTGTTGATTCTTCCGTAAAAGTTCGCGAGAAACACGATGGTGCCACTGGTTTTCTCTGAAATCAACTACCAAACTCAAAAAAAGCTCTCAAGTTGAGGCCAAAACTCCACCTCTACGTCAAGACAAATTCTCCATGCAAAGATAGGGAGCAAATACATTAGCAGTGATGCCGTGTTTTCAGTTTTAGAGTCTCCAAATGAAGTGGCAGCCCTGTTAATATATTTGCTCCCTATCTTTGCATGGAGAGTTTGTCTTGATGTAGAGGTGGAATTTTGGCCTCGACTTGAGAGCTTTTTTTTGAGTTAGGGAGTTGAATTCAGAGAAAACCAGTGGCACCATCGTGTTTCTCGCGAACTTTTACGTAAGAATCAACAGTCAAATCGCAAAATCCTCACACATGTAACGTCTCCATTACGGGGACACATGCCTCGATCACTTATTTTAGAATGTCAGCGTTGTCCATACATGATGTTCTAAAAGTCCAACGCCATTAGCACTAAATTTCACCCTTAAAACTTATGAATAAAGAGAGAGAGACTAGAAATATGACCGTTCCTCAGTCAAAGGCAATGGCTTTACGTGACCCTCAAAATTTTGAAAGAATCCCCCCAAAAAGGGACGAGAAGCCCAGGGGTTAAAGGGGTGGTGCGGAACTTTCGGATCACCTTGTGTGGATCCATCTTATACTTTTGCTGGAAGGCCTCGTACGTAAGTGCTTTGTGGGCGAATCAAGAGGAGCCAATGTTTTACCCGCACACTTTTAACAAGGAGGTCGCACAGCACACTCAAAGAACAATTTTACCTCACAATGGCACAATACGTCAGTATATTTTTTCAACCATTTTTAGTACTGTAAACTAGAGAAATTGCATTTTACTTCCACCTAACGCACTACATAGCCTAAAGCTTGTCGGGTCTTTTCATACCAAGTCATAACTCAGAAAAATTGAAAAATAAAATTTATTAAAGTGAGGAGACTTTAGTTACGAAGTCGCCACGAAGAAAGAGACGGATAATCCTTAAAACGCAGTCTATATACAGACGATTTTTTCTAATGTCCTGCGGGTAGACAATCCTAGGAGGCCTACTGCAAAATTCCTACTTGACCACTTTCTTGACTATTAACTTCATTAGCTTTTTATCGCACTAATACGAGTATAATGGCGAGGTCCGTAACAAAAATACAGGCCGTCAAAAGAGCAGATACGTATGATTCATTGAAACATTAACCGCATATCAACGGAAATTGTATTTTTTATTAACATTTAATACATCACTAATTAAATGGATATCACTTCATAGAATCAGCTGCGGACTTGAGGCAAAACTTCCTAGCTCTAATGGTTCGAACTTTAAAAGACAATGATTCGCTGCCAAATGTGCAGTAAATCCAGAATATATCTTTCTCTCGGGGTCAAAACGTCCTAACTCCTAAATCAGTTCTGCAGGGGCTTTATGGGGGTATATCTCCTAGATTTGGTTGCCTATTCAGTAAACCTTCTCGTCGATTAGCGCCAGAATTGCTAGTGTTTACTAGAGCCGACTCCATGATTGAGTGCCGCGTATATTTTACATTCATCAGTTAAATTGGATAAGTTTGACAGAAAACAGTTTATTTCCGTTAATTTTCCATCAGGAATGTGTTGTTTTTGTTCTAGAGCGTCCAATTAATAAACGCTCTCCTTCAACTGGCTATTCATTTCCGGAAATCGCTTCCCTTCAAAGCGCGATGAAACCCGACCGAAGGAAAGGGTCCTTCAGCCTCAATCCTTTAATTATATTATTAAATCGACTGGATATAGACTGCGTTTTAAGGAATATCCGCTTCTCGTTTTGTACAGACTTCGTAAACAAAGCTTCCTTATTTTGAAAAATTTGATTCTTTTGTGTCTTCAGGGTTATCACTTGGTATCACAAGAGCAGACAAGCTTTAGGCTATGCAATATACTAGGTGGAAAACGAATTTAATTTCTTCAGTTTACAATAATGAAAACGACAGTGAATAATATCGAATGAAACATCCTCGAAGTATCGAAGTATCACAAGGCATTTCAAAACTTGCGCCGCCATTGCATTTTCTTACTTGAAAATTTCACTGAATTTTATCGGCAGCACAAAGAGAATACAATGAACTTGTTGCGGTCCGGCCACCGCAAGGTTTTGGTTTCGTGAAATCGAGAGTGACGGTTCAGTCCTTTTGAATCACCGCCAAAAATTGCCGAGAATCAGTAAATAAACTTTTGCCAATTGACCCATCCCCACCAGTTTTGTCAAGTTCTGATTCAATTTTATTATTTTCTTTCCAGGCCTTCGGCCACGTCTCGCTACGTCTCGGACGGAGGGGATACCCTTACGGTCTCCCACGTCCCGAAAGCCCACATGGATTCGTCCTCGATATTCTTCTGGGAGGGGCAGCGGTGGGTGCTGCTCGGCCTTCACAATGATGAATATTTTCAGTACCCGTTTTTTCGCGGTTTAACTTCATATTTGATTCGAGGATGTCATTTGTGACGTCAGTTAGCCCATACGTACGTAAACCCCATTAAACATGTTCTTGTTGATACCATCAAGATTTTTTGCCACTGTGTGCACTACCTCTACAAATTTGTTGGTTTACAATGCTGGCCCACTCGTTCACGGGTTGCGGTCCGGCCACCGCGAGGCACGGTCGCGCAGAAAAGCTGCACCGAGGTCCCTTCAGTCGCTCGTGATTTTGAAAAGCCTAATTTTCTGTCCGGTTGGAAGTTTGCTGTGTTCCCCAACGAGCAGAGTTAACTATGTTGTCACTAGTATCAGTCATCATTGTACGAGATTTCAGTACCCGTTTTTTCGCGGTTTAACTTCATATTTGGTTCGAGGATGTCATTTGTGAGTCAGTTTGTTCATACATATGTAAACCCCTCAATGTTAATTTGGTGAGTCGCTGCTCATTTCATCCATGTTTTCCTTTTCAAACGAAATGTTGTTATGTACAGTATCAGTCTCTGACTTCAGAGTCTCTGAGGAGCGTTTTTTTCCCTTTTAAAATGATTCGATTCAAAGGGGGCTGTATTGCCTCTTCAGATTATTATTTTGGAAGGAGGTAATTGTTTCTTCTTCTTTTACTGCTACCATTTTTGTAAACATTTATTTTCAAGCCAGTGTTACCGTTCTGCATACACAACCCGATGGAAAATTACGCAACATTATGCAGCAAAATTTCTCAATTATGCAGGAAAAATTGTCTATATAGGTAGCAATTATACAGAAAATTTTCAAATTACGCAGTAATTACACAGTTTAAGTCTAATTATGCACGATTTCACGGGTATTTTAAAATTCTGAAATATTTTTGTTTCCTATTGAGGTGATTCGATGGACGTCATATTTTGTGTCAGAACGGCATGCAATATATCGCATCAATTGGTTCCATTTTTTCAGCTACTCGTCATTTTTCTCCAATTTTGAGATCGCAATTCTGTTGTCAGGAGACTAAGGCACTCACTTACTAACTTTAACAAAGAAATTAAACGTAATAAGGGCGTGGTTTTTTTACAGAGAAAACATCGCATCCGATACTGATATCGAAACTGCACTCGAATGCGAGGTTTTCTCTCTAAAAGAAACCACGCCTTTATTACGTTGAATTTCTTCGTTGAAATTGGTGATTGTACTCTTTAGTCTCTTGACAACAGAATTGCGATCTCAAAATTCGAGGAAAATGACGAGTAGCTGAAAAAATGGAACCAATTGACGCGATACATCGCATGCCGTTCTGACACAAAATATGGCGTCCATCGAATCACCTTAATCCTTAGAGACGCTTGTTTATTGTGCGCAGTCAGCCATACTGATTAATCTTCCAGATGCATAGGTTGGCAGCGGCTTTTCTCTAGTGATTTTCGTTTTCGCCCTTTTGGACCCTGCGAGCTACGTACGTCGACCAGTGGCGTGGCGTGAATTGCGATATATCGATTTTTATGCCGTTTAAACCTATGGTAAAGAATCGATTATTAAGGTGTTCGCTGCGAACACCCTGTTTATCGATCCTTTTCCATAGGTTTAAATGGCATAACAATCGATATATCGCAATTCACGCCACTGACGTCGACGTGTCCATATACTCCTTCGGAACCTCAAAACCCCGCAGACTCTCTGCTTCATTTCGAACAGAGATCAACGGAATCTTCCGTTAGGAGCCGGGGGCTCCTTTTTCTGGCAGGGAGCCTGGTCACAAATTATGGCCAGCGGATGTGCGACCGTGGAGCACTTCCGAGTTAAAAATTGATGAGCTCCGAACGAATTACGAGCGGCGCACTCGATGCAAAGGCGAAGCGTGAATCATCGACTATCGATATGTTCTCACTTGAAACTATCGTAAGGAATCGATTATGAAAGTATTCGCGACGTGCGCCTTACTAATCGATCTTATTCCATAGGTTTAAACAGCAGACCAATCGAATCAATGCAAAACACGACACGTTCCTGACTTAATGCGGTGACTGGCTTGCAGCTGATTCTTGCGCTGAGCACCCAGATGCTGTATCTTGCTTTGCTCTTAGTTTATATCTCTGGTGCGCAGAAAGAAATCTCGACACAAAAATTTGATTGATAGTGGAAGTAAAACACAAAACAACCCAAGCCTACGGCTGACTGGGGTTTTCCGCGGTCACTCCATGGTTTGTTGTACTACCTGCACCGCTAACTGTACCGAAATCAATAAAGGTTGAGATGGTTTGCATTGCACTTACTATATTAAACAGAAGTTACACGGGAACAAAAATACTTTTATCATTATAGGAATGCTTTAATGCGTCAGAATCCGTGTCATTAATGGGTACAACTTACAGGAATACTCATGTACTTGTTTCCCTTTCATTTTGTAGAGATATCCTGATTTCAATAGAAGTTGTACATATAACATGGTTAAGCTCATAATCACAGCTCAATTAAACTATAATGATGTTAAAATATAATTAGAAGTGTGCCTTGCGAAATGGGGACGTTTTGCAGAAAATCGTGTGTTCTCAATTTAGTTCACACACATACGAGGTGCACTTACCGGACACCACGATAGAATGGCTGCCTCTCTCCGTGCATGAAGGTGTTTTTGGTACTAATTTTTTCATAAAAAAAAAAAAAAAAAAAAAAAAAAAAAAAAAAAAAAAAAAAACATTGTAGGGATGCTATAATGCGTAAATATTCGTGGCATTGATGAGTAAAGTTTTTGTATAAATTCCCAGAGGAGTGCGATTAATCACACGTTCTTTGTAATCGTAAACGAATTGAGAAATGGATCTTGATTGAGTTCATTAGTTTTACTTAAATTTTGGAGTTTCCAACAACTTTTGGAGTTAGAAATATCCGCCGCGTTCTTTCGAATTTGCGTCAGTTCTACAGCAGCGCGCTAAGTTGCCCTACTCCCATAAGGACGCAGCAGCCAAAACTAGATCCAAGTGCAACAACCTAATGAATATGAAAAATCCACCCGGACCAAATCGACGAAAACACAATATTGGAGGAATTAATTTTATTGTGCGAAAATAAGCCCCCGCAACTCAAAGAAAAGTCAAATTTTCAAAAAAGGGAAATCAAAGAAAATTTCTTCACTAGATGCCTCTCCAAATACATAGTGTAAGTCGGAACAGAAAAAAAATGTAAAGATAACTTGACGACAAAACTGCCTGTCCAACCAAATATTTTTAGCTCCCTTTTTACGACAATCTGATCTAAAAGGAGTAGGATTCGATCCAATTTTGAAGTGTATGATTCATGGAGTTAAGAAATAAGGAGCTATCCTCAGCGTACCAGAGCTCGTAAACCATATGCGTGACCAGTTTCGACAAACTCGTTTAAAATGCAACTACGGAGCTGACCGATTCTTTGGCGAGTCATTACTTCTGCAGGCATCGTCTGGCTCATATGCAGGAGACTAAGCATGTAGCTTTATGTGACGAATCAAACTTAGAGTTACACTTAGATGAAAGTTCATTGCTAAATCAATCTGTGACTCACAAAAAAAAGCGAAAAATGGTTTTTCGGAGGAAAAAAAAATTCACTTCTTTAGATCAACTAAAATATTACAATGTACCTGAAAATTTGAGTACAGATTTCATTCATGATTTGTGAGAGGGAACTCTAGAACTCACATTATATTTTCTTGAAGTTCTTAGCGTCTTCAAAATATATATTTGAAAGAATTGATTATCCATAGAGGACCAAATTGTTAGACAATGGGGAGTTTGATAAAAAAAATAAGCAATAGTCCTTCAGATTTCAACGCTGATAGTTTAATGTACCAGAATGCAACTTAAACGTGGTGTTTACGGACACGTAACAATGCATGCAACATGAATATGGATACAAATTTTGCTAAAAGGGAGCTTCTATTCATGTTTCATTACATTTCGTTCAAATGGATTTTTTCCTCTCCTACTTTGCTTAATCCGAGACTGGCAACACAAAAAATCAGTTTCTGCCGAATGATGAACTAAAGAGGAGGAGGGAAAAAGTGCATAAGAATACGGGCAACTGGCAAAGCGCGAAGTATTGGCTGGATTGAAACGAGGGAAAAATTCTTTAATGCGAGTTTCGTGTACATTACTGGACCATCATTTTCATTAACAAACCAAAAGATACCCCAGAGAGCTGATGAGGGCTCGGAGAGATGAAGAGCAGGAACAAATGGCGAGGAACTTGATTCGACTCCATTCCCGTTTTATTTCTCCACCATCATGTCTTGGTGTCGAGCCGTTTTATGACTCCGACTCCACCCGCGCCAAAGTAAAAAGAAATCCCCAGATTTTTTTTTTTTAAAAAAAGGGCCTGTTTCAAACTGTGTCAATTGATGAAAGACAGAATTCTTTCGAATCTCTTTCTTCATCTTCCTCACTATTTTCTCCTCCTTTTTCAGGTTTTTTTTCTCCCTCTAAATCGAAGGCATTGTTTCGTTTACATACATGTTCTTCATTAGTTAACAACTAATTTTACGCATAACATTTGAGTGAAATATATTTAACAAGAATCTCAACCATCTGAAGTCGAACTGAAGTCGTTGTTCTATTTACTGAGATGTTTTTCGTGCGGGAGAACAACTAATTTTGCGCTTAACATTTGAACATAACATTTTTAACATGAATCTTAACCATGACAATTCAGATCGGCAACGCGTGTCAACCGTCGAGATATGATGTCGCTACCACTTTCCTAAGTCCTCAGGGTCTCTACAAGAGCAGGTGTTCTTAGCTGAACTACATTTAACAATAATTAAGAACCATTTTTTCTAACTATTTTCAGAAACAACTCATTTTCCATTAGTTTCCTTTTGAAGACACGTGCTTTTCTGAATGACTTATAAAATAGTGATTACTGACTGCAGAATGAGACCAAATGTTTATGCGGAGAGAAGGTTTCCTAGATCGCGTAGAGTAGAAACAACTGGCACTGATTTTGTAAGTAAGGTACGAAGTAATGATGGTTGAATACTTGATTTTGCCCATTACCATGTTTATACTGAACCACGAATATTTGCATCTCTCAAAAATGGATCAGGGAAGCCCCATGCCGCACCGACTCCAGAAATTAAAACATCATATGGCAACGTCGCCTCGCTTCTCATCGAGTTTTCTATCTCATGGTGTCAACCCGCTGCGCTACATGCAATCGAACATATAATGTTATGTGCATTGTGCAGCGATAAAAGACTAAGTTCCCCTTTTTCCATACATAATTAAAACTTCTCGAAGTCTTTGCAGAGAGAATCGTAAACATGAAATAAGGCTGGCGAATATACGTGGCGACTGCCTGCAAATGGGTTTCAGCATACATGCTTGTGAGCTAATCTCATTTAAAAGTACAAGATAAATTTAATGACGCGAATGTCAAAAGGGGCAGGGATTTTCCTATGCAGTTCCGAGTGGCGATATAGTCATGTGATCGAGGCATTTTCAGTAATAGGGTGTGTAGCACAAAACCAAGTTTTGAGGAACACGCATACAAAAGTTCAAAGCGGCAAATGTACGAAGCCTTAAGGCATTCTTTGAAAAGTTAAAAGCCTGGTTTTTTTCTTTTAAAAATACCTGATATAAGCACAGTAATTAATGTTTTCGAGAATTCACAGGAAAATTCCTTGTAACTAATACGAGAATTTTTAATACTCCCATTCTTATTTCTGATAGACTGCCTACTTATGAGAGCAAGAGTTTCGTATAATTGCAAGGGAAGGAATTATATGTTGATTTAGCATTTACACTGTTAAAAAGATGTCCGACAAGTTTCAAATGCTGATTTTACAATACAAAAATGCTAAAATAACATTTTAATTGGTACGTCTTGCAGTGGGCGTAGTTACGTTACCATTTATTAAAATGTAAAATCAGCATTTGAAACTTGTCGGACGCATCTTTTCAACAGTAAAAGTGCAAAATCAACATTTAAGTTCTTTCCGTGAGACGATGAGCCTTGTGGGGGTGACAAGAATCGGATTTTTTCCAACAAAACAGTCAACCGTAGAGAAAGAGGCTCGGCTCCTGACATATCGAATGAGACACGAATCCTGGGAAGGGTAACAAGGTATTTCTCTCCGTGCGGTTTGAACACTTCCCGAGAGTTGTGATGGTCAAACTCTGTCCCGATCCCGCAATTATTTCTGAGACTCTTGTGAGCAGCATCGAGGAATATGCCCTGGCCGAGAAAGTAAATAACTACGGAGGTACGCCGGGGAAGAAAATATAGAGCTCCGCTCTGCTCGCGCACAATTTTCTTTGGGGAAAAACGCTCTCGTTATTGACCGTACCTGGGCAGAACTTTTCTCGTTGAAGCACCATTTATTCATGCGTGGTCGTATAAGTTACAACTCATGAAGTTCGCTGCAACGAGAGAGGCCTCTGCTGCCATTTCGAACGCGGTGTTGTCGGATGGTGTCAGCGACTGAGCGTCAGCGATGTATATTTTTCATCAAGGGGTGATTTTCAACTTCGAACACCGGCATTATTATTCTAACGATCTTATAGGGCGACCTCTCATATGCACACTGAAAAAAAAATCTCGGAGTATTTACTAATAAAATGGTAAAATTACCGAGAATTCAGGGTTCTATTTGATCCCAGTTTTTTCTCGGTAAAATTACCATTGAACTTTCTCGGTAATTTTACTGGATCTTGGTAAAAACGTCAATATTTTTTATCGACTGTGGTAGAATTACCGAGATAAAATGGCAAAGTTACCGGGAATTGATCACCAATAAAAGTGGTATTCTTACCTGAAAAAAACAGTAAAAATACAGGTTTTTAGGTAAGCTTACCAGTCTGCCTTGGTAAAATTACCAATAATTGGCAAAAAAAAGTGAGATGGTATAGGTACCGACGGACCTTGGTAAAAACGCCGAGAATTTTTTCTCAGTGCATGCGAGGGCAATGCAAAAAATAAAATAACCTGTTCGATATCTCCTTGACTACGGAAAAAGAGAAAATCTGTAAAAAGCTATAAGCAGTAGCTACTCTCGGCTTTCTCACGCGCTACACGGAAAAAAAAGGTAGAGGTTAAGACCCAATTCGGGTATTTCCGATTAATTGTGGTAGTGCCTTGATAAACTAGATTAGTAACCCAAATGTTGCGGTGCTACCACAATTTATTGGGAAAGACCACATCATCCAACAAATTTGCGCTGCACTACAATTTCAAGGGATAACCCGTGGCACTTTTTTCTTTCTTGTATGAGATTGACATTTTGTCCGCAAGGACTTTAAATACGTGGGTATTTGTTGGTTCAAAATTCACGGAGCGTTAAGCATTAACCCTATCGATGTGAATTTTCCACTCCGCTAGAATGTACTTTTCTCCTTCAAAACTTTCGTTTCGACCGAGTCAGTCAGTATCTTAAACAACTACTAGAATGGCCCCTGCTCTTAACCCTTGATTGCATAACTTTGTATCAAAGCAACAAATATTTTTGGGCCCGTGTAAATTCAGGAGTTTGTTCCCAAAGAACGCTGTGTGTGTTACGAATATTGTAGGTTTCAGGGGTTGCGGGGGGGGGGGGGGGGGGGGGGGGAGAGAAAACGAGCCATACATCCAGTGGCGTGGCGTGAACAATCGATTATCGATATTTCCCCACTTGAAGCTCTAGTAAAGAATCGATTATTAAGGTGTTCGTTACGAACACCTTGTTTATCGATTCTTTTTCACAGGTTCAAATGACGGATCAATCGATAAATCGCAAAGCACACCACGCCACTGCTACACCAACTTCTATACCGCCGCTTTAGCGTTTCAGGTCTGGGCAGATAGTTCGGGAAAATTGAACACTGGGAAAAATCGAAAATTTTCGGGATGCCCGGACCGTTCCTAACCGGCGGAACTTCGAAACGCCATCGGAACGGGAGCGGACTGTTTGAGGAGAAATTAATTTTGAAGGATGCGTCAGCGGAGTCGCGGATATCCACGGCATGAATAACTGAGCGATATCGGGCAGGCATGGAGGGTTAATTAAATGTTGGGCCGCTGATTGAACGCCGAAGCCTGGCCGCTCCCTCAAAACCACACAACTTCCAAGGAGATCCGCGCCGCCGTCCTAAGGAAAAACGCCGTATCAACTTTCAGGCGTTGCCAAATTTCCTTCAATTAAAAACAAATGTATTGGAAAAGTCGATAGTATTTTCCTTCGAATTGTTAACACAATTTTAAACGCAGTTCAACATTTAACATCTGAAAATTTTAAGGAAAAATACGCATGATTTACATTAACGATGCGTTTTTTTATCAGGGTGAATTTGGCAACATTGGAATGCTCATAGGGCGTTTTCCATTAGCACGGCAGTGCGGTTCTTCCCCGACGAGGCGCTATGAATTTCCGAGCGGCGAACGAAAGCGACAACGGGGGCAATTTCAATAGCGCCTGACCGCTGGGCGCCGGCAACCCGCCACGCAGGGCCCATTGTACCCGCGACGTGCCGCTGAAATATTCATCCCCGTTGGGCCGCTCCCGAACCTCCGAAAATGCCCCGGCAAAAAATACCAGTGGCGTGGCGTGAATTGCGATATATCGATTGTTATGTCATTTAAACCTATGGTAAAGAATCGATAAACAGGGTGTTCGCAGCGAACACCTTAATAATCGATTCTTTACCATAGATTTAAATGGTATAACAATCGATATATCGCAATTCACGCCACGCCACTGAAAAAAACCCGAGTCCGCGGAACCTCCGCTTCGTCTCAGCCGCCTGCGAGTCGATCGATGAATCGTTATCGAATGATCGATAAATAGTATCGTTAAAATAGGGAGTTATCGATCGATCTCAGTCGATAACGATTTACATATCGAGGAACTGGTTAAATGTTTGAGTAGCCCCGCGTATTTGATTGCCTCGTCGGGATCGGGCCCTGTATCTGTTCCCGCTCCTGTTCGCCGGTAAACACCCGTGAATATCATTATTAGAGTCTCGCTTTCGTTTGATTTCTCTTCGCGTCTAGTGTTTGATTTTCTAATGACGTCCAGTCCGAGTATTATTGCTAACATAGAGAAAACCGTTTCCATTCAATTTACAGAGCTCGAATTCTGGGGTGAAGAGGGGGTGGCCTACAGCCTCCCGTGACGGGGTATACTGCGTCGAACTAAAGTTGCAATAACCTCGTTCCCAGAAGAAGGAAATTAACTCCATCCCAATGTTGCAAAATTGATTCAATGCGTTCTATTTTTCGAAGGAGTATGAGAAGACCGCACAATTCAAATTGGAAAAGTTCGCTGTTTTCTGCATGTAATTAAAAGAAAAATGTGTAAGATTTTCAGTTAGAAACGACCGACAGCTACGAATTGAAATCCCGCAATTTTGAGGTGTAGTATCGTTTACCGTCTCGGAAACTGTTGCCCTCGAACTGGATAGTGAATATATGGATAGTCGGCTGATAATCTACCCCAAAGTTGCAGACATCGCAGGCAACAACCTCTCTGATACCGTACTTAAGATGTTTAAAGTTGGAGTAGCAGAGTACGGTATTCCAAAGAGAGTGCGAGAGGACAGCGGCGTTGAAACTGTGAGGGTGCGGGACTTAATGGTGGAACATTTATAGTCATTTACCCTTTCATTTATGGACGATCGCTTCACAACGTCAAAATCGAACGGATGTGGAGAGATGTGAACATCCAGGCGACGTATGTATTTAAATAAATGCTTCTAGGCTTGGAAGAAGAAGATTGCTTGAATGAAGATAACGATTTAGATTTGTTGTGTTTGACGTATGCGTTAGCTCCTCGCATTCAAAAATCGCTCCCAGATTTTGCCAACCACGGGAATAGTCACCCCATGAGGACAATGCGTTCTCGCACCCCTTAGGCTTGGTAGGGCTTTTCAATCTACCTAGGTTACTCTCCATATCCCAAGATTCACTGTATGCTTGTCTTTTGGTTTTTTGGTTTCAGCCGACAGCAGTGACGGAGAATTTGAGGTAGCATTGAAAGAGAGCCAAGCGCTCCATGTAATTGAAGAGGCAACCTCTCGAAGGAGATTTCCAGACGTCAATGGACCTTCAACATCTCGGCAAGCTTCTGAATTTTTCCCGTCACAATCACCCATCCAAACTGATGCCGATGAACCAACAGATACGACCCAACAGAAGATTGAAGAAGAGGCCCGCCGAAGAGCAAAAAGTAATTTTAATTCTGTTTATTATAGTAGAACTGAGTCACATAGAGTTCAAGGCCTACATAAATGTCTGGTGTTGAAAACTTGGACTTACAGTGGATTCTGATCATTGATTCTTGTGGATTATTGAAATTCAACACTTTTTTTTTCTCACATATCACTTAATAGGCTTTGTTTCTCTGTAGGAGAAACTTCTACCTCACCAGGCTTGGCTTATTATTATGATGATGTAGTAGCAGGCAATGACGACTGAGGTAAAATGCCCCCCACCTTCCAAGGTGGGATCACCCCATACACAATTCGTGTTGCTACCAATGACGACTGGTAGCAACAAGAATTGTGTATGGGGTGATCAATGCTCTTAAATTACCGAAATTATTCCGTTTTCGGCGACTCAGGATGAAATCAAAGAAAAGACGAATCAAGAATTTTACCTAACTTTTTGTTATTCACGGTGTTATCAATCAAGCATATAAGGATTGCATTTTGCAAAAAGGAACCACTAGCATTGCAATGTTGCTAAGATTGTGCAACTTCTTTTGTCTTGGAGGAAACCCCCGATTATCCATTCATAGTTTCTATTTTACTCGCTAAAAACTGTAAATTTAAGACAAAAATTACTATCTAAATTTCATAGTTTTTCACGATTTCCGCAATTTCATTGCAAAATATGAAGTTGCACAATCTTAGCATCATTGCAATGCTAGTGGTTCCTTTTTGCAAAATTCAATCCATATGTTACTCTCGTATACGTGGTACTTCCAAGTAAAGAGGCCAAGACATACACACTGGCATTAAAAAAAGTTGTCGCATTCTGCCATGCTTTAAATTCGTATTCTGATCCGGCTGAAATTTTCGTCGACTTTGAATCAAGTATTCAGAAATCTAACACAGAAATGTGGCCGAACTGCAGTTGCGTCAACGGCTGCGCAATTACTGATCTTTTATAGCACTCCAGGATAACTAATCAGAAGAATTCTGCTGTTTCAGCTAAAGCAGTAGAATAATTCAAATTGGAGCGGTTAAATTTCGAGGAAACTCGATTCCGATGATTCGGGCGTCACTGCTCTCTTCAGTAAAACGAGCGGGGTCTTTTTATCGTGCTTTTTCAGGATCCAACGTTGACGGGAAGATACGAGTTGTTATACCCCGGAGAAATCGGGGGTGGGATTGGGGCGGAACTCGTGGAACTTGTTGCGGGGATCGGAACTGGAATGGAGACACTGGAAACTGCGAGGCCTAATTTAAAATTGAAGCACGGAAAAGGGAGCACAATATTGTAAGCCGAGTTGTGTCAACGCCTCAGGGTGCCAAAGTGGAGAAGAATGGCGGGAAAATCGTGCGATAGGGGGAGGGGGCGAGTGACAGGAGACACGACGCGGGGCGGGGGTGGGGGTGGCTGCGAGAGGTTGTCACACCGTTGCCACCCCCGAACGAAGCTACCGGTTTTCGCGATTTCAGTTCCGAGCCGACGAGGACGATTCGAGTTGATCGATTAATTGATAATGGAGGAAATTGGGATTTGATCGACGGAGGCATCAATTATTCATTCTGAAAATCTCATTTTACCGGTGAGAAGATCCGGCTTCGGAAGGAACGGCTGGCTGGCTGCAGTGGCGTGGCGTGCTTTGCGATATATCGATTGTTATGCCGTTTAATCCTATGGAAAGGGATCGATAAACAGGGTGTTCGCAGCGAACACCTTAATAATCGATTCATTACCATAGGTTTAAATGGCATAACAATCGGTATATCGCAATTCACGCCACGCCACTGGCTGGCTGCGTTGTGCGTGTGGCCTCTCGGTAAATTCACGGAGCAGATAAAACGTCACGGCGCAGCGCGGCGGTGAACGAAGCAAAAAGCAAAGAGTTAGGCTGAAAAAGTGTATTTTCCTCCCTACCCATTGTTATCCCGTCTATTGGAAATATCCATTACGGTGAATCAATATAGGGTCGTCAATACGAAAATAAAATATACCTCTTCCCCCACTCTCGCTGTTTTCTTTTTTTTAAAAAAAAAAATATATAACACAGTCAGAGATGCCAATACACGCACAGGTATACTGAGTAAAGCTGCTGGGGTGTAAAATAAATTGAAGAAATGGACATTCGAGGAAGTTTTGGAATCCGTGATCAAATCGGGGCTGCTGGTGGACCAGTGGCGTGGCGTGGATTGCGATATATCGATTTTTATGCCATTTAAACCTATGGAACAGGATCGATAAACAGGGTGTTCGCAGCGAACAATCGATTCTTTACCATAGGTTTAATGGCATAACAATCGATAAATCGCAATTCACGCCACGCCACTGTGGTGGACAGCTAGATAATATTCGAATTTAATCATTCTCATACATGCTACTTGACCAAATTTTACAAAAAATGATTTTTGCATCGAAAATTAGTAATATCAACTCCTGACCAAGATATTTACGTTTGCGCATTGTTTACGGGTTGGAATTGTCCAGTCACAAGAAACTCAATACTCTTCGTGAGTCAAAACGCGCACTACAATAGTTTCGGCAGGTTCTCAACAAGTAAAGGTTCATCCCCACTAATTCCCCACCATGTGTTGTTCAAAATGTATAAAAAGTGCAATGGCTGATCCAAAGCACCGAGTTTGGGGTTGTTATGTTTTCAAACCGCGGAGACTATCACAGTAACATTCAGTGCGCGATTCAACTCAAGTGATTATTGTTTTAAATGAATGGAAAGTCTAAATTCATGCACTGAAAAACATTCATAATTTAAATGAGAGTTAATTTCAGTAATTTCGTTGAGCGAATCGTGTCCTCCGTGAAATTATGGTTAAGAAACATAAGATCAGAATGCTTAATTTCGTACCTTCTACATTCCCGATTAGCTCAGCTGGCTTCCCAAGTCAGATATTGATGAAGAATATGAAAACGGATTGAGGTCTGTTCTGTAGAAGTGGCTTTTACTCCACGAAGAAAAATACTCCGCTACACACGCTTATCACACAGGTAAATTGAAATACGCGGATTCTATTTCAGAAGTGGAACTATTCAGTCTATTAACGAGTACGAAGTCTTCGTGGTGCCTGGCAAATTTTGGCACTCTGTGCCAATCCTCTTCAACAAGAGAACTGAGGAAGCAATTGAACTCATTTGCAAATGCCGAAGTATTCTAGGGATCCCAGAGGCAATAGAGTAGGTAGTATCTACAGGAGTACGAAAATAGTAGTCATCAGCAAGTAGATGAATACAAAAATACTGATTTTTTTTATTACATGTTTGATTGGAAATTTCAAATTGACTGCTTTCTTTCCAAAATGGGAATTGTATTTATTCGAGCTCTCTAGAGGTAGGCCGGAGATGGTAATTCTGTGTTACAAAATGTAGTTTAACAACATATAATTGTTTCTTATAATGTAGTTAGTTATTATGTGTCAATAGTAGTTACAACACGCAAACAAGTGTAACTAACAAAGGTAACTGACAAAGGTCCTTGTTAGGCCTTAAAGGACCTTCGTTGGTTTTTTTTTTTCTTTTTTACTGTAAGGATGTAACTCCCTCACACAAGCTTTGGCTTTTGGGGGTCGATTTACTGTCGTAGGAAAACTATAAATTTAAATTCATAAATAAATAAATACTAAATTATTTTACCAAGAACTTAGCAACATAAAGCCTAAGGACTTATATAAATTTCCTTACATCATGGTGAGTCAAATGTACACATTCAAGTCAGAATGTTATTTAATCTTCTTGAGACTAAAAGAAATTTAGCAATTTTTAATATTGTTAGCCTGTTCTGGCTAACACCTTCCAAACACACTCCGGATTCGATTTGAAACAGTGCGAAAATCCACCACGTCACGCGTGGCAACGGAGCTCCGGTTCGTAAGCGGAGGAGCAAGGGAGCGCTAAGCCGTGTCAAAGAGAGCCTCGAAACAGAATACTCACTTGGCAGACATTAATCATCATTAAAAAAACCGGCGGGGCGAACAAAAAACTAGTTAACAGTCACTTTTGAAGAATCGAAGGAGCGGGGCGGGCTCATTCCGTCGTCGAAATCGATACCCGGTGACACCACCGCCGCCGTCCTCGACAAAAACCGCCTGAAATCCAATAAAACCTCGTTAGAGATGCGCGGTTCTTCCCGAGCGCCCGAGCTTTCCGCCTAATTCCCCCGTTAAACCCCGTGAAAAGCTCGCTCGGATCCCGTGAAAGGGAGTGACGACGCCAGGCCTGATCCGGGGCGGCAATGACTCGCGCCTTTCGACGTCCCGCCGTCGGTTAAACGACCCCTGGAGGGCGCAAAGTTTTGACCTTTCGTCTTTTCGCCTGACCGTGTCCACCGTATCGGCATTGGAAACAAGCGCTGTCTCGATTTAAATGTCACCCGAGGAGTGTTATTCCGCGACTTCTTCGAGTCGTTTCAAATGATGCACACTTGCAGGCTGGTTCTTGCAATTGATAGACAAAGAAGACGAAAGGGATCTGTATGGATCCAATTCGTGGAAGCGGGTGGTTGCAATGGACGAAGAAGGTAGATAATAGACTATCTAACGGCAAGCCACGAGAGACCCTATAGTTGGTCCATTATTTTCTCCCTTAGTCTATAGGAACCGACCATTTCAACAGATAGAATCGTTCCATACTCCCTATGTCCATTAATTTCAACAATTAGCCGGCAGAAGACGTACTTACGAAGGCCTACAACGAAGCCGGGTTAAATTGACTGGACTAGGTTTTCGGCAGGAAGCACGGAGCTGATACATACCAGCTTTAGATATAGGCCTACGAATTCATCCTTTAAAAAAAGAAGAAAGAAGGAGAAAAAAGTCGAGTGTCAAGGCAGCTTAAGATAGGAAGGACGTAATCAGGCCTCGTTTTTTTAAACTTTTCTCCCAAAGAGCCTCGCGACATAGCGCCTTCAATTTTGCAGATGCAACACGGACATCCAGCAAGCGCGAATAGTTGTATCTTGGCGCCGTCGTCGACGCACCTTCAAAACACTGAAATAGCATGAATAATACTCCACCGACTATCAGTAGCTTCAACAAGAAATGGCCCGACCTTACTTTAAGGGGATGTTTTTTCCATCTGACACTAGCTTGGTACCGGAAAATTCAAAAATTTGGATTACAGGCAGTTTACACATTGTTCACACATTCGGGATTCCATTTCTCCCAGTTAGTGAAGTGAAGGAAACGTTTTTTGAGGATATAATGGGGGCCGTGCAGAATATTGACGTATGTTGCCGTGTCTACTATAACAGGCTGACCAAAAATCAGTACTTCTACAGCACTTTTTCAGTACATGCCCAAAAGATTCAGTACCTCTTCAATATAAAAATGCAGTTCTTTTTCAGTACCTATTTGACGAAATTCGAATAATTTCAAAAATTGTAATACCTCGCTCAAATTGAGACAAAAATGTCCAAAAAATGAAGAAAATTCCGCGGCATTTCCGCACTTTTTCAGTGCTTCCGGACCCCCCTTAAAAAACCAGTGATATTTCCGGATTTTCCAGAACTTCCGGATTTGTAGACACCCTGATACTGTGCAGTGTTGGAAAAAGATACGTAAAAATGACTTGTTGAGCTGAGAAACTGATGCTAAAACACACTCGCAAAACCTAAGATTGAGATGTTCCTACTACGCTCAACGTGATTTTCGCGCGATTTTCTTGTAAGAACGTACTCGCTTGACTGTGCCTTTTGTGTGCAACAGACCATCTTTCTCCTCCGCGAGAAGATGGGCCGGAGCATGGAAATGATCCCGGTGGCTGTTGCACGCGGGAGGTAAACGGTGCAGTAAATTAAAAGAGCGATCCGATTTCCCGGGCAGATTCAAAGATGAGCGAATTCGATTACACCTCGCGTCGAGTCGACGGCAAGTCGAAGAGACAGAGACTAAGTAGGTGCCAGGTAATAAGCTCTCGCTCGTATCACATTCCACCGGAGCCGGAGCGAGGGAACCGAAACGACGTATCCCCACGACGAGTCCCACAGGAGATGAGCGGTTCTTCCGCGGCGCGGAGCCGGGGTATTGGATTGGAAGCGCTTCGGGTCCCGGTCGGCTACATATTTTAAATCGCGAGGAAGCGTGGCGGGTCGCGGCGCGGCAGACGGTTATAAATATCCCTCGCGAATAACTTTTGTTATTTTTTGGCATATTTATAAGAGCATGTTCGGAGTCCCCTTCCCCTCCCCGGAACGCAACACACCCCGACATGCTGGTTCCGAGTACGCACACTTGTGTACGCGAGCACGCTTTCTCTTGGATGGAAATACCGACCCTCCGAAATGGACCCAAATGCTCTTCTCGCAGACTTATATATGTATGTAAATGGGTAGTTTTCAGTAGAAGCACCGTATCTGACTGAGAGTATCACAAGCGTCAAATATATCGGAATCCAGTGATTAATAGTTTTCGGATCCTAGGCTGCCTTTTACTAAACTACGAAAAGAATGGCTTTTGGTGCGATAAAAATAATGTAATAAGGTAGGTGCGCCAAATAAGGCCATGTATCCTAAAAAGGCCACTTGCCTTTAATTGGCTGTAGAAATCGTAAGAAAGCATGTAGCGCCAAATCAGCGACCTCTATGAATGATTCTGATCAGTTCTGACGATACGTAACAACAATATCGACTCTTACGCTCACGATGACAGCTGCCGCAAACACTGATTTCGGATTCTCGATCGCGAATGTGAAGTAAAGATGGTTGAGGCAGACACATATCATTTTCAACTATTTTTGTATGTGTAATAAAAATCTGGCAGTGTTTCTGGATTTTCATCGCAGATTTTTAGTTCTGCTACGCCTTTGATCTCATAAATCAGTTTTTTAAGAGCAAATTAAATATTTTAAGTAAAATTCAGTTACATGATGTCAAACAAGCAACTAATTTGAACAAATATAGATGAAAACTTTAACTTCATACTGTATTCTTTTATTTAATAGAATATATCAATTTAATATTAATAACTTACATCACACATCATCCGACTAATGCACGATATGGAAGAAGTAAAATGGTGAGTTTTTTCATTTCTTGCTGCTTGGCTTGATTTCAATGAAAAGCACAAGAAAAAGTCCTCACAGTCGAAGAACCAAACTAAATATGGCACATTGATGGACATGAAAAGTTACAGCCTTTCAAAATTTATTGATGATAATTCAAGAAAAATGTTTTAAATGCATTGTATATTAAACGAAAGTTTCAATGAAAAGCACAAGAAAAAGTCCTCACAGTCGAAGAACCAAACTAAATATGGCACATTGATGGACATGAAAAGTTACAGCCTTTCAAAATTTATTGATGATAATTCAAGAAAAATGTTTTAAATGCATTGTATATTAAACGAAAGTTTCAATGAAAAGCACAAGAAAAAGTCCTCACAGTCGAAGAACCAAACTAAATATGGCACATTGATGGACATGAAAAGTTACAGCCTTTCAAAATTTATTGATGATAATTCAAGAAAAATGTTTTAAATGCATTGTATATTAAACGAAAGGGCCGACAGTGTTGGTCGTCCGTTAAAACAAGCTTTGCAAGAGAATGGTATCCTGAAAAACATGCTCTGATCATCGTGGAGAAAATGTGCATATTGATGCTTTTTACATAGGAGGTTGGGGAGATCCAAACTGCTATACATAACAGGAAAATCGGTCCATAATATCCGAATTGAACGATTGTGGAGTGAAGTTAACAAAATAACAGAAAAACACAGGGATGAGCTGCGGCAGATGCATGATAACAAAATGTTTGGTCTCAAATAAACTAAAGGGGAGTGAAGTTGAGGAGTAACCATATTTCCCCTGGTTAGTAATAATTTAACGAATTCAATTACGCAGTGTAGCGATTGTAAATGGAAGTGTGGTAGCCTAGAAAGCACTGGACAAGCTGACTAAAAAAGCTGATCAACCCGAGACAGATGTCACTGCAGGCCGGCAGTGCGGAAATCAAGACGTACCAGCACTGGGTAATTGAGGAAGCAAAAAGATCAATCTAGATTGTGAATTTTAAAATATTCAACATGTAGAATATGAAGAACAGTCTACTTCACCACTGCGGCCGGTTGGTTACACTCTGATATTGTAGGCTCGTTTCACATGAGAAGTATTTTGCTTTCAAATTTTTACAGCCACAGAAGAAGGCAGAAGCCATGAATGATTACATCAGTAAGATTAGACGTGAACCATTTTTGTGGCACAGGCCACATTGGTCTAATTGGTTAATTGTAATAAGTCATCGATATAGGGTTCACGGATACGAATACGCTGAGACTTGGTATGAAACATACTGCTATGCTTAGGAAGACATACGTAGCGATAGAATTCCTGATATTTCAACATTACCTGACTTTTTAAAAATCTAAATGAGATTCGCACCGAATTTTTACTTTCTAATAATTAAGGGTATTAAAATTGTTTTTAGGGAGAGATGTTAAACTTATGTCCAGGTCTATGCTCGGCTGAAAGGAAGGAGAATTGAGATCATCATTTGTAAGCATCCGATTTATTTATCTTGTTACAGGCATCAGCACGTATAGCCGCGAGGGCCAAATTACAAGAAACCAATCAATTAATGAGGAACAGCGTCGTCAACAAGAAAGTGTGTAAGCTCCGAAAGTAGACACTCTTCAAGAATTCATTCCCCATTTTATACTTATGCTATGATGTCTTTACTCATTTTTTACATTTCCATATATGTTTAAACTAGCTGATCAATTAATACATCGCGAAGCAAACCACGCCACTGGACTCATCACCAGAAGGAAATGCCGTTACGCTGAAATGCTAATTTACAACAATGAAATCAGTAGGGCAAGGATTAACTGAAGAGGCGAAAAGTTTCATGGCGGAATTCGGCGGTAAATATTTGATAAGCTAATGATAAACAAAGTGGGTTAGGTCTGAAAAAATGGAGGGGAACGAGCGGGAGTCTGCGGACGCGGGCGGGGAAAATTTATTCATGAATTCGTCATGTAAAGCCCGATTATGAGCATACACCTACCCGCCGGAGTGGAGAACTAAAAGGGAAATTACGGCCAAAGTTGGATCATTTGAATAATAGAAGACAGCTTTTAAGACACAACGGAGCGATTGGATCTTCGTCAGGGGAAGCTCTCCACCCCCCGAAACCCCGTGGAGGGGGAGAGGGGTCAACCAACAGTCAAGCCGAAGCTACCTCGCCGGAACACGGATGCCGGTTTGAGTACAAATTAAAGCTATTCTTAACTTTGAGGCAGTCGACCCTGGATCATTTTGACTACATTTTGCAATTTGGAACTATAAATTCTAGCGAAGAAATTAAAAACAACGTAAGTGGCATTAGTTTCCCTATGCACATAAGTGTTTTCCCAGAGGATCCAGAGTTTATAGTTCCAAATTGCAAAATGCAGTCCATTTCGACATCACTCTGACGTAAGGGCATACATCGATTTTTGCATGAGCCCTAGAAATAATGGATACACATATAAAACAGGGCTCAAACGGAAATTGAGATACGCCCTTAGGTCAGCGGAGCGCCGGTTAGCGCAATTCAGTGAATTATACAATTTGGCCAAAAATTATGAGATTCGTTCAAATGCTAGCTATTGCAGCATATGCTACAGATAAAATTTAGACAGATAGTGAAAAATAAGCGAAAACATAAAAAAAAGTGACCTTTGATTCAAGGCAACGTGTCTTGTCACTTTTATAAAACATAACAAACAATAAATAGATAAAAAAAAATTGAAAAAAAAACTGATGCCAACTGAGCGTGTTGGCGAGGACAAGATAAGTGCCATTGAATGGTACAAAAATGCTTTGCAGAAGTGTTGTGAGTTTTGAAAAACTTGAAAATCATCTGAGAAAACAAGATTTCTTTCACCTTTAAGACTCCGAAATTTACGTCAAAAATTGTTCATTTTCGGTTCTACGCGTTGAAATGTCGATGTAAAGGGTCAGGGTATTCTTCCCCCTTCGTCTGTATAGACACCCTGACTTCGTAAATGAACCGTTTTCCTTGAATTCAAATTTTCAACGGCAAAGATTAAAACTACTTTCGTCTAATTTTTCTTCAAAATACGAGGTAAATAAAAGTCCTCTCCTGTAATAGGTAACTGCATTACAGTTAAGGTTTTTTTTTTTTTTTTTTTTCTTTTTCTTTCCCCCCCCCCCCCCCACACACTGCCACAAAACCTCACGAACATACATATATAGATATCGCGATAGCACAGGAGTAGTTACGAGCTTGGATGGAAATCAGCTTTTCAAAGAAAAAGAGTACGGCACGATGCAAATACGAGCTTATAGGAGAGAGAAGGGGCTGCGGCTACTTTTATGGTTATCGAAACACGCTGCCACCCCCCCCCCCCTTCTACCCTCCGTCGTCGTACTGTACTGGAGCAATACTCATTAGCGAGATTCAAATAAAGTTTGAACACTCCTTTTCGGGAACATTTAACTTCGAGCATTTACAAAAAAGTCTGTACTTACTCAAGGAGAGAGGAATTAAGCACTGTAAATGAAAAACTCACCTACAACAGAAAAGAGAGAACGGAAAAATTAATTAACTGCAGTACAGAAGAATAATTTGGAGGAAAATGCACTGCTGAAACTTCCGAGAGCGTTTTTTCATCTTTTACGATTAGTTGAATGGAATAACTGCTTGCCTACGGATGGCGTTATAAAGAGTTAAATTCTAGTCTCTTTGTCTTCCTTCCAACCAATTTTGATCTCTCCAGTATGGCTACCTAGAAACTGTTTACGACATTTAATACATCAGTGCATTTAATTTTTAGCAATCGGTTTCAGAATAGACTTGAGCTGTAGTCTTTCTGGTTTTCAAGATTAGTAATTGAAGAGTTTTAATAACAAAAAACGCATCTTAAGATAGTTCTTTCTTGGATATGCCTTTCTATTTGCCACAAAAACACAACTAATCGTTTCTCAATTCAAATAGAGCGAGGAATTATAAACTCGTTAAGATGAAAGAAAGAAAGAAAAAAAGAAAATAAAAAAAGACATATGAGAGACTTAAAATTCAAATTGATACAGTACATGAAGAGGTATGAACGATCTCTGACAACCTCATAGAGAAGGCGAGTTGGTCTCGTAAAGATTAAACCTCGTTGAGTGATGAGAAAATTATAATTAGTTAAGAGAGTTTCAATGATCTTACATTTCAACGCTACGCCAAGAAACATCGTCACCTTCCGGCCAAAGTACCTCAAGCGCCATGTGACGTTTCCAAATTTCCGCCGCCATTTTATTTTTTACAGAGAAATAATTGGTTGAATCTGCTGGAAAATTACACTAAATTTTATCGGCAGCACAATGAAAATTCCGTACAATTTTCAGAGGGATTCGTTGAACAATTGCTCTGTAAAACAAGCAGTGAACTCCAACACAATGTGTTGATAAGGCGCGTCATTAACTCGCACATATCAACCCCTTTAGTTTTCATTTACAGAGATTTCAAAAAAGGCAAGCAGCACAACAGGAGAATTCACGATCCAACACTGCAAGGTCAACGACGCACCTTGACGAGACCGTGTATTGTGAATCTAGAAAGCTATTCGAACAAATTTAAGTTTTTTGATCCGCCTCAAGCAAAATCTTATCAGATTCTTGAGGAAAAGTGCTACGGAAAAATTTAAGCGAAGAAAGGAAAAATTCTGTCGAATTCCTAGAAGATAAAGTCGATTTAAAGGTATTTTGGGGTTAAAATACCCAAATCACCGGTATTATAAATCCCGTTATATTATTGAAAAGAAATTGACTCGATATAAATGCAATTGTATTAAATATGTCTTGATTTTGTTATTTTAAACGTCTTTTCATGCAAAGAAGCTCAACCATGTCCATGCTTTATTCATTCATGAATTGAAAGTAAGCAATCCACATCCCGAAAATCTACCGATTTGCCGTAAAAAATCGCAGAAACTTGATATACCAGGTCGATGTACCCACTCTTTGAATTTACCAATCAGTTTAGTGAGTGCACGTAGGTATGCGAAAGTCAAAATGCTATAGTCATTTTGGGTGCATTCATTTTTCATGAAACAATTGTAAGTAATTTCAATCCCGAAAAACCATAAATTTTCCGTATAAAATCGAAAAAATCAAAATATGTCGACTCCCTGACGTGAAAATTGAATTCTACGTGTGAAAATACTTATGTATCGATATGCTGAACAGAATGCCCGCCTCTCCTCGTAATGTACAAACCGTTCCTATACTCATCTTAAAATTGTTCTCAGAGCTTTGTGTTATTATCAGCTTCCATTTAAACCCCGGTTTGATGGCCGAATCGGCTGCCCAAAAAGCAAGCCATTTTTGAAGGGCTCTATGAGAAATTCGTGATATTATCAGCTCTCAGGAAATCACCTCATGGGTAAAATTGCTGATATAAATCGAGTGCTTAAAATAATCGTATTCAAGAAACTAAGGCATTAAACTATGGAGTCAATTTCGTTTTAATAATATAACGGGATTTACTTGTCTTCAGGTCAAAACTCATACAAGGAAGCCCCTTGCAAGAGGCTAATTTTTAGCGGCTCTGGTGCTTGCACTAGAGCTGCTATTCCGGACGGTCCCAGCTGGGGAGTATCAATGCAGCATGTTACATTGTAGAGACCGCGCGTTGGTTGATGGGAATCGGCGCCATTTTCGGCTATGTTCCTTGTCATGACTTTATTTTATTGCATACTGTTTTATTGTTAGTCAATGCTATGTTGTGTATTGTATTTTTGGAATCATGGTGATACAGTCAACAATTCAAAACTTGTTTGTGCTTTTATCTCGTGATGGAAAAAATGTACTTTACGTTCAAAATTTGAAAATTTGAATTTTAAAGTTTTCGCGGTTAAGGAAGCTTTAACCACTGGGTTGGAGCTTCCTAGTCATTTACTCGATATCAGCTGATAGCAAACAAAGGTTACCAGGGAAACCGTAAACGTCTAATGCCGTCTGCCCACGTAGCAAATGGGAGGCGAAAATGGAAGTCATCAGTGCATCGTTGAGTGTTGACGCCCGATCCCATTTTCAGACATGTTCACACGTTTTGCTTGCAGAGAAAAAAGGCGGCAAATCAATTTTTATTATTGGACCAATGAGTGTTCTCCAATTTGAGTTTGTAAACATCGTGGTTTCTAGGTTAGGTTTTTGGCTGTGTGATAAATGATATTATGCCGTCTTTGATTTTGTTAAAATGACTCGATATATGTTATTTGATAAACGATTGGAGTTTTGATAAAGTAAGTTGATTTGAATTAAAAATTGTGTCCTTAAAAAATGGATGATGAGGTGATTTGGTTAACATGGGCATTTGTGGTACTTGCGGCGTATTGGGAGTTTGTATGGAAACGACGTGGCAGTAGTCCACACTTTTTACAAGAAACTATTTTGTACAAAGTTCTGTACAAATTTTACACTATTTATACAGTAATATAATACAAAAAAATTATGTACTTTATCACAACTCACATAGCTTCAAAACAAGATAGAAAATGATGGATGCTCAGCCCCGACACATCGATGATCGCGAAATTTGCGCGGCCCGCGCAATTTTCACGTTCAACACTCACCGATGCACTGATGACTTCCATTTTCGCCTCCCATTTGCTACGTGGGCAGACGGCACACAACTACCGTGGCCATCGGGGCGATTATTGAAATGACATCGACTCTATGTCGCCGCTTACGACAAGACATATAGCCCTATCTTAACCGTGTAATATATCGCAATTCGATATTCAAAACCATTACCTACAATTTCAGATATAAAAATGCAAATTTTTTGCAGCCTCGCTAAACGACTTATCAACCATGCATTCCAAAGTTTCTTATCACAGGGCTGTGAAAATATACAATCTAATAAATACAAAATAACCAAATATCTAAAAAGACAAAATTTCAGTTACAGTCAGTTTCAGTCTTATTGTTGCACAAACTAGTTATTTGACAAAAAAAGAAGATGATCACTCAATTGAAAGAAATTGGCGCCCAATCACAACGACAAGTTTAAAAAAAATACTGTGGGAGAAATTTTTTAGGATGCGGACCTCCAAAGAGCCTTCAAAATTAAAAGTATACAACAAGTGATAGTGCCATGCATTCTGCATATCAAGGGCCAATACACATTTATACACCGGCTACGTAAATCTGCTAAGTTACAAAACATGAATCGACAGTTGTCGGATTGTACATCAGTGACAAAATGTGTCTAGGCCCTCATTCTTGACTACAACTACTGTCGCCAGAGCCGCTCTCCGACGCGAATGCGTTGGAGCTTCCTGCTTGTTTGTAATTTCACTCAATTTTTTCTCCTTTTTATAATTGAATTGCTTGTCACATTCTGAGGTCAATCATATTAAATTGTAATTTATACATTTCTTTTTTTCCCCCTTCATTTTATTTTTTGTTTGGAGAAGTTTTGTTGATTTCTTCGGATTTCGAATACTGTAACTTCTCTTCTATTTGGCCGATTTTTATGAATGAGACCTCTTTTAATTCGTGTTTTAACGGAGAGTAAGGAAAAAAATTGCTAAAAACTCGCGAAACAATTTTTTTTGAAAATTGGACGAATCCTAGCGTGACGGTGAAATGGTTAATGAAGCGTAAGTAATTTTGCGAGGGGCTGAGGATCCCGGCATCGCTTGGCAACCGTCATTAGCTATTGTTCGTCGAGACGCCGACGCAGTGAGCAGGAGCGTGGGAAAGAGAGGGGTAAGTGGATTCCTGTATGAGCCACGTTTAGCTAATGGTCTATTGAGTCTCGAGGCTCATCACAGATTGCACTTACACAGATTGCACTATCAGAGCACGGGTACCAACTTTTGGAAATTATAACCGAGGTTACAGATCTGTCAAAGCAACGTTTTGAACAAAACGGAGGAGTTAAATTCTCATTTCGAGAGTGCCGACCTGCTCAGCCATCCTCGAATCAATTCGCTTGATTCTGCTTATATATGCATAATTTAAATCAGCGCGTCGCATTCTTAGGCTTTTTTTGAAAAAACCAAGTAACGTAGACTCTTGGTATTCACTGCACATAAACTAATGAGCCCCAGAATGAGAAACAACTTTAAATCATAATTATTGATGGATAAATAAACTTTTTACACGCTTTGGAAAATCTCAGAAGTTCGCGGTAGTCACTTTTCGGTAAGGAACTAAGGGACTCGGTTATTGTATCGAGCAGGGTTCGAAACGATCGCAAAGGCGGTATACTACGTATACGCGCCAAAATAAAATGGCGGCGTAAATTTTTAAAAGTCGCATGGCGATTAGGATACTTTTTCCGGAAGGTGACCACATGTACTCAGTTTCTAGAAATAGCGGTGAATTATCGTTTCTTACAAGGGCATCAAGAAGGAGTAAATCCGGTATTCTCTGATAGTTGATTAAACGTGATGAGCAGATTGACTCTGATGGTGAACTCGGTTCCAAGATTCTTGAAACAGAATGCGTCATCAACCCTCCAAATGAAATTAAATTATTCCACCACTCACATTCAAACCTCGAAACTATGTGACCTCTTACGTAATGTGATGAGGTAGGATTAATTCCGGTGAAGAGGTGGGATTAATTCCGGAAGGCGTTTTCAATATTGACACTACTAAAGTAAACTATAAGAAGTTGTTTGAATTGCGAGTGGCTACGAGTGCGATATTCAGTTCCCGGGCCAGCAACTATTTTAACTCTCATGCAATGTGGTGAGGTATCGCGCCATTTGAAGGAGTTTTAAACTCTTCGCTTCGACTGATGTCTAATTGTGTAACAGTAGTTGTATGTATGTATGTATAAAGTCGCTTTTATAGCGCTCTTTGGCGCTCTGCGACCCCTAGCCGCCAAAGTCCCCTATCCTCCCAAAGCCCTTCAGTATTCGGTTGTTGATTTTGGCGAAAAATCAAAAGAGACGTTCGCGAAATTTTCAGTTGAAAATACCAGCCAGTTTCCCACTAAAAATGCAATTTGTGAGTTGAAGCGCCGTAACATTGAAAGGTGGTTACTTTCTTTCGTCTGGGGAAAGACGATATGACCGAACTGTTTTCTCGGTGCATCATAAAATAAATAAAAAAAAGAGAGACCGAGATGAGGGACGGGCGAGAGTTAAAAGTCGGCGAAGATAAGGTGCGAGAACCTCCGGCGGAGTCCACAAAGGCTGCCGCGAAAGAACCAATGAAGAGCAAGAGAATCGATAACTCTCAAAGCGAGCCGGGGCCGAGAGAGAATAATGTTCAAGTCCAGAAATAACCCCCGGGGAGCGCTTAAAATGTGATTGGTACTATGAGTCAACTCCACCCCTTCCCCGCCCGCGTGGGCCACCCCCTGCCTCACCCCCTTGGGGCCCGTCACAGTGCGACGGGCGGCGTACGGCCGGATCGCGTCTCAAACGTGCCCAACGTCACGCCCTAAGAAACAACCTCGTATGAGCATCCCGATGTTGCAAAGTTGTCTCACAAATAAAATATTATCTTGTTTCCTCCTTCATAGCTCTTATGAAAAAGAAAGGGATGCGTTCGTCGGTTTTTATACGCTGAGTTCCACCACGGTCTAAATTTCCATGAAAACTTAGACATTGGATCGGTAATGAGGAGACCCTTCGTCGCTTTACTTCGGACGGAAAAATACAATTTACATTCAAGGAATTTTTTCAAAGTAAAAGGTGGTTAATTAGTTAGTTAATAAAGGTGGTAATAAATGGTTAAATTTAACAAGACTTTGACACACAGGTTTGGACGTCTTCCTTATGTGTACATCGCCGTTGACGAAACTGCAGAAAATTTTATTTTGAATGGGGGATTTCAATATTTGCATCATACACAAATGAACAATATATATAAATGTACACTGTGGAAACCCGAGATTCATAATTTTCATGAAACGTAGAATTTGTGATTAATATGGGAGAAACATTTTGCCTTCACACGCTTGTGGTTTATTGTTAGTTCAGTGAATGTACATTTACATTCGTTCTTTAACGTCAACACGCAAAATGCGTAACCACAAGTGTATAAAGGCAACACGTTTCTCCTTCATCAATTTCACGTAACATTAACACGCGATGCCTTACCATGATTGGACCGCGTTTAGCAAAATGGAACCAGGCCACATCAGCGATTGCCAAATTTTATTATGAATTTGAATTGTTACAGCAGAACTTTTCTGCGTCTTCCTTTGGAAATTTTACGGAATTTGCTTCGTCCGCACATGAGTTTCCATGTAAAGAATTAAATTGCCCAGTTATAATTGGACGTATTTCTATCAAACGGAATTATGTGCATTAAGACATGAGCCCTGAGACCCATAAGAATAGAGTCATAACAGGGCTCACGTCATTATACACATAGTTCCGTTTGATAGAAATACGTCCATTTGGCAATCGCTGATGTGGCTTGGTTCCTTTCTACTCAACGCGGACCAACTACGTTTCATTTGTGTTTCATCGGAACAAGTTTGGCGACGTCCAACTGTTGATAAGACGTTTTCGCCCAGGACGTCTGAACGTGACGAGGGGCGGTGAAGGGGTGGGACGGGGCGGCGGAGAGGGTGGGTGTTCGTGCCGAGTTAATGAAATAAAGAACCTCTCGGGGTCCACGCATCGAGGGGCGCCCGGGCGGGGATCGCGGAAGTAAGATACATTTTCCGCTATCAAATATTTATTTCGGAGCCTCCTGGGCGGCGGGTGGCGGCGCGGCGGCCATCCCCTCTTTTTTTCGCTCTAATGTGAGTATGTTGCGTCCCGAACCTGGCTTCCGGATTCGGGAAGGTCAGGGGAGCTAATTCGCTGGAAAATACGGATCCGAGGAAGTGGCGAGGCAAGCTTTGCGATACATCGAATGATCTGCCATTTAAATCTATGGAAAAAGATCGATTATCAAGGTGTTCGCAACGATGGCCTTAATAATCGATTCTTTCCTACAGCTTCAAATGGAGAAATATCGATAGTCGATCCTTCACGCCACGCCACTGATCCGAGGAAGTGGCTCCACTTTCTGCATGCCGCTCTCCCGTCCTCTTCCGCGAGGCTCTCCTTAAATTTTAACGTTGAATTCGAGCCTTCGGATCCGTTGTTAACTTGAAAGAATGCGTTGATCCGTGAAATTTTCGACCTTCCGGATAAAGGAAACAGGCCAGTCGGGCATTCTTTTGCAGAAAATGACATTTGTCCTGATGCTGAACATCCGCAAAGTCAGCTTCTCCGTTTGGACGTGTTTCTGCCAAACGGAACTATTTGCATTATGACGCGAGCCCTGTTATGCATATACTCGTATGGGTCTCAGGGCTCATGTTTTCATGCACATAGCTCCGTTTGGTAGAAATACGTCCATTTAAATGATTTAGACGTTATTTATGATCTCCTCCAAAAGATGAATTGAACCAATTGTTTTCCAAATCACGTAAGCGTCAATTTCTAGTTTGGAGGAAGAGGGGTTGTTTTTTCAGTCACGTCTGATTTCAAAATAGCCATCCAAAAGAACATACATTTATTGGAATTCGAAGATTGTCAACGAAGCAAATGCAACGTTTTTTCATGATTTTCTCGCATTCGCAATTTCAGAGCTTACGTGATAAAGAAAATAATTGGTTCAATTATGTGTCACCTAGAAAATAGAGACTTTGTCTTAATATAAACCCGGCCAATCAAAGATGCCAGCGATATCCCCTCTAAACAAACGTAAAACTTTAGATGTTCTTAGAGTTTATAGTTTATTTCAGAGGAAACAATTAGCACCGTAGTGTTTCACAAAAAATTAACGTGCGAACAAGTAGTTAAAACGCAGAATTGGACACGTAAGAACATTAAAATAGCAAACATCAGAGAAATCATATGCAGTATATGCAAAGTCTGGTCTTTAAATGCACGGAGAAAAAAAAAAGAAAAAACTCGTGCGTGTTCATGTGGATCTCGACTGAAGTTTTGGGATAGTGCATTTGCTAACTTCAAGCTGCCCAAATTGACGGCGCATACCTAAAATAATTCGAGGCATCGCAAGTTGAGTTCTTCCCAGTCAAACAAAGTGCTCCTCGAACTTCGGAAGCTGGGCCTCAAGTTCTCGGATAAAAAATCCAAAAACTATATGGATTTTATTATGACCTGAACCTCAGGTCCCATGGAGAAGGTTTACGTGTAAAACACAGTAAAACTAATGTTTTCTACGGACACTCTCAGCGCCAGGTATGACGGAAAATTCTTTTCTCTGGGTTTTTTCACCCAAGGTGAAGAAGCTGGAATCAGTAATTAGCCGAGGGATCCCAGTAAAATGTTACAATTAAGCGTTGCAGTTGCTGCCATCCATATTTTCCCGTCAGCCCCCACCCTCACACTATTCAGTCTTCCTCTCGCTTAAAAACTAGCGAAAATGTAAATCATGTTAGGAACGGGACAGTTTATCTCGTAAATTATTTTTCGCGCGGGAATTCATGGCGGGAAACAGAAACGCTGGAGCAGAGGAAGGAGGACCGTCCACACCCGAACCTACGGTGGCTTTTTCATTTTCATCCTCTGTGTATATTAGCTAGCGGCTGATGATTAATGCTGCTTTTATTCTGCATTCTTTCTTTTAGTACTTTCCCCTCACACTGATTATGATGTCGTTATTTTAAAATGTGCTTTTATATCATCTCGCCCCAACTTGAAATATTGTCGTCAGTTTCTTTTCAGATATCTTTTTTTGAACGGCGCAAACCCCCCCCCCCCCCCCCCCAACCACTCCTTTACAACTCTCCTTTCGCTGTGTCGTATGCAGAGTTGAGTTGTGAGTTTCGCGGGTCTAAGATAAAATATTTTCGAGGGGGATAGATTGGTGGGGGAGAGCAGGGTAAATAAAGTGATGAGAATGACCGATTATAGTGAACCAATTGGTGGAAAAACGAAGAAAAGTTCAGATCTATTACCTAATTTTCAGGTAACACCCCTGTATCGGTGACCGATGTCAAAAAACGCGATATTCAATTCCAATACTAATCTCTGATTATAATGCGTTTATATATCTTATTTTTTCTTTTCAAAGAAAACCAAACCGACGCATCTCATTGCAAAAATTTATGAAATATATCGAAGGAATGAGGAAAATTTCAAACAAATTCATGCAAAATATGTTGAGAAGTGTTCATAAGAAAAAAAAAGAAAAAAAAGTAAGGCACGATTCTGAGGAAAAATTTTGGACACTTTAATTTTCAAATTTCATGCCCAACCTATCGAACGCCTGAAATGAGCTACACCGAGAAAAACTGCACTGCAAAAATCTCCTTTATCCGGAGCTTTTTCATACAGTGGTTGATAAAGGACTATCGAAGAGGTATTGTCGAAAAATATTCTTCAGTGGAAGTCATTACTACCACTTGAAACCTCAAAACATATGAACTCTGTTTTCAAATCTCAAAAATAATTCGACACAAAAGCGTGTGTCGGCACATTTAACGGGTAAAATTTGACGAAAGACAATTGGAGCTGCCTCTAACCGAAAGATTGATGAAACCATCCTGACACTACGGTTTGAAATCTTGAGCTATAAACAAAATACTTATCTCGATGAACTAAAAAACGGCTCTCAGCCTCATACGTCAGATTAAGTGACGGTGAAGTTTAGGTTGAGAGGTAAAAGTGTTGTGAAATGTGACAAGCACTTCCATAAATGAAACAGCATGGTAAAAAATATTAAGTGTATGAAAGGGGGGATTGAAAACGTCAAATCAAGATAGACAGCTTTGGGAGATTTAAGGATGAAAATAATTGTAGAATCTGGATGTATCATTTCTATCTAGAAAGAGAATAAAAGGAAAGGATAAAAACTAATTCCGGTTTTGAAAGGCTGCAAATTCCAGGAATCGAACGCGATAAGAGATAATCCCCTAAAAATTAAGATACTACCCCTATTTGTTGGATGATATGGACATTTCCAATCAATTAGGGTAGTACCGCGACATTCGGGTTAGTAACCTACGTTATTGCGGCACTACACTGGAGAAAAAAAAACACATTGGATCTAGAGTCCAGACTCTTGAAAACATTGACAAAAAAACGGACTCTTGATTCAATCAGATTTAAACTTAAATCAAAAGGAAAACCGCTCAAATTAAGAGGCTTGGTTCTTGATTTAAGCTTACATCTGATTGAATCAAGAGTATTTTTTCTTGTCGATGTTTTTAAGAGTATGGACTCAAGATCCAATGTGTTTTTTTCCAGTGTCCCACAATTCATTAGGATACTGCCACACTAAATTGGGAAAGCCCATATCATTCAACAACCTCTACTTTTTTGTTTTTGTGTGAAGAGGATGGGTAGAAGAAGAATTTGATGAATTCGAAGTCGGACAGGTGTGATAATAAAAGCTTTTCATTTTTGGCGTCCTTCTACGAAATCAACGCCACCAAAAATGCGTTTGCTTAAATTCAAGGTCGTAGCAACGAGGGGGGCTAGGAAAGCGCATTCCCGTTCCCGTTTTCTCTCCCCCCCCCCCAGAAATATGCCAACTCCTCCGCCTCTTAGTACGATTCAATCTTAAAGTGCACTTGGCCCTCCTTTGTTATTTTCACTCCTCTGCGCTTGCAACGGTTACAGCTCTGCCAAAATGTATTATAAATGCACTGGGAAAAAAAACCACATTGGATCTTGAGTCCAGACTCTTAAAAACATCGACAAGAAAAAATACTCTTGATTCAATCAGATTTATATAAGCTTAAACCAAAAGGAAATCCGCTCAAATTAAGAGGCTTGGTTCTTGATGTAAGGAAAAATTCGATTGAATCAAGAGTCCTTTATCTAGTCAATGTTTTCAAGAGTCTGGACTCTAGATCTAATGTGTTTCTTTCCTGTGTGGACTATACTCGACGAGAAGGAACTACTATGGCTGGCTGTGTGTAGAGACAATCTGTGTGCCATTAATTCCACTATACGAACATAGGTGCTTGTGTGGGTGGTCCAAATTGCGCAGTACTCGTGTGATGTAGTATAAGTGGTTCGCGATTGCAACCGCTCGACTTCACTTTAACAAAAAAAAACACGAATTGAACACCTCAATACATATTTTTTCATTAAAAAAGGCGCATATTAAAACTTCACTTTGACGAATAAGTGAGAAAATGGCATTTCTTGAGTACGTCGATTCACTGGTTTCCCAACCAAACAGTGTACACCAAATTTAACTCTCGACGAATTCAACTCTGCACTATCCACATATATTACGATCGAATAACTTTTCATGCCACATTTTAATGATCTGACACATTTTTACAGGAGGAAAAAGCATTTGTGTAAAGATGAAACCAAACTTCAGGCCGAATTGGCCTGATTAATTTCAATAGCCTATTTTGAGCTGTGTAAAGTTTTTTTTTATTTTCTCTGACTAGTGAGTTATTAAAATTTATTTTAACCAAATATTTGGTGTTCGGTTTAGTTCACCTTCATTCGGTGGCGGCCTACAAATCACAAACTCCAATATAAACTACTAAGTTGTAGAATCTGGGGTCCACACTATTCTGCAGGGGCAAACAAGGTCAAAAAGTTAATTTATCACGTATGATTGAGTTCGGGTAGTTTTTTTTATATAATCGGATTGTTTCGCTTGAAATTTTCATGAGGCGAATTAACTTCAGGAAGTCTAATATCCGTGCGCTGTTCGGCTCTCCATCCCAAGCGATCGCAAAGCCGATTCCAGGGGTGTGATCTTGAAATGTGGCTACATCGATACATCGTAAACTCGCCGCACCGGCGATCAAACGGGTTGAGAGGGACGAGGAGAATAACGATGAGCCAGTTTGGGCCTTCTGGGATCCTTAGTTAAGAGAAATTTAAACTCAATGATATCATTCCGCTATTGACCTTACATTCCATGTTTGAACGTGACGAGAAATCCCTCTCGCGTGGCCTCCGCTCCCTCGGCTTTGAACAAATAATGACATCTCTAAGTGAAAATCGCCCGCTTTGCGTCCACTCGTACTATCCTCAACTCGCTTACCTCCTCGCGAGAAGTCGAAGGTAGACCTGCCGAATGCGGCAGCGCCTCAATTCTCCAAAGACGCTGCGGTATGCTGCCGTGTTGGGGAAAAACTCCCGATGAACATTCGAACATTGCAGGATTTCCCTGGACAAAAGATTTATTTTCAGGGGAAGTTACCATTATTATGCCTCGAAATTTTGTAATGTTTAAGATTGAATTGCGGGGGAAAATCATCCGAAAAATTAGAACAAAAATATCCGCAAGTTTTCTAGAAAATTCGCATTTTTTTAAAGAGGATTTGGCTACGTCTGGAGGTTCATACGGCGTTTTTCCTTAGTTCCGCGGTATGAGGATCTTGTACGGGGTTTTGGGATTTGACCATTCTCTGAGGTGAAATGTCGTGGAGAATACATTAATGGCACTGTTTTCACTCTACATCTTCTTCCACATGGTACATGACAGATCCTCAAAAAAAAAAAAAACAATAATAATAATAAAAAAAAGACTTCGGAGAATTTTCGTGGAGGTTTAGGAATTTAAGATCAAGGTAAATGTGTTTCCGCGTAAATCAAAAGATTCACAAAAAAGTATTGATGAAGGCTCTTGATAGTGTATCAGTTCATGACAGAATAACCAGAAACATTGACTTTGAGGACTTTTTGAGGAGTTCTAATAAATCAAATCGAGAACTTCCATGTATTTTAAATGGTGTAATTCCAAATAATTTTAAAGATCCTCAAAAAAGTATTCAAGGCTCTCAATAATGTATTAGCTCATGATAGATCAGGTGTGGGGATCCCCCTCGTGGGGATCACCAGGGCTCTACGGGAATGTTGGCTGGGCCCCCTGTCTAGAGCTGCCGCGATTCCGTTTCGTAGCCGCAAATAGCGTAACGTCGGAATGCGTAGCTCCTGATCAGGAAAGAAAGCAGCCAACAAGGGCAGAAGAGAGCAACTCGCTAAAATTCGGATGACAATGACAAACCAAAGAGAGAGGTAGGGTTTTGGCTGTGAAAATTGAGTGAAGGAAGATCGCAGGCATGAGCCACAGCTAGATCATTTCTCCGACTGATACTTAAGTATTAAAAATACTTAGAAATACTTAAGTATTAAAACGGTTAGATAATGTTCATTGCTATGTGCGTGATAAGGTGCGAATCGAATCTCTGTCCTAACGAGCGAAAGAGAACGAATATCAGCACTGTATCTAGACACTATCTATCGGTTGACGTATCTTGGACGTGTCAACTCGTCGCGCGGTCGGAGCGAAACGGGTCCGATGCTCAGCTTGAAGATCCACGTTGCGAATTGAAAATTCGTGCTCCCAACGAATCCTTTGTAGAATATCTTTCCAGTACTGGTAGAATCATTAAAGGTGAATCGAGACGAATAAAATTTCAAACATCAGCATAAGGGATCTTCTCTGCCTGAGAGAATGCTAAGGCGCTTCCACCATGTGGGGATCCCCCTCGTGGGGATCACCAGGGCTCTACGGGAATGTTGGCTGGGCCCCCTGTCTAGAGCTGCCGCGATTCCGTTTCGTTGCCGCAAATAGCGTAACGTCGGAATGCGTAGCTCCTGATCAGGAAAGAAAGCAGCCAACAAGGGCAGAAGAGAGCAACTCGCTAAAATTCGGATGACAATGACAAACCAAAGAGAGAGGTAGGGTTTTGGCTGTGAAAATTGAGTGAAGGAAGATCGCAGGCATGAGCCACAGCTAGATCATTTCTCCGACTGACTGCTCCTGCTCCGCCAGCGCGAGACCAGCTTCGCTGGCTGCCGGCCTCCGCGAGTGCGCAGACGCAAACGCATGCGCGCTCGGGCCGCGATAGCGAGGCGGAGAGGGACGTTGCCGACAATCTCAGATTTACGGAAACGTCACTCTCCGACACAGGAACTAGAAACAAAAGCGGAGATCAAATTTTGAACTTCGCAGTTCGTAACAGAATGAAGATTGTCGACTCACTATATCAAGGTGAGGAAGGAGAGAAATGGACGTGGATGTCTCCAAAGGTAAGGATTATGAAATTGACTACATCATGTCAAAGAACGAGCAAAGTAGCACTATGTGTTAAGTTGAGTCCCTACGTTAAGGACCTCTTTACATCCTCCGTAACCATCGATGTTGATCATACGAGGTGAGGAAGGAGAGAAATAGACGTGGATGTCTCCAAGGGTAAGGATTATGAAATTGATTACATTATGTCTAAGGACAAGCAAAGTATCACTATGTGTTAAGTTGAGTCCTTACGTTAAGGACCTCTTTACATCCTCCTTAAACCACGATGTTGATCATACAGGGCCTCTTAAACAAAGGATCTGCTTAAAAAACGACAACAAGTACAGCTCTAAGACCCACTTCGTGTTCACCCAGGAGTCAAATTTTAAAAAATAAAATTCACGCTGACTTTCTGTAGGAGGGAGGCAAGAGGATAGGTTAGAGTCTACCACTCCTTTTGTCCGGGGGAAAATTTGAGCGTTGCGTTTAAACCTCGGAGGGATTTTCATCATTTCATCCGAGACGGAGGAAATGGGCAGTGATACAGGATAGGAGCGAAGAAAACGAGGTGGTGGAGGAATGGTGGGGCGGGGGGCCGGGGCTGGCTCGGGTATTCCTGTCACCGTGCGCGAGGATTTAGTTTTCCCGGGATAAATCCTTACGGGCATCGTGCACTAATGGCCGGACGCCCGCCGCTTGAGATGGAGACTCATCGCCAACCCGGATTTATACATAACTGTCGTCAATGCAGGGCGTGCTCGAGAAAAACGCCGTATCAACATTCTCTTGTTGTCATTTTGCCCCCCCCCCCCCCCCCCCCCGTAAAATGGTTCATTTTGAGGAAAGTACGTTGAAATTAAAAAAAAAAAAAAAAAAGAGTATTTGAATTAATTGGATGTGGCACGAGTCTTTAGAGAAAGTCGAATATGAAATTTTTGACAATAGTTGTAAAATCGTACGTTTATTCCTATTTTAATTTTTAGGGGGTACTTGTTGAAGAAAATTCACGAGAAAACCTAAGAAACTACATTTTATAATTATAATTTCGTATTAATGAAGATATACGCTATTAAAGTAATAAAGTATCTGATTGAAAATAGCTTTTGTTGTCTCTCTTCATCTCTTGCACAAGCTCAGCTGTGAGTATATGCCCACAACATGGGTAAGATACTGTTGTGTGCCTGACTGTGCGCCCAACGAACATGGTGGCTCTTCTGCTGCTTCCCGTTTTCAAAGAATGAGGAGTTACGGAATGAATGGACGTTCCATATATGGCGGGAAGATACCGCACGTATATTTTGAAACTAATATAAAGGATAACATTAAATGGAGATGTTGCATGTGTGAGAAATTTGCGATTTGACTGCTGGTTTTAGAGTAAAAAATCGCGAGAAACACGATGGTGCCACTGGTTTTCTCTGAAATCAACTGCCAAAATGAGGCCAAAATTGAAGGGATACCCCACGCTATTCTGAGAGTCCCCCTCTACATCAAGACAAACACTCTATGCAGATAGGGAGCAAATACATTGCCAGGGCTGCCACTTTATTTGGGGACTCCACAACAGAAAACACGGCATCACTGCCAATGAATTTGCTCCCTATCTTTGCATGGAGAGTTTGTCTTGACGCAGAGGTGGACTCTCAGGATAGCGTGGGATATCCCCTCCTTTTTGACCTCAACTTGAGAGCTTTTTCTGAGCTTGGGAGTTGATTTCAGAGAAAACCAGTGACACCACCGTGTTTCTCGCGAACTTTTACGTAAGAATTAATAGTCAAATCGCAAATTCCTCACACATGCAACATCTCCACCACAATAATTGGAGAGGAAAACTCTCAAAATCGTTTTCTTAAGTGTAATTTAACAAATCCCTCACGCATGCAACATCTCCATTCACGAAGTACAAAGATGCGAGGAGAAAGCCTCGAATGAATTTTTCGCAACCTTCACACTGAAAAAAAAAGTAGCTTGAATCAAGCATGATAATTCTTGAATTTGCCGCCAAGAATTTTCTTAATCTTGCTTTAAGCTGACTTTTTCTAGATTCAAGAAAAATAATGCTTGGGTTAAGCAAAAAAGTAGCTTATATTAACCAGCAAAATTCTTGATTTAAGAAGAAATACTTCTTGGCGGCAAATGTAGGATTCTTTTTTTGCCAGTGCACTTCGGAAATTCGCCGAGAAATCTGGTTTCATGGGCAGAAATCTGGCAATATCTTAATAAGCCGTTTTTCCTCGGAATGACAGAATGGATGCCTTCCGTCGACGCGACGCGGACGGCGAACGTTGATGAGGCCGTGCCTCCGGCTCGGCGGCCACCGTACACCAACGCCGTCCTACATCATAATATACTGCCCGCTCCCCACCCCCCTTATCATCGTCCCCCCGCATCTCAAATTCCACACGAGCCGCGGCAAGCATAGGATTATACGGAGAACGGGGCACACGTGAAAATCGAGCTACGTCTTTAACGTCGGAGGAGCGACGTCATGTGTTCATTGTGTTCGTCTCCTGCGAGATACCACCGGAATCGTCGCTCGAGGCGCGAGTCATTTTCATTCACTACTCATATGGGTGGAAAAGGGGGGGGGGGCGGGGGTGTCCGCCTAGAACCTGGTCCGAGGACATGCAGAAAAGGAGATTGGATTGTTCCAAAGTTTTGCTGTTCGGGGTGGCGATGGGGAGCTGGACGACGTAGGAACTGAAGCGTCACATTCTGTGCTTGTCCGAAATTTAACGTTTGTGAAGCGAATCGCAGAGATATATTCTCGAGCGAGACATTAATGATGTACGCACACGAAGACACATTTTAAGCCTACGCACTGCCGTGGTATCAAAATATCGAAATAGTTATAAATGAAGACTACATTGATCTGTACTATGGAATTTACAGGAGTCTGAAATTTGATGAATATCGTGTTCAAGTGGAAACTGCTGAATAAACGGATCTAGAGGATACCCTTGGCTCATGAATTGAACAATTATCGGAGAGCCTATGGATTGCGTTGTAATGCTGTAAAATTGTAGCTGTCCAGATGAGTCGAGAGACTCACCTGAAATTTTCTCTTCCCTAAGTATCTGCAGAAAATTCCTATTTTATGTTTCGTGAGAAGTGGAATACTTTCTTAGGTTAGTGATTACACAATACAAAAGAAGATAGACGTTAAAGAAATGATTATGTCAGAGCTCGATTAGAAATGGCCTAAAAAGGATGATGTCTTACTTTATGAAAACTCGAGGAGTATTCCTATAGAGGAGTATTCGGGGATTCCTATTAATATTATGTTCAATAATCCCTAGAAGTCTGATATTTCACACTTACAGGTGTATCCTTTACATGGAGCAGCTTGTGAATTTGAGGCCAGCAAAGTTGAGGAGCGCTCATAGCGAATACTCATGAGTAAGAATATACGTCGCGAATACGTCACGAATGACTACTTACATCACTGCAGTGCCGGTTGGATGAATAGCGCGAAAATTGTATGTGACATTTTAAACGTTCTACGGTTAGAGTTCTCATACAATGATGCACTCAATACAAATAAACGAAAAAACACCAAATGAGGCTCACCAGGTTCTGAGTGTCCCATCTTTGCACTTTTCCAGATATTTCTTGTAATTTTCGAGCACCTTTCCCCCGAAATTTACAGGGTTTCCCCTTTGACGGCAAACATCCTCCTGTCGGCCGCCGTCGCAGCAGGGCCGGCGAGGAAGAAAGACAATCGAATTTCGAAACAATTTCCAATATCGCGTGAAAGCGTGGCGGAGGACGCCGTGCAACGGGCGCTCGCATCATGGCTTCAAAGCCGGGCTCCGGATAAATGCCACGGGTTACAGGAATTATATTAAACTGAAATGGAACATGGATTCGAACCGGGACCCGGCGGCGCACAGTGGCTCGAGTCAAAAGACGAAATTCGGAAACTTTAAACCCTCATAACTCCGGTTATTCAGAGCTTGGAGGTTCTAGAAGTGGTTCAGTGTGTCTAGTAAATTAGACTGGCCAACATTCAGTACTTTTACAGAACTTTTTCAGTGCATTCCCAAAAAATTCAGTACCACCATTTGACGAGATTCCAAAAATTTGAAATTTCCGACGGAAATGACAAAATAGTGAGTAAAATTCCAGACCTCTTCGCGGTATTTCCGCATTTTTTCATTACTTCCGGACCGCTCTTAAAAAATCAGTACTATTTCCGGACTTTCCAGACTTGTAGACACCCCGTGGTTCTATTGGTTTCCTCGTGAAATTGTCTGCTGGAAGCACCCCTTGAGCTTGAAAATGTGACGAAATAAACATCAAAATTTGCAGTTTTCGTCAACAATTTTACGTCCGGCTTCACCGATTGGCTCGATCCACTGTGCGGGGCCCGGCGACGAAGTAGCATGCGCCAAACGGGAGGGCAGGGCGGGGCGGGGGCTCGGGAATTTCGGTGCAAAAATATTTCCTTCCCTTGATCGAGGAGATACTTCACCCGTTGCGTAGTCGTCGTTACCGGCGGGCAGAACTCAGCTCGCACGTGAGCCCTGGAAAACACGGGATCAAATGGTCGAGGGGGTTTATCCCGAGGGACGAGTTAATCTCCTTCGTCGGCGGAGTGACGTCGTGTCTCATCACCGGCGAAAAATGTCACAACCGTAGCGTGGCACGGAGCTCAAGCGTCGCCGTGCTCTTATCAATATTTCCTTCCATCGGAGCCCCGACCTGCGACCAGGGTTGCCACGACCGTGGCGCGAAAAAAGAGCGGGGGTAAAAGTATCACAAGCGCCATGCGATGTTTCAAAAGTTCCGCCGCCGTTATATTATTTCACAGAAAAATTGTTGGTTGAATTTGATTGAGATTCCACCGAACTTCATCGGAAGAGCTAAGAAAATTCAGTGAAATTTTCGGACAACTTCGTTGGTCAATTTCTCTGCAAAGAAATAATATGACTGCGGAAAATTTTAAACGTCGCAAGGCACTTGTGATACTTTGGCCGGAAAATGACAATTTTACGGAGGAATACTTCGATAAACAGGACGGGGCAATACAAAATTCAAGTTTTTTGTCCGAGAAAATGATGTTTTCGGTCCTCCTGCCCGAACTTCAGCACAGATTATCGAGGTCTAACGCAAAGAATACGAGTTTTCGTATAAAACACAGCAATTTCAGTTATCTGAACTGAAGTTCGGTTCCTGTCATTGAAAACGTCAGTTATGTGGACCAAGAATTCTTCAATAGACAGGCTAGGCTGCGAGATGAGGAAATACGGTTGCTGCGACTGTGAAGAAAAAGGGAAAAATTTAAAACAGGGAAGGAGTAAATATCACGGAGAAAAATGATTCGATTTAAAGGACGGAGCCATGGAAAACTCACGTTTCCAGTCCAAGCGTATGAAGTTTTCGGTCTTCGTACCCGAATTTCAGCACAGATTAACGAATTCTAAGTCAGAGAATACGAGTTTTCCTAAAAAAACACAAAAATTTAATCATCTGAACCGAAGTTCGATTCCCATCATTGAAAACTTCGGTTATCGACTAAGAACTTCAGTAATGAATAAGACCCGAAGTTTCTTTCTTCGTGAAGACCTTCAGACAGAATTCGAGATAAAGGGCTGCCATGAATGTCTCCTCGTCAAAATTTCACGGTGAATATGGTTTACACATTGAAAACCTCCAAATTCAACTTGTAAAGTAAGGTTTAAGTAGTAAGATAGCAAGTTATAGCAGTAAGATGTAAGATATCGAAAGGCCATTCTACAACCAATCAGGCCGCTCTCACAATAACACTAAACGAGGCATACGTACACGAGATGGACGTAGAGGAGGACACTGCAACGGCCTTTGTACATGACCGGTAAAAAAATAACCGGAAACATTTACTATGTAAATAGAGAAAACCGCGCAGAGTTTCTCCCAAAAAATTGTATATGTTTATTTTTCGAGGCCCCAATGTCTTTGCTGTGGCATCGGATAATTAAACTTACCCAAACACGTAATGGATTTTCCGACACAGAACCTGGCCAAGAGAAGAAGAATAATTTTAAATGTTCGTTCTCCTCCTGTAACTTGTGATTTACATTTTTGCCAGGTGCACTGTAATATCAATGGACGTTTCGAGATAGTTAAACCTCTAAAAGTAACCTGTCGAAAATTTCGACAACCCTAAAATTGGTCACTTGGACTTATAAATACAAAATCCAGTTTAAGTTCTCCTGAAGTGTAAAGTTTATATTTTTTGGTTTTAGACAAACCCTCTCTCCTTGCTAAATAAAAATACCCACAGCTGGCCACGCTGATAACGTCTAGCAGATTTTCACCAGGACTATGAGGTATGCATGGGGGTATATGAGGTTGGGCAAGGAACAAATTTAGTGCACAGAGCCCTGCGGCTCTGGATCTCTTGACGTCCGGCGCAATGGCCGCGGTACTTTTCGGGCTTTGCAGGAGAGTCGACGGCCACCCTGATGGCGACTGGGTACCCATAATCGCCCCACCCGCCGAATCAGAAGCCTGGGGACCCGTCCCGGAATCGACATACACCGTCGAGGCAATGAGACGTAATTCAGAAACAAAAATCAGACGCTACGGACGATTATATTAAGGATGTTTGTGGCGACTGGCTTACACAAGCCAAATTTCGTCTTCAGAGAAGGTAAGTGAGATAGAACCAGAATATTTTAGTCACGCCTTTTCTATCCACATTCGTTCCCCTTTACAATCATGCGCCTTAACCGTCTGTGTGGCAACAAAAGCAAACTTTTGGTTGCAAAATCACCACACAGGGCAAGGGCAGATCTCCGGATATGTTGCTGAAGTCCTTCAAATTAAGTACCCGGGATCTGACATGACTGCGATGGCCAGCGCGGCACATACCGCTGGCCATTGAATTTCCTCGCTCCATATGCTCAACGTAGCAAAAATTCCCAATATAAGACCAGTGGAGCCCTACACATACGCCAACGCTAACACGAGCGGGGCCTCGAGGTTAGTGTCCGTAAGACAAAAAAGATGTCAGTTGGAGGTGCGCAGCAAAGCATAGTCCTGGAGGATGGTCAACATATAGACAGTTGCGAACAATACAAGTACCTGGGGGTGAAGCTGACTTCGGATGGGAAGTTGGATCAGGCCATTCGGGACCGTAATCTTCAAGGAAGGAAAGCCATCGCCATGCTTAATGGGATACTTTGGGACCAAAGTATTTCCAAAGACAACAAAAAGAGGATTTTTCACTAGGTTGTCAAGCCTATTATCACCTATGGCAGTGAAGTGTGGCAGTTGAAGAAGCGGACCCAGGAAATGCTCAAGGCGACCGAGATGGATTTCTGGCGAAGATCGGCTGGAATCTCGAGGAGAGAACGTGTCCGAGAGATAATGGGCGTTATTAAGGGGACGATTGTGCACGATATCATGACCAAGCAATTTTGGTATGGTATGGGCATGTGCAGAGAATGGCTGATACCAGGTTGCCGAAGAAGGTGTAGGAGTGGGTCCCCCCCAGGTAGGCGACGGAGAGGGCGTCCAGCCAAACGGTGGGTAGAGGGCATCCATGAAGAGATGGAGAGATGCCAGCTTCCGGAGGATCTCTACCATGACAGATTCCTGTGGAGAGAAGGCGTCACAGAGCGCCCTAGCGCGCCGTAAAAGCGGCTCATACATACCTACTATGAGGTATTCACCTGTGATAGAAAATTGGATTCATCATTTTAAGATGTTTGTACACAAAAATGAATCAGTGAGGTGTCTAAGTTAATTGACATTCATCATGAGAGTATTTTACATCAATCATAAATTATGGACGGTTCAGACTTCAAGTACTGTGTTTCCATTATAAAATTGGGAGGAGTGAAACTGCTTCAAAAGGAGACAATTCATTAGAGAGAATTCATTTTTAAGATTTAGTAATATAATTTTAAAAGTTGAAAACGATTTTCTTCATCATTGCATTCTAAGCCTGTACATCATTTTATTTTCATAAAACGCAAGAGGAGCCTCCTCCCTTGTCCAATAACTGTCCCACGATCAGAATTGAGAATGCCACTCCGATCAATTGAGAATGTGATGAACCATGAGGTAAATAATCATGTGATGTTTTTGGATTCTATGAAATCATTTGAATCATTTTCATGTAAGTACCTCGTGTGAGTTAGGTTTGTTTAGCCTCTGTGTAGATTTACAATGAAAGGTATTATTATTAATATTTTGAAGGTTTTTTAAGTTAAAATGAAATAAAAGACAGGAGGGAGATGCAAGGAGTCACCGATACAAGGAGAGTTTCATTTTTTTAAATGAATAATATTAATTTGAAAATAAAACTGATGAGTAGTTTATGGCTGGTCACTTTTTTCATGCTCTTAGTAAATCGTCAATTTTTATCATATAGTACTTGGCCCCTCTGAGAACAAAATCCAGTTTAAGTTCTCCAGAAGTGTAAAGTTAATATTTTTTGGTTTTAGACAAACCCTCTCTCCTTGTTTAATAACAATACCCATAGCTGGCCACGCTGATAACGTCTAGCAACCAGCTTTGGAAGCTTAAATAGGAAGCTATGGTCTGAGGCACGCTTTCTATTTGAGAAAAATCGAAAAATAGGAGATAGTAAACCTTAAACTTAAATTTTAAATTTCCAAAGATAAGTCTTGCTTAGCAGCCTCTCTTTCAACCAGGGAAGCAGCTTCACGATTATTCCCTAAAGTTAAGTGGTCCAACAAGGCCGATTGACACCACGTAAAATTTGAAGACATGCCTCTTTCAGTTCCAACGACATGTGCAAAAAAGCCTATACCGGTGGAAAGAGCCCCGTCTGTTCAGATTTCTTATGTAAGATCCAGTGCGATAGTCTCTGTAAGTCTCTGTCAACGACAGAAAAAAAACTCTGTAATTGCTCTGTTGTCTCTGTAATTGACGAGAAATAACACATTAATTTTTCAACAAGCTTTGACATCTCTTTACAAAGTTGTATTGCAAATAGAACCTCAATCTTATTTATGCAATATAAGTTTGTAAAAAGTAGAAACAATAGAACCTCAAACTTGTTCTTGCGACACAAGTTTGTAATGAGGTTCGGATGAAGCATTGTTCTGCAAGTCGATTTTTCGTGTTAAATTTTCAAAATTTCACCTCCAATTTTGGCGTTGCGTTCGGAAGCTTTTGACTCTCTCTGCCGTACGTGACGCACTCGCAACGCCGGCATAGAACCGCTCTCCTTCCCAGTCTGTGGGAAGGAGGCCCGCTGCCAACATCGTATAATTAACACCTGAGCCTATTTTTCTAAAGAGCATCGAATGTGGTGCAGTTTCTCAAACAGGAGTTTATTACTTTCGAATCTGTCCATCAGTGTTACCAGAGGAATGAAGTGTTTTGCAATGCATCGATTCATCTGCCAATCAAACCTATGGAAACGGATCGATTAACAGGGTGTTCACAACGAACATCTTAACCATCGATTTTTTACAATGGCTTCCAACGGGAAAATATCGATAATCGATCACTCTTGCCTCGCCACTGAGTGTTACATATTTGAAAAACGATGGCTGAGGTTATAGTTTTTCTATTATTTTTTTCATTGCAGGACGATGAAGACAAGTGAATGAGGGCTGCGAGCATACTTTTTAATCCGGCATGAAGCTAGCGCGCTGAAACCGCGGAAGACGGCGAAAAAACAGCCGGCAGGGAGGAGGTCGAAACCGATATCCGCTTTTGTTCTCCTTCCTCGCGCGCCGGGAAGAGCATGAATAAACAGGGATGAAATATCACGTTTTAAATCCACTTAATTTGGCAACCGCACTCGAGATGCTCCTTGGCGGAAGCATCCCCCGGGGGGCGGGGAACGGCGGGGGCGCGGGGGGTGGGAATCAATCGTCGTTACGACGTCGCGACCGTTCTACAATTTCCAATTGATCCCCCTCCCCTCTCCGCCACCGCGGCCCGCGACTATACGATAATATTTCATCCCGTTTGGCCATCGGCGGTTTCGGTTTCCCGGCGACAAATTGCGGCCTAAATACGCTTATTCGCTCAAATTCGGTTCCGCCTGGAAATTTCCCTCCCGCGGCGGGGCGCGTCGCCACACAGTGGATCCAGTCAGAGCGGTCGGACATGAAATTCTTGGCTATAATTGGATCGAGTCAGAGCGGTCGGACATGAAATCCTTGCCTAAAATTGTAAATTTGTACATTTATTTCGTCGTATTTTAAATTTCGAGGGGTGGTTGTAGAGGAAAATTTCACGAGGAAACCAATAAACAGGATTGCCACAGAATGTATAAAATAAAATTCCCTTAAACTCTTCTCTGACACATTTTGGTGGAATTCCCTATTACGATTGAAGATGTGACGGATGGTTATAGCAGCGGTATAGACCCGTGCTAGGGGAGGATAGGGGGCAATGCCGTTTGGGCGTCGCAGAGCGCGAGGCGGCGCTATAAAAGCGGCTTCATGTATGTAAAGACCCGTGCTCACCACCTTTTTTTCTTTTTTCGTTCTCGTTCCTTTTTGAGTTCAGTTTTGTTCAGTTGTTGAACTTCATGTTCTGTTTTTCGTGAATACACGATCTTGTTCGTATTTCAGTCGTCTTCTTTAATTCTTCGCTCTCCCGTCGCCATAAGAAGGCATTATTGGATAAAAGTATTCCGAGAGTAGGATTATTTTACTTCGTGCAAAATTTGTTGTTCAAATTCTCAAACCCACTATAGAAAGCAAATGAAGGTGATTTAACAAATTTCCCAGACATTTTCGTCGTTATCCCTGACATTTTCCGGTTTTCCCTGACTTTATAAAATTCCCTGAGATTTCCCGGTTTTCCCGGAATGAGAACCGTGAATAGAGTCATCATAGAGCCTCCAAGTTCTGTACAAACGGAGATTTGAGCTTTAAAAGTTCCCAAATTTTGTCCGACCTCTCTCATTGACTCGATCCACTGTGCGCCACTCGGATCACATCAAAATTCGAAAATACGTTGACCCGACTCCGTTCCGCTTCCTCCTCAGCCCCTGCGGCGTTTCGCTCGTTTACGCCGTCCGTAGCGCCGACATTGCCATTTTTTCGAACTAACTTCGATTTCCTGACATATTACCATACAAAAAGAAGAAAATATAAAAATTGACTAAGGTAAAATTGACCAAGTGGCGGAGAAGGAACTCTTAGTGAAGAAACCAATCGTCCCTCGTACGGTTTGTATATCCGTTCAGAATAGTCCTAATGACGAAACGGAATGAAAACTAACGCTATCATTCTGTATTTTCGTGGATCAGCTAGCTGATTACTGAAATGGATAGGCAAAGCAATAGAAAAAGATGACGCGAGGAATATAGAATGATTTTATTGGTTGAGATGAGTGATTGCGATGGACAAAGGAGATTAACGGAGTCCCATGAGGGACCCTCTACTTATAGTCCATCATTTATTTTGTCTAGGACAACCAACCGTTACCACTGATAGAATCCCACCATATCCCTTTTATCTTCTTTGTCTATACCTTTGTCTACCAGTTTCAACGATCATTCCGCTACAGAGTCTGAAATAGCAAAAAACATCACACGTTTCACTCCGCAATTCGTCGCGAAAAACGATTCGCATAATGGAAGATTGGGAATCGACTCCTGAGCGAGACATGACAAGTTCTTTTACTCTAATTAGAATGTTGTTTAGAGTATACAAACGACGTCATATTTTTGTCAATTTACCGAACTTAATCATTAAGATTTTACCATGAGGAGGAAAATAATTCAAGACTTCTGGTTCTTGAACCAGATTTAATTTCAGATTTGCGATGAAAGAAAATAATTTCTAGATCACGTTGTACTAATCCGCGTGGGTTGTTTTGATTTGCTGCATTAGTTGCTCGATTCTGGGTATCGTCTGAGGACGGCTATGTAAGCCGAAAAGCGCTTCGCACCATGTGATGAAACCAACAAATCCATGGTTGGTTCCAATCCACAAAGGTAATCCATGTTCATTCTTAGATGCAGTTTACGAGTTAAGTAAATGCAAAGGAGTGATGCTTCCAACGTTTTTTGTTCCTTTCTTTTTTCACGTCAATCGAATAATCATATATACATGAGGAAGACAGCGTATTTTTAAATGAAGTACAACTTGGTCTGCAGGAGACCAAGCAATTTTGGAACCTCAATCCGGATTCGGTCATAAGAAAGGCGGATAAAAGTAATGAGAGCGTTATCATGGAAGCATGTGATAAAATCAACAAAATCAAGGTTTCACGGCTACAACATTCTCTTCCTTCCACAAGCGATTCGTTTCAATCTTGAGCTTCTGGGGAAAAAACACGGTCCGTAGTTGATGGTTTAACGCGAGGGCTCATTAAAGACCGTCTCCAGCAATTCTAGAACGTTGCAACGTACCCCACACCTTTGAGTAAAAAATCGAATCGCATAAAATTCCCCCGAACGATTCCGCAAAACCAGGGGTTTAGCGATGGATTCCGAGTGTAAACCTGCGGTAAGGCGGGGGGGGGGGGGGGGGGGTCGGGGGTGGCGGGCAGATGGCGACCGAAAATCGAGCGCAAAGAAGAGTTGTACTCCTCGGAGCCGCGACATTTATTAGCCTCACTTCTGTTTGCAACAAATCTCGCGTCGTCTTTGATCCCACCTCCCCCCCCCCGCCCGTGGAAGTTTTCCCTCGTAATTTCCTCGGTTCCTCCAGACCGGATGCTCCGCCGAGTAACTAAGTTGCAACGGTCCTTTGTCTCCTCATCTCTTCATTCTTTCAAAGGTTTCATCTGTTTTATTAACATCAGAAGCCCCGACACGGACGGCTCCGCAAAACCGCGCATCTGTCGCCGGGACCCGCGTTCGGTTGCGCGGTTTTCTCCGCTTCTCCGCGCCAGACTCCGGATTTTTGTCGGCCTCACGTCTTCCTCCCGCGTCCGGTTCGTTATTAGTTGGGCAGCGCTCACTCCGTGAGCACCGAGTTTCTTGAGAGACGAGAGATCGGGAGGACTTTCTTGGGGACCTTTGAGCTTGGCTGAATTTTCATCAATCTAGTTTTGATTATCTTTCGTTAAAATTAGGCGATTTCCCGTTCGTCGAACGAAAATTCAATGGCTTGACAATTGACGCAATTGGCGGAGACTGACCAACTGACCCCATGTTACTCAAACAGGCATTTAAACGAAGAAGAGCCGCTGAGCGCAACTTCGGCCCTGGTCCATATAAATGAACCCTTACCGGTAGCAGAATTCCAAAACCCCCTATGTAGGACCATATTAAATACAGTGACAGAATCACAACAAAGACTGACCAACTGAGAAACCCGAAGGAGGCTCAAACGTATACTATGATATTGCGATGTAAATAACCGACCAAGAGGGTCTCCAAAATGTTCTCTAGTGCAACGAAGGTTTCTTAATTAAGGTGGAGTATAAGGAGGAGGAGATCGTAAATAAAAGAGTGTCACTACTGTTATGTGAGCTTATTATAAGGATTTAGTGTAACGAGAATCCTAACAAACGTTTAAAAGAAGAAGGGCCACTGAGAGCAGATTCGGCCCTGCGGGTCGATTGTTGAATCGTTATTGAATGCTTCTGATCGATAAATCCCTATCTTAACAATGCTATATATCGATCAAGGTCATTCGATAACGATTCAACAATCAAGGAGCTGGTCCATATAAATGAGCCCATACCAACAGTAGAATTCCAAAACCCCCGATACAGGACCATATTAAATACAGTGACAGAATCTCAACAAAGAGATTTGCTGCCTACGGGTAATGGCGAAAGAAACCCAGAAGTGATGCGGGTTGTCGGCAACGTTGCATTTTCCAAACAGTTTTCCAAAGTCCAGAGGGTAGTTCCAAGAGTCCATGAACCGCTTTGACGGCGACGTTGGTAAAGAAGATGTTGATTTGTCTCTTATATTAATCAATCTTTAAAAGACGTGGAAAAGCCCGACCACTGAGTCAAAATTAATGTGTACGTAGAGAGACCACTCTGGGATCAATTTCTTCTAAACCGATAGTGAGGTACGGTCAGCCTGCCTCGTTGCTCATTTCCGAGCAGTCATGCGTTCGTACTTTAAAGTACTCCTATTATATTCATTGATTGAAGATGCCCCAGTCTTGCGGCAAAACGTCTCGATATTAATGTGTGTAACGTTAGCCGTGTTAGCAGTGTGCCGTTGGTGAAACTTTGGGAGGCCTTGGAAAAATCGAATTTTAACGGGGGGTTGATTGATGCTGTCAAGCGATTTTATAAAGGGAGTTTTACCAAAATTAAGTATCATGGGGGGTTGTCAGCGGGATTTTATGTGACTAAGGGTTTAAAACAGGGATGTTGTTTGTCGCCAACATTATTTAAAATTTACCTCGAATGTGTGCTAAAGGAATGGAAAAGGAAGTGTTCTGGTATGGGTGTCCCCTTGGGTGATCTTGAAACTCTGTTCACTCTGTGCTTTGCTGATGACCAGGTGGTGGTTGCTCAAGATCAAAAAGACGCGGAGTACATGATGCGCAAGTTAGTAGAAGAATATCGGAAGTGGGGTTTGGAAGTCAGCATATCCAAATCTGAGAAGATGACTTTTGGTGGTGATCAGCAAAGCATTGAGTTGGAGGATGGGCAGCAGATCAAATGCTGCGAGCACTTCAAGTACTTGGGAGTGCGGTTGACCCAGGATGGAAGGACGGATCAAGCTATCAGGGAAAGGAACACCTTAGCAAGGAAGGCTATAGCGATGTTAAATGGAATCCTCTGGGATCAGCGGATTTCCAAAGATAACAAGAGGAGGATATACAACGCTGTAGTCAAAAGTATATTAACATACGGATGTGAAGTTTGGCAGCTGAAGAAACGGACACAGGATATGCTAAGAGCAACGGAGATGAATTTCTGGAGAAGGTTGGCAGGAATTTCTAGGAGAGATCGGGTCCGTAATGATAGAGTGCGTCAGATAATGGAAGTCGAAAATGACATCGTGTTCGACGTCATGACCAAACAACTTGTTTGGTATGGTCATGTCAATAGGATGACGGAAGAGAGGCTGCCAAAAAAGATTCTTGATTGGGTTCCTCCTGGGAGGAGGCGTAGGGGACGCCCAGTGAGAGGTTGGCGACAGGGGGTGTTAAGTGAGATGAGGGAGTGTCAACTCCCTGATAACCTGTGGGAAGACCGAGCTTTGTGGCGATTAGGTGTCGCAAAGCGCCAAAGAGCGCTATAACAGCGACTCGTATGTATGTACGTTAGCCTTGTTTCCCCAATATCGTGTTTCACATACGGACGTATTTCGGTCAAACGGAACTATGTGCATTAAGAAATGAGCCCTTGGACCCAAAAGAATATGTGCATAACAGGGCTCACGTCATAATGCACATAGTTCCGTTTGGCAGATATACGTCCATATGTACTTGTACATATTTCGGTTTACGCTAGTGTTATTGTACGTCTATTTTCTAAGTATCAATGCTTTAAAATACGCAAAAACTTAAAGATTCTACATGCATACGTACACGGAGAAAAAGACTTCGTGCATGGGACCCGAAGTTGAGGTCATACGGATCTCTGAAGTTTCCTGATCACGCATCCGAAATTTGAGGTCCAGCTGCCGAAGTTCGGGTCAGACATCGAGGTACTTCGGTATGTACCGGAGAACTTCAGATGTCTGACCCGAACCCCTCGGTATATGTCGGTACTCTAGAAGTCTGACCCGAACTTCGGCAGCTGGACCTCGAGTTTTTAGATACGTGATCCGAAAACTTCAGAGATCCATATGACCTCAACTTCAGGTCCCATGCAAGAAATTTTTTTCTTCGTGTAATAGCCGCTTTCAAAGCGCAGCTTCGCCACCCACTGGAAAAAAACACATTGGATCTAGAGTCCAGACTCTTAAAAACATCGAAAAGAAAAAATACTTTTGATTCAATCAGATTTCAGCTTAAATCAAGAACCAAGCCTCTTAATTTGAACAGATTTCCTTTTGATTTAAGCTTAAATCTGATTGAATCAAGAGTGTTTTTTCTTGTCAATGTTTTCAAGAGTCTGGACTCCAGATCCAATGTGTTTCTTTTTTCCAGTGCCCAAAACTAAGTTCACAAAATTAAATGCTCGGCCCCGAAATATTTCATCGGTGTTCTTCTGAAACAACCACTGCCAAAAATCCGTTGATACCCACTCGATTTGGCTTCTTTGAGGTGAATGGAAATGAGTCCGCAACTTTTAATAATATTCCAAGCGCGAGAAAGTTGCTTCCCTCAAGTATTCAGTCGTTCCTCTCCATCAACCTCAAAACAAATCCCAAGTTATTTTTTGAGGCTCAATCGAACAAAAAATTTAAAAATGCCAAAATGAGGGAGGGGGGGTTGAAGAATAAGACCTGGCGACGGAGGCGTGTTGTCGAAGAAAACGTTTCAACGGAAACGAGAAACGGGAAGAAAGTGGCGGCTGGAAACTTATGAAGCGCGGAAAGTGGCGGGCGTTTAAACAGAAGTTTAATACGGAGCGACAGGAACAAAGGCAAATGTAAGCCGTTACATCAACAAACAGCGGAACACAGAGTCTGAAATTATTCTGCGCCGCACACTGAGGGAGGGGAACTCGAAACCTGGCTAAAACTCGAACGGGTCAGCTGAGCTGGATGTGATGCTATACAGGGTGGGCCAGAAGTTCCAGGACGGTCGGCTAACTTTTGAACGGTTCGAGATAGAAAATGAAACTTTGGGAATGTTCCTATCTCAAAGGGGACCATCTTATGGGGGAGTCAAAATTTTGGTCCCCCCTAAGGGAGGGGGTGGGGGCCCCCAACTTTTTTTTTTCAAATGGCAACCCTATCTTGTGATACCTCATTCGAAAGACCATAAAAAACTAAGAATTTTGGCGCAAACTGCAGATCAATATCTTAATTTTTGACCGAGTTATGATACTGTCAAAGGTCAAATTTGACCTATTTTCAAAAAATCACAACTCCGGTTCAAATTATCGTAAAGAAAAAAAATAAAACGAGAAAATTTACTAAATTGTGTTTGCTTTTTTGTAAAAATTGCAGAAATCACTTCGAACTAATTTTAAGGGGGGGTTCGGACCCCCAAATACGTCAATTCAAAGGTCATTCAATTTTCCCGCGAAATAAGCCAATTTCCCCTAGAGTTGCCTCCACATTATCTCAGTAAGGTCAAAATCAGTTCAACATTACGTTGGGCAAGTCCCCAAATTTCAGGAAAAGTTAAAAAAAAAACCAATTTAAACGGTTAAATTTAATTACCTTAACCGCCTATCTCTACAGAGAAATGCGCAATGCTTTGGCCACTTTAAGACGCGGCGTTCAATCGTTGGCTGAAAACTTCGAAGTTCAGTATCAGTATGAATCATTCGTGAATGCTTTGTTACGAGACAATACAAAACAAGCTACTATTGACTCTTTCTTTAAATGATTGTTTTAAAACATTGAGTTTTTATAGATGAATTAGAAAAAATTAGGAAACTTTGTCCGAGCGCCAAGTTTCTACGCCGAATATTACTGGAGATATTGCATGTGTGAGGAATTTGCGATTTGACCATGACTTCTACTGTAAAAGTTCGCGAGAAACACGATGGTGCCACTGGTTTTCTCTGAAATCAACTCCCAAACTCAAAAAAAGCTCAAGTTGAGGCCAAAATGGAGGGGATATCCCACCCTACCCTGAGAGTCCACGTCTACATCAAGACAAACTATCCATGCAAAGATAGGGAGCAAATACATTGACAGGGCTGTCACTTTATTTGGGGACTCTAAAACTGAAATCAGGGCAACCCTGTCATAGTATTTGCTCCCTATCTTTGCATGGATAGTTTATCTTGATGTAAACGTGGACTCTCAGGGTAAGGTGGGATATCCCGTCCATTTTGGCCTCACTTGAGAGCTTTTTTTGAGCTTGGGAGTTGATTTCAGAGAAAACAAGTGGCACCATCGTGTTTCTCGCGAACTTTAACATAAGAATCAATGGTCAAATCGCAAATCCCTCACACATGCAACATCTCCATTCATTTCAAACACCTCGTCTCATCCTTTTCTCATTTCCCTGTGTCGCTCCCGCGTTCTTTTCTCCACTTCTTAAACGCGCTACATTGCTGGAATTTATGAACATCCGTGTTACTCCTCAGTTCCCTTTGTAAAATGTCTCTAACCCTTAGCTTATATCTTGCCACAACATTTAAAGTTGAGAAAAACTAATAGAAACATCCGAACAGACTTTGGACCCCGCGTGTATTCCTGTTCGATTTTTATGAAAATTGGTATCTGGTGTCATTTTTTTCCTTGGTACGGAAATGTATTTTCTCCGCAAGAGAAAATCAGACTTCCAACTCGAACTGTAATTTTAGGCAACTCGCAATCGGTGTGACGATCAGAATTTCTCAGTTTAGCCCATCTGGCTACCCCCCCCCCCCCCCCCTCACCAGCGATCACGCTCAGAGTCGTCTCTCGCCGCGGCCGCTGCGCGGCCGTCCGAAGTTCGCTTTTGGTTCCTGCGGTCTTGCTCTCGCCGCCCGCGACCGGACCCGCGCGCGGAGGGCGGGAGGGGACCGGGGGGAACGACGGATCACTGTTTTCGAGCTTTTCGCAGCTTCTGGTCTGTTTTTCTCGCCGGTCCTTTCCCCCCCCCCCTCTCGCGCGGATCCGCGCGACTTTTGCCCCCAACGCCTGATCGGGCCCGCGGGTGCAGTCGGCCCGCAGAGAACGCGAGTTCAGTTGCTGGTTGAATGTAGGTCGGGGACCTGATCAGGAGTTGGCTGTTTTCCTTTGAGTAGTTTTTCTCTTGCAAGAATAGAGTAGTTGTTCTCACGTAATTTTTCTTGCGTGTAGTTTCCCTCTTGTTCTGTCTTCTTTGTTGTTTGTAAGTATCATTTGTGAAGCCCCTTTTTTTTAATTTTTTTTTAGCCCCTCCCACCTCCTCCAAATCCGCCAGATTTGTGGTGCTGGGGCACCTTTGATCTCTTAGTTTGTTCCCCCTTTTTTTTGGAGTAAATTGTTTCATTTGTCTTAAGTTATCTTGTAGTTTTTCTTGCTTATTTTTATTTGTAGTTTATTCCCCTTTTTTTATTTCACTGAGGTACCCGCACGTGTTTGATTCGAGTTCGGCTCCCAAGCCCGCTCGGACACGGACCGTGTTCGGTTTCTCCCCCCCCCCCTCTCCGTTTTTTGTTCTTTTTTGGGATAACCTGCTTGTGTTTTGGTTCGAGTTCGGCTCTCCAAGCGCTCGAACCTTGACGAGTTCGTTGTCCACGGGCCCGCTTGTGTCCCCCAGGGGATCGAGTACGGCCCAAGTAGGGTAGTGCCTTTTGGCACCAAATCGGTATGACTCATACCACCTTCTATGAATTTTTTTTTTTGTGTGTCAGAGATTTTATATTTGTGATAATTTTAATGATGTATATTTCCGCAACTTGTAATATTTCCGCAATTCGTAATATTTCCGCTCTGTTATCGTATCGTTACCTTTGTTTTATTCGACAAAAAATTTGACAACTCTGAATGTGGATACCTCCCATGCGTTACTCCTTTTATTTATTATTATTATAAATATTATTGTCACAATTTTTCCACCAACTTGTACTTACTCCGATTAAGTCTATAATTTGTGTAGTTATCCGTTGCAAGGTATACTCTCCCCCCTCTCTTTTTCCCCGTATTTTTAAATCGAAAATCATTTCTTTAAGTGCAATTCAACATTTCGCTGCCGTTTCGTCGGTTCACTCTTCGCAGTAAGTCCTTAACGTACGATAGTTTCCTACAACTACCTAAAATTACTAAAAAAAAAAGGTTTGGCCAAGTTTTCCAGGTCGAAGTCACACTGTGCGCAGAGAGATGAGCTCGGTGAAGGGCCACCACTCAGGAAGGAGAGGGTGGCCTGGGAGCGGGGAGCTTAAAAATGCACTTTTATTATTTTTCAAAACCTCTTCAGACGCTCTTGCTTGACACTTGCTCGGCACCAGCCGGCATTAGGTGTCTAATAAAGCGCGTGAGCTCTTCAATCTTCTTCCTTTGAGGCTTTCCTCCACCGTGGGTTATCGGTGCAAACTCTATCAAAACCATCTCGACGCCTTAACGTTAAATACTCCACAATAATCGCTTCAAACAGGATCCTTTTACGCCATGCACGCTTTTCCCCACAAGCAATTTTAAGTCTCCGGGCGATCGTAGCTGCGCTCCGGGATGAGCCCTGCGGGCCGATTATTGAAATTGTTAGGCAAAGCTACAGACAAATAAGACAAAAGGGATATGGAAGGGTCCTATTGGTGGAAGTGGGTGATTCCAATGGACAAAGGAGGTAGGTAATAGACTAACTAACGGCAAACGACGAAAGGCCCTTTACTTAGTCTATCATTCTCTCCCTTATTCTATAGAAACCACCCATTTCAACCAATAGGATCACTGCATACTCTCTATGTCTTCTTTGTCTATCGCTTTGTCTATCAGTTTCAATAATCAGCCCGCTACTTTTCATTTAACTGCATACTTTCCGTGGTTCACGTGGGAGTGGAGCAGTGGCGTGGCGTGAATTGCGATATATCGATTGTTATGCCATTTAAACCTATGGTAAAGAATCGATTATTAAGGTGTTCGCTGCGAACACCCTGTTTATCGATCCTTTTCCATAGGTTTAAATGACATAACAATCGATATGTCGCAATTCACGCCACGCCACTGGAGTGGAGATGCGTTCTAGACGAGGTAGCCCGAGTCTCACACACTGAGAAAACAAAAAGATACGCTGTTGAAGTCGAGTTGACGTTAGCATTTGGTTCTCAACGCGAACACAACATCACGTGACCCCGATCATTATTATCGGTGCGTATTATATATAGTTGCTTAATACCTTTTCTAAAATCCAACAGATGAATCGGCAGGAGGGTCGACCAAAGACACGAAAAGAGGGAAGAAGAGGATCCCTCTAAGAACAACGAGAGCAGGGTCCCAAAAAAGAATCAGGAGAGAAGAGAATAAGCAAGGGAGCACGGAGAATGTCCCTGTAATTGAGGAAAATGTTCCACTAAAAACCCACTAATGTTTCACTAATGTTGAGGAAATTTAAAACCACTAATTACTTATTCTGGAACTTTGAATACGACTTCTGCAACGCACGCGTTTCCTCTGTCGCAAGTTATGTAAACTTGTGTTTGTTTGAAACATAAATTGAGTTTAACAATTTTTATCTTAGAATTATCCCATGTTATTTTTGTACCATTGGATTTTAGCTTACTCGGTTTAGGCTCAAATTTAGTGTTTATACCCGATCAGAACCGTGTTGTAGGTTCCGTTGGCTCAATGGAATTTTCTTTTTTTTAACAAAATAGCTTCTTATCTCGTCTTTCAGAACAAGGTCCCCGAATTGGGCTCACTTGACGGGGGTGGCCGAAAATCACAACAAACCCGTAACATAGACTTGTTCTTATCACTTTCCTAACCTCAACTAGTGCGGTGTTTGAACTTATGATCAAGATACGATTCTGGACACCTTTCGGCATGATTTCTAACGGTATTTTCCGAGGAAAGAGGACAATTTAGACACTTAAAATAGCACAACAGGTCACGCTTTGGCTCGGTAAACACACGGTTGAGATAGGGGTGATGGCGGTGGGCGAACCTTGCATACCAACTGACGTCACAGCCAATGGAAATCATTTATTTCTTACTGCAAGATCGTTGCAGTCAAAGGAAGCCGTCAAGTCAAGGAGCCGATTCATCCGATCAAAATTATTGTGTTGGTAAGTGAAAGCAGGTGAAATTGGAACGAAGGCCTAGCCAACCTTAGAATCTATCCTAAATAATTTAATAATTTTATATGAATAAAATTGATACAAAATTCTTTATTGTATTTAACATTGTTATTGTTTTAAAAATTTAAATTTAAATTAAATATGTAGGTATAACTGACTCATCCACACGAGTGAACTCATGGATGAGGGGAGTTGATTGTTATTATTGTTGTATATTGTAAATTGAAGAATTTGAATAAATTGAATTGAATTGAGATAATGTTTAAGATGATGATTATGATGATGATGATTATGATTATGATGATGATGCTGAATTGGACCTCCTTAGGATCCTCCGCAATTCCGAACGGGAAAGTCAATTAAAAATTTCGAATTAAGTCAGCAGTGTTGCTGACCGTTTCAGTCAATGAGGAACTCTTCGTATTAACGATTGTGCAAAAATCACATTAAAGGAACTCAAGCAACCGGTGCCAGGTAAACCGAGCCGCGTGCTATGACTCGGAGAACGAACAGTTTCGGGGCCATTAATTGGGACCTTCATCAAGAAAATGTCACCCAAATCGACTCTAGCCAAATCGCTGCACTTAGCATCTGACCGTGCAGCCATACCCGGACTTTTCGGCTGGGTTCGAAGCAGATCTCAAATCTTTCAAACTACAAGCCGCCATGGCAGCATGAACTGCACTTCAGAACTTCGGTGCCACAGTAAGCAACAAGGAAATCGGCAACCAAGAAGATCACTAAAAAGGAATCATGGCGGAAGACCCCTGGAGCATAGTCTACAAATTGCAAAGCGGAAAGGTGAAGCCGCAAGAGGTTATCGGGACGGTGGGTCTCGGCGATGCGCCGAGGAGACCTGCTCCTTCGCCGATACCTATGAGAAACTCTGCGGGAAATTCATCCCGAAGGATCTCCCAGAGTCAGACACACCAGAGTAAGCAGTAGGAGGGGTGATCGAAATTCTCGTCTTGAACGCTATACAATCCGAATAGGGAAAAAAGGTGGCCAAATTGCTTGCAGATTACGGGAAAAATTGTCCGCAGCCGTAATTCCAACGGGAACATGACGCTCAAGCCCTTCGAATATTTGCACATATGCAACGAACGATGAAGTCCCACTAAGTAGTATTGAGTTATTATTGCCCTATTGTAGGGTCATCCCATATGAAATCAACCAGCCAATGAACCGCCCGACTCGTATTTAGCTGATAATTTTTTTTCTTCTGCAGACAACGCTTCGGGTCGAGGATAGTCCCGCAGCTAGTGGAATACGCTATAGTGTGCTCAAGTATCAGCGCGGCGATCCAGATATGTCTCCTTCAAATGGGCGGGATACCGCACTGCTCAGCTAGACGTAGGGTAGCCTGGGGTTAAGTGGGCACGGCGGGTTAACTGAACACTCGACCTAGCTGCCACCTGGTGGGCAAACTCAAAACCAACTACGCGTCAATTTCATCAGTTTATAGACCCTTACTAGTGTACCTTGCGCTGAGTTGATAATCTTTGTTTTTTTTGAAGTTATGTTTACAAACGTGTTTCGTGGGGCGAAAAGTAAATTCCCGGTGCTGTGAACTGAAGCCCAAATGACATATCTAGCTTTTGAGGAAGGCTTTGGTAAGTGCTTTATTGTTTCATCTATAGTTTTATGTACTATTTCCAGTGATTACTTTGGTAATTATTCCAATTGAGTACTATTTATGATTTTTTTTCTCTGAAATTCCGAAATGGGGTTAACTGAACACTACCAAATGGGGTTAACTGAACACTACCAAATGGGAATAAAGAGGGCATTCCCAGTTAACCCCATGGATTACAAGTTAGCCAAAACATTCACTAAAACTTGTTTTTTGATTTTAATTGCAGTATTTTAACAACTAAAAGGAGAAAAAGGACAACCAACCATGGGACCTATTCAAAAGTCATTGAAATAAGTTTTCCGTATCTCTTAGTGAAAATGTACATAATATAAGTATTAAGACAAACAAAAAATCATCCTCAGATGTATTTCTTTAATTTTTAAGACTTTTCCACTTGTTCATTTGACTTAATAAAAGTTTCCTCTTTCAAAAGTATGCTTTTTCATCTTAGTGTCCAGTCAACCCACCCCCAGTGCCCAGTTAACCCACCCCACGGGGTTAACTGAGCACTTTCCCATTTTTTACAAAATCTAAATTTTGACCATGAAGAAATTTAAAAAATGAAACATACTATTTTTTGCAGATACCTTACATTATACTGAAGACATTGTACTTTAAAGATTAACTCTATCTATCACCAAATTTGTTTTATGATTTTTCAAACAAAATGGTGCCCACTTAACCCCAGTCTACCCTACCTACGAATAGTTGTATTCTCAATGAATGATTTGAGAACTCTCAAGAACCACGTCTGTGGTGCAGTTCAAAAACAATTTAAGAAAGAAAAGAATAATTTGGGGAGATGGAATAAAGGAGTGTTTCTTCGCGCATTTTCAATGTGATGACATTACCCAAAAATATGAAATAAATCTTACCTACGAAATTAATTAGTATTAGAGATTTTGAAGCACATTAATGAAAGTAAGTGTTTCAGTGAATAAACTGTCAAGCATTAGTGCGGCGATCCAGAAAATTTCTCCTTCAAATGGCGGGATATCGCACTGCTCAGCTAGACGTACGAATAGTTGTATTCTCAATGAATGACTTGAGAACTGCCAAGAACCACGTTTGTGGTGCAGTTCAAAAATAATTTAGGAAAAAATAGAATTTTTTGAGGAAAATGAATACGTGAGTGTCTCTTCGTGCATTTTCAATAAGATGACATTACCCAAAAATGTAAAATAAATCATACTTGAAAAATTAATTGATATTATAGATTTTGAAGCACATTAATGAAAGTAAGTGTTTCAGCAAATTGACCGCAAAGACAGACGAATTTCGTATAATTGCGTCCATTTCGTTCACTCGAGGAGCCAACACGTGTTAAACAGGAGGGGGAAACGGAGAGGAATAAAAACGATATTTAGTTGAAAAAAGTGTGCTTCTCTTGGAGAAACGGAGAGACTCAGAGGATGGCTGGCGAGACTTTAATCTTTTATACAGAGCTTTTTTATTTTGATTTATCGAAGTATTATAGAAGTGTATAAACTGTGAATTATATAGTGCGTCGGAGCCATTTGGCATTTGGTATAATGGGATGTAGAGGGCGACACGTCAGTAGTAGATGTATGGGAGGGGGATGGGAACGGGGAAGAATGGGAGTTGAGGGAAGGAGCTTTTCCCAGCGCGGAGATAAGGCGAGGAGCGAGGGACGCAGGGATAGGGACAAGTGCGATATGGATGCTGGAGGGATCCGCTCAACAGCTCCCATGGTGAAATATTCCACTCGAGAGAAAGAAAACTGCCGAACATGGCGCCGGCAGGTCCTCCCCGAGCAAACTAGTCGTCGTGTAATTGGTATTCATGATGAGTTGTCAAATACTGTGGTTTCGCAACGCCGAGTCGAGAGTTACAAGTCACCTGCATATTCATGTTTCATTATCACGGGGTGTTAACCCGTTTTTCCTTCCAATTCGTGTTTTCCTTTTTTTTCTAGCCGTGAGAAAAGAGTCTGATCTCCTTCCACGTCGGAAATGTGCTTTCGAAGCCTGTTAACTTGCCAAAAACGCGACGATTTTGTGCAAAATACACGTGATGACTCTTCAGAATACGGTCAAATACTTCAGGAACCAAATTTTCGAGATATGACTCCATCGAACTAAATTTTTTTTTCAGCTCTTTCCAAGCTCTACGATAACGAGTTCCGGGATTTTTTCCGATCTACTATTAATTTATCTCTAGTATTATTTTGAAGAACAGGGAATCATCACTAGGTATTTCTCATCTGTTTTCCTGAGAGAGTGCAAGACAGAAAATGTATTAGAGACCTTTAGATCGTGGGTAGATGGTTTAAATTTAGATCTCCCCTTGAATATCAGTATGGATGGTTCCACTGTTGATTTTAAATTCCTCCGTATACTTTAGACTTATCATTAGGAACTGAATCCTAGTGCCAACAAAATCCTTTGCATTCGCTCATATGGGCTTCGCGTTGTGAATAATGGTATTAGGTAAAGTTTGAGGAGGATTGAATTGGATGAAAATCGAATTCCCTGAGCGACATTAAGAATTCTGCTTAGTTGTAACTGCAAAGAAGGAAAAGCTTATTTTATACACCAAAATGAGATGCGGGTTAAACTCTTTTGATTTATTTAATTTGTAAAAGATTTTGCGAATGCCGTTCACAATATGAACTGGGATCATGTCTAGGTCATCGTTTTGTTCCATCAAACAAGAATAAATACTCACCAGATGTGAACACTGAGAGGTGTTCGCAACACTGAACGCAGATGATCTATTGTTATTTTGGCCAACAACCCAAGAGCGATATTGTCAATTTACATCAAGAGCTGTTTCCATAAATCGAGGTCTATGGTCACTAGTCTATGGTCAATGAGAAATCCATGGAAATTAAGCCTAGTTTAACAAGATCGATGGAAGCGAGAAGTCCATGGTCGGGCTGCCGGAATGATGCGTGCTCATAACAGAGGCTCCGACATGGCCATAGCCGGCGGGTGCTCCGCGAAAATTAGGGGAGGGCGCGAAGAAAAACGAGGCGGGAAACACCATAAATAACGATAAAATTACCCGCGAAAAGGCGGCATTATTGAAACATCTAATGGGACAGATGTTGCGGTGAGAGGCCGCGGCAAAAACGACGCCGGCCTCCCGCGCACGCAACGCGGCACCCCCCTCGCCGCGGAAAAACCGCGCATCCGCACGGGACATCCGCCCGGAGCCGCGCGGTTCTCGCCGAGCCCGACCCCCGACTAACTGTACACCGCTCCTTAATTATGTTATTCAACTTCTATGACTATCCAACAGTGTCCTGTTGCGTATTTTTCCCGGGAAATTGCCCCACTCCGTCTTTTAGCCGGAGCGGCTTTTAACAATAAGTCATAAGATAAATTGAGCGCCCCGAACAGTAGACGCCGACGCTTTCGTAATATTGATATTATTATTAGGATGAACCCGGCTTCCTCCGGCTCAGGGATCATCCCTCCTCCCGGCTACGCGCGAGGAAACTTCCCTCTTCCCGTCTTCCTCTTTCTCTCCATCTTCTCCTTTTTCCTCGCGGGCCGCTCGGCTTCCGTTCCGGGACTTAAGTGCGCCCAGTAACAAATTCTACCGAGCCGCGACCGTCTAAGTTTCATCACGAGGTGGAAATCGTGATAATTCACAGGGAGATGGAGCCGGGAACTATAATAAAAAGGAAGTTTGCGAGGCCCGTCAATGGTGAAAATCTGAGAACGCATGCCACGATTTGCGACGCTGCTTATTACTTGTCGAATTATATCCAACACACGGTAAAATAGGGTAGTCAACTAGTTGAAAATGCGCCAGCTACCGTGCGGGAGTTACGATAACTACCGGGTTAGTTGTGACCTCCACCGCAGTAGTTATCGTAACTACCGCACGGTGGCTGGCGCATTTTTAACTAGCCGCTGGTTGTGTCGACTACCCTATTTTCTTCCGTGCACCGACTGATTTGATTCCTAAGCATAATTATGACTCTAGACAAAATAATATTAAAAACATCAAAACTTCTCTTTACACGCAGCGCTGACATCCGAAGATTAAACAAACGCCCCTTCAAAGAAGCAAAGTTAGATGCACGCAGGGAAATTTTATGTTTTCTACGTTTAGTAGAAATAGCTCTTAGTTCACCAGGAATCGACGAGCAAATAATATAAGTTGCTGCTAAGTCTCGCGAAGAGTCTGCAAACAAATTTGAATCATTTCAGTTTTGCAATGCAATAACCTTAAATTTGAGACTTTTATTGAAGGAAACAGACTTTGCATCATTTGTACGGAGCCTAAAACAACTCTGCCTACAGAGGGCTTTCTTTAACTTACATGAATTTGTAATGCATGAATTGTTGTGATTCGATTAATCGCGGGGAATCAATTCAAACACGGTTCACTCAGGTTTTATAATATTCGTAGGAAGATGCGTCACTGCTGGAGCCGAAGTTGAGCGAGAACGAAAAAGCGGAATAATTAATTGACAAGAAAGAAAAGTTTCGAGGCTGAAATAAAAAACTTTCGATCGGGCTAATTATGTACATTAGCGCTCGGAATTGCGTTTAATAATTGATTTCCATCGGCGACCCTCGCGGAATCCGAGGCCAGGGTCGAAGCGAACGACTTGTTAATGAGTTTACGATCAAAACTCTCATTAAAATAAACGTTCGGGACAGTGGCGAGGCGCGAATGATCGATAATCGATATTTCCTAATTTGAAACTATAGAAAGAATCGATTATTTAGGTGTCGTTGCGAACAACCTGTTTATCGATCCTTTTTAGCGGGTTGAAATAGGAGATAAATCGATACATCGCAAAGCACGCCACGCCAAGCCACGTTCGGGACCGACGATAAAATTCGCTTTCTTCCTAGACCCTTAGGGAAAAGCTGGAGGTTTGGAAATTTTGAAAATTGAGCTTGTCCCTGGTTGAGCAAGGGGTATCGAGGAGCGAGAGGGGGTGTGGCACCCCTTCCTCGGTAAATTGAATCATAGGGGATCGAAATGAGCAATCTCCCTACTTGCTGAAAGCTACTATGACACTGATTTTCGGCGATTTTTGCTGCGCTTTTTTCTAATAAAAAGTTCATTACGATCAAAAAACAAAATGAGTCAATGCTGAACTTAAAAATCTCATTAGATTAATCTTAAAATTAATTATTTATATTCCTTAAATATCACTTGGTTTGTATTGTTCATTTGTTATTGTATTTAAAACCTCTTCAAACTTAAAATGGTTTCATGTATTACACTCGTGCGCGTGTTTTTATCCATTCATTCAAGCTAAACACGACTTGACATCTAAACATAGACAAAATCGAGTAAAATTTAGTAATGGGCCACTAGACAAGGTCTTAAGAAAAAAAAGTCACATGTTTTCTCTTCAAATTCTTACGGAGAAAACAATTCAGACGACGAGAAGTTTTGAAATCAATTTCTGACCGATGTGTTAACAAGTCTCTCAAATACGGATCAAACAAAAGTTCGATTACGCAAATGACGTCATTTGTACCATCTCCAAGTTCACATCGAGCTTCATAAAAAGTAACGATTTCTGAATTCAACTCGGAGGATGAAAGTATTGTATATACTTTTTACAGACTAAAATTTGAAGGTTTCAGGTCAAAAAGTCCACCGTGTGACGCCTACTTTTCGGTGTTCTTTGAGTTGTGAATCATGTAAGGCTACGTTCTCCTAGCGGAAGAACCTGAATTGCCAAGGGCGAGGGTGCACAAAACTCTTTCAACACCGCGTTCTGGAGACATCGCCTTCAATTGCGAGTCTTGTGGTTATTATTCACCTCAAAAAGTAACCTTAAACGCCATGAGCATTTGTGTGTAGGGGACGTTAATTATTACTGTGCGTTCTGAGCAACCACCCACTTCCACCAATAGGATCTCTCCAAATCTTTATAGTCTCCTTTGTCTATAGCTTTGTCTATAAATTTCAATAATCGACCTGCTGTGTGGCGGTCCGCGGACTCCTAGCTCAGGAGGCAAAGGGTTAACGTTCAGCGCCAACGGTCGTTGCGAGCTTGGAGATAAAATTAGCTCATTTTGCAACGCGGATCCGGGGCTGAGCCGGGTTCAAGGGGCAGGCTATGTGTTGCGGGTTGCGGGTGCGCAAGTTAGCTGAAGCCTTGTGAATTATCGCTGCACAATCCCGCGGATCCTATGCAGGCAAACTTCTGTAAATACCCGTGAACAAACATCAAGGATCTCGTCTCCGGGCCCAACTTCCCTGCCCGCCGAGAGCGCGCCACCGTCACGTTGTGCGTGAAAACTCAATATTTCTCGTCTTTCCAGTCGATCTTACCCCATGCACCTGTCCGAAAAAGCCATCCCAGTACAATGGAAAAAAATTTGCCGATAATTTCTTTTTTATCATTCATTACATGAAACGTGTTTGTGACTTGTTTTCTCGTGCATCAGAATACATGCAAAAGACACGGGAAGTGGATCCTGATGTTTGGGCATGTTTTTATGAAGTACGCCAAAACCATTGACTTTTGTAAAACAGTAACAAAGTTTTGTCCAGACGTGACTTACAAGTGTGCCGATGATTACGACTTCAAGAGTGAGAAGTGGTTCATATCATGCTCTCATGGCAATTTGATGTTTCCCCCTGAGGAAGATTTTGGGAAAGTCTGGGTATACATTAGTTTGAATAAACAGACACTGTTTCCAATTGGTACTATGACGTTGGTGATGTGAGAAGGGCAGAGGCAGATCTCTCCGTGTATGAAACTTTTGAATCATACTCATCTAGGCCAAGGCATTCTGCGAATGAGTTATTAAATGCACTTGAGAAGGCCCCTTACATATCAGGGGATCGGTTGCCCTCAGATATCTACAAAGACTTAAGCAATGGTACAGACACTTTGGATCGTGTGGCTGAAATGGCCGCCAAATCTGAGAATACGAAGCCAGGGAAGAAAGTTAGAGAAACATGGAGTTCAGATGACATCACTAGAGAATTGACATCGTGTTATGACCAGACTGCACTTCCCTTAGCTCAGCTGTACTCAGGGGTAACTAGCAGAGAAGGGTCTATCCAAGTTGAAATTATATTTGACCGCTTAAAAGTACTTGCAACACCAGGCAGCAGAATGTTAGCACTAAGCAACGATGTAAAAGGGTGGAGCCGACTAGCTGACGGGGATGCATGGACACAACACCATGACAATACATAGCTGAGACATGTAAGGTCCCAAAGGGGTTCAGGTTGAATAACATATGGAGAGGTGTGCATGCTGCGTTATGCAAAAGAGGATACAGGCAAATTTACCCTTAGAAGCATGGGTTGTTCCAAGGATGGACAGGCACAATGGACACACTTCTCAATGTTAAAACGAGTTTGTGCTGTGTGCGGAGAGCAAAAAGAGAAGGTCACATGCTAGCTAATGAAGGTGCTCACACGGCTGGCCTAATAGATGATGCAGTCCAGGGAGCAGAGTTTCACGGATGGAAAGACGAAACTCAAGAACAATACATAATGAGAGTCCAAAAGGCAAGTGACGCACATTATAAAACAACTTTCGACACATGGTCAGCAATTAGTGCAGAATTGGATCACATTAAGACGCTTAATAGCAGCATTTTTATAAATCTCAACAGGTTCTTTCGTGAAGGATATGAAGTATATCTCCCAATGAAGGTGTTCGCCCAAGCAGACAGAGAACGCAACAGAAGATTTGCCACTGTGCATTCACAATTCGATACGGTGTTTGGCAGCTTTCGAGCCGCAATGGAGAAGGAGGCTTGCCCGATACTTGGCTTCTATTCTGCTATTGTTAGATGCCCATAGTTGGCGGCATTGAGTGACAGAACCCTAATGGGCCAAGCCACCTTGATGGTGTTAAATGCAGCTTTTGCGCCTCAAGGCCGGCCTTGGTGGTTGCGGGGATTCACACCATTCACTAGAAAAAAAAAACCACATTGGATCTAGAGTTCAGACTCTTGAAAACATTGACGAGAAAAGGGACTCTTGATTCAATCAGATTTAAGCTTGAATCAAAAGGAGATCCGCTGAAATTAAGAGGCTTGGTTCTTGATTTAAGCTTAAATCTGATTGAATCCAGAGTATTTTTTCTTGTCCATGTTTTGAAGAGTCTGGACTCTGGATCCAATGAGTTCTTTTTTCCAGTGTTCAGTTGATTCATATTCCAGGGATGCAGGGATAGACTCACAAGCTACTGTACAATTATGTGCACTGTGTTAGACCAGCTACGTGTTTAAGACTCTGATATGGCTGGCAGGTTGAGTGGGATCTTTAATGCGACTATCTCCCAAAGACATAAGGAGACCAACAGTATTGCCATCATGTCCACCACCCCGTGGGAACCTATGGCCGACGGAGTACCTAATCCGACCAGTTCCATTTTGAACAAGCTTAAACACGGCATGATTCGAAAGTGCAAATCTGAAGTTTTCAGGAGCGTGCTGCCAAGAAGGAATAGCAGAGAGTTTGAAATTGCATTTAGAGAAATCCTGAGCTGCTGCTCAATAGACATTGAAATCCTTTCTTTACTGACCACCCCATAGAAGTCTATGACCGACGGAGTACCTAATCCGACCAGTTCTATTTTGAACAAGCTTCAACACGGCATGATTCGAAAGTGCAAATCTGAAATTTTTAGGAGCGTGCTGCAAAGAAGGAATAGCAAAGAGTTTGAAACTGCCTTTAGAGAAACCCTGAGCTACTGCTCAATGGACATTGCAATCCTTTCTTTACCGTATCAGACATTCCCAGATGCTGTCACTGGTATCCTGGTGGACAGATGCTATAAAAAATGAATTAATTAGCTTTAACAGTGACCGATACATCATAAAAAACTGCTTTATATACATTAATAGATGTCGTACTTTTTTATGACCTACATTTTTCAACTCAGGGCTTCAGGATCGATGCTCTTTAAGCGAAAATTCCGGAAAAGTACGAGGTCGTACTGTCTGCACTGGGTAGATATTTTTTCGAAATCTACCTAAAATTCAAAGAGGCCCGTTATATTATGTTATGTGGTCGGTTTAAAATTTGTAGATTTCATACTTCCGGAAACCTTTCGGTTACGGCCGCGCCAAGTGCAGAGTGGATGTGCAGGCTAGAGTCACATCGGGTGACGTCACCGCAGGACTTAGAAAAATGTTTCGGTTTTTTCGGACTAGGAAAAATTTTCAACGGTGTGGACCCAAACAGTGAAACTTTTTTAACTAGTTAACTGTGCGAATTAGACAATTTGTGTTCTGAATATATACGGTTGTTTTAGTAAATTTTTCGAAAAAATTTTCAGACTTCCGAAAACCTTTCGGAAGACTATTCTTGAAGAAAGAAGGCTACGCGCAATAGAATTTTCTTCACGAAGGTTTACTGGCTTCATTTCCCCCAAACTTCATTTTCACACATACTGCTCTCTCGGGCAAAACAGCATGTCATGTGGCTCATACATGAAAGCGCACATCTACAAATGGAAATAACCGGCGCATATGGTGTTCCGAAAACGGGTGAAAGAAGTCCGTTCCGTTTGGCGTGATGGGGTTGAAAGTTAAGTACTGATATAGAGCCACGATTTGACTCCTTCGCCGGGGGATGATGGAATGGTGTGTACAGAGATTGTTTGGGAGCCGCTCGCTGCTGGGAGCCACTCGAGAGCCGAATGAAAGAACTAATGAAATCCGTGCAGAATAGTGACTTAACCTCTCTATACAGCTGCCGCGCTGAGGAAAAACGCCGTACGAACCTTCGTCAGTTGCCAAACTTATTTAGATTAAATACGAATTTTCAGGAAAACTCGTGAAAACTTCTCTCTCATTTTATCAGATTTGTAATTACAGTATTTTCTCGCTATATGAACACTCATTAAAATGAAAATCTCTCTTCGCTGCCCTTTTAACAACAGTTTTCCAGCAGCATTGTGAAAATACAGCTGCGGTACAAAGTTAGTTTAAATTTGAGAGCGAAATCGAGGACGTCCATTTCTCTGCAGTCAAGAAGCAAACGCAAAAAACAAATTACTTCACCTATTCCTGAACATGTGAGTTTCAGTATTTTATTGATCTGTGCTTCGTTTTCTCCATTTCCCCCCTTCAGATTTTAACTTTTTCCGCATGCCTCCGTATTTTCGTTGAGCGAAGTTCATTATAACGAAAATATTTCACCATCGCCCTTCTGCCCACATTGTCCCGCGGCACTTGATACTCCGGAGCATTCATCCTTCAAATGTGCAAAATTCACACCGGAAAGGGCTCGTCTGGAGACACAAATAGGAAAGACATTCACCATCGCGAATTTCCAAACCTGTTTACAAGACTCGAAAGACAGTTGGACTAAAGTGTGCACATATATCAAGACCGTCCTTGTAAATAAAAAAGCAGCAATAGACTCTCTAATTTTTACCGATGTACGCCAAAAGGCGGATTCCGGTGTCGCGCACCATCACCCGAGTTGATTTAAGTAATTCTTATACTTGTAAATTTCATCTCATCATAGCTAATCTCTGTTACTTACAGTCCTAATAATTCTTGTTCCTTAAATTCAATTTATCACTTTCATTGTAAGTGAAAACGTATCTGTCTATATCAAGCGATAATAAACAAATAAACAAACAAACAACAAAAAAACAACAAAAATTATAACGAAAAACCGTTCGGTTCCTTGCCGATTCGTCATGGCGAGACAGTACTGTAGATCTAAATTTCCGAAAATTTCAGGATGATATATTCACAACTCTCCTACAAAAAACATGTTTTCTGCGCGGAAATTTGGCAACTCTCGAATGTTCATACGGCGTTTTTCCTCAGTCCGGCCGTATACTTCTCTCGGGCGCGCAGCGCATGCAGTTTTCACGGCATCCCTCTTGTGCGCTTCGCTTGTTCGCGGCTCCATTTCATTTGTGACGCGTCCTAGAGAAAATCCGCCCCGGGCTTCCTGGAACTCGATTGAGTTCCAACCACCACTAACGTTAATGACATGATTCTGGGTAGCTTTCGCCCGCCAGGAACGCCTGGTCATTCCGCGGAAAAATATCAGCTGGGCGTGTGGTAGAATTGAAGGGGTCAGAGCCGCTGAAGCTTTAATTGAATTGCAACGTTGCCAAGTTTCACCCGTTGTATTAATTATTCATTAACGAAAGCATATTGAACTATTGGCAATTAAGGAGAATTGGCATGACTGTATCGCTCTCCGAGAGGTTCAGCAGTTTCGGGTCTTCATGAAGCTCTTGAGGAATGAATTACAAATACATTTAAATCTCAACTTTGGCTGACCAAGCTACTAAAGGCGTAGTAAAAACAGAAATGATGAACGCTGTGAAGAAATTTTTCGTCGAGAATTGAATTTTAATCGTATTTGCTTCTAGTGTTAAAATTATGTGGGTAGTTTTACGCACTGAATCATTTAATGGCTTTAAAGGTCGATTGATAAATTATTTACGATGTCTAAATTACAAAAATGTAGCAAGAAGGTGAAATCGATTATGCTCCAAAAAAGGAGAAATAAAAGTCTTGAAGTTTATTCAAAACTCATTCCGAAGTTGGACCATATAAAACCCAGTGTAATTGAGTTGTCTTTGAGACAAGCAGATCAGTGGAAGCATATCGCATCAAAAAATGATACCTATGCTGTATTATTTTCCTTTCACGAGACGAGAAGGAAAGAGGAAAAAAACTTGGTTTGGTATTTCAGAAAGGACATGTTTCGATTTTAATTTCAACTCACCCTTGAACACAAACTCATACCGAAATAAATAGGTAATGATTGTACTTGCGCCAATGCACAATGCCTTGAAACTTACCTGAAACAGAAAAAAAAAATTATAGTTTAACGGTTGTTCTTCGACGTGGAACAGACATTACTGGTAACATCGTAATTCCGGCGCGGCCGAACACCTGGACTTCATCTAATTTTTAGTAAATAAAAAAGAAGGAATATCCGTAAACAGTGTATATCGCGTATAGAAACATCAATTACAGGTATCCGAACCATTCAGAAGATTCTTCTTCTGGACCCAGAATGGAACGACTCGGCACTTGCCAACTCATTAAAATCGGTAAAAAAATCAGTGCTGATGGCGTAGATACATACTGTTGTTAAGACAGACGAAAATTACGGACTATTTTTCACATTAACGCATTTTTGGTTTTCTCATTAGATTTTTTTTTTTTTTTTTTTAAAAAAAAAGAATTCAAGTTATTAGTGTGTTAAGCTTTTAGATTCACAATATATAAGGTTTAAAACGAAAAAGGTTCAAAAATAGTTACATCAACAAATTTAGTGATAGGATAGGTAAGATTTTCACTAAGCATAATTATAGACCAGGCTTCAAAACCAACAATAGCCTCTCCACAAAATTAAGCACTAGACACCCTAATATAGATAGTGATATTTATAGCAAATCTGGAGTTTACGCAATACGCTGTAATGATTGCGACTCCCAGTATATAGGGAAGACTGGGCGTAGCTTTAGTAAGAGATTTAAGGAACACTTAAAAGATCCGCTTTCGAACGTATATCAGCACTGGAAGGAGACTAACCATACCATCACAGACATTGATACTAATTTGAATATTTTGCACAATAACATCGATGACAAAGCACTTAGCGTCCTAGAATCCATCGAAATAAGGCGTGCCATCCTTAGTAATAATGTTTTGTTAACTCCCGATTAGATATACAGAATTCATTTTCTAGCTTAACTGATTTGTGCATTCAACTAAATCTCTACTAAAGCTTGTCTGGTCTTCTCTGTATTACGGGTTGCCTAGCTGCGGTAGGTAGCCATGCCCTATTTAAAATTAGTGTCTTTCACTCTATACTTCATTTGTTTACTATATTTTTCTGCTAACCCTATCAGCTACTCCCACTGGTTTTTTTAAACATTTTTAACATTTTTTCACTTTTGACCAGTTCTCAAGTGTTTTAGTTCGCTTTGCCTCTCGATATTCTTCTCCATCATGCATTGTGTTCTTACTGTAATTAACTTGTTTCTGTGTTTTGTTTTAAGTGCGTGCTGAAGATGGGCTAAGCCCGAAATGCATCCAAGCCATTAAACCTTATTCAACAATATGCGTGTTTCGGTATACTTTTTCATATTTTTCATCTTTATCATAACAGCACGCGAGATGCGTTTTTCCAGTTAAAAATAGTGTTTAAAAACCTAAATGAATCAATTAAAATTTGGTGTGCCTTCAATTACTCCTTGTGCTTTCGAAATTTTTCCAATGCAAAATAAGAGTGAGCTACGCGCTTTCAAGGTTGCAATTTTAATCCTTCAAAATTATGATGTAACTCCTCGATGTTTTGTCGTAAGTACCTTAAACTTGGTGAAGAAGGAGATGTTATAACGTACTGTCATTTTACCTGTGATTGACGCACGACTCCGAAAAATGACGTTACGAGCGTTCCCAAATTTTAAAACTATAATACCTCTCTTGTCAGATGATATTTGAAAACAAGCAGAGATATCCAACACAAAGTGTTGATTTGGCGCGTCAATAATTCGTACCTTGGATGTTGCACACTTGTCACAATAAAGGAGCCAAAAAATCCTGTCATATCTCTAAGGCACTCAGGTTTGTGATCTAAAACAAATGTGTACACAGTTATTGTAAAAATGAGACGATTTTATTAACATTATATTTATAGACTACATAAAAACTGGACATATATGAGAAAATGATACATTGTTTATTTATAAAAGAATACTGAATGAAAAATTTAAAAGATATAAATTTTAATAAATATTTGTAAAATTTACAAGTTATCAATTTGTTATGAAGTTAAGAATTTGTACTGATAAAAATTGGAGAAGTGTGTCATTAATAATCTATTTCCATTCTAGAGTTGGATGCATTTACATAGACAGCTTCTTGAAATAAGGAAATTTTCGTGTCAAATATTTTGACTCTGCGGCCAATATGCTCTTTCTGAATTATATTAACATTGGCGTTCCATAAAAGAAGATTAAGTTTATTATCAGCATAATCTGTAAGTGTTACTGCTCTGCGTTCATATGGTTTCTGATATGTATTTATGCCGGAGGAAGCAGAAAATACTTCAGTAACAGTGCCTTCGACATGAACAATAGTATTTTGGGGAATCAAGTTATTATTAATGTCTTCAAATGCAGCAAAATTGTGAGTGACATCAGGCAAATTGACCTTGTTTTTGCTGACTCGTTCGATTTGTGTTTTCTGGGACGCAATTAATTCATAGGGATGACTTGTTTTATTAAAGAGTGGTGCAGCAGGCTTTACTATTGCCTTCGATATTTGATAACTTTCATTCAATTCTAAAATTGAGGCTAATTTTTCAGCTTGTTCATTGAATCCTGTTAACAGAATGGGCCTGTTGCAAACTTTTGCTAGAGCAGAATGAAGAGTTGTTTCCTATAGATAATGCCTCAAAAATCACGATGAGCGCATCGGCAAAGTCTGAAATGCACTCATAAATTCACAATCTGCGTAAGAAATTTGCGTTATTTTGAGCTTCCCGCTTCAAAAACGATACTACTGCACAGGTGAACATTTTGTTAGATGAGTCCCTCCATCGTCGGCAATATTCATCATGGCCGACGCTTGCGCAGTTCCGCGAGTAATTCGAGGAGAGTTCAAGATCAATTAAGGCGGGCGAGGAAAATATAAACGTAAACACGCCGATTGTTATCTGATTTAATCCTGTTCAGATGTTATCTCGTCCCATCACACGTGTTTTGGCGGACTGGCGTCGGCCATGATGAGTATTGCCGCCAATGGAACGGCTCCTCTAACAAAATGTTCACCTGTACCGTAGTATCGTTTTCGAAGCGGGAAGCTCAAAAAACCGCAAATTTCTTAGGCAGATTGTGAAGTTGTGAGTGCATTTCAGACTTTACCGATGCGCTTATCGTGATTTTGGAGGCATTATCTGTAAGAAACAACTCTTAGTTTTGCTCTAGCAAAAGTTTGCAACAGGCCCATTTGGCCAGACATATCTTGAAGGATGGACTTAATTATTAGTCCATTTTTCTGGGGGCTTTTATAGGAAGCAAGACTGGTAAGCGAGACTACTTTACCAATTATAGGCTTTTGATTTTTGTCTGTGTTAATTTGTGTGATCGGCATGTTTACGTCTACTGCAGACTCATCTAATGTTTATGAAACATAATGTACAATATAAAATAAGAAATGAATTTTGAAAATAGTTACATGAAAAAATGAAGATATAGAAATCAATAGGAAAGAAATGTCATTACAGGAATAAAAACCCATGATACTTGCTGATATTTTAACTCTTCAATAATTATAGAGAAACAGAGGAGAGAGCATGTTATTTAAGAATAGTACATACATTTCATGATTTCTTTGAGCCTGTTTCTGTCCATCAGTGATAAGACACGTAATTACTATTCGTATGATATTGAACATGAATGAAACCAAAAAGGAGGTAACCAGGATAGACGATACTGCCATGCCAAGGAAGAATGTTGTATGAACATTAGGGAGTTGCCTAATTTCCTCCAATAAAATGTTTATTTTTGACGATAATTATCAATATTTTTTCTAGAAATTTGCAGACTTTTATGATGATATTGCAAGCAAAAATACTTGAGAAATTGAAAGAAAATAGTTACAAACTGCCTTGAAATTTAGTGATTTGTCGAAGGAGATTTGGCAATGTCTGGAGGTTCATATGGCGTTTTTCCTTAGCACGGCAGAATAGTGGAGAAAATATTTTGAGGGTGGATTATTTTTGGTCAGGCATATTTTCATTGGTTTGGAAAAGGAGGCTTAATCATTGAACACATCCTCTTAATTTGTGTTAAGGTACAAATAATTAAATGATCTAGACAAGCACATCAGCGATGCACAGTTATGCATAACCACAGTTGATTCATATTTTACATTAATCTATTTCTCTTGAAGCAAAAAGAATATTGTATGTTATATTTTAAAAAAGTAATATTTTGACTGTGAAACTGTAAATATGCGTATTTTGGTTTCAGTGTTTCAAAATTTCTGCAAAAATTTCATATTTTAAAAGGAGACAAAACCAACATCATGGCTTGAAGATTTCATAGAATATTCTTCATAGAAAAAAGGAAAATCATTGAAATTTTGAAACCATGATGTTCAGTAGTTTTCCAAGTAGAAAATAAAATGTGCCAGGAATTCTGCAACGCTGCAAATGGAGATATGTATTGCTGCAGTTACACCATCAACTTACAAGTGTATATTGTATTCGCATTTAAATTTTTTCTTACCGTTAAAATGCCAGGTACTCTTCTTATTGTTATCTTGTTCATCAACTTCGGAGATGACATCGTCAATATCAGTATCTTCTGGAAATATGATTATAAAAGAAAAATACAGATTACGACGGCAAATAATGATTATTATAATGTAAATGATAACATAGTAGGCAGATAGGTGAGATGTGATTTTACACTCTCAATATTGCTCAGATGCAATTTAGAAAGTATCTTGACTAAATTTTCATGAATTATTGAATGCAGAATTAATTTTGAAAGGATTGAATGCAGCAGAGTTGCAAAAGTGACATATCTATGTTTAAAATTTGAGGTGGGATAATGGCGGCTTCTCAAGAGCAACGAGGTAGGCGATCTTTTGCACCAACGAACAGAAGACTGATGGCGAAAAATAACCAATCAGAACCTCCCAAAAAAAAGAATTTGCCTAAAAACGGAACTTCGTGGTTCTGCGCAGATTTACCAGTCAGACACGACATCTCGAGGTGGAAAAAAACTCGCTGAAAGCGAATTTTAGGAATCAACACAACTTGACGTAGAGACATGATTGGCTAAAAAATACAACGGTTTTTGATACATCGGAAAATCAACCAAAAATCGGAGACTGGGCGAAACGCTCAAGGTCGCAGAGGTATAGGGAATCCCATAGCGAAAGCAACGGAACGATTGTAATATCATGGGGAACTCCGTTCCCATGACAAAATCATAGTACTCACGTTTAAAGGGTTTTCTGCTTCGTCATGTTGAAGTTTAAGCACCTTGCGCTGCGGAGTATTTTTCTCGCTTTGGAAGTTTTTTCTTTTTCTTGGCGCTACTTTACGAACCATCTGCAAAAAAATTATTTAGCTAAGATAAGCATTTCACAAAAAAAAATTTAATTCTCATCTTCAAAGCATTGGGGAAAAATTAGATATGAAGAAAAACTTATGGCTTGTTGATAGAGGATTGAAAAATACAATGTTAAATGCCATCCATTATATTACCTACATGCTGCCGATAACAAATAATGCAGGAGGAGTTTTATTTGGAAAATCATCAAAGGTTTTGGAAGAATCAATTCATATGTCTTACTTAAGAAAATTATTGAATAGATGAAATTAAAATTAAACGGTCACAATGATTCAATACTATGTGATGGTGCGCTGAGCAACTGTGAGACTGACGAGTTGGCCAGTGAACCAGTGAGCTCTGGGCATCGCTACACAACTGGCTTAACCGCAACAACGCAATTGCTGGAATAGCGGCTGGATGTCTACTTTTTTGTCATACTCATGATGGCATCATGCAATTTCGTACTTTTAAGTCGGCTGAGATTAACAATGCATCTAAAACGATACCTCAACAATGGTATTGATCAAGTCTGGTTGTTTACTGTGGTATAATTGATATACAAACCTAGTACTGACATGTATGTTTCGAATAAGTTTCACTTAACCCCATGATAGAAACTTGTATCAAAATTTCCAAAGTATACAGCATGATCCATCACTTAGATTGAAAATAGCCCCAATATTGATATGTTCAGTAATTAGTGACGTGAACCAAATGGGCTTCCTTCCAAGAAGGGGTTACGGGACTTTGGTCTAATTGTCACATTAAATAAATAAGATGATGAAAAATTTTGATTCTTCATTCAAGGTGATATTGCCCGGTGGATTGAAGGTAATGAGAATCACATGTTCACTTATTGATGCAATAGCACTACTCTGATGCCATAGTGGGCTGAATTCCCTTGTAGACAAAGAGCCATGTATAAGACGAACTGTGGATGATAAATACAGCAGTAAATATAAAATAATCTTACCGTGGATGTTGCTGGATGTGCAGGAAGACAGATGCACACTTGAAACTTTCAATAAAACGATGAAAATCACGCAAAAGAAAAGAACAGGACTCGAAAAACGAAGCTCGGAATCTACTCGCAAAAATGGCGGACAGACATAGCAGTGAAATCGGGAACTATAGTCCACGCCACGAAAAGTGGCGGCTGAGGGGCGGAGCCAGTCGGCCGGTCCAGTCTATTGTTGAAGGGTTGAAGCGCAGATATTGGCCCGTGGTTGAGCGACGACCGGCCGGGGTGAGTTCCCACTGAACCTTGAACCCGGCGCCCGGGATTTTCGGGAGACACACTAATTGGGGAGAATACGCGGCGCGATGCGTCGCGCTGGATGCCACCCCGGGCGCCGAGATCAAGGTGCGCTCAGTGTGTACTCACCCTGGCCGGCCGTCGCTCGACGCGTGTCTGGGGTAATGACTGGGCCTATACCTGCGCTTCAACCCCTCAACAATAGGACTGGACCGGCCGACTGGCTCCGCCCCTCAGCCGCCACTTTTCGTGGCGTGGACTATAGGCAACGGCGAAGAAGTATAGACAAACTCTAAGAAGATGAGCACACCAACCGATAAAATGGGGTAAATGCGGAGGCAATCAATCATGACGTACATAAGGGATAACCAATGAGAGCAAAGTAATCAGACGGTGCAATTCTTGCTTTACGCAGTACATGACCCGATTATAGCACGCTTTCATATGACACTCATGGTTTCTCGTGACTCCTATTCATCATTTGCTGTTTCAACGGTGGATTGACTCTATACGGTTGGAAATCGGAAAGGAATGCGACGAAGTGGCGAAGTAATACATCACCAATTTTATACTTGGATCCGGGCTGAGGATCCCGGCATCGCTTGGCAACCGTCATTAGCTATTGTTCGTCGAGACGCCGACGCAGTGAGCAGGAGCGTGGGAAAGAGAGGGGTAAGTGGATTCCTGTATGAGCCACATTTAGCTAATGGTCTATTGAGTCTCGAGGCTCATCACAGATTGCACTTACACAGATTGCACTATCAGAGCACGGGTACCAACTTTTGGAAATTATAACCGAGGTTACAGATCTGTCAAAGCAACGTTTTGAACAAAACGGAGGAGTTAAATTCTCATTTCGAGAGTGCCGACCTGCTCAGCCATCCTCGAATCAATTCGCTTGATTCTGCTTATATATGCATAATTTAAATCAGCGCGTCGCATTCTTAGGCTTTTTTTGAAAAAACCAAGTAACGTAGACTCTTGGTATTCACTGCACATAAACTAATGAGCCCCAGAATGAGAAACAACTTTAAATCATAATTATTGATGGATAAATAAACTTTTTACACGCTTTGGAAAATCTCAGAAGTTCGCGGTAGTCACTTTTCGGTAAGGAACTAAGGGACTCGGTTATTGTATCGAGTAGGGTTCGAAACGATCGCAAAGGCGGTATACTACGTATACGCGCCAAAAACGGAATACGGCATGAAAGAGTGCGTAAAATCAAAGGCACTTATAGTCCAGTCAATAGGGGGTAAAGTAGAGACAATTTCTGAGGAAACTTTCTGATATACTATTCCTATGTATTTTTTATCGCTGAATCCGAATTTCATTTTTGCGAAAAGATCTGAGGCGAGCCAAAGCCGCCATCTTGAAAAAATGGCCGAAATTTGCGTTTTTCGGCAAAAAAACCGAAATAACTTGTATATTATGGAAATTACGGCAAAAGTAGTTATTTTCCAAATTAAAGTACATAAAATTTCCATTAAAACGAGTCCAAGATGATCAAGATCGGATGATAACAAATTCCGTTACAGCGTTGCAAAGTTTCAGGCAATTATTGAAGTTAGGCAATTTTCGTAACTCTCTCTGCAAAAAGAGAGCTTTCAATGCAATTAATCATTAAATCGTAGTAAGTGTAAGTATGAATGATAAAAGGAGTGCAATTTTGAGTCCTTGACTTTCAAGAACGGCAGTAGATACCGGGGGGGGGGGGGTGTCCGGATAAGCGCAGCTGCAGGGTCCTCCGTTCCTCCCCCATTTTCATGGCCCGGGTACGGCCGATCGGCCTTCGTTCTCCGGTTAGTTATTCTGTCCTCCACAGGCACCTTTTCCGGAGGACATAAACTTAATGTGCCTCCGTAAAGGTATATTCGCTGATGACAACATTTGCTGCCACCAAGCCAAAGAGACAGGCACTGTTAGCTTGTGTCAGAAATATAATAGGTCAAACTTTTGAGTCCGTTAAGTTTAAGCGCGCCGACCGCTAGCTGCGCTGTAATCCAATCAGCAGTATGAGGAGTTAAATTTGAGTTGAAAATGATGTTGTTCCAATAAACTCTCTCTTATTATTTCGGCGCATACTTATTATTAAAAAATCAGATGAGGAGCTTCAAAATTTTTAGTTGCACGAACTTCCACCCTATCCACTCTCGCTATTTATCGCAGCAGATGTCACGAGTAAAGTTACAATGTCCACATTTTATAATGCATTTACACCGTGTCATGGCTCCCTCTGCACCCCACTGCCTCTTGTTTCATCCACTCGTCAATATCTTCACTTCTCTGCATTTCATAGTCATTGTCCGAACATTCAGTGTCTTCTGGATCATCTACGTCATCTCCTTCTTCTACCATATTGAAAGTCCGTCTTATCGACTATTTTCGCACGAGCCATGGCGATAACCGCAAACAAGACTGCAATGACGCCCTTTCTTCCAAAAACCGCGGGCGCCGCGACTTTCTTCAATGTACTTGCATGAGATCTTGTCTAAAATTTCGCCCGTAGCGGGATTTTTCAAGGTAATGATGGGGATGAGGCCATTTCTGCTATTTTTCCACCCCCAGTCACATGCGTATTTCTTGATGCTCATCCATTGCTATGTACTTGAGGATAGGAGCATGAAATGTGGCAGCGTTCTCTGAAGGTGGAAGATAAGCGAGATTTTGTAATTTGTGGAAAATAGTCGAAGTATAGGATTCATACCTAAATTCAGCCAAAGTTTTTTCTGCTCACCCTTGAAGCCATATAATCGGAGTAAAAATTATTTTTCTGCTTTAGAAATATCTTCTTGCTTTGAGGCTGATTTTTTAAGCATCTGAGCTGGTGGTTCACTTATTAAAGCTGAGTTGTTCTCCAGGGTTTGCTAAAAATATGTCCTTGACCTGCCTGAAGAGTGATGATGTTGTGTCACACCTACTAATGGCATGAATGAACAGTATGTGTTCGGCTTTCACTCCATTTTGAAGGCTACCTCGGTTGAAAAGTATTTAAGGAGTCTCACCTTTGCCTGATTTTAGAGGGAAAGCATTTTTGACGTTCCTTGACTGAGCTGTAAGGAGGACAAGGAGGTCAATATCTTTTCCTACAATGACAGCAATTTCGCCCTGTTTTGCCATTTCCAAGGCCTTTGAAACTTTGATTGTGTCAGTGACTTCTTCTGCTTGAAATACAGACATGGTTTCAGCCCTGAAACGTTTTATGAGCCTTTGGATCAAACAGGATTTGTTTTTGCCGTTTTTCAGAAAATTTGCTTGTGATGTTACTGGGACCATACTTTCATGGAATTTTATTTCCACTGATGAAGCGTGTCCTTTTTGCCATCTTCCAGGTGTTTTCGTGCTGCATCTTGTAACATCATTGGGATAGCCGCCGAAAACGCTCGATCACAGAATGAGCCAGTTCGGCTGAATTTTTTTATTACATATTATGAAAGTCCTTGGTGAAATGAGTATACAGAATTTTTTTCAGATTTTTTTGAGCCCTCTGGCTCTGAGAAATCTTACTTCAAAAACGCCAAAAATTGAAGGTCTCTGAAACGCTGTTTGAATCGCGCGGGCTGAGAGCTGACGTCACACTTTAGGTGGTGACGACCCTTGGTTTATTCCGAGTTAGTCCGAACAATATGGCTGCTGCCCTGCTGCCCGGTTTGTTTATTTAGCGAAAGGTTCTAGCTGTATATTGTGATTATGTGATTTAGTGGTAAAATTTGACGAGAATTTTGTTGAAACATTTGGTTTCGTCCGAAATTAACTCTTTCTTGATGAAAAAAGGCGTTAAAGTTCGCGAAATTTATTCACCGGGCGACCGCGAGTGAGCATCGGCTATCGGAAACGACGGGCTCGTAAACAAACGAAGATTGATAACAGGAAGGATCCAAACAACTCGGAATCTTTTAATTTTCTTTACCTTTAAACCATTTCTGACTTCTACAAAGCATCTGACAATCAGTTTCATCGTATTTTACAACCTGGAGCTAGAGTCTATCGGCTCATTGTGATGTGTATTCAGAGCATTCTGAAACAGAAAGTCAGTTCTCACAAGTTCACACCCAGACATTCTTTTCTTGGATCATTCGCTTTTCATTTTCGCCTCAAATCAAGTGTTTTGTAGTTTCCTTATCTGAAGTATGTGGTTTTGAATACATACAAGAGTTTGAAGTTCACCTTTTTTTAGCATTAAAGCCTGTTGAGCCCTCAAACTTTACCGATATGATTACAGTTCAAGGTTCCTCTGGTCCGTACCAAGTGATTACACATCAAAGATGTGTCTTATGGTTCTTCAAATTAACAGTTCAGAAGTAAATTAGAGACTACAGTAACTTAATCCACTCCTGCCCTTTCCTTCAGTGTTTGTTCGTGTCTGTTCTTAATGCGTTACCACTCTAGTGCATACACCGGTAATGTAGGTTAGATAGGTATAATCGCATATTTTCTACTAGCAGTACCTTCTCTTAAGCGTTCTAATTTAGCAAAGAAATTCCACCAGTTGCAGAAAATTGTGTGCGTAATGAATAAGTGAATATGAATACCTCCTTTTCAGTGGCGTGGCGTGACTATATCCGGTAGGCGTCCGGTAGGAGTGTTAACTTTAGGGGGGGGGGGGGGGGTCAGAGGGGTTCATTCCCCTCCCTCAAAGAGGGGTTCGGGGGGCCTCCCCCGGAAACTTTTTAAAAAATGAAGCCGCAAGAACACGATTTTAACCCTTTCTAGTGAAAATTGTGCCAGTAAATTGTCATTGAAATTTTGTTCTTTTTACTGATCGTTTTCCTGTAATTTATTTTGTTGTATGAGAGTGTAGTTTCGCAACACGCACCTGCAGAAAGAAGTGGGAGAGGGAGACTGGGGAACTGGGAGATGCGGCCTGCAGGCGCAAGGGGAAGCGGAGGGAGCGGCATAGAGGAAATTCAGCGGTTCGCAAACCCCTGCGGACCACTGCTATAGGAAACAGCTGGACTGATGAGCGGCTCTCCTCTAGTCCTCTCTCGTTCTTTTCCCCTCCCTTTTCTCTCTGCTGTGTTCCCTCTACTCCGCGAGCGCGGTCCGCACTCGTCTCCGAACCCAATGCTCACGCTCCGCTCGGCGCCGCGCGGCGATGCCTCTCCTTTCTCGTGTACCCCTTGCCCCTTCATCATTGCATCCAGGTTCTCACTACTCACCGAACGCAGATCATGGGTAACGCGGGACGGGCGGGATAATTATTTGCGATCTACTATTCTGTATTATTTCCCATATTCTTGGCCATAATTTATTAATTGTTTCAAAATATTTTAGGGTGTTCGGCGAACACTGCGAACCTATGGACGCCACGCCACTGCTCCTTTTGGTGACTCAAAGTGTCTCAGATCGGTCTCAAGGAGGTTTTGCATGTAGGTGCATGATCAGTTTTGCCAGATGAAATTACTGCCCTAGCAGCTTCAAATTTATACTTTGATCTCTGATTCACTAATAAAGGACACTTTATGGTGTCATTTATATTTAATCAGTTCAAAGCTAATTCGACAATGAATCATCAAAGATCCGATTGAGGAAGAAATTTTCCGGTGAGTGCCACGGCTGAATCAACATTCCAACTAGACTTGCGAAGGTATCAACCCAAACAGATTCCTGAAGAAGTGATACCTATATCGTAAGTGGTAATTCTATTAAGGCTCTTTCATTTCTTAGGTGCGGTGTGTTTTCTTAGGTGCATTAAAAATTTCCAAATCTGCTCATCTGCAGTCATATACTTGAAGAGGAGTACAACATGAAATGTAGGTGAAGTAAAGAAATCGTGGGAATGAGGTAATCCTACAGCTTCTCTCCACTGAGACACGGATGAAGTAATCTGAAAGCCTTAAGCTGGAAGTTGCCTATGATGGAGGTTCCATGGTGTTTTTCCTGCCTTGAAAGATAAGGTTGTGCTGCGGGCCTTAAGCACTATGGAAAATTTGAAATATTGTGATTTTAAACGCAGGCTATACTTCATCTAAGAATATGGAAATCGCATCGAAAACCTCGCATTCGATACCGAAATCGATAGCTGAATCGAATGCGAGGTTGTTTTCCAAACACTATCCTGCTTTCATTTCTCTGAATTTTGCCGATTTTAAGGTTTAGAATGATTCTTTAGGCTCATGCGCAGGGGCTATCGTCCTTTTCTTTACTGAAAATTCAAAATCTGCCGAGATTTTTGACCTAAAAGATGCGATATTATCGCATGCCAGTTCGACCATTTCTTTTGAGCTTGACGAATCACCTTAAATGGAAAACAAGTCGACTTACTGCTCTGCATATTCACAAAATTTTCTGCACGTAGAAGATATAAATATCGCACACATTTCAGAAATTTTGTCGAATAATTTTTCCATTAGGACATCAAGAGAAGCAATCAGACTAAAACTTAGTGAATCTAGGTAAGTACTTTCTCAGATTAGCCATGCCACTACTTTTCCTCGCTTTTTCATTAATCATTATCCACAAAGTTAAACATACTTAATGTAAATGTTACACTAAACTTGTGTGTTTAACCTGAAAGTACCTCAGTAATTATAATTATCTTACCTGTTAAACTGTATGATGCAATGAAAAAAATTTCACTTCGAGACAGATGATCATTTCCTAGTTGATACCTTCGCAAGTCTAGTTGGAATGTTGATTCAGCCGTGGCACTCACCGGAAAATTTCTTCCTCAATCGGACCTTTGATGATTCATTGTCGAATTAGCTTTGAACTGATTAAATATAAATGACACCATAAAGTGTCATTTATTAGTGAATCAGAGATCAAAGTATAAATTTGAAGCTGCTAGGGCAGTAATTTCATCTGGCAAAACTGATCATGCACCTACATGCAAAACCTCCTTGAGACGGATCTGAGACACTTTGAGTCACCAAAAGGAGGTATTCATATTCACTTATTCATTACGCACACAATTTTCTGCAACTGGTGGAATTTCTTTGCTAAATTAGAACGCTTAAGAGAAGGTACTGCTAGTAGAAAATATGCGATTATACCTATCTAACCTACATTACCGGTGTATGCACTAGAGTGGTAACGCATAAAGAACAGACACGAACAAACACTGAAGGAAAGGGCAGGAGTGGATTAAGTTACTGTAGTCTCTAATTTACTTCTGAACTGTTAATTTGAAGAACCATAAGACACATCTTTGATGTGTAATCACTTGGTACGGACCAGAGGAACCTTGAACTGTAATCATATCGGTAAAGTTTGAGGGCTCAACAGGCTTTAATGCTAAAAAAAGGTGAACTTCAAACTCTTGTATGTATTCAAAACCACATACTTCAGATAAGGAAACTACAAAACACTTGATTTGAGGCGAAAATGAAAAGCGAATGATCCAAGAAAAGAATGTCTGGGTGTGAACTTGTGAGAACTGACTTTCTGTTTCAGAATGCTCTGAATACACATCACAATGAGCCGATAGACTCTAGCTCCAGGTTGTAAAATACGATGAAACTGATTGTCAGATGCTTTGTAGAAGTCAGAAATGGTTTAAAGGTAAAGAAAATTAAAAGATTCCGAGTTGTTTGGATCCTTCCTGTTATCAATCTTCGTTTGTTTACGAGCCCGTCGTTTCCGATAGCCGATGCTCACTCGCGGTCGCCCGGTGAATAAATTTCGCGAACTTTAACGCCTTTTTTCATCAAGAAAGAGTTAATTTCGGACGAAACCAAATGTTTCAACAAATTTCTCGTCAAATTTTACCACTAAATCACATAATCACAATATACAGCTAGAACCTTTCGCTAAATAAACAAACCGGGCAGCAGCTAACTCGGAATAAACCAAGGGTGGTCACCTAAAGTGTGACGTCAAAAATCGGCGTTCGCGCCACGGCCCGGATTCAAATAACGTTTTTGAGGGGCACGATTTTAAAATCGCATTTTCTCCCCTTAGCAATTTTTTTCAAAACTTTTTATTGTGCTCATCGTTTTTCTGGTGAAATTTTACATATAGTGCAATAGCTTTTAAGCCAATCCCTCACCAGCCGAACTGCCTCATTAGCGGAATACACATGGTTGTTGCATCTTGATGAAAATGCCTCATTTTGTCTCCAAATCACTCGATGGAGCAAAAAAACGGACATTTATGACATAAGTAGGATTCTTGTCATCAATTCTATCTACACATGGTGTAAATATAAAAAACATACCATAAAATGTGGAATATGCATGCCGTCTGCTAAGGTCAACAAAATGGTGTATGGTGAGAGTTAGACAAAAAATGTTAAACTTCCTCATCTGATTTTTTGTTAACAGTTATGCGCCGAAATAATAGAGAGGTTTCATTGGAACAACATCGTTTACAACTTAAATTGAACTTCTAAGCCTCGAAGGCCGACCGGCCGCACCCGGGCCATGAAAATGGGGGAGGAACGGAGGACCCTGCAGCTGCGCTTATCCGGACACACCCCCCCCCCCCCCCCCGGTATCTACTGCCGTTCTTGAAAGTCAAGGACTCAAAATTGCACTCCTTTTATCATTCATACTTACACTTGCTACGATTTAATGATTAATTGCCTTGAAAGCTCTCTTTTTGCAGAGAGAGTTACGAAAATTGCTTAACTTCAATAATTGCCTGAAACTTTGCAACGCTGAAACGGAATTTGTTATCATCCGATCTTGACCATCTTGGACTCGTTTTAATGGAAATTTTATGTACTTTAATTTGGAAAATAACTACTTTTGCCGTAATTTCCATAATATACAAGTTATTTCGGTTTTTTTGCCGAAAAACGCAAATTTCGGCCAATTTTTCAAGATGGCGGCTTTGGCTCGCCTCAGATCTTTTCGCAAAAATGAAATTCGGATTCAGCGATGAAAAATACATAGGAATAGTATATCAGAAAGTTTCCTCAGAAATTGTCTCTACTTAGTTCCTATATGTGCTCTATTGACTGGACTATTAGGACTACACAAATTTTTCCAGAAACGCGTCATTTAGACGCAACAGAGCTTTGAAAATGGCTGAAGCAATACTCCCAAAGGTGCATGATAAGGAAACCCTTTTAAATGACGAGGAAGAAGTAGAATACACAAGACTCGGTCTGATTAGGGACTTGATGGAGATTTTCGAAGCTCCTTGCTGGAAAGGTAATTCTTACCGCAAAGGCTGTAAGACAGTATAACGCATGGCTTATGTATGAAGCATTTCTGAGCATCTGTGTATAAGATTAAGAAATTATACTTCTACCCAACAAATCGATCCTGGAAGTTAATTACATTAAGGTGAATCTTCTAAGGTGAATTGTTTTTTTGTTTTGTTTGGTTTTTTTTTTGCTTATTTGCCACCGAAAGGTTTCAATACAGAATAAAATTACATCAAATCAGATGAGAGATAGCACAAAAGGAAACAGTAAAATTACTAGGGGTAAGTTATAACTAAATAACTACAGACTGTCAATACACTTTTGGATGGCTACCGGAAATCGCCGTTGGGCATGTCATCAGCAGAATTAGCTAAGATGTTACATGATGATTGTTTTTAAATTTGTATAAATATTTCAATCATGATTAATTTCTTTGCATTGATTTTCCTCTCCTCAGCTGGAAGGAAAGTCCTTAACAATGGAGGCTTGATGATGGACTATCTACTCATCAAAATCAAGCCCATTGATGAAAACAGCAGTAAGCATATTCTCTCTCCAATTACAAGGGTCATGTAAAAAGTTATTTTGTCCACCCTATATCCTCTGAACCAAAGAAGATAAATCAAACCAAAAGAAAGGCATTTATTGGGCATACTCTGAGCTATGAAAAAAGCCCAAGATTTTGGAAATTGGTCATAAATTTCGTAAAAAAACCCCGCTTTTACAGAGACCACCGACCATTACTGCGAGCAGACTTCCTGATGCATTGGCAGATTTCGCAATGCAATAGCATCGGGTTGCAGGGATTGTATACGCGTTGCACCAGTCACACGTGAATTTTTGTAATTATTAATGATTTTATTTTTAATGGTCTCGTTTGAGATTGAATTTTTCGGTTTTTTCGCGTGTTTCGCAGTCTTTTTCATTAATAATGATCGAAGATGATCCACCCGCTTAAAAAAAGAAAGAAGAAAAAGTTACGAGGAACGTTACAATGATGTACTTAACTACTGACATCCTGACAACAGAATTGCAATCTCAAAATTGGAAAAAATGACAAGTAGCTGAAGTTATGGAACGAATCGATGACATATATCGCACGTCGCTCTGACAAAAAATGGCGTCCGTCGAATAACCTTAACTTCCGGATACCTTGAAGATTCCCTAGTAACTTCTAACACCCGTTGTTCCTTCGCAAATCAATTTTTGACCTGCCTACGGGCAAAAAACGACGAAGATCGGCCCGGTTGATCACAAGATACGACGATGACGAAAAATGAAGTGGCGGGGAGTGCGAGAGCTCTCGGTAATGCAGGCCGCGGCGCACAGTGGATCGAGTCAATTAGAGAGGTCGCACACGAAACTTAGGACTTAAAACTGGAATTTCTATGTTTTTATCGCTTCATTTTAAACTTCAAGAGGTGCTTCTTGTTGCGTACATTTAGCACCAATCAGAACTATAGAATAACTATTCAACTTCATAATAATAATATTCATAATAATACTGTGGATATGAATTTATTCACGCGGATTTATAGCGTTACAATGCGTATGTATATAGAACTCTGTTACCACGGAGACATACCTGGTTGAAGCTTAATTAGCTTTAACAAATCCCCCCCCCCCCCCCCTTGAGGTTGCCTCAACATTCAATTTCAAATATTTACTTAAATTTTGACTTATTTTCAACATGACAACAATCATCTTGTCAATACTTATCACGTCGAGGTCACCATTTTGTTGCGTACATTTAGCAACAATCAGAACTATTGAAAAACTATTCAACTTCATAATAATACTGTGGATATGACTTTATTCACACGGGTTTATAGCGTTACAATGCGTATGTAAATAGAACTCAGTTACCACGGAGACATATCAGGTTGAAGCTTAATTAGCTTTAACACTTCTTGAAGACCATTTCACGAGGAAACCAACGGAACCACATCTAGAACATCAAAGTTGTGTATAAACGGAGTTATGTGCGTTTAAAGTATCCAAATTTTGTCCGACCTCTCCTACCGGCTCGATCCACTGCGCGGCAGGTTCGTTAGAACTTATTTTGTTACAAGGAACCTCCCGATTCGCGTGCTGGAAACGAACTTCTCGGCGAGGTTCCCGGCTGATGGGACGCGAGCGAAAGCACCTCCGGCTCCCGGTCGGGTCGGAGAGATGGCAGATGTCGACGAACAAGTGCGAGTCTCGTCGCGCCGAATTTCCCGGATCCCGGCGACAAACTTCCCTGATCAATCGACGGCGTCGCGGCGCACAGCGGACCGAATCAATGAAAGAGGTCGGGCAAGAAATTTTGGACAACTGCAAATTTTGATGTTTATCTCTTCATGCTTTAACAGTGTGTCTACTAAAACAGACTGGCCAGAAATCAGTACTTTTACGGTACTTTATCATTACGTTCCAAGGAAATTCAGTGCCTCCTCAACAGGAAAATTAAGTAGATTTTCAGTACCTTTAATTGATGAAATTCGAAAGATTTGAATTTCTCCCTCAAACTGCGACCAAAATGACATAAAAGGAAAAAAATTCCGGACCTTCTTGCGGAATTTCGGCACTTCTTCAGTACTTACGGACCTCCCTTAAAAAATCAGAACTATTTCCGGACTTGTAGACACCCTACCTCAATAGAAAAATGCAGTTCATTTTCAGTACCTCCAATTGACGAAATTCGAAAAAAATAGAAAAATGAGAATTTCTCGCTCTAATTGCGACAAATATGACAAAAAGTGAAACATATTCTGGACCTCCTAGCGGAATTTCCGCACTTCCGGTACTTCCGGACCGCCCTTAAAAAATCAGTACTATTTTCGGACTTGTAGACACCCTGCTTTACATTTCAAGGGGTGCTTTAAGAAGAAAATTCCACGAGAGAACCAATGGCGCCACTTTTAGAACCTCCAGGTTTCATCTAAACGGAGTTACAAGCGTTTAAAGATTCCAAATTCTGTCCGACTTCTCATACTGACTCGTTCCACCGTGCGGCGCGGCGCTGTGGTGGCGTCGAGCTGTCAAATCCCGCCCGACTAATCGGAGCTGCGACAACTTCCAACTTTCCGCCACCGCCACCGCACCGTGAAGAACGCAACAAAAATTATATTCACTTTGTAGTTCCATGCGGCGGAGCTAGCGCATACGGAGCGGATCGCAAGTTCCAGTTCCCGTCGGCGGTGTCTGCGCTTCCGAATCAAGGAGTACGACCAACAGTGCCAATTCGTCGTTTCCCGGGACACAAAAAAGTTACGGGCTATATAGACGTACCGTAGGGAAGGTGGGTGGACGGTCCGTGGGAAGCTTGGGTAGCCTTGTTGAAAGCGGATCGGGAAGAACTGTTGGAAAGGGGGGAGGATGGCTTGCTGGAAGCTTGGGTAGCCTTGTTGAAAGCAAGTCGGGCTAGGGGACCGATATAAATGGAGGAGAGAAAGGAAGGGGGGACACGGGTAAAAAAAACCTCTAGGTTCAAGAGTGCAGTTTCTTGTCGCCGGATTTAAGAGTCTGGACTCTTGTTTCAATGCAAAATCCGCTTGAAACAAGAGTTCAAGACTCTTAAATCCGGCGACAAGAAACTGCCAAGCGAGAAAGCTCATCTCCGCCTCTTGGGGCGTTGGCTGGCAGGTGATGCGGACGATGTACGTCGCTGTGTTCCTCCCCGTCATCCTTTACGGGATGGCGATGTGGGGCGACGCGGCGACCTCCACAGTGAGAAACGGCATGGCGAAATTCAAGTCCGCGCAAAGGTTCGCGCTTATCTCGGCCTCGGGGGCATACCGCACTGTATCCCACGAGGCCATAGCGGTAATCTGCGGAGTTCTGCCCATCGGTTACGAGGTGAGAATTGACAAGAGGTTAGCACAGCTACGGCTGCAATGGCTTGAGGAAGGTCTCGACCATGGCCTCAAAAAGGTCATGGGTAAAGCAACGAGGAAAGATTTAACGGAGGAAGCGTGGAACGATGGGCAGAACGAATGGCGGAACCGGGAAAGGGGAATTCACGGAGAGAGAACTAGAGCCCTCATTCCAGACCCGCTGGAATGGAGGGAGCGTAAAGTGAAACTAGACCACTGGCTCGTCGGATACCTCACCGGTCACTACGGAGTCGCGGCCTCTCAATGCACCGCGGCACTGGTCCAAGAGGTTTTTTTTACCATTGCATCAGACAGCACAACTTTTCGGCGAGATATGAACTGAAAAACATGTTATTGGTAAAAACAGCGGATGTAAGAATCCACTGTTTTCCCCGGCCGGCGCAGCAGGACACTGTGGAGATTCGAACCTTTTTGCGATAACTGCCCGCCCACCGGCCATGGGCTGTAGCTGACACTCAAATTATACGTATCGGGACCGTCTCGCCAGAATTGCTGAATTTTTAACTGATTTTAGAATTTGTTCCTTGTTTTTGTTGTAAAAGTTACATACGATTTAGTTTTTTGTTCAAATTTATTAAGTGACTCAGCATTGACTTACTTTTGGTTCACTTCAATCGTTTCACCCAGCCTTACCCTTCCTGAAGACTTCGTTTCATGCATAAAAAATGTTTTCAGTAAAAATAGCGGATGTCACATTTTATTCAAATCGCTGTTACTCCTTCAATTTCATATTTACATTAATCGTAAAACGCGTGGTTATGACAGGAAGAGTTGCTCTTTAGGAAATTCTTTATAAGAGTCCACTCAGTTCTACAGGCGGCCAAGTACGAAGTTTCGAAAACTTCAAACGCGATTTTTCACAAAGTGAAAACTCGACATCCGCTATTGTCACATACAAGTCCTCCTATTGGATAATATACTAATGTCGGAATCAAAAAAATATGCGATTCGAAAAGTTTGGTTACTTAACAAGGCTTTGAAAGTACGCACGTGATGCTCGGGTCACGCCAATGAACGTCTGGAGCGACTCCCGTTTCACCGAAGACGAAGCGACGCTGAGGCAGGTTTCTCCTGGCGCGGTATTTTACTCACAGCAAGATATATTTATCTTCCCGCAGCGCTTCCTCCCGACCTTGTTCGGTATAAAAGCCGGAAATTTTGTCCGTAATAAAAAAGAGAGTTCATTAAAAAGCACCGTCCCCCGCTGGCTCTCGTTTCTCTTCTCGCGCAGATAACTGCGAATCGGGAAATGCCTCCACCTTACTGCCGTGCTAAGGAGGAACACCGTATGAGTCTTCAGACGTTGCCATATTTTCTTCAAGAAAAACCGAATTCACTAAGAAAATTGTGAATAGTTTTCCTCTAATTTTTCAGTCAAGTTCGTTCGCGATTTGATCTAAAATATATACAAATTTCGAGAAAAAATATGCATAAATTTCCTCAAAAATGCATGCTTTACTCTGGGAGAGTTGGCAACTCTGGAATGTTCATACGGCGTTAAACCTTAGCACAGCAGTTGACGTAGTGTAGTGGTTATTCCCTGCACTCCTCTGACACGCAACCTAAATTACTAGTCCGATTACGATGCAAAATCATAATCTAAGGTAAAAATTAATAGATTCATGCTCATCTTTTTCGCATTTTACTAGGAATCATTGTAGTATTCCTTGACTTGCCAAGAAAGTCCCCGATTACTTAATCCATGATTTCATTTGGCCTCTTCCTCGTAAAGAAGTGAATTATCATTGTGAGAATTAGATTGTGCACTTTCATTGCAATTTCAACTTTGACTATGTTCCATTTAACCCAAAAACTTACAACGACTAATCAAAATTTGAGGTACACTGAATGCATACAAAAAATGCAAATTTTCATCGCAGCTTGTATTATTATTCACCTGTATCCGAGCTTTAAACGGATAGCACACCAGGACATAACAATGAGCAGCTGTCCATTATAAGAATGATTGGAATGCATACACAGTCATGCCAAAAACAAAAAAGATTCTTTTTAGGAATGGCGAGTAACATGCATTTCAGAAAATGATTCCGAAGGCTCACGGATAGAGAAAAGCACACGTTTGTTGTGTGATATGGACATTTCCAGTTAACTGTGGTAGCTAATTTCTCTTGGAAGGGTCAAAACTCCTAAGTGATGGCTTCCCCAAAAAAGGCTTTTGAAGGGACTCAAGTTCATCGATTGATTTTGCAAACAGTCAATATTAAATTTAAGGACAATAAAATGACAAGGAAAGACTTCCAGGACTACTTGTCAGATTGGCTTACAATGGCTAAATTTAGACTCCTAAGAAAGTAAGTGTATGTTGTACAGAGTTTTTAAATGTACACGAATTAATCGTGGTCGTGCCCCAATAAATTAGGTTACTAACCCAAATGTTGCGGTACTACCCTAACTTAAGCTGCAATGGACCACTAGACAAGGTACGAATTGAAGCATTCAGATACATGTTTCTTAATCAGAATTTTACGTAGAACATGATTCGCACAACGAAAATTACTGAAACCAACGCCTAACGGAGATATTAACGTTTATATTTCACATTGGTTACGAGGAATTTGAACTGCCCGCTCACAAGAAACTCAAAGCTCTACGTGAGTCAAATCGCGCACTACAGCGGTTTCAGCAAGCTTCTCAATCGAGCATTGTTCATTTCCCACCATGTGTTTTTCAAACTATAAGTAATTTGCTATAACTGAGCTAAAGCGTCAAGATTGAGGTTGCCAGATTTTTTTATCGCAGAGACGTTCATGACAACGTTTAGCGCGCGATGTGAATCACGTAGAGCATTAGTTTTCATGAGCGGGTGGTTTCAATTCACGCACCAAGAATCATTAAATATCTTCGGAGGGAGTTAATTTCGGTAATTTTCGTTGTGCGCGTCGTATTTTACGTGAAATTTTGGTGAAGAAACATGTATCAGAATGCTGAAATTCGTCCCTTGTCTAGTGGTCCACTCTACCATAATTAATTGGAAATGTCCGTATTATCCAACAAATTGTGGTAGTACCCCAATTTTAGGGGATCACCCCTGACACTTTCTTTCCGTGATCTGATCATGCACCCATTAAGTTGAGATCCGGAGAAGGCCGTCAAACAAACGCTGTCATGACGAAGAGAGCGGTGAACGCCATTGTAACGAAGACAACGGTGAAAATATGGGAATCATGGGGTACTTCAACTCCATCAGCTCTAAAATTGAGGGAACGAGGATGTTGAGGAGACGAGCTGGGAAACTCGTGTCCCGAAAAGAACGCGATAAAAGATTAGAAACGTCCTTCCCCCAAATGGCGCCTACTCGCGGAAACGAGAATTTACCACTCTCTCTGACGGTGACATAGACAAACAATAACGTCACGTTCACGTTCACGTTCCCGAGGATGCTGAGGAATATCTGCCAGAAACTCCATTTCGCTCACTTCTTACAACCTTACCCGCTCGGAAATCATTCTCCTAAACACTTATTCGTTACGAGTCTCTGCTTTAACAGATATCGACGGTGAAACTACCAAACCACGTATCTCGGTTTGCGACGTCGCAGACTTCCTGTCATACTTTATTTTTTAAATGAAAAGCTACTTAACGTCCAGTCTTGAAAATTTCCGTGATTTTTCCTCTTCGTGCGGAGAAAATTCCGTGAAAATTTCAAGGAATGATATTGATTTTGTCTACTTCAAAAAAATAAAATGTGAGCGGAGATTTTTAAACACCGCAAACGAGATACGTGGTTTGGTAGTTTCACCGTCGATATGCGGTCACAGTAAAACAGTGGCGTGGCGTGCGTTGCGATATATCGATTGATGCACCATTTGAAGCTATGAAATAGGATCGATGGACAGGGTGTTAGCAACGAACACCTTGCGATAATCGGTTCTTTGCCATAACTTCAAATGGGGAAATATCGATCAAGCGGGCACCGGCGTCTGACGGCGCGGCGGGTCTTCGTGGGGTCCGAGGTAATGATCGATAGGGGCGGACGGGGGCATCCGTATTGCGACGTTAGAGGTGAAATTCTTGGATCGTCGCAAGACGAACAGCTGCGAAGGCGCTTGTCAAGCACGTTCCCGTTGATCAAGAACGAAAGTCAGAGGTTCGAAGGCGATCAGATACCGCCCTAGTTCTGACCGTAAACTATGCCAGCTAGCCCGACAACCCCGAAACTCTCCACAACCCCGAAAGAACGGCGACTGAACTTGTGGAAAAATTCAGTACCACACTCGAAGATAGAACCACTAGAGGAGGGATCCCTTGGCCTTAACCTGACCTTCGGGACGTGGAAGTCTCTTAATCGGTTACGAACAGCTGTAACACGGTGCAAATCAAACTTGCTGAGGTGGGGTCTCGCTGAGAACGAACTATGCGAGTGTGGGGCAAAGCAAGATTACAACCACCTTCTAATCTGCCCTAACATGACTAAAACCTGCACAAGGGACGATATTTTTAGTGCAAATGACGAAGCAATCTATGTTGCAAATTATTGGTCAGGGAAAATCTAATTTAATCTTATTGGTGCTATCGGACACGGAAGAAGAGGAAGATGCCAGCTAGCGATCCGCCGACTAGACGACTCGCCACTGCAGTTAAAGCCGTGCACGTTGAAATGAAGGGTTTCACTCAAAACACAATTTTGTGGTTCTCATGAACATTATTTTTGAATAGATCATGCTAACAAGATCATATGATGATTGAATGGGTTCCTCCTGGGAGAGATCAAGGAGAAGAATGAGGTTGCACAATAAACTGGGGGAGAACTGACTCCCTGAAGGACTTCTGAGGAATATAGGGCTATGGCGGCTAGAAGTGAAAATGACTCTTAAGAATAGATGCTTGTAAAAAACTAAATATTTCTTGAGTATTGCTTGAGGCCACAACGAGGAAGGAAATGCAACATGTTGAAGATTGAGTTCTTTTCAGCCTTTGACTGAACTCCAACCTGAACAGACTTTGTTTCCTATGAGAGAGATTTTAGGGCAGCACCTGATAATACCCGAGATCACTCCCTTTCGTAGATTCCAGCAAAAATGGGATGAAATGGGCAAGTCACGATTTTAAACCGGCCTAGAAGAAAAAGATCTCCTTCATACCCTACCCTTTTCAAGGGATGAATCGGATAATACCATCAAGTTATCGACTGACCAATTAAAGGTAAGCTTGTGCAATCGAATACTGTCCAAAATTTTTAAGGAACAATAAATAATGAAAATCTTTAATGTAAAGTCGATACTTCCTCTTAAACGCATGAAACTTTTTATTCAGTCGTTTCAACCTGGTAATGGTTTCCGAGAATTGCCGGTCCTCGTTATCATTTTCGTCGGAGGACTGCCGCCAAGGGTGACTAAGTTTCAGACTCCTCGGGCGTTCAATAAGACACAATGGATGAGCGTGGTAATTTATCCGTTGAAGATCTGGATGTTCCAGGAACAATTTAAATTGACACCTTTTGAGAATGAAGGGCTCATTCGAGTCAATCTTTCCATTTTAAAAAGTTAACGCCGAATGCTGGTACCAAGCATCCTCCGCAATCGGTGCTCCCTTTAATGATCTCGAATAATCTGTGTTCCAAAAAAGTATAGACATGAACAGTGCAACTGTGGCAGTGCGTAAGTTTTCGCCCCATTATGTTAGTATGTTAATGAGACTCTTGTACCTGTATCTTTCTTTGATAATCGTGTATAGTTGGTAGGTTGGTTGGTTGGTAGATACGTTTATTGAGCCATTAACACCTTAGATGAGAGATCAAAATGGTGTAGTACAGAATTAAAAATTTAAAAAGTAGAGGTCAAAAATGCCCCTTTGAGAGAAGATAAAATGTGTGTTTGATATAGTTCAACATTTTTATCCAATGATTTTGATCATGTTTTCGAAAAGAAAGAAAGAAGAAAAAACACAGAATGAAGTCGCAAATTTCAAAGAGGAGGGAGGCGAACAATTTACAAATAAAGCATTCCTAGTGTATCCCTTGATTCCTTATACATTGATGACATTTCCCGGTTAGCCCTGACTTTTTAAAATTCCCTGACATTTCCCAGTTTTCCCTCACTGTGGCAACCCCGAGTATAATACGCCGGCACCATCAGCTACCCAAGGCGAGAATGAGTCGTCGCAATGTCAATGAAAACGATGGTGGTAAGGTCAGGGCTGGAGGCGGCTCTGGGAGTGATGCGGCGACGGCGCGGAGCATTTAGCGGAGCGAAGATGATGAGCTGATCGAGGAGGAATAATTGACTGGAGCAAATGAAGGGTTCAACAGTGCTCAATTGATCAACGGCGCGACGCATTTTCATAATAGGCCCGCCACTCTTGACTCCACTCCCCCTCGCCAAACCGCCATCGCCCTCCCGCATCCCCCTTTGCGGCTTGCTCAACGCCCTCAAGTGACTTCGGCGCTGCGACGCGTCGCACTAGCGTTCTAAGCGCGAGTGCAGCTCGACAAAAACAAAGAACAGATTCAGAGTCGTATTCTTGGCCGACAACGTTTTCGTAGTTCATTGCATTAAGGGAGACATCTGTACTTAGATGGTGGACCTTTGATTTTTTTCCCGGATTGAGTACTTCTTGAATGCAGTCAAACTTATTGGTGCCTTGAAGGACGCCTTGTAATATTTCATTGGATAAGTTCAAATTTAGATGTTTCACATTTCCCAACAAAGGGATATGTTTTTTACATTTAAAGGGACATGAAGAGGAGAAACCGGTAGTTAAAAAAAGGAAGTGGTATACCAGGGAATGTGAAGATCAAAAGTATATTTGGGTAATAGAAGATGAGTACACAAATAACTTAGGGACTGAAATAAAGAATTTGATAGGGAACGATAAAGGGGAAGTTGTGATGCCAATGAGAACGAAGAGGGAGTCGTTGGATTGGCTGAGACATCTGACGGATTTAAAAGATGAGATGGTAGCAGAGGATGTGATAGTGTGGGCGGCAGGGAGAATGGATTTGGCAAAGGAGCAAGATGATAGGGCATGGAGGGCAGTGGAATTGTTAATGGGAAGATTACCAGAAGGGGTTAGGTTTGTGTTTTTGGGCTTAAATGAGAGAAAAGATTTTCGGAACGAATGGTTGGGAGGGAAGGTGAATCGAAGAATTGATGGGATAAATAGTAGAATAATTAGGAAACTGATGAATAAGCCATTGGATACATTGTTTGTTAGATTTCAGGGATTGACGTTAGGAGATTATTGGGGGCATACACGATGAAGTTCCAGGGAAGCTATAAGGCTATAAGCTATAACTATTTGACTTTCTCGTAATTTAGACTTTTCGTATGATGTCCACGATGTATACATTGTTGAGCTTATGACAACTAGTGTAAAATAACTGTGATAAAATGTTCCGATGAATATGAACTCCGAAGATGGCGTAAGCCGAAAGGTGCCTCAGTAATTAATAAATATTCATTACAACACCTTGGTTCTCATTCTTTACAAATAGTAGGAATGTTTGAAAAATCTAATACTTTTAAGATATATATATATAGAGTCGCTTTATAACGCACTCTGGCGTTCTACGACACCCAAACGCCACATATGCCTGTCTTCCCAGAGGTTATCGGGCAACTGACACCGCAACATCTCTTCGTCAACGCCCTGCCGCCAACCCTTTACGGGACATCCCCGTCGCCTCTTCCCAGGTGGTACCCAATCCAAAACTTGTTTGGGCAACCTCTCCTCCGACATTCTTTGCACATGTCCATACCAGCATAACTGCCTGGACATGACGTCGTGCACGATATCTTTCTCAACCTTCATCACCTGGCGAATTCTCTCATTACGGACACGGTCCCGTCTCGAAATGCCGGCAGATCGCCGGCATACTTTTAAGATTAACTTGATACTTTTAAGATTAATCGGTTAAAATTTGTACAGGTTTAATAAATGATAAATTAATTTCAATACTCTAGAATTGGGGATTACTAGATTTCTCCTTTGTTCAGGATTACTGTGGAAAAAAATTCAATAATATTAATAATAGTCAGTTAATATTTGTACACCTTACATAATTGATAAATTGATTTTAATTCTTTAAGGTTGGGAATTACTAAGATTTTCTCCTTGTTTAGGATTTCTGGAGACTAATATGCCATTTTTACAACCTCCCTTTAGGGAAGGCCTCGTTTTCATCCACCCGCACCACACGCTCGGATAAACGTCAGACCTTGCGGAATCTGCATCACCGTGAGTTTACTGCAACTGCAGGTCAAACGCTCCATCATCGAGGTCTCGACTCAAGATGACGAAAGAATATGCAAGGAAAAAGTCTGAAAAGAGCAGACGCTCAACCTCGTGAGTTAATTTTCAATTTTCAAGAATTGCAGCGACAGAAAAAGATTTGAAATCTGCTGAAATTGAATCGGTGAAAAACGCTCGAAACACTGCTCATTGTGACTGAACTTCCATTTCACGGGGAAAGAGTTAAAAAAAGTTCTCAACCAACCAAAAATCCAAGAGAGACCAAGAATGAGGGAAAAGATCCAAGTGCTTATTTGACGCAAGAAGAGACGTCTTTACTGAAATAGGCTAAAAAACGTAAGTTTTTCGTTGCTGAACCGGGCTCATCCATCAGGGAGAGGACTTTTTTGACGGCGTAAATATCTCAATCAGGGTCTCAGAAGGTAAATTAGGAAGTAAAGAAGGACCCTAAGTGGGGTTGATTTTGCTCTCCGAAGTTTGCGAGCTGTATAAAGCTCCGGGGCGAACAAATAAAGCCTGACGGCGAGGGGTGGCGAAGGGGGTGGGGACCCCAGAAAGGGAGAGGATGTGAGTTGAAAGTAATTTGTCGGAAGAAAATAAATTAAATCGACGATGCCTGTCAAATAGACTTTAATTAAAAAAGAAAGGAGGAACGAAATAGTTCTTTGACCGATATATTGTCAACGCTTGTAGTGCCCGGATCGGACTCCGCGGGCAAAAATTCAGCGTTTCGTCGCAAGAACGTTACATGGCTTGGGCAGATCCTTTCTGCACTTCGGCTCTTTTTACGAGAGAAAAAAATCCGCTCAATTTTTCCGACCCGCTGCATCGAAATAAGTTCTTAATATCTGTCAGAAACTCC